>NC_140587.1:315316660-315941660 GCF_964204655.1 Triturus cristatus | reverse complement strand
AGCGATTCAGAGCATCCTGGCTGCCAGGCTTTAAAAGGGTCGCTGAAAAGATGAGCGTCACAGATACACTGCTTGGGTTGACAATATCACTGGTTCCTTCTGGGCCCTGTAAACCAAAGCAAGGGGATGGTGAAGATCAGTCTCCCGGGGATGCATCAGTAAATCAGATCCATCCTTCAAACAAAGCAGGTACTCTGTTGCTAAAACAGTTTCTAGGTGCTGATGGGTTGATACAGTGGATGCTTGAAGACTTTAAACTCTTCTGCAAGGATGAAGCATTTTTGAGGCATTTGCGCTGGAAAAACTTTCAGAGAGGTTGTTGCCAACAATGTTACATCACTAAAGTCATAGGGGTTGTTAAAAATCTAAGCGCCACAGAACAAGTATAGTAAATGAGCCACGCCCATTCAGCAGGAAAGAGAGTTGTAAGGGTGTGGTATGTAGCTGATTGTGCATTTTGGAGGACACTGTTGCAAATATATTACCACAGCATAGTGTGGTAGCACACTGTCTTTTACAGATGGCACATTTCCCACTGAAATGTCAGCACAATTTGCAGTGACATGCGGTTTTACTGATAAAGCTATATAGCATACAAACAACAGTGTGTGGAATTCAGATTTCAACTTATATTTATAATTTGCAGATCACCAAGTAAAGTTTATTGAGTTGTTTTGATCCTATTAAAATCTTTGTTTCCATCACACTTTAGAATTACAGGAGAAAAATGTGCTTCATTTATGCTTTCATAGCTACTGATACATTTTCAAATATGTGTGCAGTTTGTGTTAGGAAAAAAAACTGACATCCTACAGACTTTCCTTTCACATTCTCCCAGTGCCCCAGCAAGATGTGTCAGGAAGTTCAATTTACAAAATCCTCAATCTTTGGAGTCAGAGAAAGAAAAGTAAACACCAATCTACATGTTAAAAGGCAGCAGACATATCCTGACAATTAACCTCTCTCTTTGAACAACAGCAAATGTGACAAGATAAAATATAAAGGCTTCATTATGACTCATAAACCTTCTGAACTTCCGCATGTTTATTTTGGGGGTGCTGCAGCACCCCGAGCACCTACCTCTACTTCCAGCTCCTATGTTTTGAGGACTTGAGATGTTCTCACTGTGAAATTAACCGTGGCAATACAATATAATAATAGTAGCATTGGAGGGCAGCATGCACTGTAGCAGGAGAGACATTTAACCTGTGTGGACTGCTGCAGTCCCATCAGCTGAATACTGCCTGCTAGAGAGGAGGAAGGGAATGAGTACTATTGTTCGGAACAGTAATTAATAAATAATGATATTGAAGACACTCAGCTAATGAATGCCGGGCTTCAAAAGAATATTTGCCTATGGATAGTATGCCTCTAAAAACACATCCATCATTCAATATTGGCACATCAATTTCCAGGTACCTTCTCATTTCGATATTCTTATTCCAATAAAGGAAGGCAATCAATCATGAGTTAATACATAATATTTCACCGTGGATGTTGACTGCAGTGGTTTATGCTGAAACAATTGCATTCCCCTCTTCGTCTTGTGCATATTGTATCCTTTATTATCAATAATAATAACTTGCATGTCACACAGCACCGTCTACTGCAGATTTTGCAAATACCAGGGTTTTCTACCAAGCAACTTAGTGAAATTTATGGTATCAACCTCTTAAGTATGAAAGGCTGAGTCAGTCCTGCTGTGGTTCAGTCCAGTGGCTGCGGGATGTACACTGAACTCATCGGCGTATTGTTAATCCACTGAGCTGTCTTGCAATAAATAATACAAGATAAGACATTTTAGAAGGTATGGGGAGATCAGTCCTTAAAACTCAAACAAAGTTGTCACAAGGATGTCATAGCATTTGTGTACACGCAAGGGCATAGCTTACCATATACAGGGAGAATGACACCTTTACAGCAAAAGGCAGATTAACCAGGACAGAGTTCCGCCCGCTGTGGCTGGAGGTATTCTCCATGGAGAATGGCTTGTTATTGGGCTCTGAATCTCATTCTGAAATTTAAAAAAAACGGAGCCCTCGCTTGGAGCACTGTGTGAATTCCAAAATGCAGCAGACTCTGAATTATCCTCAGAAAATGCTGCATTTGCGTATGTAAAGTTTGATCGTATGGTCCATTACCAGTTGTACGTCATATATGTTAGTGCCTCATGTGTAGTAATAACCCATGTGCTGCTGCACCTAGCGAGTAAATCAACAGCTTGTATAGGTTTTTCAAGGTCCTGTTTTAATCCGCCCTTAAGAGGGGATAGCGTTCTGAATGAGGGTACATGTAGGTTTGGCACTGAAAGAAGCATGTTGGACATGATCTGCTGTCTATTGCTGCTGGGTCCAACTGAGAACAGACTAAAGGATTCAGGGTGCGAGGAGTAGGTGTGGAAGAGGGCACTCGTGTTTTGTCTGTTGTATATGATTATCTTTTTAAAGGGACCATCGTGTGAATGATGTCACAGTACATCTCATAACCCAGCTGATGTCATCAGACAAACAAGGGTTCTACAACACCTGGGGCCCTATTGCACTTACGTTGCACGTTAAACCATGTGTGCCGGGCGCAAACAGAGAAAGTGCGCCCTATTACATTGAATGTGTTGCCCTACCTCCCGCCCCCGGGCAGCTGCAAAGTCGCGCTGTCCTGGGGGCATCGCATTCAAGTGAAATACAGAGCGGCTCTGTGTTTCACTTTGTGCGTCAACCCACCTGCACTTTTAAGAGGAGTGAGAGATCCCCGTGCAGGCAGGTGCAGTGAGTGACTACACCTGCCTGCAAGGTGATGTCTATGGGGTCCAATGGACCCCCTGTCCCCCCTCCAGAGGGCTGCCATCACATTTTAGGTGGTGCACTTTCAGTGCTCCTCCTGACAGCTTCTTTGCCTCTGTGCCTGCGTCTATAATCTGGCGCGGGCATAGGGGCAAAGGTATTCCCTCATTTGCATGGGGCGGCGCTCCTATGCAAATGAGGAACACCCTCTAGTGATAGCGCTGGCACTATGTGTGTGCCAGCGATATCTGTATTACAGAAGGAGACGCACAAGCATCTGCAGCCCCTTTCTGTAATACCAAAGTGCCCTGGGGCGGCGCAAAGCGGGCTCACATGCCCATTGCGCCACCGGGGCACTTTCCATAATACGGCCACTGTTGTCGGTGACTTTTGGAGATGCAAGGCTGGGTAGAGAGAGCTGTTTATTCTCTACATCTACACTGGATGGCCCCTTCAAGCATCGAGGGTTATGTGCTCAGAATCACACATTTTTGTTGATTAACTGGTACAGACTAGAACTTTGGTCTTCGTTTTTCAGGATTAAACCTTTAATTAGTTACCTTAGTGTTACAACTGCTTTACTGGCAAGATGGCCCAGTAAGTTAACCCGCTCCGCTGACTTCTGCAGTTACCCTAAAATTATGCGTTTTCAAACTCGGCAAAGCACCGTGAGCTTTCTTTCCAGCCTCATGAGGTGAATTGCAGTTAAATCGTGTTACAGCAACAACTGTTATCGACAACATTAAGAAACTGCAAAAGGAGGCATGGCATACCATTTGAATCAAGGTATTCCTACTATACAGAGAATTGCTCAGAAAATTTTGAGGTTGCAAAGACTTTGGTGCCAATTTGCAGAAGCATTTATGAGTAGACAAAGAAATACTACAACTGCCGGTGTTAAAATGATTCTAAATAAGTGGAAAGACACATTCAAGGCATTGTTTAAAGGGTGGTTCAACTGGGTGACATACCTTAGAGATGCGGACGCGATGTCCGTACGAGACTCACCGTGGAGACAGCCCAACAGAGGAATGTGGGCATCTATGGACAAGTACCTAGGCCCGTATGAACCGCCATGAAGAAGGCAAGATCAGCACCTGTCTCCTACCTTTCCGAACAAACGCGAGCAAGTTCTCTCTCTCTCTCTCTCTCTCTCTCTCTCTCTCTGCTCTCTCAGGCCCTTTTTCCTCCTTCATACCCGTGACCGCTTACTAGAATAGAGGGGGTAGGGCAGTCTATAAAGAAACAGCGCAAAGCGGAAGGTACCTCAGACTGTATACTTTACAGGTTTTTTCTAGACAGCATCACGCGAGACACTGTGCATGTTCTATGTTTTTTCATGTCTACGTGTTTAGTTTTGTGAGTTTCTGTTTTGTTTTATATGACAAAAATCTCAATAAAATCTTATTGAAATAAAATAGAAAGAAATACTCAATTAAGTACTTGCTTTCGTGAATCGGCCCGAAAATGTCCAGCATTTTAGTAATAAAATTGTATGTTTAGTCTCTGAATATTTCCATTTAATTCTCATTTTAGATGTTTTGGGGCAAATTCACAAAAGCATGTGAGAGTATTTAAAACAGAATTATAGGAATACTGCGTTACGTATTTCAAAATGCCTTTATAAATAGGCCCCAACATGTCCAACTGCCTCTTAGTAAAAATGCAAAATAGGCACAGTCCTTTCTGTTTGTACTAATTGTATATAACTAGTCCTTGAATAATCCCATTTTAGATGTGTTGTGGTCCAATTCACAAAAGCACATAACACTATGTAAAACAGTACTATTGAGGAATACAACTACTTACTCTAAATGTCTTTGTGAAAAGAACTTCTAGAGTGCTGTGTTACAAAAGCCCCTAAGCATTCAGGCGACCACTCTGTATTTATATACTGTTGGTAATTGCAGTGAACTCAGGATGGGGCTACTGTGCACATAAAAGCTTCACACTTAGAAAAGGTTTTAGCCAAAGTCAACAGAGCAGCTTCCTGTGCTGGCGAAATAAGTGGGTGCATTCAGTCTCACCCTGACCCTGCCACAAATGGATTGTAGTGCGGGAGCACACAGTTCACAATAAGTGCTTCAGACAGTTTCCGAAGTAATCTGAATGCACTGTAGTGCAGGTGTTCTCATCTGGTTCTTACTAGTTACATGTCTATCACCAGCAATTCTAGTGCACTGAAAAGTGAGAACTTTAAGAGGTCATTCGCTGACATCTGGCATGTAAGAACGTGTTTTAGCAACTAGAGAAGGTTGTAGAACACAAACTACATATAACCAGATAAAAGAAGAATGAATTCAGGAACTCCAGTGGCTGGTGTAGGAGAATCGACACCACTGGATAATCCCTTCCTTTGCAATAACATATCCTGGTTATAAGGTGTGATTATATATGGGCTAAAGTACCAGAGGAGATCCTTTATAAAGTTATGTAACTCTGAGGTGACGTGCAACATCCTTATCATGTACAGTAGGGGGTACTTTATTCCTTATAATACTTGGTCACACCATCACCTTTCCCTCAAACTACTTAAATTGGTGCGTAGCTCTTTCATTTGAAAGAGAGACCATATTTGAAACATGAAGAATAAAAATAGTGCAAAACAAACTTTGATATGTGTTGCAAAAAGATTTTTAAATCAGTGAAATGCTGGTCACTTCTTTAAAACAAAGGTGAGGTAGCTCGGAATGTGTAGAAATATGCAGAAAGATTCTAACTTTTGTATAATTACCTAAGAAGTGTACAAAGTAAATATGTTGCCATAAGTATCTCTTTTCTGCTCGTCAATGTACACCTAGAAAAACTAGAAGAAAGAAAAGCCATGTTTGGTTTTCGTTCGTTAAGCAGTTGCCTTAATTATGCTTTGTGACCTGACCTGCCTTTCCTCTAAGCAACGTGCTCTGGCAGCAGGCATTGTGATGTCAGACCTCAAATGTAATGAATTATTACAGTTGAGAGGTTATGTCATTTCTTTGTAATAGGGATATGTCACAAGTCGCCTATTTTATATGGGATAAAGTACCCTCTACCGTATAGTGTAAGAATAAAAGCATTTATTTATTTTATTTATTCATAAAGTTTTGTATAGCGCAAATATGACCCTAGTGGGTATCAGAGCACTTTACATGACACAAAGTAGAATGAACAATTGGACTGGTAAACAAAAAAACATTTGCGCAAGAGCCAAACATATAAGAAAGTTAAGTAGGATAAAAGGCTTGGTCTCCATTAAAGTCAGTAATAGGATGGTCAATCATCATAAGAGGTTAATATGTATACATTTTGATTGTCACATATATATTGTCTTAGGGTAAAACCTTAGTCAGCAGAAAAGATTTTGCTTCTTTTTTGAAGGAGGCAGTGGCATGTCACTGAGGAGTTCCATGAGTGCCTTTATAAGTTTATGGAACTCTGAGGTGGCTTGAAAAAGCCTTATCATATACGGCAGATGGTTCTTTATTCCTTATACTACATGGTCACATCATCACCTTTCCCAGAAACCACTCAAATCCTTGGTTAAAAGCCTTGTTTCATTTTCATTTGTTAAACAGCAACTTTAATTATGTTCCTTGACCTGACCTGCCTTTCCCCTCAGCTGCTGGCTGTGGCTGCAAGCATTGCTATGTCAGAAATCTACTGTTAAAAGCTGTGTAATGTCTTTATAATAGGTAGCTGGTGTGTCACAAGCTTAGATGGGTTCTTAAACAGGGATTGCAGAATCCCATGTATTAAAGCACAGCTACACGTTTGCCACATTGCAATGAGAGCCCATTTTGGTCATAAGACATGGTACTAAACCCCTTCCCACACAGTGTTGCAGCATGAACCCTCAGTCTACGAACAAAACTCAACGATGAGATGTATGAGCGTAAGTGACTTTCACTTGCTCTCTTCGCTCCACTTCACCCTTGAGTTCAGGTACCTATAGCAAGTTAAGAGCTCCCGTCTGGTCATCCTGCTTTATACTGATAATCTTACCAGATAGGCCACACCATAAACCCACATTCTACTAATGACGCACAATTACGCTTTGTCTACAAGTAAGCAATCACATCTCTAACTCCTCTTTGCCCCTCACCACACTCAAGCACAGCCTCATGGGACCTGTTAGGAGCTCTCCTCTGGACCACACTATAAATCCAGTCTTTCAACCACGCACAATCTGAGGAGCAGCTAGTCATCCGTCCAATAAAAGTCCATCCGTGTTTCATGAAAGGTGCGAGGAGCTACACGCATGCAAAAATATACAACTTTTGAAGAAAATATATGAATTTCTTGCTACATCTTGTTCTTGTAAGTATATGGTAAAGGTGCATAGACACATATTTCATCTGCTATCTGTCTAGAGTGAAGTTAAAGTGTAAACCCAGCAGAATCGTCCGTTTCAGCGTGCTTTGCTCATTTTTACCTTTTACTAGGTCCCTCAACCACCTTATCCAGTTTATTCAACACCACTTTTACTACCCTTGACAGAGCTTGTATGTAAACTGGTGGGCTAGCAGGCTGGTGTCAATGGGGTGGGCATTTCATCTTGTCAGTTCTGCTTTGAAGTGGCAGTAGCAATGCCTTCTGCTTGGGCCAGAATGGTACATAAGGAGTCATGTGTTTCCACGTGAGGATGGTCGGACGATGTTGAGGTCTTTGTCATTTCCTTTGTGGTCAGATTTGCTTGTGACTGATCTCTCTGATGCTCCTGATTCATATTTCGCCAGATGCAAGTGACTGGTACTTGCCACTGGAAACAACTTGTGCTCGAGGGCATGTGCTGCTGAGGATTGTAGTGTTGTACCATGATGGACATGCTTTTTTTTGTGTGCATTTTCTCTCTTTGAACTGTTCGGAGACCTTAACTAAAGTTAAGCGAGAGAGGTACGTAGCAACAAAGCATATGGAAGTCAGTTAGTGGTAGCATCTGTCACCCTTGACTCCCCTGTTGCTGGCTCTGTCCTTATCAGGAGCCATGAAGACAGAAGCATGAGCTAAATGTAAACATGGCGCCTAGAGCTCTTTGTGTAGTTTGCGCTCCTTGTTATTCTCCAGCGTGGGGCTGCTCAGGATGGGACATGGGGTAATTCATCCCTGAGATCTCCTTGGACGGGTCGATGGGGACCGAGGTGCATTATGTTACTTCCGTTATCTCTGGAACTTTCTTCATTCATCATCCATTTGTTTTGTTTTTTGATAAACAAATTTTTATTTTCGGCATAAAGGACAATATCAAGAATGATATACAACAGTGCGTTGAACATGGCATCAGGAACTTCAATCAGGGAAGCATTGACAAACAAATGTAAACCCCCCCCCCCCCCTCCTCCCCGACCCCCTGTCCCCGCCCTCTGCGCCCCCACCCTTCAAAACAGGCCCCCCAGCCATTTCCCCCATATTTTGCGGAATTTTTTGGGGCAGCCCCGGGCAGCGTACAACGACCGCTCCTGAGCCGCACACCAATCCACCCCTCTACTCCAGGTAGCCCTTCTGGGCGGATCTGGCTGTGACCACACGGCCGCTATATCCCTCTTAGCTACCATTAGGGCAGTAGTGAGAAAGTACGGGACCCATCCAGCCCGTCCGTGATGCCCAGCAGAGCCATTTTAGGCTCGTGGGGGACCTCCCATCCCAGGACCTCCGCTAGATCGGCTTCAATCGCTGCCCAGTAGCCCTCCAGGCGGGAACAAGACCACACCATATGGAAGAAATCCGCCGGAGCCACCCCACAGCGAGCACAGGAGGCGTCCACGCGGAGGCCAGCACGATCTAGGCGGTCCGGAGTCAGATAAGCGGTGTGTAGGTAATAGAGTTGGATGAGCCGCAGCCTAGCGGTGGTGGTAAGCGATCGAGGTGCCATAAGGGCGTCCCTCCAGTCCGCGTCATCTAGGGGTCCCACCCAGACCTCCCATCACTGTTTTAAGCCGCTCCAGTCTACCGGGGTATTGTTAATCAGGGATTTATAAATGCGGGATATTCCCCCCTTCCCCAGACACCCCAACATCACCTGAGCCTCAGGCGGGCTATGAGAAGGCAATCTGGAGTCTAGAGGGACGTGGGCCCGGACCGCATGGCGCAGCTGAAGGTATCTATAAAATTGGGAAGGCTGTAGCGAGAAGCGGGTCTGAAGCTCCTGGAAGGAACACATGTGGCTCCCCCGTTATATATCGCCCAGGCTGGAGATCCCTAGAAGATCCCACTGCCGAAATCCCGCAAATCCCGCCACCTCCCGCAGCCATGTCCCGTGCCAAAGCGGTGTGAGCTGTGTTTTCTTCCCCGACCAACGGGTGTGCCTCAAAGCTGCGCGCCATGCCAGAAAAGGGGCCCGCACGACACCGGGGAGCGACAGGGGGACCGTTGCCCCATAGAGCATGTTCTGGATAGAGGAGAACCCAAGACATTGCACTTCGAGTTGATAAGCCGGATCGTCCCATCCACTCGAGAACCAGTCATGAATCACCAGTAGCTGGGTGGCCAAGTAATATAGATATAGGTTAGTCATGCTCAGGCCTCCGTCATAGGAGGGGACTCTGCAGCGGTCTAGGGCCAGCCGGGGCCTGCCGCCGCCCCAGAGAAATTTAATCACCATCTTATCCAGTTCCCGGAACCACGGGCGCGGAAAGGGGCACGGAGTGTTTTGTAGCATGTACAGAAACTTGGGGAGGATCATCATCTTATAGAGGGCGACCCTCCCCAGCGGATTCAATGGGAGTGACTGCCACCTGAGCATATCTGACCTGGTCTTGTTGACTACGGGAGCCACGTTGAGGGCCCAGCAGAGTTCCGGAAGGAGGGTGACCCAGATCCCCAGGTATTTAAATGAGAGTCTCCGGAGGGGAATATCATATTGCCAGTCGAAACATTCCTTTGACGGGTGTAACAGGACTAGGACGGATTTTTTAGGGTTCAGATGAAGACCCGACGCTTGGCCAAACCGACGGAGAATCCGGCGGACCTGGGGCCCCGAGGTCGCTGGATCAGAGAGATAGAGGAGGACGTCGTCCGCGTAGAGGGCGATCTTATCGGGGGTCATACCTGGCCAGTCCCACCCGCGGAGAGCGGGATCCGAGCGAATCAATACCGCCAGGGGTTCCATGGCCAGAGCGAAAAGGAGGGGCGAGAGCGGACATCCCTGGCGCGTTCCTCGACCTATGGGAAAAAGGGCGGGATAGTGCCCCATTGACTAAAACACGGTCCCGCGGGCTCGCATACAGGACCGCAACCATGGCACGGAACCGGGGACCGAAACCCATGTGCTCCAGGACCTCACCCAAGTACGCCCACCCCACGGAGTCGAAGGCCTTTTCAAAGTCGACCAGCAGGAGGGCCAGATAAGGGGAAAGGCGGCCGCGGTGCGCCAGGGCGAGGTGCAGGCGCCGCAGGCAGTGTCTGGTCCCCCGATCCGGCATAAATCCACATTGGTCCGGGTGGACCAGGGAGGCAAGAGACGGGCGCAACCGCTGCGCGAGGACCGTGGCATAGATTTTGAGCTCGGTGTTAATAAGGGATATCGGCCGGTAGTCCGAGCAGGACTGCGAAGGGGGCTTCGTCTTGGGAAGGACAACTATGGTTGCTGTGTCCGTTTCCGGCCGGAACGAGCCCGTCTCCACCACTTCCTCAAACAGGTCCCAAAGCCTCGGGGCCAGAGTCTCACGATAGTGAGCGTAGTATTCCTGTGGGAACCCATCAGGTCCTGGGGTCTTCCCGGGCGCCAGGCGGCTGATCGCTTCCTCAATCTCCTGCAGCTCGATAGGCGAATCGAGGGTCTCAGAAACCTCAGGCCCCAGCCGCTCAAGCACCGCCCCATTCGTCCCCAGCAACTCCTCCAGGGAGTGCGCGTCCATTTTTTTTTTAGTATATTGTTATGTTTGAAAACCCAGCACAAATAAGAGGACTTTGAGGTGTAACATAGTGCTTCAGGGTATGACCCATCCCAATTCTGTTTCAGCACTTGCACCCCCCCCCCCCTCCTTCAGTATATTTTGGCTTGATATGGATATGACTCCCTCATACTGAAAATGCAGTAACCAGTGGCGGCTCCTCCGCTAAGGCGGAGGAGCGTCGCCCCACTCACTGCTTTGCAGCAGTGAAAGAAAGGAAAAATAAAATGATAATAACTTGATGTATTATCATTTTATTTGTTCCTGCTGCGGTAGCATGGGGGAGGGGCTGCTCTGTTCACAGGGCGGGAGAGGAGTGTTGGGCACACTGAAGTGCGCATGCCACTTTGGCTGGCCGTCTCGGGTCAGCCAAACACTCATGCTCACTTAGCATGTTCTCCACCCCGGCTACAGTACAGTACCCATCTGAGCACCAAACTACGGCACTCAGACTAATCACTTAGGGGAACCAATCTCAACACTGCATTGCAGCATTGCGATTGGCTCAGGGGAGCCTGGCTGCTTCCTTGTCGGAGGACGAGAGACGACGTGGGTCAGAGCGCGAGGAGGTAGGTGTCTTCTTCTTTTTCTACACAACCTTACCCCCTCGCCACCTCAGATCTGTGCCAGCCCCTACTGACAGTAACCGGTGTCCTGCATCGTTGTGCACAAATTGCAGTCAGTGAATTAAGTAGCTAGAAAGTCAGAGGAAAATCTGAGTGAGTGAAGTCTAGGCAAAACTCTGTTATTACAGACATATTTCAGAAAGTCATCTATGCCTCAGTAAGCCAGAGACTCTTTCCAAAAGTCCTTAAAACTGTTTCAATGTTTCCATTGCTAACTAAACCGAACGTAGAGCCAGGGGACTTAAAAACCTGAGGCGAGTTCCTAAACCACTCATCACAGCATCACGACTAACAGAATTCCAGCACCTTTCTGTGCAACAAATCCACTGCGCCCCAACCAGTCATGCTATAGGCCAAATCACAGTGCAGAAATTCCTAGCCAACGATGCTATGCCCGTCTTGGATGCTGACGATTCACCTCCAAGAGGGGGATACATCTTTCCTTTCATGGATAAATCAACACCTCCTGGTCCTCAACTCTGTATTTACATCCCATGATCATTTGGAGGTCTTCAACCAAAAGAAGGCAGAACCATGCACGAATATGTTGTTGACATTCTCCTACCCCTGAGAGTTTAATCTTACAAGGCCACCAAGGAACTGAAATAATTGCTTGCTAGATTAGAAGTGAGGATGGTGCCCTTTTCGCTAGTTCTTACCCAAACAAAACAGAGTTCCTTCAACTGTTTGACAGAAACTGTTCCCCTAACATATAAACTTGGTGTACTGACTAAAACATGTAGGACCTTGGTACCAGCCTCTACATCACTGCGCTGCGTTAGAGATGTGCACATTCAACTCCAGGATCAGGTTCATCTCCTCTTACAAAAAAATCTCATGCTGGCAATTCCACCTGAAGTCTTTATTTGATGTGCTACCCCTAGTGCCACCACACTTTGTTGCATGAGAGGCAATCCTAGTTGGCCACCCAAAAGCACCCATGTTCCCGCTCAAAGCAATATTCAGTGCAGCAGCTTGCCTAATTACCAGAGCAAAAAGAACACATATAACTCCATATATGATCGATCTAAATTGTTCCACCCCTGAAACCAGATTCGATTTTGAGAAGGACTGCATCTCTCACAAAGCAGTGTCTCTGAAACAACCAGTCTACCTCACCAACAGCAACGTGTGCTCGCGAAATCAGGAGCAGGTACGGACCCCTACCATAAATACCTCTTGCAGAGACCCTAAAAATCGAATATACTTGCCCTAAATACAGACTCAGCAGGACGCTCTTTTTGAACAAAAGAATGAACTTTAATAGTACTATCACTAGCCTGCTTGTTTGAAGACTCCAACCTCCCTGATGAATCTAGAAAAAATAAATAAAACAGGGGTAGGGGAGGTGATGAATAGTTGTATCTTAAGATAATAAAAGATGTTGGAAGGGATAGGAATGGAAAGGGGGTGAGAGGGGATGCTAAAAACAAAGCCGAAGCTGGAGGAAGGATGTGGGAAGGAGGAAACTAGATATGGATGAAGAAGGGCGAAGGGATAAACTAAGAGGATCTCAGGTAGGGTGAGTGTTCTGATATCGGTGACTGCATGTGAAGATATGAATGGATAAAAGAACAGAACGTGGGAAAGATCTGAGGATCGTCAGCTGGAAGTGTGATGCCAAGCTAGCAAAGGAACGTATGCAATACATAGATGAAGCAGTTTTTTATCAAAACATTTAATGGGTTTCACTCCCTTTTTGATCAACAAATAGAAAAGCTGAGGTTAATGTTTAAACATATAGAACTTTCATAGAGTGGTTACAAGAGTGACATATTTTTTTGCAAACGGCAAAGTAAACTCGCAGTGACGACTCTGTTTGCTTCTCTTAAGCAGCCCATATTCAAAGCAGACAGGGCCGTCTGTGCGAGACAGTATGTGTTTTGGGATAATGAACGAGGACTGCCCTCAAAGGATATATGAAGTAATGTTCATAGTAATCAGATTCAATGTTAGTGGTCTTATGGTTGTGGTGATAAAACTGGTACTAAGAACGCGTGAGGCAATTTTTGAGCAGGTGCTCCGTGTACCCCAAGACATAGCATGTTTTCAGAATATGAAACAGACTGACAGCCTCATGTGTATGTGGTCTAATCAATAGCCAGCTTTCAATAAGCAGTTCATAAGCGATGTCCACGTCCTTCTCTGCGATTCCCTGCCTCTGTATTATTCAGAAACTATTAATCCGCTATGGGGTCCACTGTGACCCCGTGGTTTGCAAAATCCAGAAAAATATCACAAAGGCTTTTCATGTTTAAGAACATTTCTGGATAGCCAAAGAGAGTAAAAGGATGATGGTAGAAGCTGAGAAAGCTATGTTCAAGTCGTCTTCCTTACATAACCACTTTATGATGGGGCGCTAGGGGGCGCGCGGACAAGATGGCTGCTAACGCCTAAGGCTCCCGCAGCCTGTTGCCATTCTCCTACAATTTTCCTGCCCGCAGCACGAGACGGGGCTGTGGAACGTCACCCGCTGCTACATGAGGGACTTCGGCGGCCTTGTGGGGAAAAATCGGGGCTGAGGTCGGTCTGACGCCGGAGATATCAGCCTCGAGGACACGCTACGAGCTGTGAGTGGCAGCCGGCTGCGAAGGGCACCCCAGCCCGCGGCTCGCCACGCGGCGCCCAGGCCGCGCAGGCCACACCCCACGAGGCGGGGGGAAAAAACGCTGACGGCGGCCTGCAGGGACCTTGCAGCTTACACAGGTGACGGCTAAGCCGGCGGCCGCCTGTGCTGTGACACCGCGGAGGAGCGGCGCTGGAGCAGAGAGAATCGACGCGGTGGATCTCGTCCTGGGGAGGCGCTCTGGACCATGGAATATGGCGGCAGTGTAGGAGGGGAAGCCTGAGGAGGCCCCATGGGGAGTAGCAGGACACCCCGATTGGCTCCGGATCCCCCGATGAGGCCTATAGTCCGCTTGTCGGAGCGGCCCAGGTGAGACGTGCGGGTCTGGCATCCGGCGCTGGAGTGACCTTTGCATACGCGGCGGGGAGGCCTGGGAGGAGGAGCGGGGCCCCCCATGCGCAGAATTGACGAAGTGACCTTGGAGGAGTGCACAGTGTACATCTGGAGTGAGGCGGGCCGCCCCGGCTCTGCGGAGCGCGCTACTGCGACCCAGAATCGGAGTGCCTGGCGAACTGGGGCCTGGCGGAAGGCCGTTGTTCTTGAGGCGTGTGGTCACAGAGGATCTGGAAGCTGCAGGCACCCCGAAGTGGGGAGGTTACCCGGCGCTAGTGAGGGGTGCCTCCTGGGGAGCCGACCGGCTGTGGTGGGGATCTGACCCTCTTGCACCAGACGCATGCAGGAGACAGTGAAAGACCCGTGAGTTCAACGGTGGGGACTGGCAGCGATCGACCGGCGTGCGCTTTGTAAAAGGGATGACAATAGCTGCTGGGGGGCGCTGTGGCCCCCTTCCCTGTTCCCTCCGGCGATGGCGGTGGGGAGCAGATGTTAACTCCTCCGGCGACATGGCGTAGAGGGGGCGGGGATTGAACTTACCTGTTGCGCACTGGGGAAGATCGTGAATGCCTCAGCACAGCAGCTGGCTATGGGGCGGTTGCGGAACAAGCAGAATGAGACCCGGCTGAGGGTGGAGGGCCCCGGCCTGGCACTGGGGCGCACTGGTGGAGGTGCGGAACAGACGGCGTCGACATTGGAAGCCAAAATGGACGCCATGCTGGCGGCGGTAGACCGGCTGGGTAACACCTTGGAACAGGCGAGGACCTCTTTGGAGTCCCGCATCGACAAAGTTACAGTGGATTTCACTCTCCTTCATGCTGACCACCGCAAATTGGCGGACACTGTCGCTCATCACAGCCAAACGCTTCAGGACGTTCAGCCGGTGGTGCGCAGCCACACCGCCACTTTACAGGACCTGCTCGACCAAGTTAATGCCCTGGAGGACCGTGCTGAGGACGCGGAAGGCCGCTCACAGCGCCATAACGTCCGAGTGGTAGGCCTGCTGGAAGGCGAGGAGGGACGACATCCAGAACAGTTTGTCGAGGGATGGCTGCGTGACATCCTCCCTTCAGGGGTGCTCTCTCCACAGTTTGTGGTGGAACGGGCGCACAGAGTCCCGGCGCGGAGGCCAGCCCCCGGGGCTCGGCCGCGTCCTTTTCTCTTCAGACTCCTCAACTACCGCGACAGAGACGTGGTGCTCCGTGAAGCCAGGAAGCTGAGCTCCATTGTAGTAGGCGGTAGCCCGGTGATGCTGATCCCGGATTATACGGTGACGGTCCAGAAGCGGAGGAGCAACTACTTAGCGGTGAAGCGCCGGCTGCGCGAGCTGCAGATCATGTATTCTCTGCTGTTCCCTTCACGCCTCCGTGTGGTCACGAAGGAGGGGACACGTTTCTTTGACGCCCCCTCTGATGTCTGGGACTGGTTGGAGGAAACAGGGCTGCACAGTGGGCAGAGGCCCATGGACCCTGGTACTGGCAGACAGCAAGAGAGAAGAGCGCAACGGAGGCGGCGGAGGGACACCCGGGGAGAGATGGGGTCAGGCCTTGTTGTGGCACCTAGTCCGGAGAAGATGCGACTGGAGCGTCAGGAGGCTCTGGAGGCGGTGGCGACCTTGGGGTCCGTGAGCAGCCAAGGGGACACGGCAGTTCGCGAGCCTAGCGACCCTGAGACTAGTAGATCTTCCTCACCGGCTGCCATGCTTTCAGACGATCAAATGCTACCAGTGGTGACACCTCAGACAGCTGATATCATTGTGTGAACATTGGCACATTGGGGCAATGACATGTGCAAGTGATTGAGGTGGAATGAGTGAGGCTGGTTGTGGGGGTGGACTGTGGATCCCTCTGCTCTCCAGTCTGATGTATTGTGATCCCTCGGGCCGGCAGGCGCGGGCCGGCTGGGGCGCCTGGGCCGTGTGGGATGCTGAGCGGCTGGGGAGGGGAGGGGGACGCACAGGTTATGAGCAGTCGGCGGCGGGTGGCAAAGGACGGCGCAATATGACCACTCGCGCGTGCGTGGCACTGCTAGAAGTTTAGAGGGCACATAAGGTGAAGGTGGGGGTAACGCAGTGTCATAGTAACTTGTGACTGTTCCGCTCACCCTGAGCACCCACTAGCTTCCATCTGGCTTAGTTTCTCATAGACACTTAGTTTGTAGTTTGGACGAACACCCGTTCTGGGGTTTGCCCTGGCAGTTACGCAGTTCTTGCTCTTTGTTAGGTGCGCCCGGCAGCGCACCGAAGTTATCTTATTTGCTTTGTTGTTACAGCATGTCGGCATCACATCCAACCCAAGGTCTTCCCCCCTCGACCGACCCGACCCTGGTCCTGAGTTCTACACAACCCTTGCTTGCTCCAGATGGCTAACACTGCAGTGATCACATGGAATATAAGGGGTATGCACACGCCGGCGCGTCGTTATTCTGTTTTCGCCTATTTGCAGTGACAGAGGACGGCCACCGTGGCACCTTTATTTGGGTAAGGGCGCTTGCGCCGTTCACATACACCGATGTAGTGGTTGACCCCGCCAGACGGTACACCTTGATCCGTGGGAAGCTTAACGGGCAGCACATACTAATAGGCTCTCTCTATGCTCCAAACGTTGACCAACCGGCGTTCTTGGATCACTTATCTGTGGTACTAGCTCCATATGTGGGTCTCCCCTGGCTGCTGGGTGGGGATTTTAATGCAGCACTTGACACGCACCTAAACAGGTCATATCCGCCCCTCCGCAGCACACAAGCGATTTCGAATGCAAAAAGCCTCGCCGATTGGCTGTCGCTCGGCCTAAAGTGATGTGTGGCGCAGCCTGCATCCTGGCGACCGCATTTATTCGTATTACTCGGTGGTACACGACCTTCATGTCCGACTCGATAGAGTGGTAGGCTCTCGCTCTTTGACTCCTCTGATAGATCAGGTAGAGTATCTAGGCCGGACCCACTCGGATCATAACCCTCTTAGTTTGAGTCTGTGCTGGGACCCCGGGTGGCCCCCTGTGCCCACGTGGCGATTGCAGCCGGCCGCTCTGGAGGATGCTGAGTTCCGCGCCTCCCTAGGCACGGCGGTTGAGCAGCTCTTTGACCTGAACGAGGGGTCGACGAGTAGTGAGCTGACGGAATGGGATGCACACAAATCCACCATACGGGGACATTGTCTAGGTGCGGGATGGAATATCCGTAGGCAACTTGCACTGTCCCTTGCTGCCCTGGAGTCTCGCCTTCTGTCGTGTGAGCGCCTTGGTGAGGGAGGAGGCAGGGACTCAACCCAGTTGACGCGGCTCCGAGCGCGTCATGCTGCGTTGCTTGAGTGGCTGAGATGCCACAACTATGCGGCTTATTCGGCCCGGGTTCACGCCACGTCTGATAGGGCAGGGCGGTTGCTGGCCTGGTTGCTTCGGCAGGAGGCGGTGCATGCCCGAATAGAATCCATCCGAGGGCCTGACGGTGTGCTGGTCCACACACAGTGGGAGTTTCACCAAGTACTGATGGCACACTATGCGGCCCTCTATAGATCGGCAGGGCGTTGACAGGAACAGGATATAGATCTTTTTCTGGAGGCTGCTCAGCTGCCCACAGTACCAGATGAGCACCAGGAGTCACTGGAATGCCCCCTTACAGTAGAGGAGATAGGAGATGCGGTGGCCTCTCTGGCTTTGGGAAAGGCGCCGGGTCCGGATGGACTCCCGGCGGAGTACTATAAGGCTTACCGGGAGTCCCTAGTGCCCAAGCTGCATGCTCTATTTCTTGCGTTCCTGGAGGAGTCCACTTTGCCCGCCTCCATGCGGGAGGCCTATTTGGTTTCTCTGCCCAAGCCTGGGCGTGACCCCACCAGCCTGGGGTCATACCGCCCCCTCGCCCTTCTTAACGCAGACTATAAAATTCTGGCCAGGATCTCAGCGGAGCGGCTGGCCCCAACGGTATCGGCTTTGGTGCACAGGGACCAAAACGGTTTTGTGCCAAAGCGTAACACCTCTCTTAATTTACGGCGGTTCTTCCGGGTAGCTACCGATGGGGTGCAACACTGGCCTCGGGCAGGCTGCTTGGTTTTAGATCTTGAAAAGGCCTTTGACTGTCTTGAGTGGGGGTATCTAGTGGCAACACTATCGCATTATGGACTGGGCCTTGGGTTCCTCCAGATGGTAGCACTCCTCTATAAGAACCCCGTGGTAAGGGTGAGAACTGGTCCATACATTTCTGACGCCATTCCGATCGGCCGCGGCACCAGACAGGGGTGTCCTCTCTCGCCCCTCCTCTTCGCGCTCGCAATAGAGCCCCTGGCCGCTACGCTACGTAGAGTACTGACGGATGGCATCCCCCTGGGCGACGCGACGCGACTCACCTGGTATCATTATATGCGGATGACCTCCTGGTCTTTATCAAAGATGTGGCGTGCATCCCGGGGGGACTGGAGCACGCCCTGTCTGACTTTGCCACGCTTTCCGGGCTTCGGGTGAACGCCACTAAATCGTGTCTCTATGCGTTTCGAGCAGAGACTCGGGACCCGCAATACTATATTGGGGGCGTGCCGGTAAAGTGGCAGCCGGATACCTTTCGTTATCTGGGTGTTCAAATATACCGACAACCGGCGGACCTGGTGGAGGGCAACTTGGGCAAAGCGGTAGCCGTGATCAGGGCTCAGATGCGGTTCTGGAGTGTCCTCCCCCTCTTGGTTACGGGGCGCATCGCCTTGGTAAAAATGGTGATTCTGCCCAGGCTTCTATACTACTTCGCTAATTTGCCCATGTATATACCGGCCTCCTTCTTTGCAACCTTCGAGCGATTGCTCTGAGACTTTGTATGGGGTAATGCACGTCACAGAGTCGCGTTATCCAAACTATACCTCCCCCCTGGCCAGGGAGGACTTGCGATGCCGTGCTTTGCACATAATTATCTGGCGGCACAGCTACAGTGGGTGGCTAGGTGGCTGGCGGACAGAGAGCGAGACGACACGGCGACCGCAGCGGCGCCCCCCATCTCTTTGGCTGACATCACCGAGTTGTTCCATCCGGCCGCAAAGGTGTCAAAACCGGTGCCCCTCCTTGTCAGGGTAGCATACCAATGTTATCGCCGTGTTCTCTATCTAACCCGGAGCCGTACCCCATATGCCCCAGCCATACCAATAGAGGGTTCTCCTGGCGGAGGGAGGGTGCTGCGTTCTGCTGAGCTCACAGACTGGCATGCGGCGGACATCCACACATTGGGGGACCTTTACCGGGACGGTGCTCTCCTTTCATTCACCTCGTTGGCAGATGAGACGGGGTTGCCGCCTGGCCACTTCCTTCATCATCGCTCACTGATGGCGGCGCTGACGAATCGGTGGGGTGATCTTAGGGAGGAGCCAGAACAGCACCTCACGCTGCAATACCTTCATGTCATGGGGCGCGGGAGGCACATGATTCGGTGGTTCGCAGCCTCTCTGCGCATGCATACGGCTATTAGTCTAGTCCCGCTGTGCCGTAAATGGGAGACGGACTTTGCCCAGCCCATGGCTGACAAGGAGTGGGATAGGGTACTGCAGAGTCCGACGCAGGTCCCCAGAAACATGCGATTTCGCCAAATAAAATACTTTATTCTCCACTGGGCGTATCTCACACCGGAATCCATCAATCGGTATTTCCATCGCGCAGACGCGGGCTGTTCTCGCTGTGGGGAACTGGACGCTGGGCTGGTCCACATGTTGTGGAGTTGTCCCGCGCTGGATTTGTACTGGCGGATGGTTCATGGAGCGCTTGGTGCGTGTACGGGCCGTTTGAATGGCCGGTCCACTTGCTGCACCTTTTTCACAGGACTCCCCCCACGAAGGTCACATCTAGGTTCCTCGATCTGGGTCTGGTGGTGGCGAAACGTTTGATCACAAAGCGCTGGAAGGCGGCGGAGCCCCCCCATGCGCGAGCATGGCGGGGTTCGCTACTGGTGTGGGCAAGGACAGAGGGCACGGCCCTCTTGCGGGAGGAAACACTAGGCCTCAGGCGGACGCCAATAGCGGGCCAATGGGAGGCGCAACTGCACGCCATGACGCGACTGGACGGGGACACTGTGGGGCCCTGCGGGGAGCGAGATGGGGGCGACCTTAGTGGGGGACGGGGCGCCAATCAATCTGGGGGCGAGGCGTGATGTGTTGTACTAAAGATCTGGTGGCTCAGATGGGGCACAAGGGAATGGAGATGTTAGTGATCAAACAGCCTGTACGGGGGCGGGGGGACGGTGGGGACGGTGTGGGGGATCGGAGCGAGGGACAGACTAGGGGGATGCTGAAGCAAAGGCCGGAATCTGCTGCTGTTGTTTTAACTGGGCATTTGTTGTTCTGCCCTATTTCTTTATGGTTAATCAACTGTTTATGGGAACACGGAGGGGGTGAGCGGGCGAAATATTTGAGGATTGTTTTGGGAAGGTCATTCAATGTTATGATAATGAGGGGGATGCTGTGTTAATGGTTTAGGTTGGGAGACCCGAGATACTCCTCTTTAGAGATCAGGTGTAGAACCCGCTCCCTCTACTCACTGTGCACGTGATCAGTGATGTATCATTGAGTTTATACCGAATGTCAGCCAGCCGGATCTTACAGTGTACATTGTATTTGTTTTAAACTAAGAAATGCCAATAAACAGATTTCATAATATTAATAACCACTTTATGATTCCACTGACATCTTAGGGAGTTGAGGGACATATGAATGACCAATGCATTGCTAGTGGATATTGGAGTGACCGGAGAATACGTTTGTCTTTTGTCTGAAATCAGATCTGTAATGGTTCCAAAAAGACCATTGTTATCTATTAACTTTTATTTAAAAAATGTGTATGGTTACGCACTTCACCACATTCAGTCAACCACACACACACAGTTGCAATATGTAGACTAATCATAGTTACTAGGAAAGTGGAATGGGATAAAAACAAGACGAATATTTAGCAACTTACCCTTACAGCATACCACCTATCCCTTTCCACAGAAGTGATATACCTTCAGAATAGCTCTATTTTTCAGATTCTCAGTTTTGAAGTGGGATAATATTAGCCCTAAAAAACTGGGACATCAATAACATCTTTGTAATCAACGATCTACAACATTCAGCATGAACTCACTCTCTATAATAAAACGGTTACATATAGAGAACTCTACTTTTGTTGAGGATAATTGAATCGAGGACTTGAAGCAATGGAAAGGATTTTTCTTATTTTCTAAAGAGTCTTGAAATATGTCCAATGAACAACACGTTTATTTAAGATAATGGTGATGTACAGTTCAATAGGAATAATATCATATAAAAATTAATTTTCATTGCATTACAGTTTACCAAAGCCTGTCTCTATCATATTTCATAAGAGCAGAGAGTGTGTACTCACAGCTACTCCTTCAAGAGATTTATAAAAATGTACTCTTATTCCGATCTGTTTCTCCAAATGCGAGAACTCTTCTCTATGTTCAGAATCCGTTATTCCTCAAAAGCTTCAGGTGCTGAAACTGGAATAGTAAACATCTTTAAAGTGTCTATAAGAACTGGAATGGAGGTCCTGAGTGCAGCAACAATGTATTTTGTCAAAGTTGCCTATCCATGTGAACCCTGATCATACTTACACCCAATGCTCTCAACATGGCTGTTGCCTTTTCCAACCAATGCGAGACATTAGTGAAATCATGGCAAATGTAGTTTGTGTTGAGACACCTATGCATACTGCATCTCCAAAGGCGCAACATTTCGTGACCACCTCGACTTCTCTCCCTTTGAATGTGATTGAACTGTGACTCTCGCGCAGTTGCCCAGAGCTGCAAGAAAAGTCACAGATCATGACACGCACCTCTGGATTTAACAAACGTAGCCATGCCCTTAAGTCTTACTATAAGAATCAAAACCGTGTACCTTCCTTTTTTCAGAAAGGCATTGTCGCTTTATTCTTCTAGCTGGCAGAAACTATAAAAGTGATTCCAGTTTGTCAAAAGTTTTTGTTTTTATCTGTTAAGCCCAAGTCTCAAAATAGAGAGTGACCTGCCCAGAACGATTATTTGTATTCCCATGGAATAGCTCATTTTACTACTATCTCATCTTCTCTCCATCCAACCTTACTCGCTTCTTAAAGTAAGGCAAAAAAAAATCTACACAGTATCATGATAGTATTTGCAGCTTTGACTGGTACTGCTCACTCAGTACAATTTTATTTTGGTTAATAAAATGTTACTATAAAAACAAACATATGTATAAACCTTGCAATCAAACTATACTCCATACAGTTATAATGCAATATTTTAAATTCATCATCATGATTTGGATTGAACTGCTGTCACAAGGACACAGAATAACTGGTTCAGTAAAACTCCATTCTAAACCCTGTTGGTAAATTACAATCATATTAATTCAATTTCAACCCTAAATATGCCCATAATGGTTTTAAGAGAAGTAAATGATCTCACTTTTAATTTCTCTATTTCAGAAGAATTCCAGAGTAGACACTGTTAGTGTAAAAATGTGTGTAAGCTCTTGTCTGATTTGACTTTGCTCCTGTTAGACCTGTGCAGAGAATTGTTCCTTGTGTTCACCTGAGCTTACTTCGATACACCCAGGAGAGGAGGGAGCACTCCTCGCGCTCTCAGGCAACATGTTGTTGGATGCCAGGCTCTGCGTGTGGCTGAGCTTGGTCAATGCCTAGGCTGCGCTGGCGTCTCCCGGTTCAAGGACGCTCAAAGGGGTGTTCCGCATGGTGCGCGGAGCATCAGACAGGAAAGGCGATGGCAGGACTGTGGAATTTCGTCTTCCAAGTATCTTTACCACAGTTCATCAAAGCATAGGGGATGTAAAATGCTGTGGGCAGTGCTAGCTCATTTTTTCTGCATGTTCTTTAGTAACATCCATATTCGTAAAGGAATTTGTGACCCCCCCTTTCTGTTTTAGAGGTTCACCACTCTTCAAGAAAAAAGTGAACAGAAGACATCACTTTTAGTATCTTTTGTGTATCTTTTTTTTGGGTTACTTTGCCATTCCAGTGAATTGAGCAGGGGGTTCAACATGACCGATGCCATAATTGCTTTTAGAATATGAACAGACAAGCATTGAACTCAGAAAATCTCTTGTCCTTTCTTTTTCTCCTGGCTATGTTATTCTCCTGTCTCTAAAGGAGAAACATTCTGTATCTCTCTTATATATTAGCATAGCGTTCCGGAAGGGCCTTTGGCAGCCATGGTTCTCCTCCTGCTATTCATACTTCTAAATTACATTATTGCAGTGGTGGAAAAAAAACGATAGAGCTTGTTTTTGTTGGTAGAATCTATTGTTGAGGAAGGCCCTTCCTCAAAAACTTTCCTGAGGGTACCAACTCCAAACTTTGCATCCACAAAATCAAGAGATGTGGCTGCCCCCATCCTCAGGTTCAAGGGCTATCTCGCCTTAATCCATACTTCGCTGGTGAAGATCAATTTGATGTTAATGGTAACATTTGCATTGCAACAATCTGTACGGCTGAAAAATGATGCCAAGTAGAAGCTATATTCCTCATGAAACACGTCTGAAATATGATCCTCCTTTATCAAAGCAACAAGATTTCTTCCAAATCTAACATTTCAAGAGTAGCACCATGAAGGCTGATGTTGCTGCTTGATGACCCGTACCCCTCTCAGGCTCTTTTGAGAAATCTGATGATGTATTCATTGGAGACCATCTCCTTCTGTGCACTTCTGTTTCAGCAGTCCATCCCATGCCACACACTCGCCCTAAATTGTTAATGTGCAGTTAAATAATTTACTGTCTTTACCTTTTATGCCATAGCAGGGGAGGTATGTAAAGCACTGGCTTTACCCTTTCTTCTGCCTATATCCAGGACTCATACGAAGAGATGATTGTGATTATAGTTTTTAATATCATTATTCCATAAGATTTGACCAATTTTGATTATAGTTGTAAATCTCAGGACGCGGACACTTATGCGTTGCAGACGGGGCACTCTTATACAGTAGCGAAAATCCTAGGCTTATGCACGGCTGTGTGCGTCTTTCAAAATAAAGTTTCTCAGATTTGTAATTGTGTTAAAACCACGTTAGTATACGCACACAAATTTGATTGAAGCTAAATGTAAACATGGCAATTAAAATTTGGAAAAAATTGTTGAGTGGGTGAGGGGAAAGGAAGACTGAATAAATTACTAGATTAAAAATGTTGCAACATTTATACCTGCTCCTAATGCAACAAAATAGATATCATGAAAAATACAGTGCGATAATTATGAAAAGAGTATTTTAGAATTTGACCCCTGCTGTTAATGCATGAGGGAGGGCTTTACATGGGCCGGGTCACTCGGAGTCGTACACCAAGTAATAATTTAAAACAGACATTGAAACGAATTCCTGTATTCATGCCCTTAACTTTTCATGCAAAAACACTGATCAATTTCTGAACAATGAGTGTAAATAACATTAAGGTAATCCATGTCGTTTCTGCTTATATTCACATGCTTTAGTTAATCTTGCATTCCCTGTGAGTTTTTGCTTTTTCCAGGATGTTGTATTACTGTTTTTCCAGGCAACATATTACTTATGTCTACTGCATAATTTGAATTGAGTCGCATCCATGTGTTTATAACAGGGGACAAATTGTGTCTGAAGTCAGTGTGAGTTTCTCTCGGTGCCTGTCCGGGGCAAAAAAGTGCTCAGAATGCGCGGTCATCCAATCCGTGGCCTCAATTCAAAGCGCACAGAGCAATGATCACTTATACCAGTTGCATTTGTAATTCTACACAAATGTGTGGGTTGGGCGAAACTTTACACTAATTTTAGTATATATGATTAACCCATGCCATTAATTATAAAGACCCCTTTTAGTGACCCCTCACTATTTTATTCCAATTTAAAGCCCTGGCAGGTGGGAATATGGGTCATTGGTGCACATGCAGTTGGTTTTCGAGGAGCTTAAGTGGATTTTGCGATGAGATATGTGGAAGGAATACTTTTATTGCATGTGAAGAAATACCAAAATTAAAAACCCTGGCAATATTACATTACCTTCCATCATAGATTATCTTTCCCAAGAGGGTAAGAACATTAGTAAAAGCAAATACACTAACACTTGGCCACTGGAAACAGCCTCACGGCTACGATCGAGGACTGGGCATGAGGTGTGAGTAGGTCATCAATTTAAGGACCTGGTGTGTGTGTGTGTACATATTAAATCCAAAGATGCACTGTTTCTCACACTTGGATTCAGAATGGAGGCCTTCGCTCTTACTACTGGCACCATTATGTTTTACAGCGCACTGTTAGGGTCAGATTTACTAATATCCTATGCAATGCAACGCAGCAAGGCAACTAGCTGCATTACATGAAAGGGAGGAAACTGAAATGCTCCATATCTACTAAAATACTATGCATTTCTGCTCTCTCTTTGCGCTGTCACAGTGCGCTGCCTAGTGCCAAAGCAGGCACCCTCGGGCCATGCAGCAAGGGTTCCTGTGTTGCAGGCAAGATTGTGTTTTGTACAGGAAGAGGTACCTTCCTGTATAGAAACAATCCTTAGAGGCAATTTCCTTTTTCTAGGCATGATGCAAAATGTGTCAGGAATAGAAAGAGGAAGTAACAAGAAGAACTAAAGATATTTCTCCTCCTTCCTCCTTTCTATGGTAGGCACACCATTTTGGTGCAACTTCAGCTTTTACTGTTTTAAATAAATCTGGGATTGCATCAGATTCCATGGGTGGATGCACCAGAACGCCCATCCTCCACCCAAGGAACTCCTACCACTATGAAATGAAATGCAGTGCAGTGCAAGCTGTTGTATTACATTTCATTACAAAGTCAAGCAAGGCAGCGCAAATTGCCCCTTGTGTGAGTTTGTATATCTTACTTAAGCTTTTGAGTGGACTTGTGTCGCCATGCGTTGCCTTGCGCAACGCAAGGACCATGCAAAGGCTTAGTAAATCTTGGCCACAATGACGCCCTTACTGATGTCTCTCCATGCAAAAGTATGTCGATCCTCTACCTATGTTATACATCAAGAGTTGGGCAGTGGCTTCGTGGAGGACCTGACTGGTCTGGGTGGTGTGGGATGCTGGTTAATGATTTGGATTAACCCAGATTTGGCACTGAACAGAGAAATCGCCAGGGACTGGCTTACTTTGGATAAAGTAAGTAAAATCCAATAGTTACAATATGTTAAGTCAACGATGGACAAACTGGGACGACCTGAACTTTTTACCATCCCTGAAAAGATAGTGAAAGAGGACCTGGCATGGGTTAAAGCAACATTTTTAAATGTGTTGTCTGTAGAGAGAGAGGCGTTGAAAATTATGAAGCCTACGGTGAAAGCGTATTTTCTGTTAAAAACTGTTCCACAGATCAAACCATATTTGATAATTGTTACAAAACCTTTTCACCGCTTTCTCTTAACTAGATTTCGCCTCAATCTCATTCATTGCTTTTTGGCAGATGTTCAGGGTTGGAGTGGGGTAAATGATTTAGGATCCTGCACATGTGACAACTTTTCAGCACAGGATACCATGCGCGTTACAATGTTTTGTGATCATTTTAGCTCCATGCGGAGAAAGTTTTTAAGTCCTATTTTAAAGGGTAGTGGTTTTATGCAAGTTAGACCGGCCTTATTATACTTGCAGATGTTAAATAACCCCTGGGAGATTTTTAATGTTGCGAACTTTCTGGTAGTGGCTGTTGGACATAGAAAAACGGTGCTAGATATTTGCGATTTTGGTTCGATTTTATATATTGATATAATTGCCATTCTATGTAATGTTTTTATATTTGTGAATAAGTCACAGAGGAAAAGGATTTATTGATGTATTTGTTGCTCGACCTATGAATTATGAGTGTTTCGCCCTACAGGAACTTTTTAAGTTTTTCTGTAAATGGCATATTTTATCCATCCCAAAATGTATTTAGATATTTTTAATTGTATTTTTTGTATGAATATTGTTGTTTTTTGTGTACTTTTATGGCTTTTATTAGCCGAATAAAGTGGTTTTGACTGACTGATGTCGATCCTCTCTTTGTGAATCAGGGTCAAATTTTGTGAGAAGATTTTGTTTCACTTTAAAGTCAAGTCTGATGCATGCAGGATAAAGCTTTGTGGATCTGGCACACTGTCTTTACATCTTCTACAAAAGAAAATATGTCCTGGGGCAGAAAATGTGAGGGCTGTTAGCAGTCAACAGAGGATTCTGTGACTGTGGTTGTTTTGGGTTTCAACACAACCAGCTTCACCAACAAACAACCACCTGCCCAGCAGATAAGTTGCTGGCTTCAACCCTTGCGAAGTAGGACAGCCATCCATCGGGACAGCTTTTAAAAAAAGAAATATTGTCTTTTGCCAAAAGTATTACTAGTAATGTTCATGTTTTCAAACTCTAAGGACCAGAAGAACTAAATACTGGATGTTAATGCCCCACATCGACTAATGCTTGCTGTGCAGAAAGCATCGCGCAAATCCACAGCGCAAAAGAAGTCTCTTTTTGTTTGGTTTTTGAGGGTCAGTGATTTTTGAGGAAAACTTAATCGCTGTTCTTTTCCAAATGCAGACGTCTTTTTTTCTTTACTGCCATTGGACTTGCCTTATATGAATACTGCTCTTCAGACAGTCTCATTCTTGATACCGACTGCTTAGGTTATAGTGAATTTAAAGCTTTGGTGTAGTGGTTCTTGTATGCGACTTGCCTAAAACGTGTGGGGAAGAATTGGATGGATAGCTGATGGATTCAAGACACATTCCTTACATCTCAGAAACATCTTCTGCTGTTTACGAAGAATATACGTTTTTTACATGTAAGTACATGTTTGAAGCAGTGTAGGCGCATTGATCTATTTTATGCAAATGGCTACTTTTCTGTCTTGCAATGTCAGATGAAGCAAGCGCCTAACACAGTGCATTGGGGTGCTGCTCTGGGTGCAGGTATGAGTTTACTGCCTGTTACCTGCTGTCTTGTATGGCCCCCAATCGCTTTGTTCCCTGGCACAAAATGTAAAGTGAAATGTATGTGGCTCTCAGTCAAGTAAGGAATTACAGGGTTTTTTTCTTCACCAGGTTTTTGCACCTAATGCTTCGCTGCTGGTGCAAACAATTAATGCCAGAGCTGTGTAATGGCCGGCAGCAGTTGTCGGAAATCAAATGCAGCACAGTTGCAACCAGATTTAGCAGCTCCTCAGGGGTACAAAGATGCACGGTGTGTTACTACACAAGTTGACCATCGATAAAGCTCTTTAATTTCTCAAGCTCTGTAATATGTAAAGTAAGTAACTCTATGTATGGAAGGAATGCAGGGCTATATATGTTATTAAATTAATTGTGGCTGTATATGTACCACACAATATAGTCTGAATTATATTAACACGTTCATATAGTGAGTAATTACTATCCCGCTCTCGGTAGCCAATTTATCAACCTTGAGAACCTGAGGTAAATAAACCCTGTGAGGATTCAAACTTTTGACGATCAGGTGACACCCAGTTGTGTGCACTGCGGTTGGCACATTACCACTGGAAGATGTTTTTCATGCTGATATTCGACCAAATGTTATACACAGATGTCCACTGCAAATGCATTAACCAGTTTGGTGCGGATGGTGGCTCTGTGCCATCCTCTCCATCAGTCCTCATGTGTTGAGAACGGATCCAGGCCGTCCTCGCACCTGAGACAGGAAATCCCTCTGGTGCAAGCACCTGGTGCAAGCACCAGAAGGACTTCCTTTTACCATATTCAGCCTCGGGTGCTCGGGAAGAGCTTCCCCAGCACCAGAGGCTGTATTTTTTTCCTTTAAAATGACAATCAGCGCACATGGTGCGCTGACGTCATTTCATAGAAAACAAAAGTGAAATGAGCTGATTGGCTCATTTCACTTTCACTACATCGATGCTCGGGGGTGATCTTAACCCCACAGCACCGATTCAGACAGGAGAGGTATCAATAGAAAGGGGAGAATTTTCCATTTCCAATGGTATCTTTCCCTGGTGGTTCCCTACTAGGGGATTGCCGCAGGAGGGTGAAGCTGTTCTTTTTTGTGATAAGCTAATGTATTGTAGTGTCGTAGTCTTGTTTTGCTTCCATTGACCTAATTAGATTAACACCTGAAATCAATGACATGTGGATGAAGTGTTCTACACTGGCGCCGATGTCCATAATGACCTGGAGTGAAGTCTTGTGGCTGTAGCTTCGTTCAATTAAAAAAATTAAGATCAGCTGATAGGACGGTCAAGAAGCTGTTCAGATTGGCACTGGCTCATAGTAGAACCCAAGAGACATCCGACAGAAACAATGAATTCAACGAATGTAATTTGATTCTGCATGGCAGATACTTGGGTTCAGATCTGGAAGCAATGGAAACCACAATTGCTAATATCACCGAATTTCTAGTTGCCTTCACTTCAAGATTGCAGCCCGTCTTTCCTGTCCACAGCCTTTTATAATTTAAGCCTCATAATGTTACTGAATTGGCTCGGGAAATGGGCCAATATCACCAAAAAAAGCTGCCTGAGTGTCATTCTTTCCTTTCAAACTGCAGCCAGCAAATTTACATTTGTTCTGCATCATCTGTGAACCTGTCACATGCAGAGTTTGCAAGGATCGTCACTTTAGCCACTACTTTTCAGCATATCCATGAGTCCATTCACCCAATTGATATTGCAAAGCAGCTTCCTTTCCAAATATACATAGATGATATCCAGCTCCAGCTGCAAACTCAATTTGTCCTATGTCCTGTGCAGGTCCATTGTCGTTTTCCCTATGTTAGCATGAGCACCTTGCAGACTGCCCTCTGCTTTGCGCTTGTAACTATACAAACATATTTTGCTTTGTACCACTTTCACACAGAACCCGCTGTTGTTTTCACATTCTGTTCTTTCGTGGGATTTTGTCTGAACACTGTAGACAAAAGGTCAAACAAAAATGCCCTTTATTATTCTGTTCTGGTCAGGCCCTAGCACCTAGACAAAACACACAAATGCAGCTGTTGTTTGGGAACACTTACTTTTGTAATATTGTTATGCACAAATAGGTAACAGCACGCCTTGGAGAGGGATCTTTCCAGGGAATAGATTGTGACAGCACTTTAGATGTAGAACTTTCATCTGTATATACTAAGGTACGGGGTCTGCTGCCAACACCCAGAGATGTTTAGATATATAATCATTTTTACTTCTGTAGAAGGGGAGGGAGGTTAGGCTATTCTTTTTTTTTTTTTTTTTTTTTTTTTAAAAACCTTTATTCGTGCATCTTAAAAGAACAAATACGGGCCTACAACCGTCAGGCCGGCCACGATACAATGAAGCACTGATACCCACATTAAATCCCCCGTGCGTCAACAGTCAGGATTAACAGCAAGTTATGGGTCACATACTGGAGATACCTTTGACACCCAGGGAAGGAGAAGTGAAGGTTAATTTTAAGATTTTTGATAATTTTGTCAAGAAAAAGTCAATGAAGGATAGGAACAAAGGAGATTCGAGTCCGCAAGATAGCCTCACCACACGGGAGAGCAGCAACATCAGTAAGAACAACAATTGAAGTAAAAACTCAAACAGTGAGGCGGTGCAGAAATATAACAGGATAATCACATGAGCAAGTACGCACCCCTCCGGAGCCGCCCCCACTCGATCCACCCCACACCCGGACCCCGAATCGAAGAAAGTAGAACGCAGAGACATAAAGGAAAAAAGGCCCATAGAACTAATTAAGAACAGAGTATTACCCCCCCCACCCTACACCAATGCGGAGGCTACGGCCTACCCCCCCCCCAGCATAGTGCCTGTCGCCCAATGAACCCGAAATATAGAGAGGAGAGAAAGTAGGAGTGGAGTAATGAAAGTAAGAAAACAGAAAAGAAGGTGGGGAGGAGCCCACTGGACACCAGAGCGCCCAGAACCATCAGCCAATCATGGCCCCCACACACTGAGAGTCCACTACGCCAAAAAACGGCATGCGAAGATACCATGGCACCACAATGTAAGCGAAGGGATACAAGTCGCAACGAGTGCGCACATGACATACATACAGTTCCAGTCCCAGGCCAGTCCGTCCACAAACCATGGCAGTAGAAGTCAGTCTAGCCCTGGCCCGATCGCGGGCTTGGGATTAAACCAGCCCCTGCATGAAGGCCCCGTGTCCCGAGCATACAAAGACAAGATGGCCGCTTGTGGAAGGATGGTAAAGTAGGATCACGAAATGGCCGCCGCCCATCGATTAAGGTCCCTCTTTGCACCCCATAAAATCCAAACCTGGCAAGCAAGGTACAGGAGTTCCACAAAAAGTAAGCAGTGGGCCACCGCGGACGGTGCCTCGAAGCCGTTAGGTATCGCTCAACAGGATAGTCCAGTGGACGCGGTGAGGCAGGCAACAATGAAGCAGGCAGCCATGACCAGGGGGACAAAGCATCCGCAGTTGAGGTGTAGGGCGGTGTACCCTGGGCGCCGGGAGCGCCAGGTGAAGGCACCAGTGTAGCACAGTCACGCACCGCCGTTGCGTCCCCGCAAGCGGGCAAAAGCACCGGGAGACCCACGCCCTGTAGATGACACACCGTGCGCTCACGACCCGCGGCCGACAGTATGGGGTCAAACCGCTCACTCAGCGCCTGCAGGCCAGCGCACATCTGTAGTTGGAAGTCCCGCAGGGCGGCCAGAACGGAGCCGCATGTAAGCGGAGGCTGGGCCCCCACTGCGGCAGCAATCCGGGACGGCACCGTGGAGCTGATGTCCGGAAGAGGGAGGGCGAAGTGGGCAGCGGGCGAGACCGGAGTATCGCCCCCCAGCCGCAAGCAGGCACTCAACGCCATGTTTCGCCGCTATACGGTGCAATGGCCGGGGGGGGGGTCGGGGCACGGAGTCAATTCCCCTCAGGTCTACGCCGCAACGGGAAAGGCCGACAGTCGCGTCTCCTCTCGCAGGTTCCCTCCGCCGCTGGCTAAGCAATAGGTGAAGGGGGCAGCAGCCTCCAGCAGCGCGGTCCTCAGAGCGGGGCAGGGGACCCGCCGCACCGGGGCCCACCCCACAGCTCCAGCCCGTCCGGCACAGGGTGCAGAAGATGTCCGGCCGTCCCTCTCCGGGCTCATCCGGCAACCGTCCTTCGCGACTAGGGTGCCACCAGGGAGCCACAGAGGACAGAGGCGTCAGTCTCAGCAAAGATGTAGCGCCGCGGTATTTTCCCCAAGGCCAGGGCCGCCCGCAGCACGGACTGCAAAATCACTCTAGCAGCACTCCAGGGCCTCACTCTCAGACACATTAACGCAGGAGTCAGGGCAATCAAGGAGGGCCCGGCCCAGTATTTTTGCCCCTCCGCGGTCTGCCCCGCACCCCTACCTCGGTCAGCAAGGCTCCACTCGCTCTCCGCGTCTGATCACCTCCATTCAGCCCGGATCCCCCAGCTCCTCGATCCGCCGAGAGCAGCGCCCCCCCCCGCCGCCTCCAGGAAAGCAGCAAGCTCTCGTCAAAGTCCTCTGCAGAGGAGGGGGCAGGGACCTCCACCAACGCCAGAGGTCCGCAGGTCACTCAGAGGCAGCACCGGAGGTTCCGGCAAGGCACACCACACCTACGGGGCGCCGCAGCTCCGACGAGGCCTCCGCTGGGCCCACCGACGCCGATGCTTTCAGGCGGGGGCGTGGGTGGAGAGCAGGGGCTCCGCGCTATATGTCCCTTCAATACAGGGGTCGGGGGGCCGCCTCCGCAGACGCCGAGCACCCCGAGTCATACAAGGGCGCTCCGAGGCTCGGGGACTTCCGGCAGAGGGCGGCCGCCACGCTCACCGCGTCGCGCCGATTGAGAGGCAAACTTCAGCCCCAGGCTTCAAGATCTCCCCCGGGCCTCAGATGACGGGAGCTGCTTCTCGGTCCAGGATGCACCGCTGGGGCTCAGCGAGGTATGTACCGGTGCCGCTCATCCCAGGGACTCCGATTCCAGCGTCAGATTGCAGGATATTTTACAGGATAATAGTGAGGGAGAAGGATCTCGGCGGAGCTGATGGACTACGCAGCCATCTTGCTCCGAAGCCAGGCCACGCCCCCCAGGTTAGGCTATTCTGTCTTCTACAACGACAGCTAGTTCATAATTTATGGACTACTTACTATACTGACCATATTTGTTTTAGGCATTTTCTTACTTATTGTGGCACGTATACTGCATGCTAGAGCATGATAGTTAAAATAAACATTTTAAACTTTTCTCGTGTCTCTGTCAGAACTTTTTGTGGACTAGACCCAGTGTGAGAGTGAAAGGGTGTGTCCTGCATCCTCGATTCCTGAGCGGGTCGGGAGTGTTGTGTTCTGGGGTGTCTAATCACTTGTGAGACACTATAGCTAGTTGGTCCTGGGGTCATGGGTACTCAGGTTGTAGGATAACTCCGTCCCTGCCTGCTAAGGTTCCATGATCCCAATGATAGTTCTGTGACTCCACAGGATCCCTGCAACAGCAATAAGGATCACTAGCAGATTATCACCAACTGCCTAAAAGACACTCATTAGTAAATGAGGGAAAGCCCTCTGTGCCTGATTTGATTAAGAACTGAAATCTTGAGAGATGGAGGTCCCTCTGCTGATATCTTTCTTTTCAGCTAGCCAGAGATACTCAGTGTGGGGACGAATCCTGCTAAAGCAGCAAAAATCTTGCAGATATCCCCTCCATGTGCAGCTTGATCCCTGCCTCAGGCTACAGCTGATATTTCTGACTTCACAACCATATACTCCACAATTTCAGTTGATTAGTTTTACCTGAAACAGCTACCCTCACTGCTATCAGTGCAGCAAAGTGGCATTCTATCACAAGCCAGCACTTTACTAAATAAGAAAAAATATTTTAATAAAGGTCCTTGTACTGGAGACAGGGAGAGAGAGAGAGAGAAGAAAAAAGAGCCACATATTGCCTCAGCTTTTTTCACCTGGAGTAAGTGAGTTAGTGTGTTTGTGTGTGTCTTTCCCTTGTCCTGCTGCCCATGCTCAGCCTTAATTGCTTGTTAGCAAGGCTTAGTGAAAAAAAAACCCTTACTCTATACGAATCAAAATGATTGGCATTGAAAATATTGGTTTCTAGTTAAGATTGCTATGTCTTTTTAGGTCAGGATATGTCTAACTCTCCATACTCAATAGTGCAAACACCTGCACCCCTTCGCCTCTTTGTATAATCAGCCAGTACCATCCTCAAATTCTGCATTGTGTGTGAGAGATATCAACTACAGTAATCTTCGCATTTAAAAACACTCATGGCTCTGAATCAGCCATGGTTGCAGCTTAAAGCAAAGTTGAAACATATAGAATTGAGTTCACAAAATGGTAGACATGGGCAAAGCATATTTTCTTAAGATTTTAAAAGAAAATATCTCTTCCAGGCCAGATCACTCCACTCTCCCGCTCCAGCTTCCTGATTCCTGCATCGCCGAGATTTCCCGCCGCTGCCTGCCGAGTTTTTCCCGCCGCTGCCTCCCTGCGGCCCGCCCCCCTCCAATCCCATTCGCCGCCCCGCTCCCGCCAACCAGCTGACCCTCCCTCCCGGCTCCTTACTTAAGGGGACCTAGGGGACTGCTGCAGTGTGACCGCTGCCTCTTCCAGGCCAGATCACTCCACTCTCCCGCTCCAGCTTCCTGATTCCTGCATCGCCGAGATTTCCCGCTGCTGCCTGGCGAGTTTTTCCCGCCGCTGCCTCCCTGCGGCCCCGCCCCCCTCCAATCCCATTCGCCACCCCGCTCCCGCCACCCAGCTGACCCTCCCTCCCGGCTCCTTACTTATGACGCCCCCTGAGCGACCGCGCAGTGGACGCGCGCAGCGGGAGCGCCGAAGGTGCGCCAAAGGTAAGCCCGTCTGCGCCCGTCCGCGTCTGGACCGCGCCCAGCGCCAGACCCCCTGGTCCGCGTCGCCGCCGGCGCACCCAACTCACCTACGACGCCACAACCCTCCTCGCACTCAACGCCGGACAAAACAACGCCTGCCACCACGCCACCCCGAGACGCACCCACGGACCCTTCTCCTGCCTTGACTGCCGATTCTCCTGCCTCCGAGCCTGCACCGCACCAGCCAAACCGAGCCCCAGCAACAACCATCTGAAGTGCATCCTGCTCAACACCCGCTCCATCCACCGACACGCCGTCGAACTCTGGAACCTCCTCGACTCGACATCACCAGACATCGCCTTCCTGACGGAAACCTGGACGAACGCCTCCTCAGCGCCCTACATCGCCATAGCCATAGCCATCCCGGACAGATACAAGATCACCAGGAGGGACCGCGTCAACCAGACGGGTGGAGGCATCACCATCGCCCACAAGAACACCATCCGCATCACGACCAACTCAGATGACACCCTCACCTCCGCCGAACACCTCCACTTCCAGATACACTCCGACCCCAAGACCACGCTCAGAGGCACCCTCGTCTACAGACCACCGGGACCACGCACACAATTCAGCGAAGACATCACAGATTTCGTCAGCCCACACACCATCAACTCCACCGACTACATCCTCCTAGGGGATCTCAACTTCCACCTGGAGAACAACAAGGACCGCAACACCGTCGCCCTGCTGGACAACCTTGCCAACCTCGGACTCAAGCAACTGGTAACCACCCCCACCCACTACGCCGGCCACACGCTTGACCCAGTCTTCTCATCCAGCAAGCACGTCGCCTTCAGCCACGCCACCAAACTCCAGTGGACCGACCACAGCTGCGTTCACTTCAGCTTCAGAAAAACGACGACCCACCACCACCCGCAACAAGCCCCTCGAAGGAACTGGAACAAGATCACAAACGACCAACTCACCACCTTCCTCAGCCAGAACCCCCCCACCAGCTCAATGGACCCCAACGAAGCCGCCAGCAACCTCACTCAGTGGATCACCAACTGCGCTGACGCCCTTGCACCACTGAAGAACCCCCCCAGCAGACGCGGCAGCAAGAAAACCCCCTGGTTCACCGACGAACTCATCACCTCCAAGAAGAACTGCCTCTCCCTGGAGAATACCTGGCGCACCAACCAGACCGCAGACAACATGACTGCCCTCAAGCACGCCACCCGCAAACACCACCAACTGATCCGCGCCACGAAGAAGACAGCCTTCAAGGAACGATTGGACAACAACGCCCACAACAGCAAAGAACTTTTCACCATCGTCAAAGAGCTCTCCAACCCCGACACTGGAAACAATGACATCACTCCCTCGCAAGACCTCTGCGGCTCTCTCGCTGCCTTCTTCCACGACAAGCTCGCCAACATACACAACAGCTTCGGCCCTCCTACCACGACCCCCACCACCGAACCGATGCCCCCCACCGCCACCCTCCGCACCTGGACCCCGGTCAGCACCGAAGACACAACACGCACGATGAACACCATCCACTCCGGATCCCCCACTGACCCCTGTCCACACCACATCTTCAACTCGGCCGACCACATCATCGCACCCCACCTCCGCGACATCATCAACGCCTCCTTCAATACCGCCACCTTCCCGGATAGCTGGAAACACGCCGAGATCAGCGCCCTGCTGAAGAAACCTACAGCTGACCCCACCGACCTCAAGAACTTCTGCCCCATCTCGCTCCTCCCGTTTCCTGCCAAAGTCATAGAGAAGACCGTCAACAGACAGCTAGCCGCCTTCCTTGAGACCAACGGCTCCCTCGACCACTCGCAGTCCGGCTTCCGAGCCAACCACAGCACGGAGACCGCCCTCATCGCAGCCACAGACAACATCAGATCCCTACTGGACAACGGGGAAACAGCGGCCCTGATCCTCCTGGACCTCTCCGCAGCATTCGACACTGTCTGCCACAGCACCCTGGTACAACGCCTGAACAACACCGGAATCCAGGAGAAGGCCCTTGAGTGGATCACCTCATTCCTCGCCGGAAGAAGCCAGAGAGTCCGCCTCCCCCCATTCCGGTCAGCAGCCACTGAAGTCATCTGCGGCGTTCCACAGGGGTCATCGCTCAGCCCCACCCTCTTCAACGTCTACATGAGCCCCCTCGCAGCCATCGCACGCCAACACGACCTCAAGATCATCACCTACGCCGACGACACCCAGCTCATCCTCTCCCTCACCAACGACCCGGACACCGCCAGAGCCAGCCTACACGAAGGGATGAAAGACGTCGCCGAATGGATGAAGAACAGCCGCCTGAAACTGAACTCAGACAAGACGGTGGTTCTCATCCTGGGGTCATCACCCTCTGCCTGGGACGACTCCTGGTGGCCCCCTGCCCTGGGCGCCACCCCCAAGCCAACGGACCAAGCACGCAACCTAGGCTTCATCCTGGACTCCTCCCTCTCAATGTCCAGACAAGTCAACGCCATCTCGTCTTCGTGCTTCAACCCCCTGCGCATGCTTCGAAAGATCTTCCGATGGATCCCCACCGAGACCAGGAAGACGGTCAACCAAGCCCTCGTCACCAGCCGGCTGGACTACGGGAACGCCCTCTACGCCGGCACCACCACCAAACTCCAGAAGAAACTCCAACGGATCCAGAACGCCTCAGCTCGACTCGTCCTGGACATCCCCCGTCACAGCCACATCTCCGGACATCTGAGAGACCTTCACTGGCTCCCTGTCAACAAAAGGATCACGTTCAGACTCCTCACCCACGCACACAAGGCCCTCCACGACCTGGGCCCCAAGCTCCTCAACAACCGCCTGACCTTCCACCAGCCCACCCGCCAGCTCCGCTCCGCCAGCCTCGCCCTTGCCGCCGTCCCACGAATCCACAGAGCCACCGCCGGAGGAAGATCCTTCTCCTACCTGGCGGCCAAGACATGGAACTCCCTCCCCATCCACCTCCGGACAACCCAGGACCATCTCGCCTTCAGGAAGCAACTCAAGACCTGGCTGTTCGAGCAGTAACTCCCCCCCCCCCCTTCCCAGCGCCTTGAGACCCTCCGGGTGAGTAGCGCGCTATACAAATGCCATTGATTGATTGATTGTTGAAACCTGATGCTCTGCATCTGGGTGAGATATACTTAAAAACTAGATGGTCTGCAATCAAACAAATGTCTGGCTCTAAAGTTGTAACCTGGAAGATGAGAATCTAGCACAGGAAAAAAATGTCGTTTGGATTGTAAAGAAAAAGAATGAATTTCACTACTCATATCTTGCTACTCCCCGAAAAAGCGCTTTGACGCCTCGTCAGAGGTAGTAAGCGCTATACAAATGCAATTACAATACAATACAATACATCTTGAAGAAAATAGACACTTTGGGGCTGATTTGAAGTTTCCTTGGTTGTTTCACTTTTTAATATAGAGCATTTTATTGATATTTATGAACACCATGAAAGAGAATCACGGCAGGTACAGTTGACGATACACATTAGCCGCTGTATGCAGTTCAATACATTTAAATTATTGCCCGACTTGATCACTACTTTTATAGTGAGGGTTCAGCTTGTGTCCCAAGAAACTGTTCCTTGAGTGTGATGCAGCTTGGATGTCTAGGTCGGTCCCTACGTAACAATACCAGCCCCCAAACCTTAAGATGCTTCTACGGACATCCCCTTTCTCTGTACACCAAGATCTCCACACTCATGCAAAGTTCCAAACCTTGGCACTTCGTTTCCAAAGTTGACGGGTTACCAGATACCCCTAGAGGTGACCGTTCTGCGCTATACAAATGCTTATTGATTGATTGAATGAGGGGCCTGGATTTCGCTGGTTCTTGGCAATATATTGCCTAGTGTTGAGTAGCCCACCCATAAGACTGCTAATGTATAGCGATCTGAGTCAGTATCTATTATTACTTGCAGTCAGGGCCGGCTTTAGGGCGGTGCGACCGGTGCCACCGCACCGGGTGCTGGCTTCCTGGGGGCGCCGTGTTTGAAAGTTTATTATGCTTTTGAAGCACCTGCTGCAGCGTTTCTTCCCGCCGGCAATTGCCAGGCCTCCCATAAATGTCACGAAAACTCGTGTGATTAATTATCTTCATGGAGAGAGATCAGTGTTTTGTAAAGTTGAGATTTTGACTTAGGTGAAATTAGTGCAGAGGGTTAATATGCCTGCTGCAAAGAACGCGTACCAAGTGGATTACAGAGTGCATATGATGTAAACAGATCAGCAGGTTACTGCTTTCAAAAGAGAAATCCTTTTACTTGCAATTTATAACTTAAAGTCCTGATATAGAATAGTGAGCTATTAACTTTAATCCCAGAACTGCGTACACACCGCAAAATATACATTATTAGAACATTGATTAATGTTGCAAAAAGGGTTAATTTGGCTAGAAATCGATTCTTATTATTAAAGAAAACTCCCAACTATGCTGTTTCTTTTTTGACTCTGCGTTTGTGCTTCTCCACACCAAGCATTCTTAAACTATACTGCCTACCAGTATGGATGACACGTGACTCCTACACTTTCAGTCCTTTGGCTCATGTAACATTTCCTATACACGGATTTACACGCGTATGATTGATTGTCTCTGTGTAATGTGTGTGTGATGCAAAGTGCTCAGACACCCTACAGTGGTATGAGTGGCGCTATCTAACTAATTCAATGCATCTGAGAGAGTGTGGTTATGGTGACTTGGTCACTGTTAAAGGGTGCTAGTGAGAGAATCCGTGGTGGAGCTGGTCGTTGGGGGGGCGCCAACAAACATTGTCTCACAGGGCGCCACCAGCACTAAAGCCGGCCCTGCTTGCAGTAATGCCAGTTTTGGGTCATCTTCGAATAGGATTGGGGCTGCTGAAAGACCCTGATCATGCAACAATACCATTTGTACTTTAATGTCAAGAACTTCAGTTTCAGTGCCAGACTACTCTTGTAACTCTTGCAACAAGCACACGCACACAGCGCCGCTGAGACTCTCCTAGAAACGTTTGTGTTCCTGAGTTTCCACAACAGAGAGCCAGCTCACTTCGGGCCCTTAGGGATAAGTTACTTCAGGTCACCGCACAGCAGAGTCCTTTCAAGCAGGGGGACACATCACGCAGCAAAGTATCTTCAGCCTTTCCTTCGTTAAAACAGCAAACTGCAGGCCAGCCCAAGAACACACAGCAAGGGTCAGTCCTTTCCTTCAGTCTCTTCAGTTGTTTCTTCCTTGTCAAAGGTTCCTCTTGACCACGAAGTAGCTCAAGTCTTGTTCAAGCTTGATCAAGCCATTCTCCAAAGTTCAGGGGCTTCAGCTCTCATAGTTATACCCCTCAATGGCTTTGAAGTCTTTGTGCTCAGGGGGGCACTGATCCCTGTTCGAACCAGTTCTGGGTGCCTCGCTGCCAGTGACACCTTCTTCCTTTGATTAGTGGGAGTCTGGATTCTCAATCATTCAGCAGGAGATGGGACAAGTGTTTTATAGCAGCAACCCAGACCTCTAGGGGCTACTCCTCCCCCTACAGTCCAGATGCAGGTCAGCCTGTTGCTGTCTCACCTCCTCTCCTGGCTCAGGACATTCCCCAGATCCTATCGCTTTCAAATCCAGACAGTCAATCCACAACCAGGCAGAGACACACAGAAATGATAGAGCACAAAGATCCAGTCACTTCTAAAAGAGTGGCTTCTAAACACACAATGCAAAAACCACCTTCATAAAAAGATATGTTATTACATTGTGAGTTCAGGCACACTAAACTTCACCTCTCCATCTTAAGCCTTTGGGAAGATAGGCTGGAAAACATATTGCACAGCCTTCCCATTCAATCCTATGGGCAAGATGGCCTTTCAACAGTGAAAAAAGAAATGGAGATTATTTGACTGTCAGGACATAATACACACCTTAGTACATGTCCTACATTTCACATGCACTGCACCCTGCCCAGGGGGTGCCCTGGACCTACCATAGGGGTGTCTGCTCTACATAGAAAGGTACGGGTAAGGTCTGGCAAGTGGGTGCACTTGTCAGAACGACATGGCAGTTTAACAAACTGCGCGCAGGCACTGCAATGTCAGGCCTGAGTTCCCTTTTTAAATCTCGCCTAGTGTTGCAGGGCGCACGCGCTGCACAATCTGCGAGACATATTGTTAATTAAGAGATTTGAGAAGGGGACCTGAAGCCCCGCCCCTCTTTTTCATTGGCTGGCGTCATCGTTTATGTAAAACGTGGCCTCCCATTGAAACTGAGGCTTTTGGTTGCCCCCCTTTTCGTCCGACCCATCCGGACTGGATCATCTGCCTTTTGGCTGTCGTGAAGCACTTTCTTATCTTTAGGAGGCGTGTACTGCCGGCTCATGTTTCCCACAGCTTGTTTTATAATCGCGCAATGGTGACAGCTTGTTTTGTATTTATAACACGCTATGCGCGCTTTCACGTTTACAATGCGGCCACACGCGGCGCATGATCATTAGAAGTGCGGCGTGCTGCAGTATTTATTTTTAATTATTGTTGACAGCGGGCCATGCCCGCTGACACTTAGATAGTAGCGTGCACAACACGCCGTGCTTTCGTTTTCTTATGTGCAGCTTGTTTTTGGTGAGCTCTTGCTACGCTGCCCACGAGCCGTGTTCAGCAGCTCGTCAGAGACTGGAGGCAGCAACAGTGCTCGGGCGACTGGCACTCTTCCTCACTTCCGCTGCCGGGGACTGGAGCGCCACGTCATCGCAGTGGGCTGGAAAAAAATATACAACGCCGACACAGCTGCTGAACAGTACCTTGTAGTCCCCCGCAGCACCGCCTCCCTTGCACACGGGCGAACACTTGCGGCTGCTGCAGGTATGACGTTGGTACGGGGCCTTGTAATTTCCGTGATGCTGCATTTCAACCCAGCAGGTCCTCGGCGACAAATGAAATCCCAAGTGGAAATCAGGGGAGTTCTTGTGCTGCCCCACACAGCGACCCAACTTCAAAGTGGAACCGGCTTGCGGAGGCACCACCACTGTAGGCGACGATCCGATAAGGGAAACCACTTCTTACTTCCAAAAATTGTTAAGGCGCCTCCGGTGAGCACATCATAGTATTGCTCACTCAAGAGCAAGAAATTTGTCTAGCGTTGATTTCAAGAGTTGGTCTTGATGCTCTTGAAAGGCAGGTGGTGTCAGCACTGGAGCCTGTAGCTCTCTACAACAACGACAGCTTCTCTGACTAGTGAATAGCATGGATCAAGCTGCTGCAGAAAATACGGAAGCTCAAGCTGCATGGTCATTTACTCCTGTGGCACCAAATCAACAAGAGGCACTCTTACCAATAAAGAAAGGGAACCACATACATTGCAGTTCACTTCCTTGGAGTTCTCACCAATAATAAGCAGAGAGCGCCATACCAGAGCAGAACCAATAGCATAACAGCTAGTTGACCCACCAAATCCATCACAAATTTCATCTATGCTCTCCCTAAGCGAGACAGATGCTCACTTTGAATAGAGGGGCTTTCCTGGTTTATAGTCTTCTTTGCATTCTAACCAGTCAAACAGGTGTTCTGACCTCCATGGTACCTTGCCGGGATGGATGCAATGGGGTGTAAAAATGTGCATACGTAACATACCATAGCAGTCTACATACAGCAGTGGCAAATCTGTGCCAGGTATGACTTTGTGCACTGGTAAAACCAGGTGCAGGCCACAGCACCAGTAGAACATGAGCAGTACAGGTCATGTGTGGATGCGCAAAGTTTCGTAGACAGTGTTGTTCTAAAAGAATGTGTACAAATGTACAGGAAGTGGTGTCATTTTGCAAAGCATCGGTGGGATGCATCATTCTTTCAAACAGGATATTGTAGGAAAAAACCACACACTCTTTTTAAAAAAAAAAAAAATTTACTTTAATAAGCGCGGTGCTGTCTTCACGGACACCGTGCTATGCAATGCAATAGGTGTTGCTTTTGCTATTGTAAATAACAATGCCTTTTAATTTTTTTAAAGGCATTGCCATTTACAATGTCAATAGATCAAAATAATGTCATTGCGAGACCTATTGCATTGTAAATGCTTGTTAAGGCTACTTGTGTGGGTGGCACAATTAGTGCTGCAGGCCCACTAGTAGCATTTGCATTACCTGCCCTGGCACACATAGTGCACTTTACTAGGGATTTTACTAGTAAGGCAAACATACCAATCATGGAGAACCAATTACCATTACAATTTATACAGGGAGCACTTGCACTTTGACTCTGTTTAGCAGTGGCAAAGTGTCCGAAGCATCTAAGTTAGCAACACCATGTCAGGAAAAAGGTCTAGGGGAAAGCAAAACGTTTAGGGAACTTTAGCCAAAAAGGGCCAAGTCCTACAAGCACCATACGCAAACAGAATTTTACAGCATATCCCTCTGTATATAAGCATTTATTTTCACTATAGATATGTACCTATGATTGGGTATTGCTTTGAATAAACATGTAGAATAATTATGTTGTTAAAAAAAGAAATCATCTTTGGTCTACATGTACTTGCTTCCATTGTGCATCTATAAAACTTCCATGTACTTGGATCTGTGTGTCTGTTACTTTTCTCCTGAAAAAGCATATCCAATGCACTACCCTATCTCTCATCCTGTACCTCTATCAATATCTTTAATCTACATATACTTACCTCCTTTATGCATCTATATACTTTCAATATACTTATGGATCTATATATTTATCACTTTACTCTAATTTAGCATTTCCAATGCACTACCCTATTTCTCAGCCTATACTTCTCTCAATATATCTTCTAGCCCAACTTTCTGACTCATCTCAAACTTCTTTCCTTCCACTATCCTTTTCAATCAAAATAACAGACTAACATGTTCACTTCTCAAATTCCATCCTCCACTATACTAATTCACCACTAATCCTTTATGGGTTCCAGAGTAGCGTTCTATTTGCCAATAAAGCGTTTCAACAACCCGTCAGGGTTACAAGCGCTATATAAATGCAAATCTTTTTCCCTTTTCTGCCCCTCCCCAACCCTTCTCTATCCAAATAACTGACTAACAACATATCCACCACTCAAATTACTTTCATGTTTCACCATACTAATTCAACACTAATCCTTATGGGTTCCAGAGTAGCGTGCTACTCGCCAAAAAAGTGCTTTAAAACCCATAAAGAGTAGCAAGCACTATTTAAATACAAACCTCTTTCCCTCTTCTATCCCGCCACCTACCCTTCTCTATCCAAATAACTGAATAACATATCCACCACTCAAATTACTTCATATGTCACTATACTAACTTTCAACACTAATCCTTATGGGTTCCAGAGTAGCGTGCTACTCGCCAAAAAAGCGGTTCAAAACCCCATCAAGAGTAGCAAGCACTATTTAAATACAAACCTCTTTCCCTCTTCTATCCCGCCACCTACCCTTCTGTATCCAAATAACTGAATAACATATCCTCCACTCAAATTACTTCATATTTCACTATACTAACTTTCAACACTAATCCTTTATGGGTTCCGGAGTAGCGTGCTAATCGCCAGAAAAGCGCATCAACACCCATCAGGGGGTAACAGGTGCTATATGAATGCAAACCTTTCTTCCCCTTCTATCCCTCCGCTATCCTTCTCACTCCAAATAACTGAATAATATCCACCACTCAAATTACTTTCATATTTCACCTTACTAATTCACCACTAATCCTTTATGGGTTTCCAGTGAGCGTGCTGAAAAAAAAAAAAAAAGAGCTTCAACACCCCATCAGGGTTAACAAGCGCTATATAAATGCAAACCTTTTTAGGTCTCGCCTGGCGTTAGCAGCGCGCATGTGATGCCCTCGTCATGCGAGGGCCTTTTGGAAACGATACGATTTCAGAAGGGGGCTTTAAGCCACGCCCTTCTTTTCAATTGGCTCGCGTCGTCGTTTATGTTAAACGACGGCGCGTGATTGTCAACCGGGGTTTTTGGTTTCTGCCTTGTCCACTTTTAGGATGGCCCATTTCGACTGGCCGACGCCATCTTGGTTTGCCGTGACGTGGGAGGGTTAGGGTTCTGACAAATGCTTCCTCGTGATTGGAAATCACTTCCATTGGGCGCGCATGCCCACTTTCACTTTTAAAGCGCAGATGGGCAATGCGGACGTTTTTATATGTCTCGCATTGAAATGCGAGACATATAACATTAATAAAAATATTGGCTAGGGCAATGCTTGTCTTTCCATTGCATATTACGCTATTTTTTTCGCAGTCTCTCTGTACTTTCCAACGCTCATTGTCTTCCCTTGCACTTTCTTTCTCCTTTATTTCTTTCGTTGTGTGCCTATGTGTCCCTTGGTCTGTGTTGCTTCTCCGCCTCCCTCTCTTTCTTTTGCTCTCCGTTCTATTCCCTTTCTCCTCCCCCTCTCTTTCTTTGCTGTTCCGCTGCCCGTCTTCCCTTTTCTCTCGATCCCCACTTATCTTTCTATTCTCCTCGGCCCATCTTGCTGCTGTCTCTTTCTTTCCCATATCTCCCCCTCTCTCTCTCCCCTTCTCTTTTTCTCCACAATCTTTGATTCCTCTTTGCTCTTCTTTCCTCGCTCACTTCCCGTGCCCCTATTTCCCCATTCTTTGCGGTTTCTTCGCCCCGCTCTTGCTTGTCTTTCTCTCTCTCTCCTCTGCCTGGCTTTGTGTCAGTGGGAATTCTTTGATTTGGGAGCGAAGCCGGCCTGCTCAGTTTTTCCAGACCCTCATGGGTAGGAAGAATGTAGTGTCAGAATAAGAGTCCTTCTCGCTACATACACCTTCCTTCTCTTACCTCGGTGTGTCACCCTGTTCGCGCGTGTGTGCATGTCTGCACACGCATATCGCAATCACTGTGTGGTAACGTATAGTACCTGTCACTTTATCTCTAATTCTGCATGTGCCTGTCACCGTCTGTCTAATAAACACGCATAACTCCTTGGAACGTGCGCTTCTCTCGCCCACAGTGGGTCGAACACTCCTTTATTCTCCCCGAGTGTTACGTGGTGGCTTAAAATCTGCGTGTCTGCATGTTTGTGCCCCACACGTAGATTCCGTGTACGTGTTTATAATCATTTCTGTGTGGCCAGTAGTCTGTCCATGAGTGTCTGAAGTTGTGCAAGCGTGAGTGCACCCATAGCTGCCAAGCTTTCAGATTGCTATGAGTGACATTTTCAACATTTCAATGCAATTATGAGTGACATTTCGATGAGTAAGAGTGACACTTTTTTGCGAGCAAAAAAATCAAGCAATGAAGAAAGGGAAACATAAAAATGTCAGAAATTAATAAGACCGAGAAACTCAAAGATTTTAAAACTGGTGCAAACAACTGCAGTGGCTGACCCATAATTACAATGAAATTCTGAAAATGTCACATATAGCCATCTGAAACCTTGACAGTTATTGGCAGACTGGCCTGTACCCTCACCCTGGAGAATGCTTGACCAAGAGTTAATGAACGCCTTTGCCTCACTTATGCTTCAGTCCTTCTGAAACAGACAGATGGAATCAGGAGCAGAAATCGAAGCTCTCAGCCGGCGGGGCCCATTCACCAGTATCCTTACTTAACAAGCATTGAAAATGCAATAGGTCTTGCCTTTGATTGAGTTAAAGCCATTTGCTTTGCTAATGGTATTGTATTGTAGCTTTGCATTATTTAGTGTATATTTGTGATATGTTGTAGTTGTATGTAGTTAGAATTGTTTTGTTAGCTGTGTAGTAGTTTAAAGCATAGCGTTAGTAGGAAAAGAGCAGTGTTTCAGATTTGGGAGGTGAATGAATAGAAAAATAGTATGTGTTTAATTTCGTATAGTGAGGATTACAATAGCATGAGGCAGACGAAAGGGGCGAGGGGAGAGCAAATATATGCACATATCACAAATATACACTAAATAATGCAAAGCTAGAAAACAATACCATTAGCAAAGCAAATGGCTTTAACTTAATCAAAAGCGAGACCTATTGCATTTTCAATGCTTGTTTCCTCTTCTATCCTTCTGCTATCATTCCGAATCCAAATAACTGACTAACCTATCTACCACTTAAAATTACTTGCATGTTTCACTATATTAATTCAACACTAATCCTCTATGGATCCCGGAGTAGTGTGCTACTCGCTGAAAAAGCGCTTCGACGCCTTGTCAGGGGTAGTAAGCGCTATATAAATGCAATTACAATACAATACATTTTGAAAGCTGGCAAGTTAATATAGATTTTATTAGTCAAATCTACAAGACACTTTTCTCAGGTAACACCAGGACACACATTTATGTAGGAGCACCAAGGTAGTGTGTTGTGTGGAGAACATCGAACTCAGTCCTGAAACTGAAGCCAGTATTTATAAACATCTCCACGTTCATAAGTCATCTGCTTCCTCGTAAGTTAAGGCCTGCATAAACATAGCATTTTATGGCTTAACAGGTATGCGACAAAATTCATGAAAGGATTCCTGCAATTAGAAACAGTTCTCGCGTCCAAGAACATGATAATAAGTAAATTGTTTAACCTTTAGCCTTGTTTAGTGAACTACAGCATGCAATATATGGGGACAGCAGAAGTCTCAAAGCAGAAACAGCTAGCTTGCATTCTTCCAGGATGAAAATATATTAGTGGTGTTAAAGAAAGGAGCGCCAGTCAGAAGGTCCTGTGTCTTGATAAGTTTAGATCTGCTCGTACACTTTTTTCATCATAGGCTCCAAGCAGAAATCCTCTGGGATCTCCCTTCTAATAATGCATTCTGTCAGGTCCTTGCTGTATGTACTACTGGGCAGTGCTTGTACCATGCATTTAAGTGAGTACCCCCAAGGCGAAACCGCCTTTCTCATGACAATAGGGGATACACAGTTTCAAGTAATTGGGGAGACCCAAAACTGGAGCTTGAGAGAAAGCTTGCTTTAATGCATTGAAAGCCTGTTCAGCCTTTTCTGTCCAGTGTATATATTTGTGTATGTAGGTGAGTGAGCATCTGAAAGGGTTTTATTAGACATTTCCCAGGATCCACTAGTGATAATAACCTGCCGTCCCAATGAATGTTCTCATTTGGGAGGCCATGGTGGGAAGGGGACATTTAAGAATGGCTCCAATCCTAGAGGCAGACGGATGCCGATGTCCTGTTGATGTATAGTGTCCCAAATAATAGATATTTATCTGGCAAAGTTGCAGTTTCTCTCAAGATGCTTTATGAGCCAATACTGGAAGCGGTATTAGTGAATCTTCCATGCAAACCTCTAGGGTTAGCAAGGCCATGGGGCAGTCATCCACAGACTATATCAGTACAGGCCTGCTAGTAAATTTGACCTCATCTAAGTCTTTTTTCAGAATATGCGAAAACTCGGATTGTGGTTCGATGAACTCCTGTGGGAGCCTTGTAAAGATGTACTGGACAATCTGGAACGTGAAAGCAAATAGGAACTGGTTTTCTGGGTGTATGGGAATAGAGAAGAATGCAGAACATAGATATTCCACTGTGAAAGGGTTGCTGTCCCTGGGATGCATGAAAAGATAGTGGCTGGGTTGGGGACGACAGAGGAGGGGAGGACAAAGGCATTTACTGCCCTACGGTCCTGTACTAATCAGTAAGGACATAAGCTGCAGGACAGGTTGGTGGATATTATACCCATAAGAACACTTTGGATGAATTTAAACCAAACTGTACATGCTACAAGACATGTACAGTACTTTTCAGTAATGCAGCATCTGCCACAATACGAAAGAGCTCTGTTGGTGCACAGCAGGCAAATATGCTGTTGCAAGAATGGCAATCCCCAATCCCACATCATGAAAAATAACATTGTGTGGCTCAATCCTCTGGACTCTACTACTGGGAATGCTAGGACAGTTGCGTATTACCTATCAACCTCAGGTTATTGTTCCTTCAGGCATAGTACCCATTACATGCAGTAAACATTGGCAGTAGTTTCCAACAATTCCCTTGCATTGTATATCAATGGCAGATTCAACTATGCCTCCTCTATTTAACACCAGGGCTGGTGCAAAGATTTTTGCTGCCCTTTATGAAGTAACATTTCGTTGACTCGCTCCCAAAGCAATGGGGCAACAAACTAGTGCCCCCTGCTGGTAATGCCCGAGGCTGCCACATAAAATTATCTAAATGGAGGATCTGCGTGTGTAAAACATAGTTTGCAATGTCAGTTTCCATAGTGCTTCTTATGTGTGCACAATTGTCATGATAATTTTTTTATTGACCTACATGTAATAAACGTTACTCTCCCTATTATTACATGGCACGGCTTGCACAGCACTCACAATGGCTGTTCCCCTGTTGCAAGGCATTCGCCGCATGCTTGTTTCAATGTGCCCAGAATGCAGAGCACTCATTACCATGTGATGGCACTGTGTGCCCCATCTATTGGGCAGTGGAAACAGACATGAATTGAATGCATGCTTTACATACAGGGCTATGTGTAAATATATGCTGTATTGCTCTGTATGTAAAACGAATATGAATCCTTATTACGCATGCCTTTACTCTGCATTCAATTACAATGTAATGTAATGTAATGAGGTGCTTATATAAAGCTCTATCACCCAACGGGTATCCTGACGCTTAAAAGGAGAGTCCCCACCAGAAGTTAATAGGGGCAGCCGAGGTGTGACACAGGAAGGGAGGAAAACGAGAGATAATATCAGAAGGAAAAATTACTCCAGCCTAGGGAATAAAAACATTTTCAACTTTTTCCTGAAATCCATAAGACTTTGGACCTGACGTAGATCCAAAGGGAGAGTGTTCCATAGCCGAGAAGCAACGGCAGAGAAAGATCTGCCACCTGTTCTGGACCGCCTGAACCTGACTACATTCATCAGAAATGCAGAAGCAGAACGAAGGTTTCTAGTTGGAGAATACAAGCTGAATTTTCTTTGCAGGTTCTTAGGGCCCATTCCATGAGCTGCCCTAAAGACAGTGCATAGAGCTTTGAATTGAATTAGCTGGTGGATCGGCAGCCAATGCAAATCACGCAAGGCTAATGTGGTTGAGGTCCCTCGCTGCCTATTTAAAATGAGTTTCTCTGCAATGGCCTGTATTCTGTACAGCTTTCCGATAAGGGTGTTAGGCGCACCCAGATATAGAGAGTTGCAGTAATCAAGTCTGCTGAGAATTACGTATCTCACAACCTGCGTTCTAGCAGAGTTAGGCAAAAAAGGGAGGATCTTTCTCAGCACTCGGATTGGCGAGAAGCAATTGCCAACCATTTTGTTATCCTGAGAATTCAGTTGGAGGTCCTGATCCACCATCACCCCCCAGATTGCGTACTGTGCTAGAAGGGGTAATAGGTGCACCAGTAGGGGACAGCTGAAAGATGGGTAAAACAGGCTGATCAGATCTTCTGGAAGAACACAGGACCACTTCTGTTTTAGAGCTGTTAAATTGTAACCAGTTCTTCTTAAGCCACTTCGTGGTGCTAGTCATACACTCGTGAAATCTTTCAAAGGAAATGGAGTCATTCCCTCCCAAGGAAAACACGAGCTGGGTATCACCCACGTAATTCACCACCTCCACTCCAAAAGATCTAATAAGCGGAATGAGAGGCTGCAAATAGATGTTAAAGAGTACAGGACAAATCCCTGAGCCCTGCAGGACCCCCTGTCGTAAGGAAGACTTGTTAGCGGAGAACGGCTGAAGGCACACTGTTTGTGTCCTGTCTGTTAGATAAGAACAAAGCCAGTCAAGGGCGCGACCGGTCACACCCTGGTCTATAAGTCTCTCCAACAGTATACCGAGGTTTACAGTGTCAAAAGACGCTGACATGTCCAGCAGCACCAACATCACTGACTGGCCACTGTCCGCCCGCATCCTCATATCATCAAGCACGGTAACAAGTGCTGTTTCAGTACCGTGCTTGGGCCGAAAGCCAAATTGCATCTCGTCAAGGAGCGAATACTCCTCAAGATACTGGGATAGAGACTTACTGACGATGCGTTCCAGAATTTTAACAGGATATGGCAATAGAGAAATTGGCCGATAGTTGGCCACACACCCGGGGTCAAGCGTGTTTTTTTTTAGAAGAGGGGTCACAACTACTTCCTTCCAGTTTTTAGGGACCTCCCCCGTACTCAAGGATAGACCACAAATCTGTCGTAAATAGGGAAAGAGCTCGGCCCGTATTCCTTCCAGATTCTGTGGGTAAGGGCGTCCAAGTGGGACCCAGAGGAGACACCCTTGGCTAAGGTATCAAATGTTTCCTCGTCCGGAATGCGGAAGCAATCCAGAGTATGCTGGCAATGTTTTAAAATGGTAGGGTTGCTGGACTTAGAGTCTGGTGATGGCATAGAACACTGCTCAGCATTGGACAACTGAGGGTCAGGTTCTTCCAACGCTGTTCGTGGATCAAAATCCCTAACTATCTTGTCGATTTTATCCTCCAGATAGGAAGCTAACTCATCGCATAAAGCTTGAGTAACAGGAATTTTGTTATTAGCACAGTCAGGTTTAGACAGACTCTTTACTAAGCTGAATATAGCTTTGGTGCTATTAGCTGCTAGAAGAATGGTATTAGCAAAATACTCGGCTTTAGTTTTCGCTATAGTGTTTTTGTACAGATTAAGTTGATTCTTAAAAGCATTTTTATCTGAATCACTATATCCTTTTCTCCAGGCTTTTTCGGCCACTTTACAACCCATCCTGAGTGCTGGCAATTCCTCGCTAAACCAGGGGGCTGGGGGTTTCTCTTTCTTTTTTAGCTTCTTTGCAGGAATATGCTTATCAAGCCTGTCTCGGATCTGCACACAGTGGAATTGGTAATTCCAGTCCACTGACCTACTGGGGTCCAGGCTGTCTAAGTCATTCCAATGCAAGGAATTTTTAAGCTTACTCAATGTGGCCCATTCTCTGCCCAGCCGATATTGTCTCTGATGATAGATTTTACAACACACATTAGGCAGAGTAAGCCTAAAATTTACCAGACTATGATCAGTCCAGCACAGTGGTAGAACATCTGTAATTGTAGCCATGTTAGAATTAGCAAACAGTAGATCTAATATATGTGCACCCTGGTGTGTAGGTTGCAACACCAGCTGGAGCATATCGAAGCTTGCGCAAGCTTCCGACAATTCCTTAAACGCCGTGTCCAGCGGGCCATCAGCCCACAAGTTGAAATCAGCCAGGATGATCAGTTTAGAGTGTGTCAAGGCCAGGTTACACACCACATCAATCAGGGCAGAGCACTTAGAGTTAGATCCTCCTGGGGGTCTGTCATACCGGTTAATAGATGGCCGTGAGCTTCCCTTAAGGAAAACCCCAGGAGTTCGAACCCTTCGGCCTCATCTAATTCAAGAGGGGTGAAGTTCCATTTATCTTTGAAGATTACTCCCAACCCTCCTCCTCTCCCTGATATACGGGGTTTGTGAAAAACATTATACCCAGGGGGGCAAGCAAGTCCTAGTTCAACTAAAGAATCAGTGCGGGTCCAGATTTCTGAGATAAAAAGTACGTCCAGGTCGTGACATTCCAGCAGGGTGTGTATTTCCTGAAAGTGTTTAACTAGAGACCTGGCATTCACAAGACCGCACATTACCTCAATCAGTGAGCCATCAGTACGCAAGGCCTGGTCCCCCTCCCTCCCAGCCTTAACCCCTACCTCGGACTTCTGCCCACCAAGCCTCATGAGTTGGTCCTTGGAATAGCAAACACTAGCAGGGCGTGGGGGCTGGGAGAGCGATCCGGCAGCATGACTGGCACTGTGCACGGTCAGTGCACGGACGGGCGCAGACGGGCTTGCCTCTGGCACGCCGTTGGCGCGCCCGCTGCGCGCTTGCATGGGTCTCCCTTTTAAAGAGGGAAGGATCGTTATTGCGCTAAAATGCTACAGCGCCAACCAAAATGGCTCTCACCCGGTGTCTCAACAGGAAGTGAGGGAAAGAAGACACACCGGCTAGAGCGTCTACAGGGATCGAGCACACTCAAGACAATTGCAGGTAAATTTTAAAAGCAGCATAAAAAACGATTCCCAGCAGCAGTCCCCGCAAAGTAGTGCAAATAGCAAAAATAAGATCAGTAAGTAAAAATTTAGTTTTTTAAAAGGAAATGAACAGAGTTTCACACACACAACCGGGCTCTCAATTTGATCTGAGGCGTGCTTGCATGGGTCTCCCTTTTAAAGAGGGAAGGATCGTTATTGCGCTAAAATGCTACAGCGCCAACCAAAATGGCTCTCACCCGGTGTCTCAACAGGAAGTGAGATAAAGAGGACACACCGGCTAGAGCGTCTACAGGGATCGAGCACACTCAAGACAATGGCAGGTAAATTTTAAAAGCAGCATAAAAAACAATTCCCAGCAGCAGTCCCCCCAAAGTAGTGCAAAAAGCAAAAAAAAGATCAGTAAGTAAAAATTTCGTATTTTAAAAGGCAATGAACAGAGTTTCACACACACAACCAGCAAGTAAAAATTTCATTTTTTAAAAAGCAAGGAACAGAGTTTCACACACACAACCGGGCTCTCAATTTGATCTCGACAATGCGACTGCGTTGTAACAACACATACCATCTTAACAACGACTTGCGGAGGGGGATGCTGGATGTTGGAATAGTATAATTTTTATTCCACCTCCAGTCTGTGCGGACAGTAGGGAAGGTGTTGGATTTTAAATCCAACACCTTCCCGTCCCTCGCAAATCGTTGTTACGACTTGCAGGATAATGGTATGCGTTGTTAAAACGTGGTTGTTGTAACGACCGCGTTGTAATTGCATGTGGGATTCGTTGTAAGGGCTGTTTACCATGTAAAACACACATTCTTCACATGCATGTTTCCTCTTGAATATAAAGCACATAGTTCTATGCCTATTATACAGTAACAACAGCCAGCAGTCTAGATTCTGCTTCACTATGACCAAGGTGAGGTTATACTAATGCACACCTTTTCTATGTAGTATGACATCTTACTACGATGCTTTATCTGTGTACTCAGTGATACCCCACAGCGGCACAGGTAGCTGTCCCTTATAGAAACTGCTTCTCAAGATCAATAGTCTACTCATTTTCCACTTCATCCTACTATAGCCAATAAAGCAAGAGATGCATGTAATCACACCTCAAAGATCCCGTTTGCCCAGGCCAGTCTCAATCTACCCACAAATAACCCCCAAAACCCAGCCCTGAGAACCACTCAAGAAATCTTAATCAGTGCCAAATATTATATCTCAGACTGGGCTCCTTTAAAATGGACATAATATTTGGTTTTTAATAAAGACATTCCCTCATTTACCGATAGCATGATTTTTTTTTTATATATATTTCTGTTTATAGAAAAAACAACTTTGTCATGTTTACATAATTCTGCTTCAAATGAGATCTTAGTACACAGGGCTTAGAGGCAGATACAGCTTTCCCCGGCCGTTCCCGGAGTCACCAACTTTCCATGCAATGGTATTTACAACATACAGTGTTCTTCGGGTGTAGGGACCTCCGGAGGCGCACACAGTCCTCCCCGGTATACATTCCATTTATTCCATATTTCAATCCATTTTTTTGGGCACCCCCGCGCCACATAGACCGTTTTCTCTTTCAGCATGCACCAGTCCATGTCTTCCTTCCACTTCCTCAGTGTTGGCGGCGCTGTGGCCCCCCATGCCTGTGCTATGGTACGTTTTGCAATCATCTGCCCTAAAGTGACCCACAGCCTCCCCCGCACATCCAAATCTGTAGGCTCCCAAACGTTCAAAAGGCAGCGCCTGACCTCGGGCGATAGCATGATTTTTAACTACACAATGTAATGGTGCTTGCGGCTAATATATTGTATTCAATGAAAACTGCACATAGTGAAAGGCGCTTCGGTTCAGCTTCCAGCAGCCATTGGCTTCTTTGACTTTAGACGCCTCAGCCGTTGTCTTGAGTGATAATCAATAAAATCTTAGATCCGCGCACTGGGGTATTTTATTCACAAACATTTTCTGTTGGCTGTTGGTGTGTGTCCTTCCACATCCACTGGAATGCATGAGGAATTACTTTACATCCGTCATCACATATGCAAGACGCCAATGTCTTAATACTTTAAGCAGCAATACATGTTCACCTTATTTCCATATTGAGTCCATGTACAAGTATTCCATAATCTACAATGGCAGAGAACTCTGTGGTGAGCAGCGCGTTCAGTGTGCACTCTAAGCTACATGCTGCCATGGTACTAAATTGTATACACTACACAGTGCTTTAACGGCCATTCTAAGGATGGAAACTTCTTGCAATAAATCTTTCATGCTTGGAAGTAGAGGAGGTCAGTCTGTTGACAAGTTTATGATGGAGACCATGCAGTGATGATCAAAAACATTCCTTCAGAAGCAAAGTAGGCCTGGCTAACACCAGTAGTCATTTCATCTCTGAACATGTGAGAACACCATCATCTGTCTAAAGCGAGGTTTAGACTTCCACACTTAGATTACACAAAACAAGTCCAGAAAGATAGCAAAGTGGCCTGTGATGATAAACGAAATAAATGATGACAATTAAACCTGGTTCATTCTAGTGTATTTAAGCAGACATGCATATACAGAAGCACATAGACATATTCATACACATATGCAGACAGACCAGCATACCTTCCAGCATCCATACATGCAAAAGCCAAAATTGTTAGTAACACCCACACATAGAGAGACATAGATGCAAGTACACATATACAAGAACCAACATACACATTGGCACAAATGCTCTTGCAAAAAAGGTACAGAAAGGCACCTATGTATGCAGACACCACAAAGCAGCACATGCAGACAGCACATATGCAGGCAAACATGTAGTCACTGACTACAGGAATACACAGACACAAACGTAGACTTCTTTGTTCCACTCTATCCTGCCTCCCCTTCTTCTTTCTTTCTCCCTTCCTTCCTCTTCTTTGTTTATCCCGCTTTCCTTTCTCCTAATTCTTTCTCCCTTCGTCTTCCTTTCCTTCCTCCACTGCATTCGTTCTCTCCTTCATCTTAGAAAACATGCAAACACATTGGCATTGACAATGCTTGTTCTTCTTTCTCTTAAAGAACATGAAAGGCTCGTTTGGGAAAAAAATACTATTGCCGGTTAAATGTGATCTTCAATCCTCGGATATTAACCTCTGTGTAGTCCCATCATTGGTTGACACTCTGAGAGCCCTGAATGCTTCGTCAATAGTTAGAGATGGTAGCAGCGCCGTCTGGTGCATCACTAGGTCGCCCTCCTTCACTCCCACATCTCCCTTTTATCACCCACACAGTGTCAGGAGGAAATTAAACCAGATAGCTTAATTATAGCAGAAAACTACAACTGGTGCCTAAGCCTTAGCATATTTATTACAAAAAGGGAAACTGCCAGTAAGTTGTGGTCCCTGCTATGACAGTCAGTCCAGCTGTTAATTAGTGACAATTAAGAAAGCACGCTGCATGAAATACAGTGTTCAAATCAGGGCTCGTGTAATCAACATACTACAGACTCTTAGATTGAGTCTCTTAGATTAAGTATGGATGGACCGCCGAGTGAAATCCCTTCCTATGTTGAGCACCAACCCTCAATATAGCCCCTTTCTGTCAGCCAACCTCCTAGCTTTGTCAAAACAGCACACAAACTGACTCACCACAGAAGGACTCGACCACTTGTAAGCATGATTGACTTGAATTACTCGCAGTATAATTCAATTGAGCCATTTACTACTAACCGGAACCCAAATCCCTTATCTTCTCCCCAAATTGAATTGTGTCACATCAGGCTGAAACAAGATTCCCTGCATGAGATGACACAAAGTCTAAAAACCCACACTCTCCATCTCTTTCCTTTCATTTTTGCAATTTCATACAGTGCATATAAAACTCGAATGAATGATAGGGGGCCTTCATTAAGAAGAGTGACAATACATAAGCACTCATATTTTTAATATTTTACTGTACAGAGGCCTGGTTCTGGATAAAAGGCGCAATCAACCAAGAAAGGCAGTTTATGTAATTCTTCAGCAAACAAGAAGTGTAAATGCTGTAGGATGACATTAGTGTTCCCTTTCACTTGGTGCTAACTGATTGTCACCATGGAGCCGCCGTCAGCCCTGACGAGGCTTATCTGCCACATACGATGTCCCTGCTAGGATCTTGTGGAGTTGCATCTCACACTTTTCTAGTTCCAGGTTGACTCATTCACATATAATATTTATGTATTTTAATGATTTTGCCTTCCTTGGTTTGAGGTAATTATTGTGACATCTGTAAGTAAGCAAATCGCCATTACTACTTTCAAAATGGCAGGCTCTGTTCGTGCCCAGGGTAGTTGTCTAGTTTGCCATGCACAACACATCACGTCAATGCTGCCCTCCTGGACTGTAGGTCTACATCTCAAATGCAATTTTGCTATCTGCCCTCATCTAAAACTTTGACTTTGGCCCTATTGTACTCACAGATATATGATACTACTCATCCTTCAGTTTTTTGTTTGAATCTGTTTTACCAGAAACAAGCATCCTGGGACCGGTTTCGGGGTAACACCCCTCATCAGCCAGGCTAGCTTGAATCCAGTGGCAAAGTTAGCAAAGGACCCACATTTGGGCATACCCTGCCAACTTAGGGCAAACAAAGCAAACACAATAAGATGATGGACGGAGTGCTGAAACTTTTCAGACACTCACCCCCAGTCACTATTATAGAAACAAGCATCCTGGGTCTCTTACTTACTTTTCCACTGCATTCAAGCTAGCCTGGCTGATGAGGGGTGTTAACTCGAAACCTGTCCCAGGATGCTTGTTTACAGTCCAGTGAAGACCTGGCTTGGCAGTTCGGGCAGGACTGTTCCCATGAGGAACAGGGTCAAGCCTGATTTGCATGTGGCTGGGTCTGAACTGGGGTGGTGAAGTGAGCTAAAGAACGATGATGGATTCAACCCAGATCTAATAGTGACTGGGGGTGAGTGTCTGAGAAGTTTCAGTACTCTGTCCATCATCTTGTTGTGTTTGGTTTGTTCACCCTAAGTTGGCAGGGTATGCTCAGACGTGGGTCCCTTGCTCACTTTGCACTGGATTCAAGCTAGCCTGGCTGATGAGAGGTGTTATCACGAAACTGGTCCCAAGATACTTGTTTCCGGTTAAAGACTGATTTGCATATGGCTGGGTCTGAACTGGGGTGGCGAAGTGAGCTAAAGAAGGATGATGGATTTAACCCAGATCTAATAGTGACTCAGGGTGAGTGTCTAAAACGTTTCAGTTCAGAACTCTTTTTTTATGTGGCTAGCTCAGTGGGTTACTGCTTTTGTCACAGAGATCTGTGTGTTACTGTTCAGTTCATAAGTTACTATCCTAATATAGCACAGTGGACTATGAACAGTCATCAAAGAGCTGCATGCAAACTGCATGGGATAGGTTAGAACGTTATGTTTTTCCGTCTTTCATTATCCTAATGTTGCTAATAGAGGTTTGGTTGGGTAGAAATACATTCTTATTAGTAAAGCCAAATCCAACCTGTGTGGTATGTTTTTAAATCCTAAGTTGGAGCTGCTTCAGACCAAATACTTAAACAATATACTGCTGACTAGTATGGATGACATATGACTCCTACACCCTGTATCCTCATTGTCTCATGTAACATTTACTATAGAAAAATGTACGCAGATAGGATTCATTGTCTCAGTATAATGTGTCTGTGATTTAAAGTGCTTTGCGACCCTTCAGTGATGGAGTAGCGCTATAAAACAATTGAAAAGGATATTAGAGATTGGTCATGGAGAGATGTGGGGCACTGATGGTGAGTGGTACTGAGGTAATCCCTAGAGAAAGAGGTTCTTGCAGAGGCGCCAAAAAATACTGTTGCGCTGGGCGCCATAGCGCTAATGCCAGCTCTGAGAGAGTGAGTCAGTGATGTCTGTCACTGCGCTGGTTGAGAATGATACCATACTAATGTTTAGCACTGTATACATAGAGGAAAGAGGTTGGATCACAAATAAGGTGTGCTGAAAAGTGTCTATGTATCCAACAGTGGCCCACCAATTTTACCCTGACTGTTCGTAGACACCAATGACTGTCATAATTTGTCCATGGTACTGCAGGCAACTCAGCTGAAGTGGTCGAAAGAGATGTAAAATCATGTATGATGTGAGGAGGTCGTGCAAGTTCTTAGGGTTTCTTGTTGCCTAAATGGGCATAATTGCTGATATTTATGTTTCCCGCATCTTCATTGCTTGATTTTTGCTCGTGAAAAAGTGTCACTCATAGTCTTTGCATGTCAGTCATAATTACACTGAAATCATGAACATGTCACACATAAGCAATCTGAACCCGTGCCAGCTATGTGCAGCAGGATACAAGCTTCCTTTCTGACCCGGAGGAGCTTCCATGACCCAGCATACCCTCTCCTGGACCCATTATATTTGCGGCCTCCTGCAGAGTGGAGCCGGCTGGGACATTGTTGCTAGAGCTAATTTTGGTTTCCAGCAGGGTCTGGCTGACGATAATATTTTTACTTCGTGTCTGCAAAGAACTGATGTCCAAGAAATACAGTACCACGCCGCGCTATAAATCGACAACCAAACTCCCCGTTTTGTGTCGCATCTGACCCCCGAGTCAAGCGGCTCCTCGCTGCGATCATACATGACAACTTCCGGTCATCTTTTGGCCGGCCGCCCGGCAGCGCGAATTTGCTCCGTGATATCAATAATCTAATTAGTGCCCTTCCCACTGCATTTACTCCTCGGAAACAGAATCTTTTCAGTTTGAAGCCACAAAGCACTGCTGAGCCCGAGACCCGGCCGCTGCCTGGTAGTCAAGCTCCGGGGTCACTGGGGTTTGTTTTTTAAACCTCATCCATATTTTCCAAGAATTTGTGGGCAGTTGTGTTCAGAAAACAAGCATGTGGGAGGCGCGCACAGAATAAACACGACACAGATGAGTACTGTCTTTCTACAGCTCCTCAAACGTTGCTTTTGTGTTGGAAAAGGGTTTCCTGAAAGCAGTGTGCTTCGGATTTGTAAAAGTTAGAACCTTTCTTTATTGAATTGGAACTTGACTCCTTTTGCAAAGTTGTTATTAGATTACCTTATCACCCGTTATCATATATTGTAACGGTGTTCTGTTTGTAGTTCCCAACTCTCCGTATCGACCCCTTGTTTCCAGTTATGGCTTTGGTTTTGTCTGTTACTCTCGCCTCTGCCGGTAGAAATGGTGCCATGGCAGCAGACCAAGGGAGCAGCACGCAGAAAGCATCATACTGTCAAATAAATTGATGCACCAGGCAGAACTCATGATGCCTTGACAACATGACGTGAGATCGCAGACCTAGAGCTGTCCTACTCTATCTGTGCAGCAGCAACTGCTGTTTTGCCACAGCAAAAATTAAATGTGCCTTATTCACTAAGGGTCACATATATCAAACAATTTGGGCCATTTGCGGATGCAAAATAGCCTTTCAAGAGGTATGAAAGGGTTTGCAGTCACAATTTTAGGTTATCGCAAAAATTGCGATTACCTAAAATTGCGACTACAAATAGGGAATCGCAATTTGGTATTCCCTTAGCGCATGTACCAAGCATTTTCTAAGTACAAGCTGTGCATGTAGGAGATGCTATTGGTATAAGTCGATGGTAACCATATGCAAATTTTGCAAAATGCACAAACATGAAATTTTCAAAGTGCAATGTAGCGCACACATGCCCCTAGAGCATGTGTGCGCTTTACATGTGCATATTTTTTTGGGGGTGCTTCAGGGGGACTTTAGGCCCCCAGGCACCTTTGGTATTGCGTTATCTAATTTTCGATTACCAATTAGGTAATCGCATATTAGGTAATGCAAAACCAGTCGAACCTATGGGCCTTAGGCCCATAGGAACGAATGGCGTAATATTACCTAATAGCGATTACCTAATTGCGATTGCAGATTTTTAGGGATCACTATTACGTAATCATTATTTACTGAAATACCATTTTGCATTTCTTAAATACCGATTACCTAAAATTCGCTGTTTAAGGAATGCAAAATGGATTTTTGATACATGTGGCCCTTAGCTTTTTTTCTGCGACTTTGACTCACTCATGGAAAATCAGGTGAAAACCATATCTGTTTGAAAGCAGGAGTAAATCACTACTACTACTACTAGAGCAAACGTTGTTAATCGAATACATGTTCATATTCATTCTACAGACAAAAATCAATGGGATCTTTCCACAAAGGCAAATTTGCAGGTGTAGGTTTACTTCCATGTAAATCTACTCCTGCACCCAGGTGTAAGTGACTTTTTCACTATTCACTATGAATGCAGGGGTGGAGTGTAAAGTTACTAATAGTGATAAATAGTACTTATTAATTGTAAACAAATATAAAAAATGTTTTATTGTAACATAAAATGTGATTTTATTTATAATACATGGGATTCTGCAATCCTTGTACAAACGTATGTCTCAAATTTCTTTATAATCCGCGACTTATGGCGGACCCATTCACCCAATATAAAGAAAATACATCACAATACCTGCTGCCAGTGCCAACGGCTGAGATGAAAGGCTGGTCAGATCTGAGAGCAACTGTTTAAAGCGATGGAAATGAAATGCCGCTTTTCCTTCCTTCTGCTTTATTTTTCTAGCTTTAAGAGACTAGCAGAAAGAACATTATTATTTTTTGCGTGCCTTAGATAATTATAGAAAAGTTAGAATCTTTCTGCATGTTTCTACACATTCTGAACCACTGCAGCTTTTCATTTTGTTTTTTTAAACAGAGCTGTATTGAACTGTTTTTAATATCTTTTTGGAAAAAAATATCTAACGGGTTTTTGACGTGTTTCGTTTTGCACTTAAAGTTCTATTTTTATTCTTCGTGTTTGCAAACATGCTCTCTCTTTCATATAAAAGAGCTATGCACCAAGGGTTTAAGTGGTTTGTGGGAACATAATGGTGTGACCATGTATTATATAGGATAAACTACCCCCTGCCATACATGATAAGGAAATTGCCGGTCATTTCGATGTTCCATAACATTATAAAGGAACTCAGCCTTAGGCCTCATTCCTCTATATGGTTATGGATCTCCTCAGTGACTTACAATAACCTTCTAATGTATGTCAGGGGGTACTTTATCCCTTAAATAATGTTAAAGTTGAAATACTATTATTTTCAATGGGCTATTATATTAAGTCCCTGCCTAAATTATTTTCAGTGGGACAGGCTTGTAATTCCTGTGAGTAGCCATGTGTGGTGCTAGACTTACCCCAAGGCTGGATTACATTTACCACTGTTTTGTCATCTTTTGGGCTGAAGTAACTTTAGAAGTGTCATTTGTGAAGAGCAACGATCTTTTGTGGGTGGATGTTTTTATTTGTATGTTCCTACCTAAATCCCTCCTTATTCCGCCATAAACCACTTCCATTTAGGAGTGAGGAGTCAACATTTTTCAGCTACTCTCGTTCTCTGCGTGGAGTGAAGTTTCTGTATCCACTTCGGTGGATACAGAAAATTTGAGATGCAAAATTCTTCACATGTAGAAAAGTGAATAGCATTTTGTAGCATGTGAGTGATACTACTGTGGTACTACTTTACGTACTACAAAATGTCGTTTGAAATAGGCCACAATATGTATATATTTTGTTTAGAAGCAAACTAAGAATCAACCAACAACATTATATATGCTTTCGCAAAACACTTCAGATCAGTGTAAAATGAGAAATGAAGCAAAATCAGCATATGATATTGTGCTCAATAGCACCCTGGTGCAAATTAGTAACAGTAATGAAAATTAGTGCCAGTCAGGTAGTAGTTGAAGTTCGGATTTACAGTACATTTTCTGTGATTAATTTGTGTTTACTCCAGGCTTAGTGTTGATCTACTTTTGAACTTCCAGAAGAAATGCATGCTCACTCATAGCTTTGTCAATGAGTGAGTAAAGATGTCTTACTGCTAGAAATCCTTCAATACGTTCCACCTAAGCCTGCCAAACTATCCGGGCGTCTGGACTGTCACCTGCATTGGTCAGGGAATTCATTTGGGTGCACAGATTGCAGAAGCTGTTAAAAAATGAGACACGATTGACCATAAATTAAACATACAAGTACCTAGTTGCCTCCTAAGAATATCAGAAGGCATGTTTTTAAGTTGTTCAGTGCTCCAATTCAAGCACCGAATTAGATTTTCCTTGAAACTTTGTGTGATGGTTCCTGAGTTTGATCTCTTTTCCATTTGGGAAGGTGGCAGGACAAGGGTATCACCCCTAATCTTAGTTTTAAGAAACAGAGTTTAGTGCGTGCACTGAATGGTAAAGTTAGATAACTCTGAGATGTCAACTGTTCATATGATCTAAGGGTCATCCAGCCGTGGCTTCTTTTTGCAAGACTTGCCTTATCTTCCATAGAGGAGAGCCTTTTTGCGCTGACTAGTATGGATGACATATGACTCCTACACCTTGTAATCCTCATTGTCTCATGTAACATTTACTATAGACAAATTTACGCAGATAGGATTCATTGTCTCAGTATAATGTGTCTGTGATGTAAAGTGCTTTGCGACCCTTCAGTGATGTGAGTAGCGCTATAAAACAATTGAAAAGGATATTAGAGATTGGTCATGGAGAGATGTGGGGCACTGATGGTGAGTGGTACTGAGGTAATCCCTAGAGAAAGAGGTTCTTGCAGAGGCGCCCAAAAATACTGTTGCGTTGGGTGCCATAGCGCTGATGCCAGCTCTCAGAGAGTGAGTCAGTGATGTCTGTCACTGCGCTGGTTGAGAATGATGCCATACTAATGTTTAGCACTGTATACATAGAGGAAAGAGGTTGGATCACAAATACGGTGTGCTGAAAAGTGTCTATGTATCCAACAGGGGCCCGCCAATTTTACCCTGACTGTTCGTGGACACCAATGACTGTCATAATTTGTCCATGGTACTGCAGGCAACTCAGCTGAAGGGGTCAAAAGAGATGTAATTTCATGTATGATGTGAGGAGGTCGTGCAAGTTCTTAGGGGTTCTTGTTGCTTAAATGGCATAATTTGTGATATTTATGTTTCCCGCATCTTCATTGCTTGATTTTTGCTCGTGAAAAAGTGTCACTCATAGTCTTTGCATGTCAGTCATAATTACACTGAAATTATGAACATGTCACACATAAGCAATCTGAAACCTTGCCAGCTATGTGCAGCAGGATACAAGCTTCCTTTCTGACCCGGAGGAGCTTCCATGACCCAGCATACCCTCTCCTGGACCCATTATATTTGCGGCCTCCTGCAGAGTGGAGCCGGCTGGGACATTGTTGCTAGAGCTAATTTTGGTTTCCAGCAGGGTCTGGCTGACCATAATATTTTTACTTCGTGTCTGAAAAGGCCTGATGCCCAAGAAATACAGTACCACGCCGCGCTATAAATCGACAACCAAACTCCCCGTTTTGTGACCCATCTGACCCCAGAGTCAAAAGGCTCCTCGCTGAGATCATACATGACAACTTCCGGTCATCTTTTGGCCGGCCGCCCGGCAGCGCGAATTTGCTCCGTGATATCAATAATCTAATTAGTGCCCTTCCCACTGCATTTACTCTTCGGAAACAGAATCTTTTCAGTTTGAAGCCACAAAGCACTGCTGAGCCCGAGACCCGGCCGCTGCCTGGTAGTCAAGCTCCGGGGTCACTGGGGTTTGTTTTTTAAACCTCATCCATATTTTCCAAGAATTTGTGGGCAGTTGTGTTCAGAAAACAAGCATGTGGGAGGCGCGCACAGAATAAACACGACACAGATGAGTACTGTCTTTCTACAGCTCCTCAAACGTTGCTTTTGTGTTGGAAAAGGGTTTCCTGAAAGCAGTGTGCTTCGGATTTGTAAAAGTTAGAACTACCTTTCTTTATTGAATTGGAACTTGACTCCTTTTGCAAAGTTGTTATTAGATTACCTTATCACCCGTTATCATATATTGTAACGGTGTTCTGTTTGTAGTTCCCAACTCTCCGTATCGACCCCTTGTTTCCAGTTATGGCTTTGGTTTTGTCTGTTACTCTCCCCTCTTCCGGTAGAAATGGTGCCATGGCAGCAGACCAAGGGAGCAGCACGCAGAAAGCATCATACTGTCAAATAAATTGATGCACCAGGCAGAACTCATGATGCCTTGACAACATGACGTGAGATCGCAGACCTAGAGCTGTCCTACTCTATCTGTGCAGCAGCAACTGCTGTTTTGCCACAGCAAAAATTAAATGTGCCTTATTCACTAAGGGTCACATGTATCAAACAATTTGGGCCATTTGCGGATGCAAAATAGCCTTTCAAGAGGTATGAAAGGGTTTGCAGTCACAATTTTAGGTAATCGCAAAAATTGCGATTACCTAAAATTGCGACTACAAATAGGGAATCGCAATTTGGTATTCCCTTAGCGCATGTACCAAGCATTTTCTAAGTACAAGCTGTGCATGTAGGAGATGCTATTGGTATAAGTCGATGGTAACCATATGCAAATTTTGCAAAATGCACAAACATGAAATTTTCAAAGTGCAATGTAGCGCACACATGCCCCTAGAGCATGTGTGCGCTTTACATGTGCATATTTTTTTGGGGGTGCTTCAGGGGGACTTTAGGCCCCCAGGCACCTTTGGTATTGCGTTATCTAATTTTCGATTACCAATTAGGTAATCGCATATTAGGTAATGCAAAACCAGTCGAACCTATGGGCCTTAGGCCCATAGGAACGAATGGCGTAATATTACCTAATAGTGATTACCTAATTGCGATTGCAGATTTTTAGGGATCACTATTACGTAATCATTATTTACTGAAATACCATTTTGCATTTCTTAAATACCGATTACCTAAAATTCGCTGTTTAAGGAATGCAAAATGGATTTTTGATACATGTGGCCCTTAGCTTTTTTTCTGCGACTTTGACTCACTCATGGAAAATCAGGTGAAAAACATATCTGTTTGAAAGCAGGAGTAAATCACTACTACTACTACTAGAGCAAACGTTGTTAATCGAATACATGTTCATATTCATTCTACAGACAAAAATCAATGGGATCTTTCCACAAAGGCAAATTTGCAGGTGTAGGTTTACTTCCATGTAAATCTACTCCTGCACCCAGGTGTAAGTGACTTTTTCACTATTCACTATGAATGCAGGGGTGGAGTGTAAAGTTACTAATAGTGATAAATAGTACTTATTAATTGTAAACAAATATAAAAAATGTTTTATTGTAACATAAAATGTGATTTTATTTATAATACATGGGATTCTGCAATCCTTGTACAAACGTATGTCTCAAATTTCTTTATAATCCGCGACTTATGACGGACCCATTCACCCAATATAAAGAAAATACATCACAATACCTGCTGCCAGTGCCAACAGCTGCGATGAAAGGCTGGTCAGATCTGAGAGCAACTGTTTAAAGCGATGGAAATGAAATGCCGCTTTTCCTTCCTTCTGCTTTATTTTTCTAGCTTTAAGAGACTAGCAGAAAGAACATTATTATTTTTTGCGTGCCTTAGATAATTATAGAAAAGTTAGAATCTTTCTGCATGTTTCTACACATTCTGAACCACTGCAGCTTTTCATTTTGTTTTTTTAAACAGAGCTGTATTGAACTGTTTTTAATATCTTTTTGGAAAAAAATATCTAACGGGTTTTTGACGTGTTTCATTTTGCACTTAAAGTTCTATTTTTATTCTTCGTGTTTGCAAACATGCTCTCTCTTTCATATAAAAGAGCTATGCACCAAGGGTTTAAGTGGTTTGTGGGAACATAATGGTGTGACCATGTATTATATAGGATAAACTACCCCCTGCCATACATGATAAGGAAATTGCCGGTCATTTCGATGTTCCATAACATTATAAAGGAACTCAGCCTTAGGCCTCATTCCTCTATATGGTTATGGATCTCCTCAGTGACTTACAATAACCTTCTAATGTATGTCAGGGGGTACTTTATCCCTTAAATAATGTTAAAGTTGAAATACTATTATTTTCAATGGGCTATTATATTAAGTCCCTGCCTAAATTATTTTCAGTGGGACAGGCTTGTAATTCCTGTGAGTAGCCATGTGTGGTGCTAGACTTACCCCAAGGCTGGATTACATTTACCACTGTTTTGTCATCTTTTGGGCTGAAGTAACTTTAGAAGTGTCATTTGTGAAGAGCAACGATCTTTTGTGGGTGGATGTTTTTATTTGTATGTTCCTACCTAAATCCCTCCTTATTCCGCCATAAACCACTTCCATTTAGGAGTGAGGAGTCAACATTTTTCAGCTACTCTCGTTCTCTGCGTGGAGTGAAGTTTCTGTATCCACTTCGGTGGATACAGAAAATTTGAGATGCAAAATTCTTCACATGTAGAAAAGTGAATAGCATTTTGTAGCATGTGAGTGATACTACTGTGGTACTACTTTACGTACTACAAAATGTCGTTTGAAATAGGCCACAATATGTATATATTTTGTTTAGAAGCAAACTAAGAATCAACCAACAACATTATATATGCTTTCGCAAAACACTTCAGATCAGTGTAAAATGAGAAATGAAGCAAAATCAGCATATGATATTGTGCTCAATAGCACCCTGGTGCAAATTAGTAACAGTAATGAAAATTAGTGGCAGTCAGGTAGTAGTTGAAGTTCGGATTTACAGTACATTTTCTGTGATTAATTTGTGTTTACTCCAGGCTTAGTGTTGATCTACTTTTGAACTTCCAGAAGAAATGCATGCTCACTCATAGCTTTGTCAATGAGTGAGTAAAGATGTCTTACTGCTAGAAATCCTTCAATACGTTCCACCTAAGCCTGCCAAACTATCTGGGCGTCTGGACTGTCACCTGCATTGGTCAGGGAATTCATTTGGGTGCACAGATTGCAGAAGCTGTTAAAAAATGAGACACGATTGACCATAAATTAAACATACAAGTACCTAGTTGCCTCCTAAGAATATCAGAAGGCATGTTTTTAAGTTGTTCAGTGCTCCAATTCAAGCACCGAATTAGATTTTCCTTGAAACTTTGTGTGATGGTGTGCTGAGGAACAGTTTGCCATAAATTGGATATGTGATTAAGTAGATAACAGGATTTACATAGATTAAAAAAAGCAAATTATTAAAAACAATGTTACTTCCAAAAATCTTTAGTTTGTTCTTTGTCTTGAACATGTAGCTGGCAGGGCTCAAGGACTTCAAAATTTGGATTTTCACCAAAAATGTTTTCTCAACCAGAATGTGTTAGCCTCTGATGTTGTTTGATTGGGGAAATATTACTGCTGCCTTTTTAGGTCTCGCCTACGCAGCGCACATGCGCTGCTTAGGAGGACCTTTAGCCATCGCTCTGCTGTTTTTGGAAGCACATACGCGTGCTTGTGGCGGCATCCACCTTGCGGGAGCGAGCAGCAGCGCACATGCTAATTTGCTGTTGTTCGCTCCCGCAAGGCGGATGGTGCCACAAGCACGAGTGTGCTGGAAAACAGCTGCTGCTTCTTAGCGCAATCACTTTCGCAGCCGCGTCGCTTTCACGGCCGCACGGCCAATGCTTTTTTGTTGTTGTGTGGGTTCTCTAAAATGAACTGAAATTGTATCCCAGGCCTCGGAGGCTCTCATCTCATTGTTCCTGTGTGTCTGCTTTCTATACGACCCAAGGCCTCAGTCTATTATTCTGCCAGTTTGTTCAAAACGTGTTTGTAGTAAAAAAAGAAAAAAACCTGTTAAAAAAAAAAAAAAACTTTCTGCCACAGCGTACTTAGTGATCGGGCACACGGATAGTCCTCTGAAGGCCAGCGGTGACAGAGAGGAGGTGTGACATTTTTGCAATGGTTTTTCATTACTGGCTAATTTACACCGACTTTAGTGTGCTACTTTGCAGCTCGGCTCTCTAAATACCCTATTTTCCCCATCACATGAGAGATATGAACAGTGTTGCTTGGAGTGTAACAACATCTCCGCTTTCCATTATTCTGCCGATCTGTTTAGCATATAAATGTACTCGCCACGTTCGTTCGCAGGCTGTTTATTCCTGCGGGTGGATCGGGGTGTGTGCGGACCCCACTTTGTCCTCCCTCTGTCTAGGCGCCCAGTAATAGCCTGGGGTGAATCCTCGTGTGCCCCCCTCACCTCTGGTGCACACCTCCGAGTCCGACCCAGGGCTTCAAGGCGCTTCGTGGTGTTCCTTCCCGTTATTGATTCCAGACTGGTTCCCGTTTACCTTTCTCACAGTCAGGCCTCGCCAGCTCGCGAGTGGTTTATTCACATGACTGGGCAAATGCAGCGCTCAATTTAACACAGATGACAAGACTTCTGGAGTACTGGGGCTATTTGTTGAATTCAGCCCAACATAGTTTTTTTTGTTGACAGTTATTGGCGAGCGCCAAGCTTGTAAGGATTGGTAGAATGGACAGGGTTCGAGCTGTAGGGGCCGTGGTTAATGAAAATTACTATTATATGCAAGAATATTGCAAGCGTTCCTCCAAACTGCAGGTTATGCCTGGCATTTAGGGGCAGTGGGCAATAAGGTAGAAAACATGGGAATCGGGTAGGCTGTAGTTCAGGGCAGTAAATTAAACCACACATAAACTGCAAAAAATCGCTTCCAGCACAATACATCATGGGACAGTGTGCATTGTAATATGGTCCTGTTTTATGCAAATCAGTACATCTGCATATTTGAACATCAACAACTGTGACCAGGAGCTAGGGCATAGGTAGATTCCCCAATGAGTCCTCTACAGTCTTGGCTGCTGCTCATCGCTCCGCCCCTATAATGCTGAATTATACTTAGGGCTTACGGTTCTATGGTATTTCTTTTTTTACATTTCCAACTGTATTTATCCATTTTAGCAGCCCTTACTGGGTGGTGGTGGTGTCCCTCCCCCGTTTAATTCCTCTGTCTTCACCCGGTTTGTTAAGCTTTTCTATCGTACATCATTTTCTTTGTTGCTTATCTCCTATCGTAAAGCGCCCAGCCATCCACAATGGTTTCTAGAAAGCGCTACATAAAAACTTTACATTGCAGGTACACTTATCTGTATAGCCTGTCTCACTGCCCTTATCTCGCTCTGTCTGTCTATCCCTGTCTATGCTTCCGTATCTATCTATGCCTGTCTCTGTCTTACTGCTCCTTGTCTCACTCTCTCTGTCTTTATACACGCCTTTCTATAGTTTAGTACCTCACCCTCGCAGCTTCTTCACTCTCTTGTGTCCTTTAAAAGCCCCACCTGGCTTGAATGGTGACTCTGCTCCCCATACACCAGTGGCACATGAAGTATTAGTAGATGTCGTAGCACCCAGGATATTGTGCTACATGGCTAAATACTTACAAGGTCCCAAAGGCGAGACCTATTGGCTATGCCAATGCTTGTTTATTTTGACTCTGTGCTGCTTGCATTCCTGATCAGCGTAACAGCATGTGTTCTCCCATAAGCATACCTTCCAATTGGTTGCTACCAGTTGAACTTGTAACTTCCCAGTAAGGCCATCTTAAGTTGATGCATCTTAAGTTAATGCAGGAAATACACAACTGACAAAGTTTAATGTCATTTGTGTGCTGCAGTGTGTATTTTCACTGCCTACATATATGAAAGTATGGCTTCAAAGGAAACCATTTCGCTGTGTGTAAACACACTTTTAAAACAACAGCAATGCCTCATAAAAAGTGAGTTAGCGTGTAGGAAACATTATTTAATAGATCAGATAATTCTTCCCTAAGTGTACCTGTAAGCCCACAGGGTGGGTGCTTAATGTATAAAAGTGGGCCATACTAAATATTAAGGAAAAGTATGTACCCACAGAGAACAGTTCCTGAAAGCTGTTTGTCAATGTGTAGGTCAAACTACACTTTCCATGAACAGGCCTGAGTGTGAATAAAAATGTACTTTCATACCTCAGCCTGGAAAAATAGTAGGGGAACAATTCAAAGTTCTTTGTTTACATAACAACATTTGTTTTATTAAATATACAATTAATTGGTGAAAGCAGATAATTTGGATTAGTGTAGTGGAAAAGCACATTTTTAAACATATAGTTTGCATTTCCTGAGAGCAAGCTGTAATAAAACAGTTTAGCTGGTAGCTATGCTCCTAAGACTGCAATAAACACCTTAGAATAGGTTATAAATTTATAAAGCAGGTATTCGATTGATAGGCAGATCTCATCGTATCCCATTTTCATTGACTTTATTTTATATAGTGTTAAGTGCTTTCCATGCCTATTGTGGTACTGTCTGCCATGCTACTAGTTTAAAAAAGTTAGAAATTTAATTGGGAGGGTGCATATTTTTTTGAGCAAATATGTGAAATTGATGCATAAACGTTCTTTTTTATTTCTTGTTGTTGTGTTCCTTATATGTAATGTTTAGCCTTGAAAAAGCACTGACTGCTGTGGGTGAAACATGTTGGCTCTTTACAGGATTCTTTTAATGTGTTGTGACATAATCAATCAATCAATCAATCATTTGTAGAGCGCACTAATCGCCTGTGAGGGTCTCAAGGCGCTGGGGGGGTGCAGCTACTGCTTGAACAGCCAGGTCTTGGAGACGTCTCCTGAAGGTCAGCAGGTCCTGGGTCTGGCGCAGATGGGTGTGGAGGGTGTTTCATTTCTTGGCGGTGAGGTAGGAAAAGGATCTGCTGCCGGTGGTGGTCCTGTGGATGCGTGGGACGGTGGCGAGAGCGAAGTCGGCGGAGCGGAGCTGGCGATTCGGGGTGTAGAAGGTGAGACATATGTTGAGGTATGCTGGTCCGGCGTTGTGGAGTGCTTTGTGAGCGTGGGTGAGGAGTTTGAAGGTGATCCTCTTGTTGACTGGGAGCCAGTGCAAGTCTTTCAAGTGGGCAGTGATGTGGGTGTGGCAGGCAATGTCGAGGATGGGGCGTGCGGAGGGGTTCTGTATGCGTTGAAGTCTTTTCTGGAGTTTGGCCATGGTTCCTGCGTAGAGGGCGGTGCCATAGTCCAATCTGCTGCTGACGAGGGCCTGGGTGACCGTCCTTCTGGTTCCTGTGGGGATCCATCTGTAGATATTGTGAAGCATGCGGAGGGTGTTGAAGCAGGAGGAGGAGACGGCGTTGACTTGTTGGGTCATTGAAATGATGAGCCCCAGGTTGCATGCGTGGTCGGTGGGTGTCATTGCGGTTCCCCGAGCGGCTGGCCACCAGGAGTCGTCCCAGGCGGAGGTTGTGGAGCAGAGAATGAGGACCTCTGTTTTGTCTGAGTTAAGTTTAGGGGACTGTTCTTCATCCAGACGGCGATGGCCTTCATTCCTTCATGGAGGTTGGTTTTGGCGGTGGCGGGGTCCTTGGTAGGTGAGAAGATCAGCTGGGTGTCGTCGGCGTAGGAGACGATGTTGAGGTTGTGAGAGCGGACGATGTTGGCGAGTGGTGCCATGTAGACGTTAAAAAAGGTAGAACTCCAAGTTATTATTTTTTTTTGGTGGGACCCTGGTTGGGGGGGGTTCCAGGAGAGGGTGGGGGGGGGGGGTGGGTTGGGTGGGGGGGACGGGAGGGTCCAGTGGTGGCGGCCAGGGGTGGCGTGTGCGAGCGGTGTGGGGGGTGTCTGTTGGGGGGGCAAGGAGGGAGGTTCTGGAGTGAATGGCTGTGTACGTCTTAGCTGCAGACGGGGGAGTGGGAGGTGGAATTGGCTGGGGTCCTTGGTCTACTTGCCATGTCAGGAGGTGAGGCGACTACTGGCTGATAGGTCCGATGGGACGCATGACAACTTAGGAAATGACCTGGAGTCTCCCGATGCTGTGCTTCGAGAGCAATGGTTCCGAGGGGCGCTGATGGTCCTAATTTGGGGAGGGAGTCTTGGTCGCGCTGGAGGATGTGTGCCTGTGCGGAGGAGTGAAGGGGGAGATCTGGCGGAGAAGGGAGAGGGGAGCACTGTAGGATGCCTGTTACCTTAGGTACCTGGAATGTGAAGGGGCTGAACTCTCCACAGAAACGCCAGAAGGTCTGGAAATACATTCTAGATCACCACCTGGATGTGGTGGGACTCCAGGAGACGCACTTGGCCCGGAGAGACGAGTCCCGTCTCAAGCATAGGTACTTCCCTCTTATTTACAGGTCTTCAGCGGCGTCGAAGCACAGGGGAGTGGCCCTGATGGTTCGTTCGACCCTTCAGTTTCAACCTCTGGGGGTGCGTGGCGATAAGGAGGGCAGATGGCTCATTGTTAAGGGAGTGCTCCTCAGCAGGACTTGCACGTTCCTTGTGGTGTATGCTCCCAATGCTGGGCAAAACCGGTTCCTCCTGGAACTGTTGCACTCGGTGGAAGACTTTGTGGAGGGCGGCATCTTTTTAATGGGCGATTTCAATTTGGTCTGGGACAGAGACTTGGACTGTTCTCACCAGCGGAGGGCCGAGGCCGGCCTCTTCTCTGAGGAGACGCGTCAGCGGTTTGAGGAGCTTGGTCTGCTGGACGGGTGGCGCTCTCTACACCCCCTTTCTCGTGATTACACCTTCTTTTCTCACGTGCACAACTCTTACTCCCGCCTTGACTATGTTTTCTATAGCTAGTCCCTCCAGGGGTCTCTGAGGGACGCGAAGATATTTCCCCTCTCCGTCTCTGATCATAGCTTACTGGCGCTGGGCCTTCAGTGGGCTCCGGAGGGGACTGCGCCGCGCAGATGGTATTTTCCGGCGTCACTGGTGCGGGACGAGTCTTCTTGCAACGACCTCCGCAAGGCGATCCGGGAATTCTTTCAGCTCAACCCGGTCCGGGACACATCGATCTTCACTACCTAGGACGCCTTCAAGGCGTCAATCCGGGGTAGCTGCTTGTCCCTCAATGCGGCGCTTAATCGGCTGCGGAGGGTGGAGCGGGAGGCACTGGAGGGGGAGCTCTCAACACTGGAGCAGGCGCATAAAGCCAACCCGTCCAGGCAGACTTTGCGCTCTCTTACGGCTATCAGGGGCAAACTTCGGGCCCACTATACCAACAGGGCTGAGTTCACCCTTCTGAAGCTTCGTCATCTCTCCTACTCCCAGGGGAATAAGGTGGGGAGAAACTTGGCCCGTCAGCTACGCCACAAGCGGGAGAGGGAGTACATAGGGGGCATAAGGGATGCCGCCGGCTTGCTGCAGCACGACGACGCGACCAAGGCAGAACTCTTCGGGGACTTTTATGCTGTATTGTACTCAGGGGACGCCCTGGACCCCACTGCCCAGGAGGCCTATTTGCGCGCTCTCCCGCTCCCTCGAGTATCTCCCGCATGGAATGACCAGCTCTCCGCCCCTATCACTAGGGAGGAAGTGTTGGGCGCCATTAAGTCTCTGAAGCCCCGCAAGGCGCCTGGCGCGGACGGGTTCACGGCCCTTTTCTACCAGACGTTTGCGGTGGAAATCTGTGGGTTTCTAGTTCGCCTGTTTAATGAAATGGCCCACTCGGGGATGTCCTCCGTCTCCATGGCGGAAGCGGTCATCTCGGTGATCCCCAAACCAGGCAAGGACCCCTCTGTCTGTTCGTCGTTCCGACCGATAGCTCTTCTCAACCTTGATGCTAAACTCTACTCTGCCATTTTGGCGTCACGCATGCAGGAGTTGATGCCGGCATTGATTCATCCTGACCAATCCGGTTTCATTAAGGGGCGGCAGACCCATGACAACATCAGACGGGTGGTCCACCTTATTGAGAAGGCCAACCGGTTTCATTTTCCGGCGGTGTTGCTTGGGCTGGATGCCGAGAAGGCGTTTGATCGGGTGGATTGGCAGTTCCTGTTCCGCACTCTTCAGGCCTTTGGCTTCTCGGACAGGTTCGTGACCATGCTTAAAGCTAACTATAGCAGCCCCCGATCTAGAGTCGTGGTAAATGGGTACTTGTCCCCCTTCCTCTCGCACTCGCGGGGTACGCGGCAGGGTTGCCCTCTCTCCCCTCTGCTGTTCGCCCTGAGTATCGAGCCCCTTGCACTGGCGATTCGGGAACATCTGGACGTCCGGGGACTGCCCTTCACGGGGGACAACACAAGATTTCTCTGTTCGCGGACGATGTCCTCCTTTCCCTTGCGGATCCGGCGCACTCTCTCCCCCATGTGCAGGCCGCCCTGGCGCACTTTGAGGTGGTTGCAGGGTTCCGGGTCAATTATAGCAAATCTTACATCCTTAATCTTACGCTCTCCCCGGCGGAGGTGGAGCGGCTACGTCCGCTGACGCCCCTATCGTGGTCTCACTCCTCTCTGTTATATCTGGGGGTCCGCTTGACCCCCACGGTGGGCAAGCTGTACTCGGCTAATTCCCTCCCGCTCTTGGCATCTATCCAGACTGAGTTGCAGCGCTGGAAGCCGCTCTTTATCTCCTGGCTGGGCAGGATCCACGCGATCAAGATGACACTCCTCCCGAAGCTTTTATACCTCTTCCAGGCCCTTCCTATTGTCTTAGACGGGGACTTTTTTCGCCGCATAAAGACTCTCATGCTTCGCTTCGTGTGGCAGGGGGGCAGGGCTTGTTTTTCCTTTACCACTCTTCGACGGCCGCGGGCGGAGGGAGGGGTGGGCCTCCCTGACATGCATCTCTACTATCAAGCAGCGCAATTGAGGGTCCTGGTGGAGTGGACCCAACCCCTTTCGGAAAAACACTGGCTCCACATGGATAGGAGTGTGGCGGGTTGCACGATCTGGGACCTGGTGTGGAAACCTAAGGGGGACAGGCCCAAGAATGCTTATCTTAGCACCCCTACCGGCACCACCCTAAAGGTTTGGGATGCAGTCTCCGGAGACGAGCGATGGACCACTTTTCCATCGCCCTTCACTCCCATACACTTCAATCCGGCCTTTCCGCCTGCGCTGCGGGAGGGCCCCTTTGACGCCTGGAGAGAGGGAGGCTGCCTGGCCCTTACACATTTGTTCCACGGCTCTGCCCCGCTGACTTTCCCGAACTGTGGGCGGGACTATGGGATTGCTGAGAAGGAAAGGTTCCTTCACGGACAGTTGCTACACTGGGCCCTATCTCCGTCGGTTCGGGAGGCGGCGTCTCAACCGCCTACTCCCTTTGAAGCCTTTCTTTCCCGCACTTCGACCATGCGTGGGGCTATCTCCTTCATCTATAGTCACCTCCTGACCACAGCGGTCTTGCCTAGGCCACGGTATATGGGTCAATGGGAGAACCTTGTTGGGCGAGACATCTCGAATGAGGAGTGGTCCCATCTATGGCGAGATATGGCCAGACATAATCATTCGATGGAACTGCAGGAGGCACACCCTAAAACTATGATGGATTGGTATCTCCCCCCTGCCAAGCTCCATCGCATTTTTCCTAACACCTCAGACAGATGTTGGAAGGGCTGTGGTTTGTTGGGGGACTTCCGCCACATCTGGTGGGATTGCCCGGTTATCCACCCTTATTGGGAAGAGATTCTGTCCCATATTAAAGACATCCTGGGGTATCCTATTGTGGATTCCCTGGAACATGTGTTGTTGGGTCTTAGGGACCCGCTCTTAGAACATCAGACTCGAGCGGACAAAAAAATCTTCTGGCTTTGTATTGGGGCGGCTAAAATCACCTTGGCAGCGGCCTGGAAAAAGAGGGAGGCCCCAGCGATCTCTCTATGGCATGCGAGGCTGTGGAAGTTGTTGAGCATGGAGCGAATGGCGGACATCTTTCTGGGGGATTTCAAAAATGTTGTTTTCCGCTGGGGGCCTTTAGTGCGCTTCCTTTCTCGGGGGCTACCAGCTGCGGTGTGCCCACCGTCGAGCCCTGCATCTGTTTCTAGTGTGAGTAGCATTGGAAGCTTGCAATGGGGTGATTGAGTGCTGCCATCACTGGAGGGTTGGGGAGGGAGTTGGGTGGTTGTTGGAGGGTGGGGGGGAGTTTTCCCGGTTTAATTTTTTCGTTTGGAAAGATAATTGTGACAGTCCTAAACGATGAGTGGGGAGGGCCTGAGATGATGGGCCGTGCTGGTCTGGCCCTGGAGACTTGCCTATTGGTGTACTTTCTAGAAGGGCGGACTTCGCACACTTGTATTGCATCCGTACTGGCGGCCTGGACTTGGTCCCTTTTCACCATCTTTAGAGTTGAAGCCCTGCTGGGCCGGACAACAGGACTTTTCCTAGTCATAGCGGCCCCCCTCACCTTGTGCATCTCCCCTGCGTGGGAATTGTGGCGGGATTGCCGCGTGTCTTTCCTTGGTTTTAGATCTTATTCAAATAAAAACAACTTTGAAGAAAAAAGGTAGGACTGAGGGATGATCCTTGGGGCACGCCGCAGGTGATCTTGGTGGCTTCGGAACAGAATGGGGGAGGCGGACCATCTGGGTTCTGCCGGTGAGGAAGTGGGTGGTCCAGTCCATGGCTTTGTTGCGAATTCCTGCATCTTGGAGGCGTGTGCGTAGGGTGTGGTGGCAGACGGTGTCGAAGGCGGCCGAGAGGTCCAGGAGGATTAGGGCCGCTGTTTCGCTGTTGTCCAGCAGGGTCCTGATGTCATCGGTGGCGGCGATGAGGGCGATTTCGGTGCTGTGATTGTTGCGGAATCTGGATTGGGACGGGTGCAGGATGTTGTTCTCCTCGAGGAAGTGGGTCAATCGTTTATTGACGATCTTTTCGATAACTTTCGCCGGAAACGGGAGCAGGGAGATGGACCGGAAGTTCTTGAGGTCTATTGGGTCTGCGGTGGGTTTCTTGAGTAGTACGTTGATCTCGGCGTGCTTCCAGCTTTCCGGGAAGGCGCCGGTCTCGAAGGAGCTGTTGATGATCTTCCGGAGTTAAGGTGCGATGATGTGGTTTGCTTTGCTGAAAATGTGGTGAGGGCAGGGGTCGGATGGTGAGCCGGAGTGGATGGTGTTCATGGTTTTTATGGTATCGTTGACGTGGGGTCAGGAGACCAGGAGGTTGTTTAGGCTGCTGGGTGGTGAGTCTGCAGTGTTGGTGGCTGTCGGAAGGGACTGGGTGATGAAGCTGTTGTGGATGTCTGCTATATTGCGGTGAAAGAAGGTGGATAGGGAGTCGCATAGGTCTTGCGATTGCGGGATGTCATTGGAGGAGGAGCTGAGGTTGGAGAGTTCCTTCACGATGTTGAAGAGTTCTTTGCTGTTGTGTACGTTGTTGTCGATGCGTTCCTTGAAGGAGGTTCTTTTGGTGGCTCGGATGAGTTGGTGGTACTTGCGGCTGGTGTTCTTGAGGGCTGCGTGGTTGTCCGGTGTCTGTTCGTGGCGCCACTTTTTCTCGAGTCTTCGGCAAGTCCGCTTGGATTCCTGGAGGTCAGTGGTGAACCAGCTGGCCTTTCTGTCAGTGCGTCTGTTTGAGGATATTTTGATCGGGGCTAGAGTGTTGGCACAGTCGTCGATCCATTGCCTGAGGTTGCAAGCGGCAGTGTCGGTGTCGGTGGTGTCGGTTGGTGGGTCTCGGGCGAGGGTGGTGATGAGCTGGTCTTCGGTGACCTTGTTCCAGCTGTGGTGGAGGATATGTTGCGGGTGGTGGTGCGTGGTGGGTCTCTTGTAAGTGAAGTGGACGCAGCGGTGGTCGGTCCGGTGGAGTTCGGTGGTGTGGCTGAAGGTGACGTGGTTGCTTGCGGAAAGGATAGGGTAGAGCGTGTGTCCGGCAGAATGGGTGAGGGTCGTGACGAGCTGTTTGAGTCTGAGGTTGGTGAGGTTATCGAGCAGAGCGATGGAGTTGCTGTCGTCGGTGTTCTCGAGGTGGAAATTCAGGTCCCCGAGGAGGATGTAGTCTGTGGAAGCAAGAGCGTGCGTGCTGACTATGTCGGAGATGGCGTCGATGAACTGTGGCCGGGGTCCGGGGGGGGGGGGGTCTGTAAACGAGTGATCCTCTGAGGGTGGTGTTGGGGTCGATGTGGATCTGGAAGTGCAGGTGTTCGGCGGTGCTGGAGGTGTCTGCTGTGCTGGTCGAGATTCTAAGGGTACTCCTGTAGACGTTGGCGATTCCTCCTCCTGGTCTGTTGGTGTGGTCCCTTATGGTGATCTTGTAGCCATCTGGGATGGCTATGGCAATGTCGAGTGCCGAGGAGGAATTCATCCAGGTCTCTGTTAGGAAGGCGACGTCCGTGGAGGCTGAGTCGAGTAGGTCTCAGAGTTCTATGGCGTGCTTGTGGACGGAGCGGGTGTTGAGTAGTATGCATCTGTGGTAGTTGCGTCCTGGCCTGACGGGTGGGGTAGGACGTGCAGGTGTTTGGCGGCTAGTGAAGCTGCAGCTTCGGCAGGATAAGGGTCAGTGGGTGAGTTTCGGGGTGGCCTGAAAGCAGTTGGATGATCGGCCGGTGTTGAGTCCGTGGAGGAAGGAGGCGTTGTAGCGTCGTCGGGTGTCGTGCTTCTCGCGAGGGCTAGGGTATCTGGCGCTGGGCGCGGTCCAGGCGTGGACGGGCGCAGATGGGCTTGCCTTAGGGACGCCTTTGGTGCGCCAGTGGCACGCCCGCTGTGCGACCGCGCAGCGGCCGCCATTAAGTAGGGGAGGGGGCGGGGCTGTCGGTGGGAGGGGTCACAGGGGCAGCAGCAGCGGGATAAGGCTGCCTGCGGTTGAACGGGGGATGTCAGAAGCTGACCTGTGCCCAAAAATAAAATTAAACAACTGAAGGCGAGTCTCCTAGCAAGTGAGGAGCAGACCAGGAGGTGCTGTGTAGATCGCGGGGGCGGCGCAGTGCCGGCGCGAACCTGGGAGGTGGGAGGGCTTTTGGCACTGAGGCAGAGCGGCGCTGTGAGCGGAGCTGCTGGGGAGGGTGCTGCCTGGACCGGAGGTCTAGGTGTCACATAGTAACACAATTAAATTTAGATTGATCAAACATTAACTAAGTTAAAGAAATAAACTACTGAAACCATACTATGGAATAGAGCTATATTTTAACACAAAAAAATATAGTGGTAAAATAACTTTTGAAGTTCAAATAATGACAGCATACGTTAGTACACTGTTTTGGAACGTTATTTCCTCAAAAATACTCAGGGTGCATCCTCAAATAAACAACACATCCCAGAATATGTGATAACGACTGGCCTCCTGGTGGACAATGATCTGCCTTGGCAGTAGAAACGCTGAAGTGGTGTCAACCAATTCCACTTAGCAGGGATCAGTCATGTGGGAGGCAGGAACAAATAGCAACATTGCCACAAGATTACCACAGCAGCTGTTCCTTTGAAGAGAAGATTCCAAATTGGGGTCCAGGAACTGAAACCATTCACTACCAGAGCATGCACTGGCATATGACTGGGCATCCAGCAGAAGGGAAAACTGGTTTCAGGACAAGGAGAAGGGGTATGAGCGATTTCCCCACTGCAATAGAGGTGGGGCTGAAAAAGAATACCAGGTGTTTTGCAGAGCGAAGAAAGCTAGGGCTATATTGAATGAGGGGCTCCTAGAAGATTGGCAGTAAGATGCAAAAGTAAGTGATGCAAAAGGAGGTGAGTTTTCTGTGGGAAAGTTGCATGACTAGGTCTAGGGAATAGTACAATTACTGGTTAGTGCACAGTATAAGAACGTTAAGTTCACTTTGAGATTGTCATTCGAAATGATGACTCCTCCTAGTACCCTAGAGGACACCCTGCACAGAGTAGTAAATGTGAATGTGTCAAGTATCTCTTTACGAGAGAGCCAGATAGGAGGGAAACCCCACAAAGCATAAAAAAACCTCCTTGCAGTCGTATGACTTTTGATTGAAAGTGATGATTAGAAATCACGTGAATGCCAAGCACCAAACTCCTCCTGAAGGAAAAAGAAGGAGAAAAGCTAGGCCAAATATCAGGAGAAGAATTCATTAGAAGTTACAGCTGCAAGAAGCAAATATCAGAGACAAGATGGAAGCAAAGAGGTGAAGAATGTGATGAAACGTAAGGAAACAAATGAGTTGTAATGCATACTTCACTTAGAACTGCCTCCTAGATAGTCTAACAAGAACAGACATCACAGGAAACTAGGCCTTATTTCATCTTAGATTGAGAACCTCACATGAATTCCAATGGACCGACTCCCATCTTGGAACTGGCATGCTGTAAGGCATGACTAGTCCCACATCCTGGAAATTATTGTGTTTGCTTGGGAAGCGAAGCGAAGAAGACGCCCGAGTTTGAGATTCTTTTTCCGAGCACTGTATTCTGCAATCCTTCTGACACCATTTACACCCTGAATTCTAAAACACTAGATGAACATTTCTCTAGGCACCCCATAATAATGTAGCCACCAGGGCAGTTCTCAGTGTGAGATCTCACAATATGTTGCCTGACAGAGCGATCAATGATTTTTCCTCAGGCCCGCCAGGGGCTCTGGTAAGCTTTAGACTCCATTTTTTAACACTGCGTTAAACTCAATTTTCAATACACCCCTCTCCCCCAAAAGTCCAAGCTTATCAAGGTATTGTCAAAAGAAGCAGCAAAGAAACAAAGTATCGACTTAAGAAGCATCTTCCTAAGAACTCTCACAAGAACTATAAACTTTTAGGTGGATGAAGAACTGAAGTTGGCTCGAAACGTCTGTGGATCATAAATGTCTTCAAACTTCTGTTCAGTTGCCTGTGAACCATAGTTGGTGGACAAAAGCCGATGATAGGGATCGGCAATGTATGGTTTCAGTTGAGCTGAATGAAATACCTGTGAATCTTCAAAGCATGAGGAAGATGAACTCAAAAGGATTCATCTAATGAGTTTTCACAAACGGACTAAAAATAGTGGTTAGCAAAGTATGTTCAGGCAGAAAATGAGAAGACAGCCCAAGCATCTTTCCAGTAGTAAAAGAAGCAAAATTAGTTCTTGATTTACCAGCAAATTCATTCATATTAACCTTTAATCGACCCATACTTTCAGAAACAAGCGGCCTATTTCATTATAACTAATTAAAATAATCAGCTTATGCAGGAACGAAAGAATCAATAAGAGTAGAGCATGGAAAAGCTATTAGATGAAATTATTGCATACAGAAAAAGGTGAAACCTTAATAGCTTTGTGAGTTGCATTGTTATGAAAAATATTCTGCATTTACCAAATGTGAGGCCTAATTATATTGAGTAGCAGTACAATAAAAATGCAAATATTGTTCCAGGCTTTGATATGTTTGCCTTGTTTGCCCATTTGACCAAGGATGGAAATCAGAAAAAAGTTGAGTACCTCTATCAGAAACGATTGCAATCCACGAAGTTGAAAGATATCAGTGAGAAAACATTGGCCCATTTCTTCAGCTGTTGGTAAATAAGATAACGGAGGAACACGGGTCATCAGTGAGAAGGTGCCTACATTAACCATTATCACATGATACCCTTTTGAGAATGGACATTCTTTAGTAAAATATGTATAAAGCAATAGCAGGGTTTTGTCGCCACTGGCAAAGGTTGTAAATATCCAAAGGAACCAGAATCTAAAGATTTATGGTAAACATAAATTGTTCAAGAAAGGGAATATTCCTGAACATCAGAATGAACGGTTGACCACCCAAAACATTTCAGTACAACATCCAGAGTAGTCTTGGTTCCTCTGTAACCAGAAATTACTGAATCATTACATATTTTATTTACATCTATTTTCAATTATTTTCTAGGAACAAAGATGGTTTGTGGAATAACAAACAGTTTGTTTTGGCAGAGTTGTTCTTCCAACTCTCATGGATCCACCTCTTCCTGTGCATTCTCGATTTTCTCTAGAAATGAATGTTCAATACCAACTGTACACTGAAAGCGCATCACATGCTGATCATAGATAACTTATTCCTCAAGGCAGCAATAGATAGAGCATCAGATAACACATCCTTAGAAACAAGAATGTGTGTGATAGTAATATCAAACTGCAAAAGAAAATGCTTATCTAGTTTGAGGACTGTTCTTATACTCAAGGGTTCTCAAACAATCAAATTCCGATGAGTTGTTTGAATTTCAGGTGGCTTATTAGTGCTCATCCGCAGATGTCTCCATTCAGAAGAAATTCTCAACATGGCTAAAAGTTATTTCTCAAATACCAAATAATTCCTTTCAGACTTTGACAGAACCTAAAAGAAATAAAAGGAAGGATGCTTTTGTCCATCATCTTCTTGCTTTTGTAACAGAGTTGCCTCAATAGCTCTTTCAGAGGCAAAAATATGTGCTGGGTAGAGGTTTACTTGAGCACCTTAATAGCTGTTTCAGCTTAATCATCCCAACAAAATCATCTGTTCCTATTTTCTTTCTTCAAATCTTCAGTAATGTCCCTGGTTACGTCTGGTAAATTCGTAATAAATTGACTTTCTGTGGATCTGTACAACGTGATGAGGGGCTCCCAACGAGGGCGCTTCCTTGTCTAGAAGACTTTTGGGTTAATTCCGCTCAGGCCTCTTTGCAGCAAAGAACCAGTCTTCAGTGGGACTGCGCAGTCAAGGTGCCTGGCCTTGATGGGCCCTGCCTGGCTACAGCATCCATCCATGCCCGGTGGAACCAAAAAGGTGTTGTAGTTTGAAGCTAAAATATGAGAGGTGGCAAATGTTCACCAAAATTGTCTCAAGCTGAGCTTTAGTGCTAAGGCTGAACGTTTCTGCAGGAGTTTGTTGATGGCACATCCAACCTGGAGATACCCTCCCCAAATTGATCATCCACTTGAGTATTTTGACAACTGGAAAACAAAATTCCAAGGTAAAAACATTCACCTTTGTGACCCGCTAGGCTTACCTGACCTAGCTGCCATTGCTGCCAGTCTAAAGTGGCGCCCCAGTCTACCACAAACATTAACAAAAAGTGGCCATTTGTGTATTCTTGTGGCAATTTTTGCCTTAAAACTGTGAAATCCATAACATTCGTCTTATCTGATTTTATCTGTTAGGTGTCTCTTTGCTCATCATTTTTTTTGATTTTTCTAAATTGGCTTTAGAATTTTATTGTGCTTTGTTCTTAAAATACTGCTTTAACTTTTCTCTGGGAAGTTGCCTATTCATTTAGAATTGGGCTGTGACTTAACCAATATATGTTTATTAAGTTGGCAACAAGTGTGTCAGAAATAGCCGTTACAACAACATGGATAACTGCATTATGTCAAGAATAGGCCACTATTCTGCCAAAGGATAACCAGATTGTTACAAAGAATGCCAACTGTTTCAAGGATGATTACTGGTGTTACACCAGGCATAACAGAAAGTCTTCTATAGTGTTATTAAGAGTCACCACTGTGTTCACTATGGTCCATTTGGGCACCATTGGGCTGCGGAGAGGCACATAGTGCTCTATCCCGCAGCAACCACCTCCCAACTTTCCAACACCTACAAAAAACACACTCACGCACCTAGTTCAGTTCAAATAACTTTATTCAATTCTTTAGAATCATAAAAGTTTACATATATACATAATAAAAAACAATTAAAAAGCATTTAAAAGGTTTGCACATGTTACCTTCCATAAATCTTGATTTGCCAGCAATAATTAATCAGCTTTAAAATCACATTTATACAATTGACTAGTTGTTGGTGGTGCCTACAATAAGTATTTTTTTTTCTTTTCTTTTTTTTTAACTTTCAAAAACCTTTATTTCAGCATTCCACAGTCTTACAGTCTCGTGCCTACAACCTCACGGGCCGGCTACAAATAAAACTACCCTCCCATCATTTATCACCATTTACACAGCCACTTGACCGACAACCCGGAGGTCCGGCGGCGAAACCTTGCAACACATTCCTGATATCGCATCTACTGGGAGCGCTGCAACCCAAAGGTCCACGAGATGATTTCCTTGTCCTTCGTGCGCACCTACACTGCACGCCAACAGCGAGGGCAGTCTCGGGGTATGGCTGTAAAGAATCCCACTACTAAACATTTGACATAGTCACGATGGGCACACAACTATAGTACTACTCAGCACGGGTCCCTAAGCCATGTAGGTCCCACGCATCGGAACAGCCCCCGCACCAGTAACCTAGAAAGCAGGCAGCACTAAAGGGCTAAACTCCAATATGCCATACCAGAATACCTGCAGTGCACACTTCGCCACCCACGTCTGTGGTTTAGCTACCATGACATTCATGAAAGCATGCATACCAGGTCCGAGTATCTCTTCTACTTCCCCTGTCAGCCCTCTTGCTTGGCAACATAGCATCCAGCACCTTCTCATCTTAAATGCCACCCCTGCCATAATTCCTACCGCAGGCAGATCATCTCAACACTGTATCCTCCACTCCAACAAAGTGATTCCCCACCTACTGCGAAGCCGCTATGAGCCGCTCCTACATCGATGCTATATCTGTTGTCACTGCACCCGCTGTCTCCTGTCTTCCATCTCCAACTGAATCGGAGTGAGCTGCCAGGTATGCTCTAAACGGATCCCATATGTCATTGGCCCTGCTATGTAGTGGTTGTGTGTCAGCGTACACTGTGTTCTGTTCTTGGCAGTATAGCATGTCCTCTATCCATTCCTTAAATTTCGGTGCACGCCCCTCCCCCATCTACATACAACCTTCCGCTTTTCCAGTAAAAGTGCAATGTTCCCAAATTTCCGATTCACCTTGGGTATCTGCCTAGTACAGCCCAATACCTTCATGAGTGGGTCCCGTTCAATCGTGTCACCCAACATAGCCGTCAAAGCAGTGTGTACCTGCGTCCAGTAATCGGCCACCTTTGGACACAGCCAAGCCAGGTGTAAAAAACCAGCTCCTTCCGAGTGACACATTTTTCGTTGTCCGATAGTCGGAATCTTCGCTTTCTCACGGGCGTGCAGTACAATCTCTGCATGAACTTGTAATGGATAATCCGTAATCTGCAACTAGATGAGATCTGTGAAGTTAGCTCACAGCAGTACGCCCACTGCGCCTCCGTTATGTCCCTGCCAAGATCAACACTCCATTGCCGGAGCGCTCTACATTCCACACTCCCACTTTGCTCCCGAATACTACTATATAGGTGAGAGACTAAGTGCCTACCATCCGCCGAAGTAAGCAAAACTTGCGAAGGCCTTACTATTTCAGGTTCGTCCGGGAAATGCGGCATAACAGTCCGCAGCCCCTGCCGCAGCCGGGCATAGTAGAAGATGTCTAACGGAGTAGGCTGATACCCCTGAAACAATTGTTCTCTCGTTTTGAACTGACCGTTCAGAAAAAGATCGCCCCAATACCGGATTTTGATCTTAGCGCACAACCCCTGGAACCCTCCTTCCTGCAGCAAGGAGAGATCTGAATGATAAACTAGTGGCAAGGTGGGGGCATACAAGAACTTAAGTGCAACCGTGCGTAGGACTCGCTGCCACGCATCTATCGTGCACGTCACCGTAGTAGATGGTGTCTCAATTACACGTACGGGTCCTTGAATAATGCCGTTCAATGGCAGAGGTCGTACTATCCAGTCCTCCACCGCTAGATGCGGCATGAATGGCGTAGGCGCAAACCAGTGGTAAGCGAATTGGGCTTGAGCACTCAAAGAATAAGCTAGAAAGTCAGGAACATCAAACCCCCATTACTATATGGCCGGGTAATAATCGACCACGCCAGTCGAGGTTGCTTACCAGCCCAGAACAATCTTAGTAGCTCGGAACAGAGCGTCCGGAAAAAAAACGCACCTGGGTAGTACGGTATGTTCTGGAACAAGTATAAGAAGCGAGGTAACACCACCATTTTAATGAGCGAGGCCCTACCAGCCATGGTAAATGGTAAAGATATCCAACGAGTTACATCCTCCGCCAACTTAGTGATGGCAGTGCCATAATTCAATCGCAACGTCTCCTCTCTAACCTCTGAAATTTGAATCCCTAAATAACGAAGATCCGAGTCGCACCATTCAAGCGGGTAGTCCAATGAGAATCGGCCCACCGCAGGCGTCAGGGGAAAAAACTGCGACTTCTTCCAATTGATTTGTATTCCGGATAATTGCCCAAACACTAAAAATTCTCGGAGCAACGGATTAAGGTTAGTCTGCGGATCCACCACATACAGCGTTATATCATCCGCATAGAGTGACACATCTATCTGACGTTGGAAACACTTAAAGGTACTTTGCTTGTGCAACTGTCGGATACGGCATGCTAAGGGTTCTATCGCTATCGCGAATAGCAATGGGGACAACGGGCACCCTTGTTTGGTACCCCTGGTTAATGAGATCTGGTCAGACATCACACCATTTATTAATACTCTCGCTTTCGGTTCAGTGTAAAGCAATTTTATCCATGACACAAATATTTTGGGAAACCCCATCCTGTACAAAATAGCAAACAAGTAGCTCCACTCAACCGAGTCAAAGGCTTTGGTAGCATCAAGAAATATGGCAGCCATAGGAAGTCCCGGCGCTATCGTTGGCATCAATGCGAATAGGGTTCATAAATTATTAGCAGTAGATCTCCCCGGGACGAACCCAGCCTGATCCGGAAGGGCAATCTTAGTCATTAGCAGAGAGAGCCTAGTGGCTAGCACCTTCGCCAGTATCTTAGCGTCGCAATTTATCAAATAGAGCGGCCTATACGCATCGCAGTCAGCCGGGTCCTTGCCTGGTTTCAGCAGGGAGGTAATCACCACCTCCCTCATTGACCCCGGCAATACTCCTACCTCTAAAGATTCCTCATAAACCTCCTTAAGCACAGGAGCCATGACATCTATATAGCATTTATAAAATTCCGCCGGTAGTCCATCTAGGCCTGCCGCCTTACCATTACTAAGAGACATAATCGCTTCACGGATTTCATCAATTTCGAATGGAGCTCCAAGAAACTGTCGATGGTCATCACTCAACCAACATAAAGCCACATCATCCAGAAAATCTCCAAATATAGCCTCCCCACCTCCGCGGGCAGCATATAACTCCTCATAATGCTCAGTGAATAAACCCAAAATTCCCTTCGTATCTTGCAGCATGACACCCTCCGGTGCTCGCATCTCTAATATATGCGTAGTGCACCGCGAGTGTCGAGTGATCTCCGCTAAGGCACGTCCCGGTCTCTCTCCTTCACAGTATCTACGGGCTTGCCAATATTTACCTCTAAATTTGGACTCTCTATCTGCTTCCTTCTCAAATTGTGTAAGCTTTTCTCTAAATTCCTTATGGAGGGGTCCCAGCGGCTCCCGGGTCATTCGAGAATCAAGTTCCTTAAGTTCGGCTTCTAATTTTGTAAGCGACCCTCGGATAGCCTTAAGTACCCCAAAGCTCTTTGAGATGTAGTACCCCCTGACCGTCACCTTAAACGCCTCCCAGATGGTATCAACACTATCTACCGAACCTTTGTTGCGGGGAAAAAACTCGCCAATCTCCTCTCCTAGCTCTGTCTTGAACAGTGGATCCAATAGTGCCGTGGGTTGCATACGCCACGCTGGTGTAGCCCTTCCATGGCCTGGGACTGCTATCTGAACCAGAACCGGACAATGATCCGAATAAGACCTCGGCAAATGCGTCACTCTACCTAAGTCAACCGCTAATCCGCGAGACAGAAAACAATAATCAAGCCTTGCCCAAGTGTTGGCGTACGCTGTAAAGTGTGTTCCTTCCCGTAGCCCAGCATGTACTAACCGCCAACTGTCTATCAGTCCTCCTTCCTCTATTATTCCCGCCATAGCGATCCTCGCATTTTTGTTATATTGTGGGCTACCATCAGACCTGTCCAAACCTGGGGTCATTGCAACATTAAAATCCCCGCCCCATATGATATGCATGGAGCCAGTGTTCAGTATCTTACCCCACAGAAGTGTGAAAAAGTCCGGCGAATCTACGTTTGGCCCATAACAGTTTACTATTGTAATTGTGTCAGTACCTAGCCTACCCCATAAGAGGACAAATCTCCCCTCAGCATCCGTATGCTCACCTAACTTCACAAATGGCACCGTTTTCTTGATTAGAATCGCTGTTCCCCTGGCATACCCCGAGTACGAAGAAAAGCTTCGCACCACCGCCCATTTGCTTGCAAAACCATAAGTAGCTCGGGGGCTTAGATGCGTCTCCTGTAATAGTGCGATTTGCACTTGATGCTGCTCTAAATAGGCCACCACCCTCCTACATTTTCTCGCATCATTTAATCCTCTGACATTCCAAGTTAGGACCGCAACTTTCGCCATCCATGCGACGTCAGCCATCACACATCCAATTCCCAGTATACAAGTTGCCACATGACGTAAAGAGCCTGTATGCATAACAGTAGCACCCACAGCAACCACAACATTGGATCTTCATGAATAAGCAGATCAGTATCCCAATGAACTTCTGCCATCTCCCTCCTCTGTAAACAAGAACCTCACAACCATCTCGCGTCTCCCTCCCACCTACGTGAACTCCAAACATCCGAACCATCACTGAACCCCTTGTACCCTCCCCCCTCCCACTGAAGCTACCCCAACTTGCCAGTCTTGTACCCCCCCCCCCCGCCCCTCCCACAAGTGCCCCAGAAACGTGGGCAGTACACTCCCATCCCCCAAACATATTCTAGGGTATTTCCCGTCGGGGATCATATCTAGGGGGCATCGCTAATTCCCCTCATGAAGGCCAAACACACAATATGACTCGTAGTCTGGCCGGGTGACCCAGAGGGGTGTCCGGCGCTATTTCCATAGGCACCTGAGGTACCACATCAGCTAGCAGTACTGTCACTAGGCAATAAAAACTAAACAACACCCAATATACCCAGAGAAGCTCCCAATAATGCGGAGACCTAAAAAAATCCCACCCTCCCACCCCCCCCCACTCCCGACCCTGGAGCAACAATCATTATGCGGAGTCCGGTGCAATGTCTCTCAATCAGGTACCCCGATCACAGCACTCGTGCATCATTCTCATAACAACCTTCATAACAATATGTGTTCACTGTCCACCCCACTCACGGTTCACCATCCACCATCTCCCCATGCAGTGGGTCCGGTTCTTCGTCCGCTCCATCCGCCGACCTGTGAGCACGCTTATAATGTTTGAGAAAATCCTCCACCTGCTGAGGATTCGTGAATTGTTTTTGCCTCCCTTGGTACGTGACCCTCAGCCGAGCCGGGTAGAGCAATGCGTAGTCCATCTGTAAATTCCGCAACTTGGCCTTTACAGCCAGAAACTTCCTGCGTTCCTCTTGGACCATCGGAGTAAAGTCCGGATACAGCATGAAGGAATTCCCCTCATAGGACAGCGAACGCGTGCTTCTCGCCGCTCGCACGGCTGCATCCCGGTCCCGGTAATTCAGCAGCCGGGCAATGATCGGCCTGGGCGTCACACCCGGCCTGGGCTTGGGGCCCAGGGCCCAGGGCACGATGCGCCCTTTCCACTATAAACTGGGGGGGAAAAGGCTTCAGAACCAATCGCCGCCACTAACATCTTCTCAACGTACTCCTCCATTTTGCCCACATTGGTCGTCTCCGGAATTCCTACTATGCGTACATTATTCCGCCTACTTCTCGCTTCCAAATCCTCGTTTTTAGCCGCAATGATTCGCAGCAGGTTGTCCATTCTGGATAACTGTGAGGTATGTTGTGTCATCGTGTCCTCTGAATCCGATATCCGCTGTTCCGCTCCTTTCAGCTGTTCCTCGTGTGCGTCCAATTTATGCACCACAGCGTCCATACGCGATGACATCCTGTCAACTTTATCCGCAATCGTCGCAAATCCTTGACGCATCTCGCGTAAGACATCTTGTAGATTTGTCGCTGCGTCCGTCGAGTCCCCCGATGTTCCACTCGGTTCCTCCGGACTGTGTAGCCCCTCCCCAGGCTTAGTCGACTTCTTACTAGGTGCAAACATGAGTTTGGGCTGTCTCGTGTCCGTCCTGCCCATCTTGAGCCCTGGTCAAAGCACTTTGTCGACACCAGTAGTGGACGTGGAGGGGCGCAATCGTCTCCCGAACAGTAATGGCGCCCACCACCTTCCGATCCTTCGTGATACACTACACAACACCAACAGGCTGATACGAGTGATTCACAGCAGAGGGGCGCAGTGTAGCGCTCCCCTCACCTCAGGCGACAGCGACAGCTCCCTCTCGGGGCGACAGTCCACAGCATCCAGCCAAGCCCCCACTCCAGGAGATCAGTCCACGTGCGGACTCATCCAGCCAGTCCAGGAGATGGCCACAGCGCCCACAACCGTAGGAGCACCAGCCTCAATACTCCCCTTTAATTTAGGGATGTCATCTCATGTCCACTCTCGTAGGAACCCAGCGAGCCTCACTCTCCTGTCACAGTTTCAGGTACCTCACCCCCTTTCCGTAGGGGATCGCATTAATGCTCCAGCGCTTTTGGTGCAGGAAGGGGGGGGGATCGAGGTCTCGTCCTCCGAATCCGGCCGGCAGGGGTCCGCTCACCAGCCAAGACGCGCGACCTCCACGTGTGGTCCAGAGCCTTGCCCTACCAAGGCAGTCTCAGCCGTTCAGTCTTCTCCTGCTCTCCCGAGCGGGTGGGGAGGAAGGAGCCCCTCCGCCACCCCAGCGCACTGCCCGGCTCTTCAGCGCAATACCGGTAGGTGCGTCGCTCACCGCTCTCAAATCAAAGGCCTACAGCCGGCACCGCAGCCTCGGCGTCTCCTGTTCTCAGCAGCCGGCTACGCGTTTCAATGCCTCCAGTCACTGCGTCCGCCCAGAGCTTCCGCGTCGTCTCTCTCCGTCCCCGCGCCCACGATAGCGCTCAATCTCGGTCAGTCTTCTCCGGATACTGCACCTATGCACCGCCTTCAATTACAGCACCCAGGTTTGCCAGTTAAGGATATTTTAGTCGGATAATTACCGCCGGACAGCGGTAGCCTCACTCGAAGGCTGCCATTCGCTAGCGCGCCACCTAGCGCCCCCGCCTATAATAAGTATAAAATTCAGGTTCCTTTCACAGTTCATAGCGTTTTCTAATTGAAAATGCAATTTTAATAAAACTAAGCACTGCACTTGAAATTACAGCCGTAGATAATGGCCTCAAATAGTCAAAACCCTCCTGATAGGAACAGGGCTGAATAGCTTTTATTTTTTGAAAACGTAGTTTATTGGTTTTTTGTACAAACATATACAAATCCTTACTCGATATTTATCAACATACTCACTAAGGATTAATCAAAAGCCCCCCACCAGTTATACAGTACATGGTATGAGGATATGTAAGCCCTTCACGAGCTGTGCATCGGATAAAACGGAAACCTTCGTAACTTAGGCCCTACACTTAAACACTATGTAGGGCCGAATAGCTTTTGGTATAGGCTTAATAAAGCATGCTCTAGGATCTGTATAAAGTGAGCAAAACAACAAAAAATGCATTGTAGTCTGTTTGGCCAGATTATTACAGGGACAAGGGGCTAGTCTCTCACACCAGCCAGCCTGTTTAGGATAAGCCACTAAAAAGTGCAGTGTGCCCAACCGAAATCTGGTCGACAAAAAACACGATTGTACATGCAAAGTAAAAGACAGGTAAAATTGCTGAGGTCTTAACGCCTCACCATCTGACATTCCCCGGTCCTGGTTAGACATGCTTAATTCAATACGGTGTGCATTTCTTATAATCATTTTCATGTTAGATTGGATGGTTTCTGGATTATTATAATATTCATCTAGGCCAATTTTATAAAAGGTGTCCTGAACATAACATAGCCACGGGAGTGACATTGCGTTATCCAAAATCATACAGGCTTTAAGCATATTCCTAGAGAAAGTCAAATCTTCTGAGGACCAGATTTCCCCCCATAAAAGAAGTGGTGCGATATTTATCTTGTCTTTTACATATTCCAGGCCCACCTCGGAATGACAAAATGATGTTGAAGAGCTACTAGGGATCATTAATAATTTTTAAAAAAATGTGTTCTCTAAAACCTGAATCTGGTTACTCTTATGGTAACCCCATACTCCGGCCCCATAGGTAGCCACCGATAAACCTTTTGACTTGTATAGAGTTATCATTTCTGCTACCGGCTTGTGTCCTAATTTACAAGCGAAACAAAACAGCCCCTCTGTTATTCTACAGGTCTGTTGTGCCCTTGTCAACACAAGGTCATCCCACCTCAAATTATTTATAAAGACATTGCCTAAATAAGTGAAATTGGGCACCTTCTCAATAGTTTTTCCTTTCACAGTAAATTTTCTAGTTTTTTTTTTTTTTGGACCGCAGACCATGGTAGAAGATTTACTGAAGTTTACTTTAAGGTCTCATGCTAGCATAAAATCAGTGAAGGAGGTCAGGGCTTTTTGTAGACTATTAGCCATAAGAGTCATTAAGACCGTATCATCGACGTATCATAACAGGGGGAACAATTTACCATCTATTCTTGGAAAATCCAGTTGCTGTTTAATCAGGAATGCTTCTAGGCCGTTAGTTTATATAAGAAATAAAAAGGGGGCCAGGATGCAACCCTGACGAACCCCCTCTGTGGAGGCAATGGACCCAGTCTTCTCTACTCCTGGACCAAAGCGAACTGCAACAGCGGTACATTCGTGCAACCTACGTAGCAGGGTGATGAGGGATTTGTCAAACCCCATTCCCCCCATCATCGTCCATAGTTTTCCCCTACTCACAGTGTCAAAAACACTGGACAAGTCCATGAAGGCCAGGTGGTTCGAGACCCCCCTGCCCATAATCGGGGACAGTTTGAGGCACTGCTCGTTTGTTCCCATCCCGTTTCTAAAACCATATTGGGTATCAGCCATTAAACCTGATTCATTTGCCCATGATTCCAACCTGGCTAAAATCACACTCCCCATGACCTTACACGTAGCATCTATCAAAGAAATTGGCCTGAAGCTGGTACGGTCGTTCCTGTTACCTTTTTTAAAAATTGGTACCAACACTGCTTCCTTCCAAGAAGATGGGATGTGACCAACTATTACCGCCTTACAAACATTAAGCAGCAGAGGCGCCCATAGTTGAAGATTGCTTCTAAGCAAATCTAAGGTAACTCCGTCTGGGCCAGGCGCGTTTAGAGATGTGCCCTTAATTATTGCATCTTCGACCTCACTCAAGGACATTGTTAAACTTAGTTCATGTGCGGTTTGTAAATTGATAACTGTCTCATCCCTTTGCTCTTGTATTGATATGCCCCGTGGATTAAATATTTTTAAAAAGTGAGCTTCCCAAGCTTCACCTGTTATGGTCGAGTCCATGCTCCTGGCATCATTGGAGAAGAGCCGGCGATTTATAATCTCCCAAAAACTCTTACAGTCCTTGAGAGAGATAGCTTTCTCCAGGTCCTCCCAAGCTGTTCTTCTCAGTTCATTTTTCCTACAGTTAATAACTTCTTTATAAGTCTGTCTCGCTATCTTTATCAAGGCCATATTCAGAGGAACTGTTTGCAGAGCTTTCTTAAGTTCTCTTTGCGGCCTGGAACACTCCGCATTAATCCAACTAGTTTCAGGTAAGTCCCGTTTCCTAATTGGTTTATTTAATTTTTTGGCCACATCTGCACAAATTAATTCGAAAGACTGTATGACTGTCTGGGGGGGAATCAAAAGTTAGGCAACTCATAAATTTACTTTTGTTTTCTTTAAGAATGGCCTCCTCAAATTGCTTGGAGTCTATTAAATTCCATTTGAGTCTTACCCCTTGGTTGCGGTTATACTTTAACGGGCACTCATCCCCCCTAACTTTCTGTGCTGTGACATACCTGGAAAGAATAAGGGGATTATGGTCACTGACGGGATGTGGTTCAACTGCTAAACTATCTACAAACCAGGTGTATTTGCCAGTAATTAGCATAAAGTCAATTGTACTCCCACTACCTCTCCCCTTGTAGGTTGGAAACTGCACAGAGGGATTGCTATCCAGAGAGTTCAACATACAAAGATCGGTTACCAAAATAATAGTATTCAATGCATCGCCCTTCGGTGTATGCTTAAAATGGGGCACGGGTTGATTTTTTATGTCAGCTACACCACATACTTTGTGTGAGCTATTTTGGCAAACGGTGCAGTTGAAATCCCCTACCCAGATTATACACAGAGGTTGGAATTTTGCAGCAACATTATCAATCTCCTCTTAAAGTGAATCAATAACCTCGGTATTATTTGTATAGAAAATATTGTAGTACCAATTAATAAAATTGTAGTATCAGTTAAATTAAAAATTAGAATACACTGGTACCGATGGGAATTTATTATATTCTCTATCTTTATCGAGTCGTACGTAAGCGAAATAAGAGTCACTAAACCTCCCTTAGGTCTTCCTGCAGCTGATGGGTTTGCATGAGTATTTAATGCGCAATATCCATCTATGGTGACATCAACCCGACTCCAAGTTTCCTGAAGACAAATAATGTCAAATGTTTTCACATATTGCAACCAAGCCTCGTCTGTTAGTTTTGAAGAAATACCCGCGATATTCCATGTTGTAAGCCTAAAAGGCTGTCTATTAGAATTCATAAGCGCTATCAGTGTCATTAACATTCAGGGTCCTAAGTGCCTCTTCAACATTATTATTGACAATTGGATCATCCATATCAATTTTTGGATCCATCCCCGTAGTTCTTACATACTCAAAGTTCAAATATTGAGGGTACTGTGAGCTGTCATCATGGCAGTTTCTAGGTGGTATAACCACTGTACAGCCTGATTCCCTAGTAGCAGTCTCTGAGGTACTGACCGGTATAGCGATTTCCACTGTATTGTTCCGGGCTGAGGTTAGTCAGTCTATTTCTGTACGGTCACTCAATACCTCATAACGGTTGGTATGGAGCCAGGAAGGAGGAGGGAGATGCTGTGATGCCCCTACAGATCTACCCTCTTCTACAGTATTCCATCTAGCTCCTGGTGGCTGGTAAAAGAACCCCAAGGGCAGGACAGACATCCCCCTCAAACCCTCAAAACAGTTCTCGATCCTATTTAGTATGGTCCTAACTAATCTTGGAGATCCAAAAGTCAAAATGATACAATCTCCCCGAAATGATTTGTTAGATTTCCCCACCCATCCTATGCGGCGGGCCATTTTAAATTCAGAAAATAGATGCCTATTATTAATACCCGTCCTAGTACTCAAAAAGTGAAGCGATTTATTCCTTAGTGTTGACCAATGCTCAATGTTTCCAGACAATAGTATTGGAACATTGGCCAGCCCCACAGTATATGATGTTGCCACTGGAGGTAAATGTAAGTTGGGGTGCGGGGGGCTAGAGGATCTTTGACCAAAAAACTGTGCCTACATTTCGGGGTCCATCTGCTAGGTTAATGCCAGACTTATCTTTTGAGATATTTCATGGTATATTTGCAATCTGGCCTTGCTTATGGCTCGACCCTTCTGTCGGACGTGGTATATCAGTGCCATTTATAGGGTGATGTACGACACTTGAGTGAGAGGGGTCAGCCTGGCTCACTGATCTAGGGGCCGATTCAGGGTGCTGTATATCACCATTCTCAACAATACCCCTGGCCACATTTTGCCCACCGGCTACAGAAGATACAGAGGTACTAAACACAGGTTTTACCAAACTGTTTATCCTACCCTCGATATCAATTAACCTTTTTAATATAGGATCTAAATGGGCTGAAATTACAAGTTCCAATTTTTTCATAAAAGAGTCTTCCATCTCTTGAATAGTGGAGCTTCCAACGATGCTATGTTATCCAGTACTTGAAAAGCCCCTTGGTTGCAGTCTGACTCAAGAGGTTTACTCCTGGGACCTGGAGTCTTAGAGAAAGAAAAACTCTGTTTACTTTGTTTTTTTGGGTTGTTCAGAGCATGCCCCTTTCTTTTTTTGGGGGGGAGGTGCATTACTGGACCCATAGTTAATTTTTGCTTTTTGACCTCGTGTAACAACGCTCGGTCTCAATGGAGTGTCAATCTTTTCAATTTCAACCGAATCGTCAATATTTTCAGAGCCCGGTGACTGTATGGTAACAATTCGTGAAGGACCCAATTCCAAGTTAAAATGTGTCGCAGAGGTGACAAGGGCAACAGGAGTAACAGGGGCAATTGGTTGTTGAAAGTTTTGTGGGTCCATGGACAATCTGCGTTCTGTCTGCTCGATTTCAACAGAAAGGAGTCCAGTGTCCCAACTACCCCTTGCCCATTTCTAGATTTGGGTCTATTCATCATATGTGGCCTTAACCCTACTATATCAATATGAGCAATATGAACAGAGTCAATGTCAATACCACAGTACAACAATAAGATGTACATCTGGAAGGATGTTAAAACCAGATGTTAATGACATTAAAACCAGATGTTAATGACGTGGCCCAGCCTCTGTTGGGCTAAGACGGGCCCGTCTTAGCCCGGTCTTTGCCCCGCTGCGTCCCGCGCTGCGGGACCGCATTGTTACTTTTATGGCGTCACTGCTCCTTCAGGGGCCGGGAAGAAAGTGCAGGCGTGCTTAGGGGTCCAGGGACAGCAGCAAAGTCAAGGTACTGGTGGTCGCGGTCTCCCGCACTGCGGGACTGCGTTGTGCCTCTTATGGCGTCACCGCCCCTTCAGGGGCCGGGAAGAATGTGCAGGCGTGCTTAGGGGTCCAGGGACAGCAGCAAAGTCAAGGTACCGGTGCTCGCGGTCTCACGCACCCATTCACAGACGTATACACTCACGAACATTAAAACCACCTTTTCTTCACTTCCTGCCAACAAATCTTCCTAGGCCCTCTACCCAGCATGTGATCAAGTTTTCCTCTGACCAACAACCCCCTTCCTCCTCTTCCCCCTGAGACCTAGTAGCATCAATAAAAACACAACATCAAGGACAGGCGGAAGTTGTCCGTATTGACAACATCAACTTTCCTTTCCCAGGCCACTGCCACCTCTGCCTTAGCAAACTGCTCAATTCAGTTACATCCTGAAAGTGGCAGGAGTCTGCCTACCACGCCCTAATGGTCAGCTTTTAAGTGTAATAACATTAAGTGTATATACATATGTATAGTTAGGTCAGCTGTTCCAAAGGAAAATTATGTTTTGTGTTGCTAATAACTTTAGACCCATTTGTCAACTCTCCACAAAACTTTCCCAAAAGGTGCTACTTTTTGAGGAGGCGGGTCTGAGCGCAGAGCGGAGCTCACCGGGAGAGATCGAGACAGGTATCGCTTCGTGGAGAAGGGCATCGCGACGTTGCAGAGTGCTGTGTGGTGCTCACTTACCCGGAGGAACTGCGGGGGCAATCAGGTCTCGTTGCTGGTGCAGAGCGGCTGGTGCACGGGACTCCGCTGACCAGGAGTCCGTGCGTGGCTTCAGCTGCGCTGTGGTTCCGTCCACCCGCCCACCTTTCATTGAAATAAGCTCGCGGTACCCGCTAGCGCGGGTCCCGCTTCGTGGAGAAGGGCATCGCGACGTTGCAGAGTGCTGTGTGGTGCTCACTTACCCGGAGGAACTGCGGGGGCAATCAGGTCTCGTTACTGGTGCAGAGCGGCTGGTGCACGGGACTCCGCTGACCAGGAGTCCGTGCGTGGCTTCAGCTGTGCTGTGGTTCCGCCCACCCGTCTATTGGATTACGCCTATAATTTACGTCTTGGTAGCCGCTGTGCGGGACGCGAGCGGGACGCGCCGGACGAAGCCCGGACAAAGGGCGGGCCGTCTGTGGCCGTCAGGGGCCGAAAGAGGCCGGGCTGGGCCACATCTCTAAGTGCTTGCCTAAAGATACATCTGGTTATAGCCGTTAAGGCAAGTACTCAACCATTGGCACGGGACCCAGGACTCTGAGACTGTCATAGCCGATGTTGTCACTTTGGTTGTATTAACTGCCTCCTGTTCACTGACCTCATTAATTGCCACAGTATTGCATTCATCATGCCTTTTATATTGGCCCTGAGGTGCTCTTAAAAGGTAGTGGTGGGGGAACTTGGTCTGGGGTCCGCACCCCCTCTCCTGCCCCTAGTAAATCAAGAGCCGGCCAGCTTATCAGATCAAGATCATGGTAAAGACTAAGAACTCCCAGCCTAGGGTGGAGGGAGGGGTAAAGGGTACCCTCGATGCCTTCATTGTAAGAGCGGAGTCCCTGCTAGCACACGAAATCTTATTGACGGAGCGGCGGCTCTCTTTGGACTCTTTAATAGCAAAGAAACGGTCCTCTTTGGGCAATATAGCCCTTAGCGCCACGCCGGGGGGAAACCCCCCCCGACTCTGCCGCAGCTTTATTGACGGCAGATTCTAGCCCACAAGGGGCCTTAGAACTAGTAAGCCCGTCTGCTAGAGTTACTTCCCTTACACACAGGGCGCCGCAAGTGGTCGGCTTGACACACACTGATACTGTGTTAGGAGAAGCTGAAAGGGGGGGACCTAGTGCATTTCCAATAGTACCAGACATCGAATCTATGCAGTCGCCCCTCAGGGAAGTGGTAACCCGATCCAAAAAATCCCAATTGCAGACAGGGCCTTTAGCTAAAGGTGGGATGCATATTCCTAACACCACTAGTAGGCCTACCCGTAGAGGACCATCAAAGTCCACTAAAGGAACCACTAAGAACCCCGAGTGTTCAGAATGCCCAACTTGTAAAATAGCAAATGGGTCGGCAGGGCTGCATGAAATCATTACAGCATTGGAGGGAAAAATGGAACAGCTGCTAGTCCAACATTTAGGCCCAGTACTAACAGCAATCTCTAATTTGGAAGGCAAATTAAGGAGGTTGGCAGACCCGGTTCCTGGAAAGCCAGCCGGGACCAATCTACAGAGGAGGCAAGAGGGAGGTGGGTGAGAAGAGGAGTCACATATGGTTGCCAGTGGTAAAACGGTCACCATCAATATTGACCCCGAGCCCAGAAACCGTAGGGAAGTTGCTCCAGAACAAACAAACACTGGTAACAGGAATTCTGGACAAAAAACCCAGGGCAATATGCGGACTCCCCTTGACCCAAAGGCTGCTCTCCGGGGACCAAAGGAGAACGCAGTTTGGCTTAACACTAGCAATAACACTACCTGCGCTCAGAATACCCCAGGTCTCCCGATATTGGATTTACCCCCCGCATCTAGCCCTTACACGCTAGTGTTAGTAGGCGTTCCAGGTCTTAATAAAGACATTGAGGAATCAACTTGCACTTTGATTAATAAGACCTTACATTGGGTGCATAATAACTCAAACGGGACGAGGCTCCAGCGTAGGCATATTTTAATGGCCAGGAGGGTGGCCTGGATCGGAAATAGAGAGAAAAGATTTACAGGCGACTGTATCATAGTTAACCTCAAACACCCTGAGATGGTAAGAGAACTGCTTGATAATCGATACATGGGTGGGGGTTTTGGATCATGTATAAGGATGCTACCCCTGCACTTCTTCTATAGGAATAGTGCACCTGAGACTGGGCAGAGATGGCTGGGGCCCTGGGATGCCAAAAAACGGAGGGAGGTGGCACCTGCACACGACACAAATAGATTTGCTCAGCTCTCTTGTTTCTCTGCATTGGACGAACAGGACTGACTGATGGAAATAGAGAGTATGGAGCCCGAGTTGGTAAATGACACCCCGTGTAACATTGCAGACACCAATATCTCAGGGGTCCCGGACCCAGCTTCAGTAGTCGTCCCCATGGTAGGGCAAGGGACGGAAATGGAAGTCAGGCCGAAATTGCCAATTGGCCTTGACACTAGCCCCTTCCCAAGAAAGACAACCAGAATGATTAGGGGTTTAGATCCAAACCCTCAGGATCTGAGGATTATTTCCTGGAATATTGCAGGACTCGCAGGTAAGATCCAAAATACTGAATGGTTAGCCTTTATCACTAAATTCCAAATCATTTGCCTACAGGAAACATGGGAAACTAACAAAACTGTCCCATTCCTGGAAGGATATAAATTGTTTTTTGTGCCAGCCCGGAAATCCAATATGGGCTGTGCCAAGGGCGGACTAACAATGTATGTAGCACTGTCACTGCAGGGGAAATGGCAAGATTTGGGGTGGGACTCCGGCTGCCTTCAGGGTGTTAAATATTCATTGACGGGCTTAAAGCTCATTTTTATAAATTTTTATAACGTGGGACAATTCTTAACAAACTTGATGGAGCTAGAGGACAGACTGGTCAACCTCCAGGACTCAGGGGACGAAGGCTCTCAGTTAATCCTTATGGGCGATTTTAATTGCCACCAGTGCCCATATTTGAAATGGGAAGGTGGTATTTGGGATGATTGCCCTTCCACCAAGGGTTGGCACTTGGAGCACACCAGAGAGGGTCTGTCACTGAGCTCAATATTGAGTGAGTTCGCCCTAACTCAGACGATGGACATGATCGAGCGGGGGAAGTCTGACAATATCGCCCCCTCCTTTAAGGGAAGGGGCTGTAATTCAATAATAGATTATATTTTCGTTTCCACCGTCTTAACAACTAGGGTAGGCCACTTTACGATAGTGCCCAGTGCGTTTAGTGACCATAATCCCTTGGTTATGTCACTGGTGGACATTATTCCCTGTACTAAAACGGACAGAAGGACCACTACGGGTGAATTCAAGGCAAAGGATCAGGGAAGAAGAATTAAATGGGATAATATTGATGGGGAAGAACTCCACAGAGTACTCCTTGCCAATGCCGAGAATCACTTGTGGAGGTGTCTAGATCTTACTGTCGAGGGGACGGACTTGATTGCAGCATTTGAAGGCACTGCCCAGCATATAGACACCCTCTTAAGGAGCAAACCAAGGCCCCAGGTAGATCTCTGCCCTAGATGGTTTGATAAGAGCTGCTCTAGAGCCCACAGGGACCTAAAGTCGGCATTATCAATTGCCCCTAGGGACAGAGGAAAGATTGCTGATTGTAGGGCCCGGTATAAAAAGGCAATCAAGTCACGGAAAACATCCCTACAAATAGAGGCCTGGGAATCCCTGAGAGAGGCCGCGGAGCTCCACGATATGACCAGTTTTTGGAGGATCATAAATGCCCCTTGCTTCCAACCCCCAAATAAGTCTCAGCTGGTTTCCCATATCCTGTCAAATGAATGGGTGGCACACTTTAGAGGCTTATATAACCGGGGCGAGCCTGAGGAGCTGCCAATTCTAGCTGCAGGATCCCTCGGCGGTGATTGGTCACCCTTCACGGTTCACGAGGTTAAACTGGGAATAGAGGGTTTGGTGGCGAGGAAGGCCCCAGGGCCAGATGGGATACCCCCTGACCTCTTTAAAAGCCAGGTAGATCTCTGGGCCCCGATACTGACCAGGGTGCTTAATACAGCCATTGAAGCAGGTATGCCCAGATCCTGGTCCACGGCTACCATTGTGCCAATATTTAAAAAGGGCAATAGAAATGACCCACAGTGCTATCGCCCAATCTCCCTCATAGACGTTACGGCGAAAATTCTGGGGAGAGCCGTTTTAAATCGTCTACTGATCTGGGCCGAGGAGTATAACACTATCACGGACGTACAGTACGGGTTTAGAAACGGGCGTTCCACTACTGACCAATGCCTTAACCTGTACCATCTGGTAGCGAAGTACACTGTGGCCAGGGAAGGCACTGTTTACTTGGCATTTATGGATCTCTCAGCAGCATTCGACTGCGTAAACAGAAGAAAGCTGTGGGAGATCCTGGATGCTTTGGGCATTGATCCGGGCCTGGTCCACATCTTACGAACACTTCATCTAAACACCACGGCACGGGTCAGATTTAGCGAGAGGGGGGAAGTCACAGAGGACTTTGGGTGCAGTGGAGGGGTGAGACAAGGGTGCATCCTTGCCCCTTTCCTGTTTACGCTCTATATCAATGGGCTTGACAAGGCGCTTGGAGATCTGGAGGCCGATTGTCCCTGCATTGGAAGGAGAAGTATACCAGTCCTCCTTTATGCAGATGACGCGGTACTCCTGGCGCGCACAGGAAGGAGCCTGCAGATCCTCATCAGCGGATTCGTACGCTTCATGGCAGATTTAGACTTGGTTCCCAACCTTTAAAAGTCTTACGTCATGGAAGTAGGCAAAATGCCTCTAAAGAACTGTACCTTCTCTATAGGCACCTATAAACTTGAGAAGGTAAAAACTTTTAATTATTGGGAATCATGTTTGATAAGGATCTCACCTTTAAACCCCTTGTAAAGCACAAATGCAGTCAATACCTGAGAGCTGTAGGGTCAATCATGAACTATGCAGCAGACTTGGCCGTTGGTCGCCCAATGAAATAGTAAAGCTATATAGGTCAGTTTGCTGCGCAAAGACACTGTATGGGAGTGAGGTGTGGGGCCTTACAGACGGACAAAAAATCCAAGTGGAAGAAAACAAGTTTTTAAGGAGACTTCTGCAAGTGCCCCAATGTATCCCCTCATATATTGTCCACGAGGAACTGGGCATCCCCCACCTCAGTGACAGGGTACAGCTCAACCCGATAATCTGTTGGGTCAAAATCTGGACAAATCCTGAGGCACTGCTAACCAGACAAATTTTGGAGGATTGCATGAGGGGGATAAGGGCTTGCAAATACCCTGGCTTAAATATGTAAGGGATGTACTAGATATATTGGGCCACGTACATTTTTTTAATAATCCATCCACATTGGCTAAAAAGGACCTGGGCCTTATAAAGGAAGATTACCTACGATACACAGTCAGGGCCAGAGAGGACAGAGAAAGGCGGAAACGTAATGTTAGTGATTATCAGCTCACAAAAACCTCTCTAGGGATGGAATTCTATAGTCTAATATATATAATAGACAGGACAGATTCCTGATGACTAGATTTAGGTTTAACCTCTTGCACCACATCCTGTCAGTCCCTGCTGGTTTCGTAAGCGATGTTAGGATAAAAGGGTGCTGCGGCTGCGATCTACGATCTCCGCAAGACACCCTACATTTCGTCCTACTGTGTCCCTTTTATGCACTCCCAAGGTCCCGGTTCCTAAAAACTGTCTTAAGACGAGCTAAAATCAGACAGGCCAAAGTGGCCCTTCTGTTCCTTAAAATGTCCACCGACCCTTTTGTTTTATTTAGCACTGTGCACTTTCTGCGATTGGCAGTTAAATTAAGAACGACCAGAGGAGAGGCCCATTGAAGTAGGCAGTGGATAATTGTGTAGGATTTATTGGCTGCTTACAGATAGATACTATGTTTTTTAATGTATGATAGTCGCACATAAAGGTTTACTGCAATTGATTGTCCCGTTTTTTGAACTGTTTGTACAAAGAGGTTTTAATATTACTGATTTTACACAGTACGTGCATAATTGATTCGAATTCTTTTAATGGATTGTACGATTGTTTTATGATGTGTATCTTTTATGGATATTTTTTTTTTATCCGAATAAAGATTATTGAAATGAATGAATAGTCTGTGCATGGAAAGGTTCAGGGTGATCCATCAAGCGGGGCTGAGAAAAAAAGGATGACCCAAAACGCAAAATCCCAATGCATTTTCCTGGCCCACATTCCCGTTAACCCTCATGGGGCACTCGGGCATTTTCAAATTGGTCTCATGACCCTGGTTTCTATACCACCTACAAAACTACCCATTCCCATTCCCTGCATCCTTCTCTCCGATAGTTCACTCTATGCTCAGCAGCTTCCTATGGAACAATGGATGAGACTATGGTATGTTTGTGCACAGGTGAGCCGGCAAATTCTTTGGGCGATTTGTCAAGGCTAATGATTGAACCATTGTTTGCCATAAATAGTTGTACTTCTTAAATTAAAGCCTGGTGGGTTAAAACTTTGTAGGCCTTCCTGGTCGGTCAACAAACATTTAATATTGTGTTTTGTTTTTGTAGTCATACTCCTTTTGTAAATTTCTCTAAATGGGTAACTGCTATCCTGATGCTGTAGTTGCAATCGCCAAGCATGCATGAGTAATAGCAGAAAGAACCGGGCTTCAATGCAGGGGTATGCACATTGTTTATGAAGTTGAGTGTGCCATTTTTTCTTCGACTTCACCCTGCAAAGTTTTTTTGCACCCTTTTACTTTTACCAAGGTATTTTTTATGAGGATAGAAACTAGCTAAGCCCAACACGACGTACAAAGTACCATTCACACTTCTTGTATATTTGCATCATAACTCCATTTCGCAAGATGTATGCTTTATTGATCAGAAGATGTACATTTCCATTCAGAATGACATTTTGGAGATGGAGAACGCTAGCAGGGTTGTTTAGACCCAGTGGGTGGCTGACCTACTGCCATCAGCGGAGGCCAGGGGGGCTGCCCACCCCAATAGAGATCCCCACCTCTGTGACTGTGATATCGAAGTTTCTGGGAAACAGGCATTCTCCGGACTTTTGTTTTGCCCACTTTGCAAACATTTTTGTTTTCAAGAAAAAATTCCAAAACCAGCAGTTGTTCTCCATGGCCCAGGCAGAGGGAGATTTCTCTCCCTGCATGTAGGGGCATTTGATGGATTTCTCTGCTTTGGGCCATCCTTCCTTTCCAAGCAAATGTAATACTGATGGTGCCACCCTACAGAGGGCGGGTGATGCACGCTGTGATACACACTGTGCCAGCAGCCCACTGGTAGTTGAAACACCAAGTGAAGAGTTTTCACGGCCATAGCTCAGTCGGTGCAGACCCTGCACTTCACCCACTTATAAACGAGGCATGAGATGGGTCACAGCAGGGCTCCACTCCCCAAGCTCGAAGCGAGGCTCCCATCTGTTCCGCAAAGTACTCCTTCCACAGTATCTTTTAGCATTAAATAATATACGTGTCGTAAATTATTTCTAAAATCACAGTCCACTTAAGAGGCGAAAATCTGCCTAAGCTACACGAGGCTTGTATTGTTTGCTCCAGAGCTTTTCTAAGATAGCAACTAAAAAGAAAGTGTGAAGTGAGAACTAGTAGTAGCTTAGTGACTGAGAGGCGGCCTCTCGTCTGTGTGGCCCTGTGCCATGGAAAGTCCTGTGGCCGCCCTTTGTGCATGGAGGAAATGGGGAGCTTTGTCTGATCCTTCCACTGCCCTCCTCCTGCCTCCCCTTCAGGCCTGCTAATTACCAGCTTACAGGGGAGACGGGGTCCCGCTGCTGCTTCTCACACATACTTACTGATTACGGAAGCCCAGCTAACAAGGGCGTATTGTGCAATCTCTTCTTCGGGGCAGACGCCGCAGGCGCTGATAATCACAGGGCAGCTCCTTCCTCAGTCCTCGTGACTTCTTCAGTTTATTAAGAATCCCAGTGCCCTAGAGCACGGCTGGGGTTGTCTCATGTGCCCCTGCAGAGAAGCATGTGCCGAGGCAAACCACTGTACTAACCAAAACATTCTAACGTGGAAGTCCTAGCAATATGTGTTGAGGCCTTTTCAGAACATAGCATACTACTAAAAAGAAACTAAAAGAAAAGAAATATAAGAAAATATAAAAAAACAGCAGTACGCGAAGCAAAATCAAATACACCCCCTCATTAGAGCAATGCAGCCGGAAAGTGGGGTGATTGGAATAGATGGGAGGGGGTAAGTTTGGGAGTGCACGGCACCTGAATTGTAAACTGAAGTAACTGCATCAGAACGTGTGTTCTTTTGCTCTGCTTTTACGGCCTAACAATTTATGATTTGAAAACACCTAGTAACAAGTATAAGAGACTTACTTACCAGGTAATATGTTATATTAATTTATGTCCGATTTTTTATTTGCCTTTATAAAAGAAACGCTGCCTTGTATCCAATAGCGGAAATGAACAATACAACTAAACAAGCATTTGCAATGCAATAGGTCTCTCATTTAGGCGAGTTTGAACCATTGACTTTGCAAATAACAATGCTTTTTATTTTTGTTTTCGCTTTTAAAACATAAATAGAAGGCATTGTCATTTACAATGCCAATAGCTTAAACTTGCGTAAATGCAAGACCTATTGCATTGCAAATGCTTGTTATTTTGTGCCAAACGCTTGCATCGGCCTGCAAGGCAGGACCTATGGGGCTTGCCAATGCTTGTTTCAAGATTTTTTACAAAGAACGGACGATAACTTGAGGTCCAGCGCTGCAAATGGAAGGTTGTTCCTTTTGTTCCAAATAGTGAGTTGTTTTTGGAATAGAAGTGAGAAAGGAGAAAAGAGTACAGAGACCTCAAAGTGTTTTCAAACTTGCATTGTTTGCATCAAGGAAAGAGCCCAGCCAGTTTGGCGCTGAACCCGTTACACCCACATGTTTTAGCCTGAGCAGCAGGATGTTATGATCATAATTTGAAATTGATTGCTGGTGAACCGATTGTGAATCTTATTGTATTGTGACATCCTTCATTAAACAAAACCTATTGCGACATAACTCACTGAATGACTTCTATTGTGACATAATTCACAAGATTAACCTAACTAGGACGTTACTCTCAGCATGGATATAATGTTACTTAACTCACTGGCTGACACCTATTATGACATAATACGCTGTATGAGACCTGTAACACAATTCATTAGATGAGACCTATTGTGACATCACTCAGTGGATAAGATCTATTGGAGCATCACTCAATGGATGAGGCCTATTGTGACATCACTCAATGGATAAGACCTATATTGACATCACTCAGTGGATACAATTTATTCTGACATGCTTAATGGATCAGACCTATTGTGACATATCTCAAGGATGAGACCTATTGTGACATTGCTCAATCGATGAGACCTATTGTGACATCACTCAATAGATAAGACTTATTGTGACATCGCTCAATGGATGAGACTTATTGTGACATCATTCAATGGATGAGAATTTTTGTGACATCGCTCAATGGATCAGAACTATTGTGACATCACTCACTGGATAAGACCTAATGTGATGAGACCTATTGTGGCATGCCATCGCTCATTGGATTAGGTCTATTGTGACATTACTATTGTGACATCACTTAGTGGGCAGCCCCATTAGTTTTTAAACTCCATTTAATGTAGCTGGCGCTGCTCAAGGGAAGTAAAGATGTCTTTGGGGGGCCCCTGCAGCCCCTTCCTCGCCTGGGCACCACCTCCCTCCTCGCCGCATAGCCCTCAAAGGGAGTGAGGGTGGAGAGAAGCTGCAAAGCGGATCAGAATTAAGGGGGCGATTACGGGTGGTTGGAGAGTACTGATCTCATTGGAAGGGTAATCCCCACAGCCTGGGGGGGGGGCCATTGTGTGTGCTGGGTATTACATCGACCAGGCGGCAGAGATAAAGACCCCTCCCAGGAAGGGTGCGGCGGAGGAGGCCCTGGGAAGGATGAGGGAGGCCGCCTGCAGCTGAACGCTGGCCAGTCGGGGGAAGGTGACAAGGTGGCGGAGTAAGGGAGCATTAGAAGGGCAGTATGGCAAGGGGGGGCTCTGATTCTACAGAGACACGTGATGCACAACCATAACTACAAGTCCCAGGATGCATTAGGAGGGTGTGCGAAAGCTCACCCCTGCTAATGGTGCCAGTGGGCGATAGGAAGCTAACTGTTGGCCCTGCTGTAGAACTACAAGTCCCAGAATGCAAATGGACGTTAGCCAAGATCTGGACTAAAAAAGATGTCACACAACTGACATGGGGCCACAATGTGCACTATAGACTCCAGGCCTGGTGAGCCTGGTCTTCACACACCTGGCACTTTATTCTACTCTATAGAGAAGTATGTCTACGGAAGTCCTCAAGAAGACATTGTGACTGAAACGTTGAGCCCCAAACGTCACCCTTCAAGCGCATCCGTGACCTCCCTAGTCTCGAAGAGAAGCCCATATATCGTTCCATTCAGCACACAACTTGTGGAAACATCCTTGTCGCCTTAAGACCACCATACCTAACATGGCTGAGGGGAGAGCCTTGAGTGGACTTCAAGTGGCTTCAAGCCTGGCCTATGGCCCGTGTAATATAGAAGGTGCCTGAGTGCTGGCCTGGGGTCCCTCGGGCTGAAATCTTCAGTTCAACCCTATCTTGCTGTTCTGTGGTTGAACGTAACATAGGTACTTCTGTTGGCAATGTCAGCAGAGAGGCTAAGGATTGCCAGGGAAAGGAGAGGGCACCCTCCTGAGCCAGGCTGCTGCTGGGAACTGTCAGAAGCTGGCACTGCATGGGCAGTGTGAGGGACTTTCCCTGGTAGGCACTTCAAGAGGGTGGCCCCTGTGAAGAGTGTGAGAAGCAAGCATTTTCTGGGGGGGACATGAGAGTAGTGTGAAGGAGAGACACTGCTGGGCAGCTAAAGAAGTAGTAAGAGTTTTGAAAGGTGAAAAGAACGTTTTATTTATTTTACGAATGTAAATCACTGCATTTTATTCACTTATTGAGAAACTACCTCATGAATGAGTCCAAATGACATTTTAAATCGATCGGTGCACTTGCCTGGTGCATTTAAAAGGGGCTGACTTTTAACACATAAAGAAAATATTCTGCTTGAATATTGCAATGTATTGGTGCAACATTTATGAGGAGTGAGAGGGGTGGCTTTAAGTGGCAGCCTTGTCTGTCCCTGACACTCCTCCCCAGCCCCATGTCTGACAGTACATGAGCCTCGCGCAGAGTCAGGCAGTAAACAATGTGTAAGGTCCTGGTCCAACTCTTGGGCGAATCTTTTTGTGCAGATTTCTAGAGCGCCATCTTTTCCCAAGGGTATTGGAGCGCTTTGCACAAGCGCCAGATTACATTACACAAGATCACATTCATTTTTTTTGTATTTTTAGGCACAGGGAGTTTAAGTGATTCGCTCAAGATCACAAGCTGTGTAGCCAACGCTCAGACTCGGACTTGGTTCCCAGTTCGAGAGTTGGCAGCTCTGGCCGTTTGGCCACATCTCTTCCATTAACTATTGGCAGGGCACAGCCAGGTGCCATGCTTGCCGGGCCCCAAGTCTGCCCATATTTCTTTTTTCCTAGGCCCTCCCATCACAAGAAGGGCCGCACCTCTCGACCGCCCCATCCTATTCCCCACAGATGAACACTTGTGTGTGATCGTGGACACCGCCTTAAGTGCTTTGCAAACAACAAGACATTCACATGGGGACGGGGAACTTCGGCTGCTTTTAAGAGCACTGCGATGAAAGGCAGTTTACTCACTGGTAGCTCATAAACGGGTGAATGGAGAGTGCAGGAATAAACCGCTCTATAAACAAGCATTTGCAATGCAATAGGACTCGCATTTACGCGAGACCTATTGCATTTGAAACGGGATTGCGGGGTGGGCAAAAAGGCACAAACTGGAGTGCGGAGGTTGCGGCGGGCCGAGAAGTCATGGACTGCGGGAGGGGAGAGGGGGAGACACAGGAAGAAAGTAGTGTTGAAAGTAAAGGGGCCAGTAGCCATGGAAGGATACAAATGACGACATGCTCGTCATAAGGAGGGACTAACAAGCCTAAAACCAATCGGAAGGCAGCATTTAGGACCTAAGCCAATGAAAAAGAGGGGAAGAGAATGGGCGGAGCTTTCACTAAGCTTCCACGCTATACTGAATACTGCATGCCTTGCAAAGCGATCAGCGCATGCGCTGCAACGCTAGGCTCGACCTAAAAGGGTTACTCAACTTGAGGCCATATTTAAAGTTTAGTGGACAGGGTACAGTTCTTCAGGGTTGCAGAGGACATTATGCCTGCCACCCTGACAAACTAGCACCTGCCACATTTAGAGATCATAGCTGTATCTTGATTCAAAGAACTAATGACACTCAACCCCAGGGAGTATTTCGATGAATGTGTAGGTCATTATTTATGTTTTTTCTATCCCTCAACTTCAGGTTTTACCTGGTGGGGATGGACAGAAAAAAAGGACATAACACCGTTCTCCGTAAATAATGCGGGTGCTATAATCCGCCATCTCCATCGGGCTATCAGAGGAAGCATTCTGTCAATGGAGCCAACTGGGACTTCGCTGATAGAAAACAGACTGTCTGCCTCACTCTAAATGAGGCATGCACACCAAGGGGTTTGGTTGTGACAGTGTAGTCTGCACATTTGTGAGTACCCTGTCTGCCAAACTCTAAATTTGACGCTTAATCACTTAAACATTTTGACTCCTTACTTCTCCAAGTCCAACCAGGTCGATATCTCAGTATGGTAGCCAAGTTAACTGAGTCTCCCTTCTGCATCCTACATCAACTCTCACTGCTCACTGCTGCTTGGCCTGGTCCCTCAACCCTGTAGCTGGGAACATTGCCAGTGAATGATTCTTAGTAGGCATGTGCACTCTCTAAACGTGGCTTGCAACTAATCTTCGTATCCTCACACTATGACATATCCTTCAACCAGTTGCGAAATGTTGGTGCCCGTCTGCCACCCCAATGCATTACAACCCTGCGCCTACTCAAAAGCAAACCCGTTGCAGTGAACTTCCAAAATGTTTTTGGTACCTCTTTTACGTAGCCCAACAGAACCATCATTGGAACCAGGGGGAAGGTATTTTCAGTCATAGCAGTCAGTGATGTGAGTCCAGAACAATGCCACCACCGGGCAGGACCAAGGCAAATGAAAAAAGTCAGCCCCACAAAGCGCCTACACCTGGTATCGTCAGTGTGATTGTAACAGGCAATAACTGTAGGTGGGAGATAGGCCTGCACCAGAAATTTGTAATGTATAAGGTGGTACCTACCATTAGGGGACACGTCCTTGGTCTGTTGACAACAATATTGGCCACTGGTCATCTAATATATCATGGCTGAGATCCACGCCACCCGGGCCTTGGGGAACTCTATTACTATGTTATCCATCTTTGCAGCATATAATCGTGTCATAAGCCTAAATGGCTGCGGGTTGGAGAGCTGTATCGTAAAAACAGGCCACACAGGGGGTCACTCCGGGAACGTAGAAAAAAGATCACAAACAGCACGTGAGGTTCCATCATACGCCAGGACATCCAACAGTGTAGCAGACTGGTCACCTAGATATTCACGGTACAAGTTAAATCACCCATTGTTTTGATATGGTTTTTTCAAAAGACAGTAAAAACTCCGGGGCACTGTTAAACCATGACCAACAGCAATATTTAATAGGTATTTGAGGTGAATACGGGACAAGAACACCACAGAGTAAGGAAAGTTTATTCCAGGCCCAAATAGTACATCGAACAGTGTGAATTTTCTGGGAAAGTCTTGAAAGCAGCTTAAAAGGGGGTGCAGAAAGTGAAGTGGGAGAAATTATGCCACTTTCGATGACATGTGGGGCAGGCCTGCTATTATGAATCCAATGATGAATACATTGCACCTGTGCCACTAAATAATACACTCCGAAGTTGGGGGCCGCAAAGCCCCCATTGTGGTATGGGAGCAGTAGTATATACCATCCGATTCGCGGCTGTCAGCCTGCCCACGCTAGTTTAATCATAAGGGAGCTCATTTAAGTCAAAAGAAGGCCTTGTTCAAGGGGATGGGGATGTTCTGAAATAAATAAAGTAATTTAGGCAAGACAATCATTTCCATTAAAGCCACCCTGCCCACCAAAGAGAGTGACAGAGTAATCCAACGACCTGTGTGGGATTTCCGGGTCTCCATGTAGCGTCTATAATTTTCCCTAAAGATAAAAGGGATATCCGTATTTTTGAAAATACCCAGATACCGAATTGGGTCCATCTGCCATTGTACCGGGTATGATATGTCTGGACAAGTAGTAGAGCTAGTGAGAGGGAACCTAATAGATATATTCCAATTAATCTGAAGACCAGACCAGCGACCAAAGTCTACTATTTCCTCAATAATAGTAACTAGATTGACAGCGGGATTTTTAACCACTAGCATGGTATCATCTGCTACATGGATAGAAGAGTATATCGGAATGCCATATTCACTCCTCGCTGATAGTGGTACTCTCGTAGAGTACATGCCATGGGCTCAACAGTCAAAGCAAAAAAAGGAGAGGTGACATGGGGCACCCCTGTTGTGTATCTCGTCTGATCATGAACGGCTCAGAGAGCTCATCATTGAAACGCAAACTGGCAGAGGGAGCAGTGTACAGGAGCTGAACCCATTTGACAAAAGGCCTCGCCCAGTTCCAGTCTAGACAGCACAGTGAGTGAAAAGGGCCACTCGATGGTGTCAAACACCTTAGCGGCATCCAAAAACACAGCAACAGTGAGCATGCTGGGTTATAGTTGGTGTGTGAGAGCAAAGCGTGAGCACAGGTTGTCTGCCATGGATTAGCCCATGATGGATCCAGACTGGTCAGGTCTAATCAGTTGCGGCATCAGTGGTAACAGTCTATTAGCTAATAGCTTGGCTGGGATTATACCATCAACGTTGATAAGAGATAGGAGACGATACGATTCACACCTAGATGGGGGCTTGTTGGGCTTAAGAAGAGTAGTTATGATGGACTCCCGCATCGTCAGCAGCAGTTGACCTATCTGAAAAGCCTCCTCATAGACAGCTAAAAGAATGGGTGTCAGTTCTTCCACATATACCTTTTTAAAACTCAACGGGAAGGGAGACGAGCGAGCGTGCGAATTCAAGATGGCCGCCACCCGGTGAGCTCCTCCGCGTTTTCGCCCGTTTTTAAACATATTACGACGAAAATCTGTTGAAATTTTATTTAAAAAGAGGTCGCTGCAGTGTTAATAGGCTTACCTGTGCTGGGAAGCGATTTCAAGCCTATCTGGTTGTGGGAAGTGGTGTTTCTGGCTCCCTGGTTCCTGCTCCGGGCTCTGCACTGGGTTTCTGCCTGGTTAGTCTGTCAGGGCGGCGGAGCATACTTCAGGAAAGGGCCTGGCTTGGGCCTAGCCACACCCCTAGTCCAGTTTAGCTGCTGCACCAGTATTTTTGAGGATTGCTTTGCATCTTTTTGCTCTTTTTACTCATAAACTGTTCATTTTTATTCAAATTTCATTATTTATTTATTTTTTCTCAAAAATGGATAATAAAAATCCTCTCAACAATAAAAGGAAACAGCAGATTTCACCGCCTCCAATAAAATCAAAAGTGGTGGAGTCATCTGAACCTTCGCTTTCTTTAATTTTGGAGGAAATTCAGGCTCTTCGTGCTAATACAGAAACTATTGCGACTGAAATAAAAAATGTACGAAAAGAAATGGCGAGTATGTCGATGAAAATCTCAGACAACTCAATTAAAATACAGGACAATAAAGTTAAAGTCGACGCTTTTACTCCACTTGTGGCAAAAATATCACCTCTGTGCTCACATCTTTTGGACTTGGAAAATCGCAATAGACAATACAACCTTCGCATATTTAATTTACCAGAAGAGGTTGAGGGAACTAACTGTCGACTATACTTAGAGAACTTAATTCCTGGACTTTTAAATGTCAAATTTCCAGAAAAATTTGAAATTGATAAGGCTCATAGAATTCCTTCGCGTCGCAATCCTCAGCATACCAAGCCTAGACAAATGATATTTAAAGTTCTTCGTCACCATCATTTGGTTATGATCAGAAAAGCAGCTAGAGAAATTCCTACATTGATGGTCAATGGTCACAAAATCTTTATTCATCAAGATTTTGCCAAGGAAACTGTTGCAATACGTAAGGGATTTACTGATCTTCGTCCACAATTAAGTAGCCTTGGATACCAATATGGCCTTTTTGACCCTTCAACTATGCGCATTTGGAAAGATAATTTTTCAAAATCCTTTCAGCGTCCTGAAGATCTGCGACAATTTCTGGATCAACAATTACAGCAAACTATGGACATTCAGGGTCCTACGACTTGATTCTTTCCTGTATGATCTTCTTTGACAGATTTATATAACTCATATTATTTTGGGCTCCAGCGGTTCTGGCCATGCTTGTAGAGCGTGTGTGCGTCTCAATGTTCATATTTATGTATTTTGTTTGTCTTTTTTGCTATGTTTTATTTCTTCCATTCCCTTTTGTGTGTTCTGGAGCTACTTTCTTCTTAACATTTGTGTCTTTTTCTGATCTTCTTCTTTCTAACCCTTCTATCTTTTTATTCTGTCATGGCTAATATTAAAGTAGTGTCACTGAATGTTAAAGGTTTACGCCATCCTGTGAAACGTACAAAAATTTTGGATTATTTGGGTAGTTGCAAAGCTGATTTTTGTTTCCTACAAGAAACTCATATAGATGATAAAATTTTAGACTATATGAAGAAAAAATGGGTTGACAATATTGTTTCTTCTCCTGCTAATGGCAAGAAAAATGGTGTAGCTATATTATTTGCGAAAAAAGCGCATTGCAAAATTTTGAGCAAAATTACAGATACGGATGGGAGATATTTAATTGTTAAGGTTAAAGTTCATGATTCTATCTTATTTTTATTAAATGTTTATGGCCCTACTGCAGATGACCCTGTTTTTTGGTCTACTCTTTCAACGGAGGTTGTAAAAATTGGTAATGTACCTTTAATTGTTGCAGGTGATTTTAATGTCATATCTGATCCTTTGTTAGATAGATTATCTTGTACTAAATTCCACCCCCCTAAGGTTTATTTTGCTTTTAAATTATTTCTTCAAACCACTAAGTTAGTTGATATTTGGCGTTTACACTTCCCTACAGACAAATGTTTTACTTTTTTTTCTAACCCACATAGTTCTCATTCCAGGATCGATTACATATTAGTTTCGAAACAGCTGATCAACTGTGTTAGTACCCCTAAGATTGGCAACATTGACGTCTCTGACCATGCTATGGTTTCTTGTATTCTAAATTTAAATTCAACCTTTACTAACCAGCCTAGATGGAGAATGAATTCTGGTATAGCTCTCAATGAACTTAATAAACCAAAGCTCCTCTCTGCCATTCATGATTTTTTTCAATTTAACCCTGAAGGTTCTACTTCAATGGTTAATAGATGGGATGCTTTTAAAGCTTATATTAGAGGGGTTACTATTTCTATTATGGCTCACGAAAATAAGATTTTTAATGCCAATATTAAAAAGCTAGAAAAGCAAATAGCGGAACATGAACGACTTTTTATTTCGTCTAATGATCCTCAATATAGAACTAAGTTGCAAAAGCTTCGATATGAATTTAATACAATTCTTAGTAAAAGAGCTGGCGTTCAGATTTCTAAGGCCAAAGCTAAATTTAGTTTTAATGCAAACCGATCTGGAAGATTGTTAGCGAATTACTTGCGTATTAAAAAAGATAAAACTCAAATCACTTCTATTCACGGATCCAATGGTAAAATTGCTTTATCTCATAAAGATATTGTGAATGAATTTTTGGATTTTTACTCTAAGTTATATGATAAACCTGATTTTCATAATGAATCTTTAGTTGATTCTTTTTTATCTTCATGTGGTCTACCTAAAATTTCTCCATCAGATAAAATGGGGCTTGACTCTCCAATTACTAAGGATGAAATTTTAGCTGCTATAAAATCTCTTAAAAAAAATAAATCTCCGGGTCCTGATGGTATCCCGGCGGAGTTTTATAAAGAGTTTCAATCCCATCTCTTACCCTTATTATTTCAACTTTTCACAATGTTTGGCTCTACGGGAATTACTTCAGGATCCTTTACTGAAGCTTTAATTATCGTGCTTCCCAAACCTGATAAAGACCCCACCCTTGTATCTAATTATCGCCCTATCTCTTTAATTAATCAAGATTGTAAATTATATGCCAAAATATTAGCCACACGATTATCCCCTGTACTAGATTCTATTATACATTCAGATCAATCTGGTTTTATGAAAAATAGACACTCTGCAAATAATACAAGAACTTTATTACATGTCATTGAACAGGGTCATACGTTAACTACTCCTTCAGGAATTATGGCTCTGGGTGCTGAAAAAGCCTTTGATAAATTGCATTGGCAATTTTTATTCCATGCTTTATCATCATTTAACTTTGGCGATGATTTTATTCGTATGATTTCAGCTCTATATTGTGCTCCTACTGCTCGTCTATTTATTAATGGCCAAGTTTCAAATCAATTTTCCCTCTTTAGAGGTACTAGACAAGGATGTCCCCTTTCCCCGCTATTGTTTTTAATTGGCATTGAACCTTTCCTTACTTCTATAAGAAAATGTGATAATATTAAAGGAATTATTATTAATGAGATTATTATTAAAACTTTAGCGTATGCTGATGATGTACTTTTATTTATTAGTGACCCCTTATCCTCATTTCCTTCTTTATTAGAGATTATAACAAAATATTCTATGGTGTCTGGTTACAAATTAAACACTAATAAAACTGAATTTTTCCCTTTAAACATTTATTGTACTCCTGATATGATACCTATGAATGAAATTGTCTGGCAAAAGAATAAATTAAAATATCTTGGTATTTTATTTTCCTCATCCATAAAATCTACAATGACTTTAAACTGTAATTTTGTCTTAGATTATATTAAAGATAAAACGTCTAAATGGGCATCACTGCATCTTTCATGGTGGGGTAGAATGGAATCTATTAAAATGAATATTGCTCCAAAAATATTTTATACTCTTTCCATGATTCCTACTCAGTTTCCATTAAAATTTTATAAAGATATTGATAAACTTCTCTCCACATTTCTTTGGAATAACAAATCACCTCGCATTAGTTATAAAAAATTAAAAATGTGTAAATGTAATGCTGGATTTGGTATCCCTGATTTTTTTCTTTATCACAAAGCTTTTATTTTAAAACAAAGTGCCATATGGTTTATTCATTCCCCTTTACATAATCCACCTTCTTGGCTCCAAATTGAAAAATCTATTGTGAAGCCGTTCCCATTACCAACTCTGTTAACTATGTCTAACAACTCATCATTTTTTCATAAATCTATCATTCTCAAATCCACTAAAATGGTTTTTAATGATCTAGATTCCATTTTTCTATACCCCATGTATAACACTGTTGAATTATCATTATGGTATAGCAATATCATTAAATTAAATAGGAACATTAGATTTTGGTTTTCGTGGATTAAGGCGGGTATTTTTTATCTTAAAGACATTTATTCCAACAATACTTTCATACCGTTTGAGGATCTACAAACAAGGTTTGGTTTAACTCAATCTGATCTTATTAAATATGAATATTTAATTAATTCAATTTTAGATTCCTTTCCGCAAGCTATTCCAACTAATGTTACAGCTGATCTATCCGTGTATGTTCAAACTATATCGTTGACAGCTAATGGTGTTTCCATTTTATATAAAAAATTATCTAACACTTTAGGAAGTAACATAACGATGATTGCAACCTTCTGGAATAATGAACTTTCACTTACATTGTCTAATGATTCATGGGAAATTATATGGATTAGAAATATTTCCGGTTGGTTACCTGTTTCACTTTATCAAACCAATTCCTATATTTTATTTAATTCTTTATGGACTCCATTACGTTTATTCCAGGCTAAACTCCTTCAATCTGACACTTGGTGGCATTGTAAATTACATCCTGGTTCGTTACGACATATGCTTTTTGATTGTCCTTTAATTTCAAAATTTTGGACAGAAGTTTGGGATTTTATTAAGAAGTTGTTAAATATACATGAAGACTTATCATATAAAATGTTAATTTGCAAATCAGTTACATTATCACAATCTCTAAGTAATCTTGAATGTAGGCTTTTTGATTTTTTGATTTCTGCTGCGTTAAAATCTATTACCTTTTGTTGGAAAGATGTTTCTAAGTTATCAGTTCATGCTTGGTGGTCTTGGGTTATCTTTACAAGAAGAGGTGCTCAGTTATCTTTATCTGGGGTTAATCATAATCCTATTTCCTATCACTCTTTTTGGATTCCTGTTGATATCTATTTTGCATCTTAAGGGTATATTTATGTATTGTACTGCTTTTTACGATTTTTATATTAATCATTATGTCATAGTAGCTCTGTTTATTGCTTACACAATAATTTGTTATTAGATGTTTCCCTCCCCCCCTCCTTTTAAGTTCATAAGAATATGACTATTTTCTTTTCTATTGAAATGAATTTGATAATGATTTTGTACGAATTGTATTCGATATTTTAGTTTATTATTACTCTTTTTTGTATGTCTATGTTGTTGCTGTTCATTATAAAATTTCAATAAAATATTTTGAACACAAAACTCAACGGGAAGGCCGTCACTACACAGAGCCTTTCCATTGTGTAATTCATGTATGACACACTTAATCTCTGACTTAGTAGGAGGTTGACATTGCAGTTCACGCTCCGCCTGATCCAGATGCGCTAGGGTCACTCTATCTAGGTAAGCTGATATGTTAGTGGGATCTGCCGCCGACTGCGGGGAGTACAGGCATTGATAGAAAGTGACAAACTCACTCATTATATCCTTAGGAGCATATTTCAAATGCCCATTGGTTGTATCTAGACCATAGACATGATTGGCAACACGCCTGGGTTTAATCGACATGGCTAAAGTGTTCCACGGCCTGTCGCCCTCCCCATATCAGTGTGCCAGCGAATATTTACAAAAGAATTTTACCTCCCGGTCAGTCTCGTCTTGAAACTCCGCCATGAGCGATCGCGTTGGGGCCAAGAGAGTAGGGTCCCTGGATTCCTTATAGTGTCCTGCTCTAGCCTAGTCAGCCTACCCCAGCTGGACTTGAGGATGCAGTGACTCTTAGCAATACATGCCCCTCGGATAATGGCCAAAATGTGGCAAGTGATGTAATTGAGCCCTTATTTAATGCAACATAGTCCCCAATGGCAGCAAGGATTTCCTCCACGAAGGCGGAATCTAACAGGTTTTTGGGCTGTAGGGGCTACAATGGTGTCCGTACCCAATCGATTGACAAGTCAAAATGCAATATCACCCAGCAGAATGGTTGGAAAGTGTTCCTGGGAGATGTTGGAAATTGCTCACCCATTCCAAATGTCCTGTGATGTCACCCAAAGGTCAAGCCTTGACGAAGTATCGTGGATGGTAAAGTGAAAAGTATGTTCTTGGGTCATGCCATATCTCACCCGCCATACATTTAGTCAAGCTGTTCCATGATAGAAACAAAGGCTCTGCGAGTCTTGGTGAGGCGTTGTTCATGGTGCTCAGAGCAATCTAAATCTATATCCATTACCAAGTTATGACGCCCCCCCAGATAAGCGAGTGTGGGTCAAGTGCCATCTACATTGGGACTATATGTATTGATTAATGTAATGCGTATATGTCCAATGAGACCCTGCACCACCAGGTATCGCCCATCAGGGTCAGCAATAGTGCGAAGATGACGCAAAGGAACATGTTTCCTAATAATAATGGCAACCCCTCTAAAGTAGGAGGAGTAAGACACAAAGGGCCCCAAGTAGCAAGTGGTTTCCGTTCTTTACCAGGCACTAAATGTGATTTCTCTAAAAAAATTATATCCACCTTATGGCGGCACAGATAGGCAAGGACCTGCCTGCATTTTCCCTTTCCCCCAAACCGCATACACCAGGACACAATCTCCCAGTGACAATCCCAAACATAGAATACAGTGATATTTGAAGAAACCATATAGGACATACCAAAGGACAGCAAACATTAGAACAGAGAAAGGCGAAAAGCAGGGGGCGGCCAGAGCACTAGTACAAAAATGGCAGTCCGCCAGCAAGTTGAGCAAGTGTTCAACAATCATATTTATACTCAGCTGCAACACATGTAAATCCGATCGGGCGAGCCATCACCAACAAATAATGTCAGTAGAAGAAACATCATCAGTATATCATCAGGCATAGCGAACACCTCTGAATAACCAGTAAATTATGAATAGAAGGCAACAAATCAAGTAACTTCATCACACATGATGACAGTTAATGATTATAGTGAGTCATTCCACTTCATCTTGGGGCGAGTTATGACCAGCAACTTCACAAGGGGGTGAGGGTCTCTGTGAAGGAGAGCACGCCTTCTGCAAAAAGGCCAGTGCTGCAGAGGGGTCAGTAAAGAGTTTGGTTTACCCTTCCAGGAGAAGCGCAGCTTGGCGGGCTATATCGTAGCATAAGTAATGCTGTGCTCTTGTATCTTCTTTTTGACCAGGAGGAACTTTCGGTGGGCATCTTGCACTGATTTCCTAAAGTTAGGAAAAAATGTAAGGCGCATTCCTCCGTGCGTGACTTACCTCCCGCGCCTCACTGGCCAAGCGGAGTACCTGATCTCTATCACTATAATGCAAAAATTTTACAAAGATGGGCCGAAGGGGTGCCCCCGGAATGGGTCGTGGGGCCAGTGACCGATGCACCCACTCCAACACAAAAGACCTTGAGAAGTGGTCTGCACCAAGCAGAGTGGGGAGGAGCTTCTCAATATAGTTTTCAGTGTGCCCCATTACTTTAGATTAAGGAACACCAAGAATGCAGACATTGTTCCTCCTGGACCGTGCTTCCAAGTCCTCTTTCTTTAATTGCACCTTTCGAAGTCCCGCCCTCAGCTTCTCCAAGGTCTTAACCTGCTGCACGTGAATGTCTTTAGCATCCGAGATGCGCTGCTCAGCATCAGACAATAGCGTCTGCTGCTTGTACGTACGGTCCTTTATATCATCCATGTGCCTGGTGAGGTAATCCAGCCTACGATTGATGGCGCCAAGACTCGTATCCATTTCCAGCAACAGGTCTTTGATATCCTCAGCTGGGGGGGGGGGGGGTTTCGCTCCTGGACCCTTCCCCTCCACCCAGCGGTTGCTCAGAGGAGGTAGCAGGGAGGCATGACTGCTTCCGGGCCTCAAAGGTGAGGCTTTGTTGTTTAGCATCAGTCTTGCCCATGATGGGTGGCAAATTACAGGTAGCCCCCAATCTACTTTCTAGTATAGAGCCCAACCGCGGTCAAGAAGGAGTTGGGGCCGAAGGGGTGCAACGCAACCTTGATTTAGTGCCCAAACAGTGTAGCACACCTATCACATGGTGGGGGAGCGACGGATGAGTAGGAATCACATGCAGGCAGTACAGGAGCAAATGTCGCAATGCACCAATGCGCGTTCAGCTCACCCAAGTCCAGAATGCCCATTATACTGGTAGGCCTTAACTAGGCAGCAGAAATGCCCAGCAGTTGGCAATCTGACGACACAGGCCCTATCCAGGGGGGTCCTCCTTCGGCGCAGTGGGTTTCAGTCACATCTGCTGAGTACAGGCTTTCTGGCTGAGGATTAACATCCCGATGTCACTGAAAAAAGAAGCAGCAGAGCGGAATTATGCAGATAATAATTTCTCCGACCAGCAGAGCAAAATCAAAAAGCCACCATCTTGGGCCAGTGCAAAGCCACGCTCGAAACAGGCATAAAAGTTTAGGTAGCTTCATCATTTTGATGGCTGAATTTTTGCCAAACAGTGAAATGTTCCCCAAATGCCAAGAGTGCAAGTTATTTCGTATAGATGTATGAGTGGGTTATAATTAAAGGGGATGAGAAATTTTTGCCCAGTACTACACCAGACTGTATCGTAGGGCCTCCCAGTGCAGGGACGAGACAATAGGAGAATATTTAGAGGGGCTGAGACTGCCACGGCTAGAACCAGAGGAGGCGGAGGATCTGGGGGAGGCTAACTCCTTACAGGAGGTGAAAGTAACTATCAAGCACATGGCACATAACAAAACGCCGGGAACGGATGGATTGCCTGCAGAATTCTACTCGACATATGCGGTTAAATTAGCCCCTAGGTTGGTTTTGTTGTACGAGACGGTTAGAGAACTGCAAACACTGCGGGCCACCACTAGGGAAGCACTAATAGTCACAGTCCTTAAACCCAGGAATCCAGCCCACAACAGAACAGCTTATAGACCGCTGTCCATGCTGGATTATAAAATATTGAGTAAGATAATAGCGACCAGATTGTTAACGCATATGACCAAGCTGGCCCATGGAGATCAGGCGGACATCATTCTGCACAGAAACACTGCCTTTAATGTCAGACGCCTCATGGCCATTCTGGACGCAGAAGACTATTCTAAAGAAGACACCACAGTGTTTGCGATCGATATAGAAAAAGCGTTTGACTGTTTAGAGTGGCAATACCTATACTAAGTCCTGGAATGGTTGGGACTAGGTGAGGGCCTCGTGAGATGGGTGAAGTTATTATATGCAGACCCCAGGGTCAGAGTGCGTACGGGAAAGGTTATATTCCAGAGTAAGAGGGTGGAGAGTGGCACAAGATAGGCATGCCCTCTGTCCCAGCTGCTATTTGCCCTGGCCATGGAGTCACTGGCATGGGACGGAACTATGTAGGGCCGAAGGTAAGGGAGACCCGCCATCATATTGCGCTGTATGCTGACAACCTACTCCTCTTTCTCCGAGACACAGAGGAGGACTTAGGTGGGGTCAAAAGTATGTGGACCTACTGAAAATTGTGGCTCTCCCGCGTTTTATATATATTTTTGGGACCCTCCTGATATGGATCCCAAGCGCGACATTTTGAGACCTGAACTCATAATTAATAACGTTTATTGGGGGTTAAGTCGCAGACAATTAGCCCTAGCCACGATGCAACACTCCACAGCGACGGGGGGGATCGGCGGTCCCTGACCTTGAGGCATATTACCTCGCAGCACAGCTCCAATGGCTTGTGAGGTAGTTGGCGGCCTCTGACATTGTGTTAGTGACCGATCTAGTCTCAGGGAAGGAGCTGAAAACCCTAGATAAAATGGGAACTAGGGTCCATCACCAGGTAGGTGTCTGGTAACCAGTGATGCCAGTTATCAATTCCTCCACCCTTTTTGGCTGATCTAAATGCTCCTCTTGTTCTGATGTAAATTTCTGTATTTGTGTTTGGTTCAGATAATCATCAACCTGAGAGAGGGAGACGTCCTCCACTTGGTGCATCTTAAATTAGGAGTAGCAGCCGTGTCAGCATCTCTGTGCTGGAGGTTCTCCCTTTGATCATTTACTGCTGATATTCTTTTCTTGACTGGCCTCACTCTCGATTTACAGACTAATCATTTCCTAATTTTATTACCTCAACTTTAGTAGCGTTGTTTCAATCCAAGCAAGGCGTACTTCAATTTATTTAGGTTTAAGGCTCTGACTTGTGCTCTTACTGCTATAAATTGGCGCCAGATTTTTGTTGGACCTGTCCTTTAATGTACATCTTCCAGCTCCCGCTACCGGGATTCCATTCACTCCTTTCTTTACCACTAATCTTTGTTTGATTTAGGAAACGCTGAAATCAGATGGCCCCCAATCACTACCTTGAGTGCACCCAATAATGCGCTATCTCCCACATCCCCCTTGTCATTCTCAGAAATGCAGGGTGGGACCAATGCTATCTTGAATTTATTTTTTAATCTTTTTTACCTTGTCGTCAAATTCTGAGATTCTTGATCCAGAGAAGGGTAAGAATGTGGATGTTTGATCTACTAAGGCTATTTTGGCTATGCCTACGTCTTTCGCTCAGGACTTTACACTCTCGCTCATTAAGAAATTACCCAACTTTAACATTTGTCCAGTGCATCATGGAAAAGAAGGTAGAATCAGAATTTCTGGGCGTTCAGACCACCAGGCATCTCTATGTTGCATGGTTCTCAACCAGTCATGACTTATGGTAGTAAGCGCCTCAGTTGGACCTGCTCTTATGTTTGAGTTAACTTTAAGAGTGTCCATTACTTGGAGGCGTGGCCAAGATAACGAACGGGACAAATGCTCGGTGAAGAGCTCCACAGACTTCGCCCGCCCTACAGCATCTGGAAACCGACAAGTCCCACCTGACGGCTGGAGGGGTCACCTTCGAGGTCAGAATGCATTGGTGAAGGTGTGGTCCCCTGGGGCCGCGTTGATGCCCTTGGCTAGGCCAAAGCCAAGGCTTCGCACGATCCCACTATCTGGGTACGCTGGAGGTGGGTTCAGCCCCCGGACCGGCAGGCGCTGGCAGAGTCATCTTTCCTGTGTGGCAGCACTGATGAACTGCTTTGGGTCTTTTTAATGGCTAGTTGTAGCCCGTGTGGTCAAGCCTGGGCATCAGGCCTTTGATGATACAGCCTTGTGCTGTCCTCTCCCTGCCAGTGGTTGATGATTGATGGTTCCCCTCCTGCAAAATGGAAGGGGTGAACCTGTTGCTGCTTTATCGTCAAAGTGACACTTACAGGTGAGGCAGACAGGTGACTTTGAGGACCCCCCTCTATTCGAATTTTGGCTGCACAATTGACCATGGTCCGTCGGTTCCCCTGCTATGTTGGGCCTCCTGGCGCTACTCTGCACTTACCCACATTGCTGCAGTTGATGAATGGCACCCCACACGGTCGGTTGCTTAATACAGTGCTTGATGGACCGAGGTCCATTTTCTTCTCAGTGGTACGCACCTAGAGTATCCGGTAGGCCACCTCCCCCTAGGGCCCACCACGACCAGTGGGGATGCGAATCTTCAATTATTGTGACCACATACTACAGTTTGCGCGCATAAAGGGCCCCTGGCAGGTGGAGAACATCCCCATGAATATATAACTGGACTATACGACTGATGCGCAGTCCCAGCGCAGCTCTTTCATGCCAGTCCTCGTTGGAGGGGGAGCAGACATGCACCCTGGTTGACATTCCTCCTGAGATGCTGGCTGGCCCTGCCTTCACCCGATGTCCGTAGACCACATGTTTTGAACTGAGGCCCTATATCCTTTTATTGTGACTTTTTGGTACAATGGTTTGCTGTGCATCTCTGTGATTGGGGTCTCACTTGACTCTGGTGTGGCGGGCAGGCCTGGCCCCACACACTCTTTCTATTGCTGGATCTTCCGCCCTCCCGACTGTGGCGGACTGTGTCGGTTTTGTTTTGCTTTATGGCTTTTTATTGGTCTTGGCCTTATTTTTGCTTTGACCTGGGGAGGGGAGATGGGGTTGGTATTACTGTGTTTGCCTTTTTTTGCTTTCTTGTCTGTGAATGATTACTAGGGCTTTATCAGAGGGGGATAGGTTGGGGTTTATGCCTGGCTTGAGGCAGGGAAGCAGCACTCCGGTGACTCACTTATGGCTTCACATTTTGCTGATTCCTCCTGCCCTACAACTTGCTATTCTGGAATGTGTGGGAGATGGGGACTCTCAGACGTAGTGCACTCCTTACTGAAGCGTATACACATTCACATAGTATACCTCTAGGAGACTCACATGACCTCAGCGGAGTTGCTTCGCTTGCAGCGCCACTGACTGGCACAAGTTGTGAGCACTGTCTGTTCAGCTTACGCCAGGGGAGTGTTGATTTGAGTGGCGCCTATGGTGCCACTTCAGATCGTGCGCTGGAGGGTAGACCTTGATGGGCGTCATGTGGTGGTTAAAGGGCAGTTGGATGGTGCTCCGATAGCCTTTGTGGTACTGTAGGTTCCCAATGTGAATCAGTCCCATTTCCTGGATACCCTCTCACCGGTGATGATCCATGGCCTCCACGTACCAAGCCTTTGGGGGGAAGAATTTCAATTAAGTACACAACACTCAGCGGCCCAGACCGTGCACTCCTTTGCAGACTGGTTGACACACAGTAGACTTCAAGACGTTTGGTGCTCCCTGAATGCTCTTGCATGGGAATATTCCTACTTTTCCGTGGTCCACCAGCTCCATACGATAATTGATCTCTTTCTAAGTAACCCTGCAATGACTCCCTTTGTTTGGTTCGCTGAATATTTGGTTTCACTTTGTCGCACCACAACCGTCTCCTGACGACGTTGTATTGGGGTAGGCGACGGACCGCAGTGCCCATGTGAAGACTACATACTCATTCTGGGATGATGCGTTTCATGAGACTGAGGGCGCTCATGTTGTTTGAGCTTAATGGGGATACTGCGTCCCACAGGGGGTGGAGTGGGATGCTTTCAATGTGGTAATACGGGGCCTCTATATTAAGACTGAATGTGGCGTGAAGGTGACATTGAGGCGGTAAATGACCGCAATGGAGGCTGCCTTTCGGGCGGGTGCTGGGGAACGCCAGTTGAATGAACGTTCTTCATCCAGGGCGGATTAGAGTGCCTATTTGACAGATTAGGGAGGCTGGGCTATGCAGACTGTCGCCAAGCATCATGCGGAGGATGACAGGGCAGGACGTATTTTGGCGTGATTGATGCACTCTGAGCTTGAGATGCCCCGAATGACCAACACTGGGTCCCTGGCAGGTGACATAATCACTACACAGTCGGACATTACAGCAGCCTTTTTTTACTATTACAGCACCCTTCTTCAGCAGGACGTTGTGGTTGGGAAGCACGCTGTCTCAGCGTACTTAGATAGTTTGCCAATCCCCTGCCTAGACTCTCTCCACCGCTGTGCCCTAGATGAGCCGCTTACTCTTGCTGAAGTTCGCTTGGCATTGGACTAGATGGCACGCAATAAGACCCCAGGGATGGATGGACTCCCGGTAGAGTTATATTCAGCATATCGAGCCACACTTGCCCCGAAGCACCTGCAGCTGTTTCAGTCCGCCAAGACCAGGGCTGTCCTTCCGACGTCTTTGAGAAAGGCCTTGATTGTGGTCCTTCTCAAGCCGGATAGAGATCCGTTGGAGGTGCACTTCTATTGGCCGCTCTCTCTGCTCAATACAGACTGTATGGTCCTTGGGAAGATGGTAGCAAATTGGCTGCTACCGTATGTTACCAGTTTGGTCCACCCGGACCAGAATATCTTAATTCCTGAGAGAAATATGTTTCTCAATCTTTGCCGTCTATTTCAGCTTGTGAATAAACAACCTATTGAGGTGCCCCCAGGTGTGTCCCATTAGTTGGATAATGAGATAGCCTTTGACACCCTGGGTTGACCTTAATTGCTTGGAGTGCTGCAGCGCATGGGTGTGGGCCCAGAGATATTGCTGTGGATCGATCTCCTGTATAAGGAACCCGGCTGCTAGAGTGCACACCGGCAGAGAAATGTCGGCGCCATTCCGTGTGCACAGGGGCACCCTAGAGGGGTATCTGCTATGCCTATTTATCTGTTCTTCGGCTCTGGAGACACTGGCAGGTCTGTTTCGTCATTAAGGCAAGCAATTGGGCATATAGAGCAGTCTGTCCAGGGAGGTGGTCTTGCTTTATGTGGACAATGATTTAATATATCCCGGGGATTTCCATAGGGACTTGCCTGAGGTGATTGAGGTGCTGGATGCTTTTGGTGGAGCCTCTGGCTTGAGGGTGATCTGGACTAAGTCTTGTCTTTAAACCCCACACAGATTCCCTGAGTTGGAGCAAGAGAGTTCATGCCACTCGGGTTTGCTTTGGCAATATGACACATTCCGTTACCTCGGAGTGAATGTTTTCCACAATCCTGACAGAGCCCCACCCAGATTACCATCAATTAGATCCTATTCTGCCTTTTGAAGGAACTCTGCTGTGGTATTTTTGAATAATTTCTCCCTTCCTTAGTTGGTAGCATACATATTCACTACTGTCAAGGTATATTCCCCTAATTTAAGCATCAACACTACTGGTCTTCCTACGCCACCTGTTTTCACATTCAAAACCTCATCCAGGAAGTCTCTATATGTTAGTAGGGCTACCCCACAAGATTTTTAATTACTGGTGTGGGAACTATTTTGACTTGTATAAGGCAAATATACCCCCCTTCGACTTATACAACATGTTCAACATGGCTAAAGGTCGCACGTGCTCGGAACTCAAATAAGTCACCATAGTTTGCAGAACTCAGATCAAACCCCACATGGATGGGGCAAGAGGAGAGTTAACATTCAACAGTACAGTTAATAGGAAGCTGAGTTATAAATGCAGGTAGCAGAGCTGTTTAGAGACAGAAGATTATTAAATTGCCTTTCAATGCCACAACATTCATAAATGTGTAAACGCTGCCTCTTGTCACTGAGCCATCTCTAAAAGAATGTTGCTGTTCCTCTGCATCCCTTACTAGGCCTGGGACATGCTTTAGGGTCAGCAGGCCCGATTTTTACTAAAGGAAGTCTTTAATTTGTTCCTTCAAGTCTAGAACCTTTGACAGTCACAGGCTCCAGCTGTGCTCTCGGAAAACATTTGTGAATTCCACTTTCTCACGAATAAGTGCACATGGGAAAATCTACTGAGAAAGTGCAGTACACTGCTAACTTTTATGTTTCTTTTTTCTCCACAAGGAAAATGACATCCCGCATGGAGGATTCCCTCCCCCCACATTTCCATAATTTTTGAGAATGTTCCCTTTCCCTTCACCTTCTATGCAGGAAATACATTCAATCCCGCCCTTATCAGGAGTAAGGAGTCAAAAACATAGAATGCTTATGTTGCTAGCCGGGGAAACAGAAGTCAGAATGTCAGGAGGGATTTTGATTTTGGGTGTTACTAGGAAGTAATGCACTTGTAATAAGACGGACGGGATATCCTTCACATTTGTGACGTAGCGCCTGTCTATCAAAATCATGCCCTGGTAACTTAGGGATTGCACACTCCAGCTTTTTAATTAAAAAATGTATCTAATAATTCATTTCTAGTACTTATGATATCACTGTCTTTATGTGTTTACTTTCTTTGCAGACTGATGAATTCAGAAAGTGTGCTCCTACAGCCGCGGGAAGAGGAAGGTGTGAAGTATGAGCGGACTTTCATGGCGTCTGACTTTATTGATTGGTTGATCCAAGAAGGGGAGGCCACAACAAGAAGTGAGGCTGAGCAGCTTAGCCGAAGACTCCTGGAGCATGGCATCATACAGCATGGTGAGCAGCCGAGGGATGCACCAGTAGGGTCCATGTATGGTATACTGCACGCCATTCCCCGCATGCAGGCCAACATCACAAGAGGATCTCTTTGTGTTTTGGATTTGGTCTAAGTTCTCTGGAAAAGTCGCAGCGCCTGCAATTCTCTCTTAAAATCAAACAACATTATGGATTCATAGAATGATTTTGTTGCAATGTATGTTCCAGAATCGTTTTTATTACAGTTTTTTTTATTGCTCAATTAAGTCCACATAGTGAATGGTGGTGCCCACAGCTGAAAAAGAATACATTGCCTAAACATAAGAAGTTACTTACCATAATAGTTAAATAGAATCTTGACACAGTTAGGAAATGATGATCCCTGTTTGGTAGGGTAAATGTGCACAACAGTGTGATTTGGAAGATAAGATAATCATGGAAATGATTATCTTGAATCTCTGAATGTCAAAAAAGTGAATATTATTGTCTTAAGAACGCATGTTGTGTAATGGTAGCTCCTGTCTAGTACAGTGACAAGAAACTGCAGCAGTGTGGTACCAAACTCGGTATAATATACACATTTCAAAAGTAAGTCATCAAGCTCGGATTTCAGTAGAGTCCTGCTCTGATGTTAAATGAGTTTTCAGATTATGCTGTACATCAACTGACTTTTCTGGCCTGATCCACAATGCCATATCCCATCCATAAATAAACATATATTCCCGGCAGACAATGGCTCCAATAACACCTGTCAAAAATCCACAAATTAATACTTGGTAAATGTAAATGGTTTTAGTACTGCACTGCTTCCCTTTCAGGAGGGAATGGTGTACGGAACACCCCGAAAAATGTATGGCATAGCAGAGGAAATTATATTTCCTGATGTGCAGAAAACAAGGGGAAAGAAAGCAAATTTACATTGGTAAAGAGCAGATGTCACATCTCTAGACGGATGCGTGGCAAAATATCATATATGAAAATACTGCCCTACACGAATATCATAGCCAGAGTAACGCCTACCTTGTATTGTTAATGTGTGTGTGTATATGTATATATATATATATTAGATTACTATTCTTAACTCTCTATATATCTTCAAGGTACATATATATGGAATAGTAAATATAAAGTTGACCAATATTTAAAACAATATTATAGTAGAGTATGTTCCAGGTGTACTACGGAGAAAATGTGTGCAGTTCAAAAAATCATAAATTTACACCTTTTTGTAGGAGTAGGTGTATGGATGTTATGTATGTGTATTCTTTGTAAATCTGATCTATAATCTTTTAAAGTCAGTATTTTTTACAACAGCGCCAGGGCAGCGCTGCCTGTTTTAAGCCAAGTGTTGCTTTTCATTTTACAGGGACGTTTCCATAAAGACACTACTCTTGTTTTTATGGTCATAGCACCCTAGAGACCCACGGGAGCAACTGGGGCTTCCCCGTCACCCACTTACATCAAGCACTGCAACTTGAAAACAGCAGCAGCACCCTGACATGCACATAGGTGTGTGCATGCCCTGTCAGAACTTAACTTCTCAATAAGGAGGTCTGTGAAATGGCTTTTATCCACAAAGAAGAGCTACTAACTGAATGGACACTAAGATTATGGGTTTGGTGGTCCTGGAGCGGGCCGCCACGCCACAGACCCTCTCCAAGACCGCCAAACCTGTGTGCACACCGCCGGCCAGATAAACGATTTCCAAATTATTTTACATATTTTTGAATGTTTAGTGCTTTCCGAAGTAAACAGCAGCCCTGTGTAGTCGTTCACCTGGTGGCCTCATATAAAGGTCAAGAGGGGGCCGCATGTGGCCCCCGGGCTGTACTTTGAGGACCACGGTCCTAAGGCCTCCCCTTAGCATGGCCATGTCAGGCAAAAATAGGTATACTGCGACAAAAATAGGTATACTGCGATGCCTGGTGCAGCACTTTAGTGTCCCCCGATCTCAACAGCCAAACAGAATAGGGCTAGGCAGAAGTGGTGCTGGGCGTAGTCCCAAGAAGGGTGCAATGTCTTGTCTAGCTCCATGTTCTCACAAGATTATTAAGGTTATTTTGAAAGTGCACCAATAACATCCCAGCTTCAATCCACAAGTTGGTCTCAGTTAATTTTCAGGCTTTGTTAGCAGTAATGTTTTACTGTCACATTTTCATGTCTGTTGTGGGCAAGTTGTATGGATGGATCCAAACTTTCTCTTCATATCTTGTTGTTTGTCTTCCTCAAGACGCCAGGTTAACGGCTTCTACCTGCTTGAAGATAAGCGATTATTGGATATCAGCTCACAGCTCTACTGACCAGCCCAATCTCAATGAATGATTGCAGCCAACTGATGCACTACTTAGGACCCGGCTTCATACTGATGACTTCAGTATTTAAAGAAAGGCCTTGTAACTATAGCTTCATTTTCAGACAAGTGCAGTCTTCACAGCTCCGCATAAGCAGTGGTTGGGGATCCTCTATGATGGAAAATTGTTCCCTCTATGTGCTGGTTCGTCGTTCCTTTAGCAAGCTTACTAGACCAGCGACACTTCTGGTAGGCCAAAATGTTTGACTCTCGGTGGATACAAAGCTGGAGATCTTAATAATCCCGGCAAATGTAGATTTATACTTGCCAATACTCCCTTGCGAGGCACATCCATCTAAGACTTCACAATTGGTACATTTAAACAAATATCTGGGTTTCTAATTGGTAGGTTTGTTGATCTAAGAATAACCTAAAACAATTGGGGCCATGGAACCTAAATAACTATTCCCAAAAGGAATCTCTCAGTATCTCGATTCTACTGTACTTACATTCCAGTAGGCTTAGAGTATGCCCATGAGAAGAGTTTGGAAAAAGTATTGGTTCTTGATCACCTTCTTCTTTTAAGTCCTAGTAAAACAAATATCTGATCTCTAGGACTGGTAATTATTGTCCATTCAGGTTGTGGTCTTGGCACTAAGTGGAGACACTGGAGAGCTGGGGTTACAGATACTTGATCGGGATTATGTTTGGGCACCCAGCAGGTTAGTTGATGCCCCTGCCCTTGGCTAAACAGTGAATATCCTCTTCTCATTCAAGTTTGACCTGACATTTTCCTCCCCTCCTGCAATATAGTCCAAACATTGCACAGTTCGAATGTGCTGCAGAAAGTTTACTTTGTGATTCATTTGGTTTCTTGACCATTTGACTTCTGTTGACTCTCACTGAATCATTAATGGATGCTGTGCACATAGCCTAAGCAATTTCTATTATTTGCCTCTGAAACACACAAGAATACAGAAACAAGTGTAGATCAAACAAATACAAGTTATTGAAATATTTTATTTATTTCACACAAAAAAATCCTACATTAAAATTTTAATACTGACTTAAAAGAGCTTTTCAAAATGTGACGGTCTTTATAAACTATAATGAAACATGCTAGCATCTAGTCTATCACTTTGTCTTTTTTGCTTCTAATGCATCTCTTCAGTTTGTCAGATTCCCGTACTTCAACTGAGGCTACCAATCGTCTATGCTAGATTCTGTTTGCTGTGCTTTCTGTGCTACCACAAACCAAGCCAAGGATACCAAGTAAATGATTAGCTTCCAATCAGTGGCTGCTCCTCCGCTAAGGCGGAGGCGCGTCGCCCCACTGCTATTTCAGCAGTGCAAAAAAGAGAAAGAAAATGATATTAATATGACGTTATAATAATTTTTATTTTCTATGCGGGAGTCGGAGCGGGGCTGGCTCCGTGACGGCGGAGCAGGGGAGGAGTGGTTTGCACTGTTCATGACGGTTTGCCCAGCCCTAAAGGGCTGGCCAAAACGTCATGCACACTTGGCATGTTCTTGTTTGGGCTGTGTTGCACAGCCCCGTGGAGAACATTCCCAGCCTCCCAGGCACTGCCTGAGTGTTCAAAGGACGCTCAGACCAATCGCGACGTTGCTCCTGCAGCGTTGTGATTGGCGTGGGGCCCCCAGAAGCTTGAGTGCTTCCGGAGCTTCCAGCAGAAGGAGAAGATGCTTGTAGCGGCTGGCGAGGCGTGCAGTGACAAGGTAAGTTCATTAAAAAAATCTAATGTTTAATTACCCCACTCCCCACCACTGTTCCTTGCGAGCCGCCACCTCTTCCAATTTCAAATTCCTTTACATTTACAGATCTTTTTAACATTTTCAATTTAGCACTTTGGATGTATATAGGCTTTATTAATCAACGAATAATCCTTAGGTTTCTCAAGTAGTGAACCCCTTCAGTAGGTGTTGTGAACCCCAAGGGGTCTGCAGACCAAGAACCTTGCATTTATTGTAATAGTTCTATTTAAAATCAGATGTTTATATCAGACATTTAGTAAACATGCACTCTGTCAAAAGGACAATAAAAAGCTTTTAAAAGGTTGTCCTTCCTTCACGTGTATACATTCTATCCAGATTTCTAGAAAACAAACATAAATGTTTTGAGATGCAATTTACATCCCTAATACATAGGCTGAACTAAAATGCACCATTGGTTTCTTTACAAATATCTATTAATGTTTATTTGTTCTATGCTGTTATCATGGTCAGAGGGTTGTATGACGGAACCCCACATGCATTTCCCCCACATACCTTTACAATTCCCCGACTGCGACATTACCACATGTTATTTCACCACGCATGTCGTTACAATGACTTGCCATAGGGGGCGCTAGACTTTGGAATAGTATAAATTGTATTTCAACTCCAGTCCACGCAACAGTAAGGAAGGTGTTGGACTTACAAATCCAACACCAGTCCAACAACGCGCCCCCTAAAGCAAGTTGTTGTAAAGACTTGGGGGTTAAAGTAACCGGTGGTAAAGTCGCAGTCGGAGTAGTGACTGCGTTGTAAAGGCAGGTCATTTTTTAATTTTTTTTTATTTTTTATAAATGTTTTTATTTGTTATCATTCCTTAATACCAAAATCGAGCAATACATCATTCTAATTAGTACAGTCATTGGTTAACATCACATACATCGCGCCATCCATTTACAGTCTTCAGTATAGATTGAAATACGGTCAGATCAACTCTCTTATAATACAGTTCGCACAATGTATTCCTCCCCTTCCACAGGGACCCCCAGTGGGTATCTCATCGCAAATTTAGTCGCTCAAGTCCGGTTCTGAGTCTTCGGGTGGGGGGGCACATATGTTTCCCCGAAAGGTGTTCCATTTTCCCCATACCCGTGCCCATTTTCGGGGGCATCCCCTATTAATAAAAACTGCCTTTTCCGCCACCATGGCGCCATAAAGGTTTTGGCACCATTGCTCATGGGTGGGGCTTGTCAGTGCTCCCCAGTGTTGTGCGATGTTTCGCTTGGCGAATGCGATGGTCAGTGTCACCCATTCCTGCGCTGCATGGTCGAGAGCCGTTGGCTCCCACATATTAAGTAGACATCTGCGTGGCTCAGGGAGGACATCAACCCCACAGACTTGGGTCACCGTGGCCAACACCGCCCCCCCAGTACCGTTGAATGCCTGGACAGTCCCAGATCTTGTGGTAGAATGTACCTATAGACCCACAACCTCTAAGGCAAAGTGGCGTGTCTGCCTTCCCTATTTTGTGAAGTGTCGATCTTGTGTAATATGTTCTATGTAGTATTTTTAGCTGCACAAGCTTCAGTCTGGAGGGGGTCGCAACTTCTCGTGGGGACGCAAGCACCTCTTGCCAATCCTGCTCGTCAAGCACACCTATCTCCGCCTGCCACCTCTCCCTAAGGGTCTGCGTGGGGTCCTTCTGGTTATTGACCAGTTTCCGATATGTTAATGAAATTGATTTTTTGGCTAAAGTGTCAGTTAGCAAACGGTCCTCCAGTGGTGAGGACTCGGGCAGAGCACTTCCTGGAGGTATGGCCCTAGTAAGGGCATGTTTTATTTGTATGTATCGGTATTGCTCTGGCCCTGCCATTTGATACGTGGATTGGAGTTGCGCAAAGGTGACCACCTCTCCCTTTTTCCAAAGGTCGCCCACCCTGGAAATGCCCATCAGGTCCCACTGCTTAAAACCTTTGCTCTTACGCAGCCTGCCAAACCGGGGAGAGTCCCATAGTGGTGTATGTTGAGTTATCGTCCCTTCCCATCCCAGTGCCCTTTGTTCCCTGTACCAAACCTGCACCGTGTGTGCCATTGGACCGATCAATTTGTTTATCTTGGCTTTATCATAAAGGGCGCCCATTATTCCGTCCGTACCAAACAGGTGTCTATCCATGCGGAGAGCCGGTTCGTCCTGGGGGGCGTGTAACCATTGATTGATCACTAAAAGTTGGGAGGCCCAATAATATAGATGGATGTTTGGTAGCGCAATGCCACCGTCATACCAGCTCCGCATTAGTTTACTAATAGCTATACGGTGAGGCTTCCCCTCCCACAGTAGGTGACCCACCTCCGCCGCAATGGCTTTGAAGTATGAGTCGGGTATTGGCATGGGTGTGTTTTGTATTGCATAACGAAACCGGGGGAGTTCCATCATTTTAAACAGTGCAGCCCTCCCCAGCATTGTCAGCGGGAGGGAGTGCCAGCTTCGAACGTCACTCTTCAGCCTCTTCAGCGGCGGGAGCAAGTTGTGCTCTGTAAAGTGCGCGTGGTTCGACGTGAGGTGGATGCCAAGATACTTGAATCCGTCAGTTGCTATCTGTATCTCAGCCCCTCTGGGCAGGCGTGGGGAAGGGCCGTTGAGTATGTATAACACTGATTTGTTCCAGTTAATGGAGTAACCAGAGACTCTACCATATGCGGCGCAAATGTCTAACAGGCAGTTGAGGGAGCGCTCCGGGTGTGTCAAATATAGCAAAATGTCATCTGCGTAGAGGGAGATCCGGTCCTCCCAGTCATCTGTCCATTTCAGTCCTTTTACCACCGGGTCCGCCCGTATCCATGCGGCTCCAAAACCAACGCAAATAGCAAAGGGGAGAGGGGGCAGCCCTGTCTAGTCCCTCGCCCCAGCGGATAGTCTTCCGACAGTCGCCCGTTGACCGCTACCTGCGCCAGCGGCTGCGAGTATAGCAGCTTTATCCATGCGCAGATTTTGGGTCCAAACCCAAAGCGCCGCAGTACCGCAAAAAGAAATGGCCACTCTACCCGGTCAAAGGCCATACTGGCATCTAAGGATAGGATGACCGCCTCTTCCTGTATGTCCGGCGCACTGGCTAATATACCGTGTAGGCGTCTGAGGTTCATTGCTGTGTTCCTGCCCGGCATAAATCCGGACTGGTCCGGATGTATGAGCGTCTTTAAGTGGGGTTGCAGTCTGGTCGCTAGCGCCTTTGCTAGTATCTTCGCTTCCGCGTTGAGGAGTGAGATCGCCCGGTAGGAGGAGCACTGCTGAGGGGATTTACCGGGTTTGAGTATCGCTATGAGTGTAGCCACCCTCTGGTCTCGCGGGAGCATTCCTTCCTCTAAACTAGCCTTGTACATTCTTAATAAGTGCGGTACCAGTGTGTCCGTCTCTCTTTTTATACCATTCCATTTGGATCCCATTGGGTCCCAACGCCTTCCCAGGCTGGAGGCCCCTGATGGCCGCGGCGATTTCCTCAGTGGTAAGATCCACTTCTAGTAGTTGTGCGTCTTGTGAGGTTAACCGTGGGAGCTGTATGTCTTGTAAGAAGTCTAGATTTTCTTCGACTGTTGTCGTTGCCATAGGAGTGTATACTGTCTCGAAATGATGCGCAAATGTCTTTGCGATATCATTTGGGTCTACTATTGTCTCCCCGGTGGATAACCGAAGGTGCGCCACCCATCTACTGGCCCTCTCCTTTTTGTCTAGCCATGCCAGTAGCTTTCCAGCTTTGTCCCCAACTTTGTATATCGTATGACGTGTTTTCGTGATTCGTGTCTTGGACACCTCCCATACATGTTCCCTGTACGCTTGTCGAGCTAAGTGTAGAGCATGGGTGTTGGCGCCATTGGGGTTGGCTGCATGATCACCCTCCGCACGGTCTACCGCACGTTCCAAGTCTAATACTTGTTACGCCTGCGCTTGCTTATGTGCAGTGATCGTTGAGATGGCCTGCCAACGTATAACTGCCTTGTAAGCCTCCCAAAGGATAAGTGGAGACTCTACTGTATGAGCGTTGTCCTGAAAGTAGTGCTTCGTGGTCTTGTGCATAATTTTCCTAATCTGTGGAACTTTTAGATATCCTGGGTAGATAGGGTAAATTCGTCTCCTACCCAGGAGGCGAGAAGAGTATGTTAACAGTAAGGGTGAGTGATCCGAGATTCCTCTAGGGAGATGTTTGACCTCTTGTATATCATCTAATCCTGTTTGGGCAGTGAGAAAATAGTCTATCCGGATAACCGAAGGTGTGCCACCCATCTACTGGCCCTCTCCTTTTTGCCTAGCCATGCCAGTAACTTTCCAGCTTTGTCCCCAACTTTGTATATCGTATGACGTGTTTTCGTGATTCGTGTCTTGGACACCTCCCAAACATGTTCCCTGTACGCTTGTCGAGCTAAGTGTAGAGCATGGGTGTTGGCGCCGTTGGGGTCGGCTGCATGATCACCCCTCCGCGCGGTCTACCGCACGTTCCAAGTCTAATACTTGTTGCGCCTGCACTAGCTTATGTGCAGTGATCGTTGAGATGGCCTGCCAACGTATAACTGCCTTGTAAGCCTCCCAAAGGATAAGTGGAGACTCTACTGTATGAGCGTTGTCCTGAAAGTAGTGCTTCGTGGTCTTGTACATAATTTTCCTAATCTGTGGAACTTTTAGATATCCTGGGTAGATAGGGTAAATGCATCTCCTACCCAGGAGGCGAGAAGAGTATGTTAACAGTAAGGGTGAGTGATCCGAGATTCCTCTCGGGAGATGTTTGACCTCTTGTATATCGTCTAATCCTGTTTGGGCAGTGAGAAAATAGTCTCGCGCGGGCAGAGCTCCGGCATGTGTACCTAGCTCTCTCCACACTGAATTTGTGTGCGATTCAATTGCCTGCAGCTATTTCCCTGGAAGCTAAAGCTCTGCATTCGGAATGCAATAAGGGTAGGTAACAACTGTCATGTACCCTCAGCTCCAAATAATCTCCTGACCTGCACACCGTTGCATGTGATACCCGTGTCGGAGGGGGCTGTCCTCCCACATCGCTCTCAGACTGCATGTCAGCTGTGTAATTGGAGCAGTCTTCGTGAACTGTGCACGCAGCTTGTGATAATGTGACAATATGTCGAGTGTGTACTCACACTGCCACAACAGAGATATGTATTCACTTTGCCATCATACGAAGTTAGTGCATTTTCCCCTGTTTTTTTCCCCGCTGTCTCTCTCATTTTTTCTCGCCCTCTGCCTCCTGTTTCTCCTTTTTTCTGTTATCGCCCGTTGCCTCCGTCTCAACCTAACTGTGGTAACTAGCGTCTGTGCGTGCAGGGACCGGAACATTTAATTATGCATGGCCCTTCCTTAAAGGTAACGGGACGTTAGGAAAAATGAAAAATATTCCGATGTGCTACATTTAGACTCCGTTCTCGTCAGGAAGAAGGATGTTGGTTTGTGCATAACACCCACCTTAGCTGTATCGTCTCCTGGGTACATAGCTGAGTTTTAGTGCCCATGACAATAACTTGTCCATGCATTCCCTGGAGTAAATGTGTAGGGAAACCCATGTGAGGTCACAGACTCGTAGCCTGAGGAACAAATGCAGCAATCCTGTGGTTTAGTGTTTACATCATTCTTTATGTGACTGGGAAATCTGTATTATAATCTGTCTTCCTCGCTCAGGCAGGCTGTGTGATCCTGGGGAAGTTCCTTTATCACGCTGTGCTTCCGTTCTTTCCCTCTCAACAAACTGAGAGCTCTTCAAAGCGGTGAAACCCTAGAAGCTGCCAGCAGTCAGGACGTTACAGGTGCCATGGGTTGGAACGTGGAACGAACAGACCTGGTATGTACTCAATCCCGCCTCAGAAGACTGAGCAGTGTGCTCTTCCGCACACGATCACATGTGGGGCTGCCCGCCTCTGCTTCTCTGCCGTGTATCGAGGGTCCGATGAACCCTCCCGGGGTGCTACATACTTACGGTAGGTAAATGACTGCAGAGTGATCCGGAGTGTCACACCCAACCTACCCCTCTCCAAAGTGCTGCACCTTGGCCCTGTGCCTGCTGACAGCTGCTCGGTGCCCGGCTCGATACCTCGAGGGCACCTCGCCAAGTGTGGCACGGGTGAGCCCAGCACGGCTTACGCAATGATGTCCAGCGGTGTCGAAATCCAGCCCGGGGCTTCACATGGGGTCTGAGGGTGCACAACAGACCAGACCATGCTCTCGGGTGGGGGAAGGGGCTTTTCATAGGGTCTGAGAGTGCACAACAGACCAGACCATGCTCTCGGTGGGGGAGGGGGCTTTTCATGGGGTCTGAAGGTGCACAACAGACCAGACCATGCAAAAAACATTTCCATTTACAGTACCAACAACTTTAAACTTTACAAATGCCAGACCTATTGCATTGCAAATGTTTGCTGTTTGTTAAAGCTTAACTCTGGTCCCTGGTCACTCCTTGAGAATGATTTCCTGGAGCAGACTATAAAGTTGTGCGGAGGTGAAAAGGGAGGTCATTTCAGGTCTTGACCGCAAGGTAGGAGAGGAACCGACCTCCACTTCGGCTTCGACCTATGCGAGGGGTGTGAGCAAGGTGGAGGGAGGCAGAGCAAATTTTCTGGAAGGTTGGTGGAAATTCAGGTAATGGTTGATGTATGCTGGTCCTTTGTTGTGCAGGGCTCTGTATTTGTGAATCAGTATCTTTAAGTGGCATCTCTTCAGAATGGGGAGTCAGTGAACCTTCCTGAGGTGAGGCGTGATGTGGGTCTGCTTGGAGAGGTCGAGGATGAATCTGGCCGCAGAATTCTGTATGGTCTGTAGTCTGCTCAGGAGGTGCAAGTTTATTACTACGTAAAGTATGTTGCCTTTGTCTAGCTGGCTGGTGATTATGGCTTGGGTGACGGTTTGTCTGGTGTTGACCGGGAGCCATTTGAATATCGTGCGGAGCATGCGAAGAGCGAGGAAGCAGGTGGAGGAGATTGTGTTGCTCTGGTTTTTCATGGTGTGTTTGCTGTCCAGGATGATGCCGAGGTTGTGGGCTTTGCTTGTTGGCGTGGGTGATGGACCTAGTTCGGTCGGCCACTAGGAGTTGTTCCATGTGGAGGTGTTGTTCCCGAAGATCAGTACTTCTGTTTTTTCTGTGTTGAGTTTCAGGCAGTTGTCTTTCATCCAATCTGTGATGCTCGTCATGCACCTGTGGAAGTTGGTCCTCGTGCTGGAGAGCTCTTCTGATAGCGAGAGGATCAGCTGGGTTTCGTTAGCGTAGGATATGATGTTTAGTCTATGGGTTCTGACGATGTCGGCCAAGGGGGTCATTTAGTTGTTCAACAGGGTGGGCTGAGTGATGAGCCTTGAGGGACATCGCAGATGATGCTTTTGTTTTCTGAGGTGTAGGGAGGCATGCAGATTCCCTGGGATCTACTGATGAGGGTGTCCCCTTGCATTCCGGTGTGGTGGAGTCTCTTGATAAAAGTATGGTGGGATTCGGTGTCAAAAGCTACTGAGAAGTCGAGAAGAGTCAGGGCTGCTTTTTCTCCTCGGTCAAGAAATGCTCTGGTTTTGTTGGTGGAAGCGATGAGGGCAGTTTCTGTGCTGAGGTAGTTGCGGAATCCAGACTGGTAGATGTTGTTCTCCAGGTGTTCCGTGAGTTGGCACTTGATGGCTTTTTTGTGGACCTTTGTGAGAAAGGGGAGCAGAGAGATGGGATGGAAGTTTTTGAGTTCACTGGCGTAGACAGACGGTTTCTCGAGGAGACGTCTGACTGCAGCATCTTTCCATTCATCGGGGTAGATGGCCCTGGCGATGGATGCATTGAAGATGGTGTTGAGTTTGTTGTTGATTGTCTTGCTCTCAGGGTTGAAGACATGCTGGGGGTAGGGGCCCGTCGGTGCTCCTCAGTGGACAGAATTCATGTCAGCGGTGATGTTTTGAGTGGTAAGCTGGTTCCAGGTGGTTAGCAGGTGGTGAGGAATTCCCTCTGTGGGAGTAATGAGGATGTCAGTGGTAGTAGGTTGGGGCTTGAAGTTTTTATAGATTTCGGAGAGCTTGTTGTGGAAGAAGTCTGCCAGGGAGTTACACAGTTATTGGCAGGGGGTGATGATGTTTTCAAAGGCTGAGGGTTGGAGAACTCTCTGACGATATTAAATAGCTCTTTGCTATTATGGGTTGTTGGTATTGATAGAGCGATGTATTGTAGGCTGTTCGGTCTGTGGTGTCTTTGCTGGTGCGCCATATTCTTTCCAGTTACTTGCAGTTGAGTTTTATACTTCTTAGTTCCATGGTATACCAGTATGCCTGTGTGAAGGGTCTGTTAGGTTTTGTGGGCTTGATGGGGGCATCTCTGTCAGTGCAATCAGCGATTAAGGCAGAGAAGTTCTTGACAGCCTATTCTAGGTTGGTCGAGATGTTTGGGTAGGAGGAGTTGAGAGCATTGGTCTATTGGCTCTCTGATACTTTATTCCACCTTTGGTGAGGGGTGCCGGGCGGTTTGGTGGTGGTGCCCGGAGAGCCTATGATGGTGAAGTGGAAGAAGGCATGGTCTGTTTAGGTGAGTTTGGTGACGTGACCATACTTGACTCTGCCGCTGGCTGTGAGAATGGGGTAGAGATTATGTCCTGCGATGGGCGTGGGTTTGGTGACAAGTTGAGTGAGGCCGAGGGTGCTAATGCTTTTAAGGAGTTTGGCTGCGTTGGTGTTGTCAGGGTCATCGAGGTGGAATTGAGTTCTCAGAGGAAGGAGTAGTGCTTGGAGTCGATGGCGAGCTGTGGTGGGAAATCAGGGATGGCATTGCAGAAATTGGCGTGAGGTCCGGAAGGTCTGTAGGCAAGCGTGCCTCTGATGGCGATTTTGCCATCAGTGTGGGAGTTGGAAGTTGAGATGCTCCATGATCGGGGTGGCATTGTCTGTGGTGGTGGTGCAGTGTATGGCATCCTTGTGGATGATGGCTCTTCCACCTCCATGTTTGTTGATACTGACTTGGTGTGTTATCTTGCAGCCGTCAGGCATTGCTGAGGCAGTGTCTGGTGCAGATGCGGCGTTAAGCCAGGTCTCGGTAAGGAAGATGATGTCGGGGGTGCGGGAGAAGATCGTGTCCCAGATTTCAGTGGCGTCTTTGCATAGAGATCGTGCGTTGATCAGAAGGCAGTGGAAATGTTCTGTGGTGGTAGTGGTTGGCATGGTAGTGGTTGCCGTGTGAGCGGGTGCCCCGGTGATGCCGGCGAAGAAGCAGTGCCTGGCAGGCAAAAGGTCCTACCATAGATCGAGACGAGGTGTGGCAGCAGCTGTGGCGGGGACCATGGCATGGAACTCGGTGGTGGTGTAGATTCTGGTGGTGCGAGAACCAGGGTTCCTGATGTTATGTAGGATGCAGATTGGACGGGTGCAAATGGGCTTGCCTTTGGCGCGCCGGTGGCGCTCCCCCTGCGTGGACACGCTGCAGCCTCCATTAAGTAGGTCCTGGGAGGACGGAGGGGCGCTGGGAGGGTGTAAGTGAGTGAAAAACTGTGGGAACAGCGATTGGCAGCAGGGGGAGCGGCGGAGAAATCCGAAAAACAGAAAATACCAAGCATACAGTGAAAACGGCAAGTAAAAACAGAGAGTACAGTTCGGCTAAAGAAATACAAAGTTAAATGCTATTCAGAAGGAGAAACAGAGTTAAACGTCTAGATTCAATGTTAAAGGCAAGGACATAATGTTACAGCAGAAAAGGCTATCTACAGCAAATACGAGGACCATAACAGCAGTGTAAAAATGGCTATGAGAACGATAACAACAGTGTAAGACCAACCAGGCAGCTGGGGCGAGCTACACTTAGCAAAGAGGGGAGCTGGCATGTGGGAGGCCATCCCTTCTTATCATTCTTCTCATAGCCCGTACTCTTTTTTTTAATTTTTTTTTTTTTTTAAATAAAAGCAAGTGAATTTGTTCTAAACCGAAGTCCTAGGACGTTAAAGCCTCAGATCACTAACTGAAATCTACAAAGGTCCCGCAGAGTCTGTCACCCACCTTTGGATGAGCCAGTCCGTCTCACGTGTACACAGTGCCCTGATTGTAGGATGAACCATGAAAATATAGGGGTAGTTAATGTACTCTTCCAGCTCTCGTGTTTTTGAGTCAGGCTGTTTTTCTCCATTAGTTCATATCATTTTCTAATGTGCTGTTTACTTTGGCGCTTATGGTTTCTTTGCTTTGTATCACATGCTTAAGAAGAGCTGAATAAGAAAGTAAACAGAAGGCCAAGGTCACTTTTTGTAATAATGATCCTGGGCAGAAGCAATACAGGTGGAAAATGAATGTGCATGTTTTTTTTTTTTGGTCATTCAAAAAAGGTTTCCATTTTCTCAGAACTGAGAAATGCAGAAAGAAGAATGAATGCAATGTTCTGCCCTCTGTGCATGTATAGAGAAACTGACTGGCAGAAAGAATTTGTATTTTTATATGCTTTGTCTCGAACACGCCCATTTTACATTGTTGGCCTGATTAACAAATAATAATTTATATTTACTCTTGTAGGTTTACACCTACTTTTTGAGTAAATGTATAATTTTCTTGTGACTCTCAAAAATTCTAGGAGTAATCGCGGGAAGCAGCGACAGTCCGAGCTTTCTGTGAGTATTCATAGCCATAAGCAATTAGACATGTGTAACTATACTTGGGGTACTTTTACATGTGTGTAATTGCAGGCAGAAGTGCATTACCTTTCTCGCCAGTCCTCCTCATCCCAGTCCTCACAGGATGAGCAACTGCTCCATATACACATTTTCATCCCAGGTATCAAAACTTGCGATTGACCTATCCAAGCCACCGGTCATGATCACATGACCATAAAGGAGCTGCCATCACTAAGCACTTCCTGTTTCGTTTTCGGTGGCTGTATGCCAGATTTATGCCCATAAAAAAGTTGTCTGTTTTCTTTGTTTAAAGTTTATTTAATTTTTTTGTTGATACAGACCTGCTATAGCAGCCTGTACTTGGTAGTTTTTTTTTGCTAAACAGATTTTATTGAATTTTTTGCAGAGGAAAGTAAGAACATAGCACACATGATTAGCTTGTTTGATATAGATACACAGCAATTGCTCAGGCCATTGGCATTCATTTGATATAGTACTGTGTTACAAAACAACAACATCAGCACTCCTGGCTCTAATCAAAGCCACAAGGTTATTAGCCCAGCCATTTCCCCCACACTCGAGTGTGCTTAAGGGGACACCCCCTTGCCTCAGAGACTTGTTTTTCCTGCTGTTCACACCAGTCCACCCCTCTGCGCCAGTGTGAAAGTGTGGGAGGAGAAGGGGAATTCCAGCGAGTGGCGATTGCACGTTTAGCGACCGTAAAGGCTGTTCTCAGGGGATCGATTAGCCCTCATGCCTCCAGAGTCCTCTAGGACACTCAACAGAAGCCTTAAAGGAGTCCCATCCAAGTACTTCAGTTAATTCTCCCACTACCGCAGCACAGAAGTTTTCAAACACAGGGCATAGCAAAACCATGTGATAGAAATCGACGGGAGTACCACCACAGCGGGGACAGACAGGCTCAGAGTGGAGTCCAGCTCGGTGGAGCCTAGCTGGAGAGAGATAGGCGCTAGAGAGGTAATATGTTTGATTCAACTGCAGTCTGGAGGAAATTGTGATAATCCTTGGTGCCATCAGCGCGTCGCACCAGGTCAGTGATTTTATCAAACAATGTTTGAAATTGTGTATTAGATCCTGCGGGTCTATAGCAGAACATGCCCGTAAGTAGTCTGCACTTAGTCTCCTGAAGTGAGAAGCCCAGTATCTCTATCCCTATGAAATCATCTACCTGTAGAGGTGCAAAGTTCAATTTTTCCTTAAATATCACCCCCCCCCCAGCCTCAGTTTGTACAGAAGACTCCCTCCACTTTTAAAGAACATAATAATAATTTGTTCTTGCACCAAATACACCATGGCAAATAGGTGAGCTTTTCAGAAAGTACTGAAGGGATACAGAATATTCTAGAATTGAAAGCATTATTATTATTTTTTTTTAAATATCTTTTTTATTAAACAAATAACAAAAGACAGTGGCATACAGGCGTAAATTCCTGTCCGCAAGGTACAGTTTAGGTCACAGAATTGTAACAGTTCTATAACATCATGTTCACACTATTGTTCCATCTCGGTTCTGGGACTGCTAAGTATTGCTAGGTCTTCCAGGGAGGGGGCCAGTGGGGGCTCACATATATTTCCACGGTATACATTCCACTTAGTCCATAACTGTGTCCATGTTTGGGGACATCCACGGGCCACATACACCGTTTTTTCCCTCGCCATACACCAGTCCATGTCTTGTTTCCAGGCACTGACCTTTGGTGGCGCTGCCGCTCCCCAATTCCTTGCAATGTTCCTTTTGGCGACCATCTGCCCCAGCGTCACCCAGGTCCTACCTCTAGTGTTTAGGTCCGTGGGCTCCCAGATATTTAGAAGACATCTTTTAGCCTCAGGCCGCAGCCGCAGCCCCCAAATCTCCTCCATGCATTCATGTATTTTCCCCCAATAGTTTTGGATCAATGGACACTCCCAGATCGTATGTAGAAATGTCCCCTCTTGGTCACATTTTCTCCTGCACCTCCCATCTGCGCTCCTCCCCATATGTAATAATTGGCGTTCGGAAAAGTAAACCCGGTGGAGAATTTTCAATTGCACCAGTCGAAGTCTTGCCGATATGGCCACTTCCCTAGGGGAGGACAAAGCCTCTTGCCACTCCTCGTCGTCTATTTCAAGTCCATCTCTGCCCCATTTCTCCCTCAGTGCCAGCAGGGGGTCTGGAGTATGGTGTATTAGTTTTTTGTACGTGAGGGAGATACTTCTTTCGAGAAGGTGCCCGTCTAAGAGCCGGTCCTCAAGTGGGGAGGACTCTGGCAGTGTCGATCCCTTTGGAATATTGGCCTGCAGGGAGTGTCTAACTTGCACGTATCTGAAGTGCTCCGAGGGTGCCATGTCATATGTCTGCTGCAGCGACTCAAACTATACCATTCCATTCTTCCCCCAGAGATCCCCTATACGTGAGATCCCGCTGAGATCCCACTTGTCGAACCCTTTCGTCCGTCTCAGCGTTCCCAGTATCTCTGAGTCCCAGAGTGGTGTCGCCCGTGTAAGCCGATTCGTCCACCCCAGGTTGCGGTTAACCGCATGCCAGAGATGCACTGTGTGCCTTGTCGGCCCTGTGAGGGGGTACCGCTTCTGTTTTGCATATAGCGCCCCGGCGAAATCGCCCCCCGGGAGGAGCCACTTATCCATACTGTACGCTGGATCGCCCCCGTCGCTATACCTACACTGATTGATGGCCGAAAGGTGGGCTGCCCAGTAATACTTCCTAATGTCAGGGAGGGCAATACCTCCATCGTACCATCCCAAGGTTAACTTTCTAAAAGCTATTCGCGGTTTCCCATCCCACAGTAGGTCCCGTTGTGCGGTTTCTATGGCTGCAAAGTAGGAATCCGGAACCGGGTCAGGGTAGTTTTGTAGGGCATAAAGAAACCTGGGCAATGCCATCATTTTAAAGAGCGCGGCTCTTCCCAGTAATGATATAGGGAGCGTCTTCCATGCACTGGCATCGCGTCGGAGTCTCTGCAGGGGTGGAGTAAGGTTCCGCTCATAGCGGGTCGCAGCGTCGGTGGCGACGAATACCCCAAAATACTTGAACCCTTCCCTCGCCACCTGGATAGGGCAGTCAGCCGGCAGGGCAGGGGGTTCACTGTGTATGGCATAGATCACTGATTTGCCCCAGTTAATTTTGTAGCCCGAGTTCTTCCCAAAGCTGGTGAAGATATTCAACACCACTCTTAAGGACTTTCGGGGGGAGGCCAGATAAAGGAGGATGTCATCTGCGTAGAAGGATATCCGGTCCTCCCACCCTTCGGCCCATTTCAGTCCCCTGATCGACGCGTCGTCCCGTATCCAAGCCGCCAGCGGCTCGAAGGAGAGCTCGAAAAGCAACGGCGACAGCGGACACCCCTGCCTTGTTCCCCTCTCGAGTGTGAACGCTTCCGATATCTTGTTGTTAACCACCACTTGTGCCAGAGGCTCAGCATACAGTAGTTGTACCCACCCGACAAAATTAGGGCCAAAACCCATCCGTTTGAGTACCGCCACAAGGTATGCCCATTCTAACGTATCAAAAGCCATGGTGGCGTCCAAGGAGACCACCACTGCATCTTCTTGTATTGTGTGCCTGCGTCCCAGTACTCCATTCAGACGTCTCAAATTGAGGGCGGTATTGCGGTGTGGCATAAAGCCCGATTGATCTGGGTGCACCAGTACTGGGCGGAGTCTGTTAGCCAGAAGCTTCGCCAGTATCTTCAGTATTGAAAGCATTATTAATGTGGTTTACCGTTTGCTGCATACTTATTATTTTTTTTTTTTTAAATCAAGACGATTGTGTAACTATGAAGTCTTTACGAAGGGTGATGCTAAGGTTTAGAGTCACTCACTGCCCACAAGGATTGATCTAATGTTCCCCAGCCAACACAAACTCTTCAGTTTACAGACAATTCTCATTTCTATGATAAAATTAAAAAATCGGAAGAAAAGGATAGAGAAAACTTTCTGACTCATATAATATGGAGAGGGTGTCTTTTTTTCAATGGTGGGAGTGTCTTGGCGAAACTGAGGCTCTCTCCTGTAATCTGACCCTGCTTTGTGCCGCAAGCAACCTACATCCATGCCCCGCCTCAATGACTGACAGCTAAGCCACGCCCATGAGATGTTCATGCCTTGGCATTTTGTCACTAGGGGAGAATAATCAAACACTTTTACTGCGTAACACAGAGTCCTTTATTTAAAGGTTTGCACTATATATGGTTAATGTGTAAGAGGATACATCGGTAAAATAACCATTAGATTTTATTACACTCACCGCCATGATACCAAGCTGACTGGCAGGAAGACCTGTTTGCCCACAAACACAAAAGCAGACGCTGTGCACAGTAATGAAAGAATAATGGTGAAACTGGGCGCTGTGCTCAAATATGAAGTGTGGCGCCTGTGTTGTAAATATAACAGCGGGCGCCGTGCTAAAACAAAGCATGTGCCCGTGCACAGTAATGAAAGAATAATGCTGAAAGTCTGTGCCATGCTAAAATATGAAGCGCAGCACCCGTGCATATTTAACTTATGTGAATGGCAGCCCATGAAGTGGTCGCCATGGTTATAAAACAAAACTTGAAATGTGTGCCGTGGTGACAAAATATCAGTTGCACATAATAAATCAAGTAGTCCCTAAACACAACACATGAGCGCTTACAGCATAATAAAACAGTAGTTGGTCAGTGCTCCTTCAGATGAAACTGAAGTGATGTATCGGGAGCACCAATAAATAAGGGACCAGGAGAGAAGAGTAGCGCTGGAGTTAACCAATGGCAGGCAGCAGTTGGGATTACACTCGCTATACTGCTTATGACAGGTCTTGCAGACAGCGCATACACGCTGCCTAGGCTCGACTTAAAAATAAACTGTTCAGCACTAATCCTATTCCCAGTGCAAATAGGTACAATCATCTTATGCCGATGTATGGCCGCAAATGCCCACTGCGATTTAGGGTAACATCCTGCCACAAGACACTTTCATCCCCGATTTATCTACGCCACCACGTATTAGTACAAGATTCCTCAGTTTACCTCGGTATTTATGTATCGCTGTTGGCTACAAAAGGCAGCACTGTTGAATGGGCCTGGGCATTGTACTTCAGTACCCTCCCTTGCACACGAAGATAACAAAGTGTCCACTAGCCGTAGAAGAAGATGCTAATCACCGATAGAGCCAGCAAAGGCTGATGATTTCAAACCACTTTCTGACAAAGGTTGGATTACATTCCTAACCCCCATACAGTCACACACCTTTGCATTGCTTTTGGAAGGATTAAAAGTTTGGCCTTTCTGACCAAACAACACATGTAAGCGACTACTCGCAGAACAGAGCAAGAAAAGGAGAAAAAAAGCAAGTGTCTCCCAACCACAATCTACATTTCATGGATGCCTATAGAGACCATGAAAACTTCACATGAAGTGGACATAAGGAGAATAAGCAGCTGCTCTAAACGACGCTCTTTCTTTTTGCAACTTGGCAAGCCACAGGATGACTTTCACTTAAGAGGAACACACATGAGCATGTAATCCTCAAGGGCAATGGGATGAGCCGCCAGTTGCTTGTTCAAAATTACCATTCTCTGTTTCTGCTTCAGCCACATTTAGTTTGCAGAAAAAAAAATTCTCTTGTGTTGTAGAGAAGAACAAATCCTCCATAAAGTCACAGCTTGAAAAAGGCTCCATGTAATGGGCATACAGATATAATTTTTATTTTATATGAGCGCACTTTGTGGCAAGGTGTGTATGTTCCAGGGGAGCAGTGGGATACCCTTATCGGTTCCTTCACCAATGTGCTCTGTATTTTGATCTCTCCACCCCAGGGACTGTAAGATAAGATCAGAACCCTTCTCCCAAGCATCAACACTCCCCTCCATCTCTTCCTATCATGGGAGCATGAGATCTTATATGCATGCCTTGAAAGTGTAAGGCCATCACTAACAAGCAATACACTGAGGAGGCGTAGGCCCTGGAGCACTCACCGCTGTTACATGACGTGATATACCGGCTCTAATGCAGAAGATGTCTCACTCGCCATTGACTCATCCCGAGGGGAGTAAAGCTGTGGAAGCGGTAAAGTAGAACCATTCTGGTTTTGTACAGGTGGTCCACAATCCACCGAACCCAAGTGCTCTGTGTTGCAATCACTTTTGTTAGAGTTCAACATCAGCAGCTCACCACAGCCCTGTGCTCAGGCTCAGCAGCTGCATGTACATCACACCCAGGAAAGAGGCACTGCCACTATTTTACTGCTCTCTTGCAGTGCTCTCCAAGTGGCGGGTGTCTGCGCATTAGCAGAAATGGGGATGGCTCATGCATTGCAAGGACTTGCCCTTTATCAATCGTTTCCTCCCTTTTCAAGCCCCAAGGAAAAGATCACATTCCTTACCTGTCCCCCGTCCATCACCAGCCAATAAGAGGATACTAAGAGATGTGGATTGGCGACTATTAGTGGGAGGTCCCATCTTGTGGCCCGCCCTTAGGCCAGCAAGAGCCTCCTCTTGGATGCTGAGGGGATAAGGGAAGGGCAAGAGATGAGAACTGCAGAAAGTCAATGCGACTGTCATTGAGCTATGTTTGCCGTCTGTTCCTGAGACAGCCCAAGAGATCTTAGAGCCAAGAGCCACAAGAACAGTACAAGGGTTATAAAAGTGTTTGTCAGGGGTAGCAGCTACTATATCTGGCGATCCCTAAATGATGTCTATGATGAAGCTGGATGAAGCTGTGTTTCAGCTTATAATCTTTTCAGAAGACATCCTGGTGTCAGTGACTGATCCCAGAGAATCACTGCAGGAACTATTTATGGTGCTTTGACAAGACTGGGAGGTCTTGAGATTCAATATAATCTTAGCTAGATCTGAGGTTCTCAGAATTACTCTGAAGCCAGCACTATCTAAGGAGCTAGGCTACAGATACCATACAATCTCGGAGATTCATACCTCTAGAAAATGTTAAGGGGATCGTTAGAATAGAAAGGGCAGATGTGCATATGTGAAAGCATCACAGAGCACCTGGGTGGTCTTGTTAAAACATCTATAATCCTGTCCTATTTCAGACAGTACCCTATTAACCTAATTATTAGGTGGAAGAACATTAAACAGCACCAGTACGTATGGCATATGTATGGGCATTGCAAAGAGCCAGGATGGGCATTCTGACATAATGCTTAGAGCAAAGGAAGGGATTGGGGACACTAAATTTGCTGTGATAATATCATGCAGGACACTGACTTTATCTATTGGATTGGAGAAGGATAGAGGCATATAAAGAATGGTGTATTCTAGATAATTCACTCGTGCGGTACTCTCCGAGAAGCTCATGGCTCCCAAGATTTCACAGATAAATGCAGCTCCATATGTCACTAGTAACCAGAACAGCAGTGGGGGTCTGAGAGAAAATGAGCCTCAAACAAGATCTGACAAGCTACTTTTTCTCTTTCACACTGCTATGGGGCAGTCAGTATTTCTCCCCAGATCTATGTAGTAGACTGTTTGGAAAGTGGAAGGAGGGGGATCTTCCAAGATAGTGGAAATGTTTGTGGATGGGACAGTTAAGTCTTTGGAGGCCATCAATAGGGATGACAAGATCCCTGAAACAGGGTTTTCAGTATTTCCACGTTAGGCTGTGGGTTGAGCAGCCCACGGTAGTGACACGGCTTACTCCACATTGTGTGAGAACACTCTCCATATTTCTCAACTTAAACTGAGTTCCATTATCTGTAATTAAATCATCAGGACATTCTTGCTAGCAAAAGCCCCCTTAAAAAACTCAATTGCTACTAAAGTGATGATTTGCACAACAATTTTTACTTCTGACCACTGGAGTGATAATCTGTCATCACTAAAGCAAACCTAGCTTCTTGAGGTAAAGAAGAAAACAGACCAGAAATTTCAAAGGCTATTTTGTCCCACGGGAATTCCAGGCACGCAATAGGTTTCAAAGATGCAGTTTGGAAAACACTGTTTTAGAAAACTAACCATAATTCCGATCACAAAAAGAACCCCTTCATTTTGTTAATTTGTAAAGGAAATGCTTACGTTTTACAGCTTTGATTCCCTCAAGATGGCTTCAAGTGTGCCATGCTTTTGTCATAAATACAGAATGCTAGCCCATCAGTGTCTCACCTGTCATAAACTTACTGTCCTGGGAACGGCCAGCAAATCCACCACCAGTGCCCAATGCAGGAATAATTCTCTGTATTTTTTAATTGACCCTTACTAATCATACTATTCTTCTTAGTCGTTTTTATTGTGTTTTCATGCTTCCAACCAAGTATGACAGTCGACACGTGTTTTGTCCCGTATGGGACTTTTCCAAAGCTGTGTGTAGTAAACAAATATGGAAACAGTATATGTGAGACTAATCTGACGTGAAATTTGTTGATTTCATACAAGAGTCACATTCATTACCTGCTGTCAATGGTACAAGCCGAACTTAAAAATGAATCAGAGAGAGATCGCCAAAGCAGACTTATGTTCCTTCACATGCAAAGTACTACAGAATTATTAGAACAATACCTGACCGGACAGTCAAAATGTAAAAAGAAAATACCCATTCTGTGTATATAGGCCGTATCTGTGATAGAGCACCTGTGTTCTGGGGCCAAACATGGACTGAGTCCATGAAGCTTGCAACAGAGAGAAAAGGAATTGTGACTCAAACAGAATAGAATATCCTCAGGTATTGTTTCAATAGTTGCATAGGTTGTGATGCTTGCTCAGAGTTTGATGACCAATTTGGCCAAGTAGTCTTAAGAGATGTGCTTGCTCAAGTCAATATCTGATGCTGCTGTTCTCATCGTAGTCTAGGATCTTGCTTTGCAGTCTACCCACAGAGGGGAATAGGAGAAAGCAAGGGTATAGGAGAAAGTTGTCCTTATGGTGATGCATAGTACTCCTAATTTTAGGCTCTCTTCTATTCTCATCTCCTAATAGTCTACACCCTCTTATATCAGTCAAACTTCTCATAGCAATTGGCTTCTTTGTAAAGATGGAAGGGGTAAGTGTATACACCCCTAAGGATGATACCGGTTGCACAAGGCTTGAAAATACTTGCATTTTTCTGTCCTACCACTTGATTGCAGGGTGCCCACAGGATGGAAATAGTGAGATTTGGCTACACATATGAAGTCCTAAAGTTAACCTTATCTTATTACTACCCAATTTAATGGTACTCATTTTAACATCTTTGGAGCAGTGAGAAGCTAAGTAGCCATGTCCGGATTTAATCTGTGAGTTTCATTCAGGTTATGCACAGATCTCTGCAGTAGATACAGTCAGTCTACAGACATTGTTTTCTGTAGATCTGAGACAGTGAGAAAAGGGTAAAAATGACACAGTTCCCCTTGCTTTCCTTAAGCAGCAAAGAAGTCCGAGTACCCATACAGTAGTTAGAATACAAATGGAATGTTTAATATGCACCAGTAGTGTGTCACAAGAAGTAGCTTGAACTGACGGAAATGTTTCTATACTCATTATACTAAATGTGCCACTGGCATATTCTATAATATTGTCTACTATGCAGTATTCCTTCAATAGCAAAATTTCAATTTTCTAAGCTGTCCTTGGAGAAAAATTGAGCTCTGGGCCGATGCCAAGTCTTGCTCATGCCGGTGCAGGATTTCCGCTCCAGAGTCGGTACTGATTCTTGTTCACTCTTCTGAGGGATGGACTGTTTCAGACTCGGTCTGAACACCTGCACACTGACTATACATATGCAGAGGCATGCAACTGCAATGCACTTATCGGTATATTACCTGTTTTCTGCTAAATCATCAGCCCCTCAGATTCCTGGGACAAAGTTGCATAGCATAGCTTTTAGATTAATTTGCTGGTGGCCATCTTGTAAATGTTTTTTTTCCACCTGCAGATCCTCTTCTTTCAAAGGACTATTTTCCATTCCACATCTTATCGTAGGTTAAAGAGTTTTGATGTTACTTATTTTACTTTTCCTACACAATGCAGTATGGGGAAAATCTGCTTTCTGTCTTTTCTTGGTTTTCGTCCAGGTTCATGTGCGTTTAAGAAGACAGGTCGATTCCTTTGTCATTTTGCAACTTTTCATTTTTTCAGCTTGTTGCTCACTCCAGAGTAACTTTCCTGCTCCTGTTTTCTTACTTTCTTTGGTCCTGGCCTTCATGCTTTGCTTGATTCCTCACAAAAGGTTTTCTGATCTTCATTTTTTTCCTGCTGTGGAACTGAACTTTCTTCAGTCTGTTAACCTTAATTTCTTGTTATACTGTATCCATTCTGGATTTAGAGCTGGCGAGGGAAAGTAACAAGTCATATCTTCTCTCAAGAAAGCATCAATCTACATCGAAGACCTGCCCTTGACTGCAGAATGTATAGGTTTCACACTAACAATGTGTGTAACTTTAAAAAATGTTAAAACATACAGCAAGTTTATAACTGCTATGCGAATACATATTCGCTGGTCCATGAATGACATTGTGTAAACAAATTATTTTTGCACCTAGCATTAACAAACAACAAAAGCATCAATAAAAAAAGTGGGGGGTGGTGGGGGCTAATAATTGTGACTATAGAGTTTCGGTATATTGCCCTTCAGGACCTAAATATATATTTGGTGACTTATAAATACACAACCCTCTGAGAAAAAACTTTACAATGGCCCTATCTGGAATTAAAGTTGGAGAATTCCTGCATGAAATGTACTCGATTCCTCACTTTTAAAACTACATTCAGGCACCCTGGTCAAGTAAGTACCAAGAGTAACTGCGCAATAACCTGTAATTGTACGGAGGGGGGACCGAGCTACATTTAAGACTCTTTTTCAATAGTATGTATTTATTTAGGTGTTGTGTAGACGATGGAAAGAGACATTCACAATCAGACGTCATCCCCGAACCTTCAGCTACACATGTTGGGCATTAAAGATAGAGAAAATATTTTGCATGTTGGCAAATTAATTGTTCTAAAGCCATTGTCAATTCTAGATTGTTGTATTTATTTCACTATCTATCTCTATTTTCAGTATCCAACAAGCACCATTTTATGGACAGTAACCTCCTCTACCAGTTCAAAATGAACTTCCGACGGCGACGCAGGTTGATGGAGCTCCTCAGCGAAAGGTCCCCCACGGTATCTGAAAGCCAAGACAGTCCCTTCTGTCTGCGCAAGCAAAGCCATGACAATAAAACCACAAGTTTCCTCTCAGGTGAGGCATTAAGTAGCATTGAGTGCATCCAACTATATGTGAAGCATGAAGATTGTGACAGAGTGACTTGAAGTCTATAGATTGTGCCAGCGTGTGGGTTAAAGGTTATAGTGAATCTATAAGCCATGGGGTCCATATTGGTTAATTGTACTGTTGGCAAGGTTTCTCAGATTTTCTGTTTTGACTGTGCCTAGCTTTGTATGCTACATGCTTTCCATATCAGACTAAAGATGGGAGGTTGATGTAGATTACACTAAACTAATGTTAGCCTGTGTTCAACTTTGCTTAGCCCTTGTTTCTAGCCAGAACGTGGTATGCTTCAGAGGGTAACACCAATCACACAATTTGTCAAAAACTCTTACACCATGATTCAGCAGGATAATTTCCTCCTTTTTAAATGACAACCTGCTCATAGACTACCACAATCTTGCATCAGTTGATCACTTTTCTAGTACCATATGCTGAACACAATCATTAACTAATCTTTCCATTCAATTGCATGGTAAACTGATTGTGCAAGTGATAATAAATACATATTCAATTGCATGGGGTATGTTTGTATATCGCCAGATAATTTATTTACTTAAGTATTTATTTAGGTGTTGTGTAGAACACAAGTTGTTACTTGAGAAAACTTTGCACCCCTTTTTGTACAAAAAACATGGCATGGTAAGAAATGTACAGTTGACAATGAGCCTTCAACGTCCAGATGTGGTGAGGACCATCAAAAACATGTGCTTCGAATATAATGCTGTGGGCAGAATAAGGAAAAGTTTTGTAGAAGCCTTTAGTTTAAAGTAGACAAGGCTGTGTCCTGGCACGTTTTCTATTTTTAATTTATATTAATTTCCTGGGAGAATACCTGATAACGGCCGGGAAGGACCTGCCAAAGATCCATGATAGAAAAATCCCCATGCTGCTTTACGCAGATGACGCTGCCCTAATCCGACAAACTGCTAATGGGCTCCAGGTCTTACTAGATGCTTTTAATCGTTTTGTGAGTAGCTTGGGACTGAAAACAAATCAAACTAAGTCCTTCATAATGAAATACGGTCCCAAACTAGCCAAGACTGAAAGGTTTTTACTAGGCGGGGAAGAAATTATGAAAACTCCACATTTTAGATATCTGGGAATTCCGATAGACATAGATTTTAACTGAAAATTTCTTTCGAATGTAAGAGCCATGCAATTCCAAAGAGCAGTTGATGCAGTTATTAGGTTCTCTAAAAGACTTGGCCATAAACCACTTAGAGAAATTCCATGGTATCTTTAAATGTAAATGTGTGTCTGTCGCAACATTTGGTGCAGGTTTATGGGGGTATATTAGTGGCAAACCTCTACAAATTGTGGAGAACAAATTTATAAGAAGACTACTGGCAGTTCCACATTCGAGGTCGACGGCCTTTTGCCACGAAAAGTTTGGGCTTGATTATAAAGAAGGTTACATCAAGTTGCAACCACTTCTGTTATGGAATCTGGAAAAACCCAGAAGCCCATCTATGTAGGTCAATCTTACAAGACTGTCTAAAGCTGGACAACTCTCTGGATATCCCATGGCTTAAGTAGAGTAAAAGAGTTTTGAAAGGACTTGGTATGCTTAATTTGTTTCTTAACCAGTATAGTCTGGTGACCATTCCTCTAAAGCACAAATGACATGGCAGAGAATAGAGCAAGATGGCCAGGAAACACTCTTAGGGTCTTACCTGCCCTGCCCGCATTTTATTTACATAAAATTATAAATGGGAGACACCAGTTTCTTCTGACACGGTTCCGTCTGCAAACTATACACTTTCAGTTAGCATTCCCAGTTAAAGGTACATGGTTTTCGTCTCTTCCTCTTTGTCACCGCGAATTCCCAGTGGAACAAAGCACCATGCACTTTTTGCTTTTTTGCACATTTTACACCGCACAAAGAGTGTGGTTTCTCCGTCCTATATTACGAGCATTAACAATAAGATCCCATGTTGCGGCCTTTACTTATTTGCATTGTCTGGGAAATGGACCTATTATACATGCTGTTTTAAATTACATGCTAAGTGCCATAAAGGTACGATCTTATTATTGAATGACTCCTTTGTGGTATAGATGTCTTTTAATACCTGTTTTTAGTATATTTAACAAATGTTTTCCTCAGTTCTATGAAATGTAATACTGTATATGGTTTTCTTTTGTTATGACTTTTATGGCTCAGTGGAGCCAAATAAAGTATTTTGATTGAATGAAGTAGCCCCATGAAATAGAGGTTGTTTGGATTTAGAAGTGATTGTTTTCAAATCATTGTTTACTTTGTACATTTATGGAAACATCCCCCATTTGAATCATCCTGTTGAAAGTTTATGTTGTGCAAACTAACTGGGAAGCAACAGAGCACTGTAATGCAAGTGAGGTTGGAAATGTGTTCCTCGTAAAATACGTAAAGCGGGAAGAAGTCGACGGAATAAAGACTTTTCTTTGTTGGATGCAGGTGAATGGTGAGAGCTTGGAGGCTTCTTATCAACGATCGTTGAAGTGTTTCTTAAGAGCTGTATTTTGTGAACTACAATAGGGATGCAGCAGGTCTGACCGGGTATCGACCGGGCGGAAAAGGGACTCAATATGGTGGCGGTGTTTGCAAGACACCGCCATCCATATTACTATGGGGCATTTCTCATGCCTTTCCATGGCGGAGATTCCGCCATGGAAAGGCATGCAGTAAATGCTACGGGGGCCCATTGTGGGCCCCCAGTGGGCTGGGAGGTGGGGGGCTTCAAGTGCAGCCACCTTGTCCATTCCAATGCAGGGGGATACCATAGGTACCCCCCAAGTACCTATGGTACCCCCTTGCATTGGCATGGACAAGGTGGCAGGCACCGTGTGGTGCCTGTTACCTTGTGCATGGCAATGCCCAACGTGCATTCCCAGCATTGTGGCGGGTGGTGCTGTGAGCACTGCCCGCCACAATGCTGGGAATAGGGGATGCCACGGTGGCGGTGGCATCCATCGTAATAGACCCCATAGTAATGATAAATCTAATGTAAATAAACTTGAAGCAGGCACCCTTATAGTACCAGGTTTTCTGCTTAGATCTGTCACGTATTTTGGATATATTTTGTATTTTGTATTGATTATTAAGATTTACTAACTGGAGTTTTAAATTGAAACAGCATCCCAGAACCTGAATATTGTTATCAATAAGTGAAGTTAAATTAAGGTGTCTATATTAATGTGCTGCTGTTGTTTAAAGAAATGGGGGCCGATTCACAAAGGCATTCAAGATGATATGAGGCAGTGCCGCAGGTTTACTACTTGACATGCCACTATGAATCAGTTCAGAAATGTCCAGCTCCATATTAGTAAAACTGCACAGAGGGCACATTTCTTTCTAATTGTCTATGAATAGTCCCTGAATACTCTCATTTTATTCAAAATGTTACATGTTTTGGGGCCAGTTCTTATATTTAAGAATACGTACAGTAGTACAAGATGTGAAGTAGTACTGGAGGATTACTATTTCACATTCACATTAATGCCTTTGTGAATCAGCCTCATGGCTAATAACTCGTTCATTGACAGTATCACTCTGGGGCTGATGTTTATCCTGATGCAGATGGCTTGACTGATGGATCAGTGACAGAGTACATTTGCTCCGTAAGGTAGGACATTGTCAATAGAAAAAGGCTCATGTCATGGAAAATGATCTATCCGATATTGGCTGGCATTAATTTGCTGGGACAGTGGCACGCTTATGCCCTGACATGGCATGTCTTCTCTTTCACATTCTACATTGGCACCACACAGGGCTATTTCTTGTAGCTCCCCCTTGGCATCAACATCTCAGAGGCTTTAGAGAGTAACAGCAAGAAAATATTACTGTCAGCACCTAACTGGAATGACAGATGTCTTGAAATATAACCTTTATATGAGAGCTACGAAAAAGTGTACAAGACTTACTTTTAACTTGATTTGTTTTATGGTCTTGCTTATTGCTGACTTGCATTAGTCATTGATGTCATTTCAGTGCTGTCTTTAGTGAAAGAGAATTCTTACTCAAATATAAGGAGATGTTGATGGCTCTCTTCGGCCTGTTGCATACTAGCACAATTCCAGAGTAACACTGACACTTAACAAAAGCACTAGCTACAAATGCCATTAACATATCAAGCTGCAAAACGCTTGCAATTTGTGGACCCTGCCCTGTTGTGCATCTTGGTAAGAGACTGAATAATATACTCTTAAGCAGTTGCTACATATTTAAGGAATCTGTGAGTACAGATAATACTCCCATTTACCTTGCCCTACACACAGTCACCTTGCTGTTTTATCAGGCTTATAGTGACATTTTATTTGCATAGTTGAAATGCTTGCTGCACAAGACAGGCCCAATACAGTGTATGTTCGCTGACCCACTGTATTTGCTTTTTGATTTCCACAGTAAGTCCTACCAAGGAGATCAGGATAGTGTCGGCAGTGAGACGGAGCAGCATGAGTAGCAGCAACAGTAGCGGATACTTCAGCAGCAGTCCCACCCTGAGCAGTAGCCCGCCAGTGCTATGCAACCCCAAGTCAGGTAAGAATGTGACATTCGGTTGCCTCTGCTGCTCATAAAAAATGTTTTGGGGAGTATGAATTGGGATTATTCTGTTACCCATCTAAACCATTTAGCTGTATTGAAATGATATTCTTTGGCACTTACCACCCTGAATGCAGTGAGTATTGAGCGTTTTTTTATTCATGGCTGCTAGCATACAACATAGCTCTCAATATTTTATGATTGAGAAGCTCCACCAATGCTGGTATGTAGCAGGAAGAGGTCAGACTCAATTTACAGCAGCTATTTTTATGCTGGAACCTGAAGTCCCCGGCTAATCATTCTGCTCTGTCTTGCTACAGTGTAGTGGCAAGCACCGTGGAAGGGCATTAACACATTCAGTGTCTGGTGTAATTATGAGCAGCAGCTGCCAGAGGTCTGAGCGAATTCAAGGCTTTCACTCCTCCACTCCGAGGGCTTCACCTCAAGGACAATTTCTAACTCTTTTCACAGTGTTCTGGCTGGATGCAACTGTTTGAATCTGGGTCAAAGGAAGGCCAGCCCCAACAAGACCACTGTTGGCCTCCACACCCACAGAGCTATTCACAAAGGTTACTTACACTTATGAGTAACTTACACATATCATTTACTCTTACGCTATTGAATAAGGGTACCATTTTTGGCTATTCACAAAATCTGAGTGCAAAGTTGCTCAGAAGTGTAAACTTACACATCTCCACCCCCTGAAAAAGGGGGTGGAGCCAAATTTACTAGTGCAAGCTACTACTGCAAAAAAACAAAGACCAAGTGGCCAACTACTGATACTGCAACACCGTTACATAGAAAATAATGGTGGTAGGTACTTAAAATGAAGTCCAACAGGAAATAATGTGAAATTGAAATATGCAAAATAGTTAAAAATATAATTAAAGTTATTATTTAATTGTAAAATAATTTAACAACCTTGTTTGAATATATAAATTAATATTAACATATTTTTTTATTCAAATACAAATAGCTTCCTTTTATTGAATTCTATACATTAATTATTAGTGATGCATAACAAAAAGAATATTAACTATTTTTCTTTAATAGGAAATTTATTTTTTAATTTAAACTTCAGAAAAAAGATGCTTTATTTTTATACTAAATTAGTTGAAGATTTAATTCAAACTTAAGTTAATGATGGTGTAGAATTCTTTTATTTTGTTTTACATTTATAATAAATATATAATTAATTTACATTTATATTTAAAATAGAAATATTTCTACTCATTTATGATAAAGCTTAATACACTTTTTTATTTTAGCTATACCTTACCCTAGGTAGATCTCCACCAGAATGGAGTCTCCCTATGGTAAAGTATAGGGAAAAGTAAAAAATGTTTATTTAACTGAAAAAATTAGCTAATGTATTTTACGTTCAATATTAATATGAATCAAGTGTGTATATGTATTTTAAATGAAGAACAAAATTAAAATAATGCTGCAGCTTTATTAACCAAATTTTGAATTAATTTAAATATATGGCATTAAATAAAATTATTTTTCCAAAGTTTAGATTAAAACATAAATTCCCATCTAAAGTGATTTTATTTTCTTTATTATGCATTGATAATTATCAAAAGTGTTACTAAGTATTACAAGTAATCTAATTATATTTTCATATAAGATAATGTTACATTAATTTATACATTCAAAAAAGGTAAATAAAATATTTTATCATTAAATAATAAATGTTTCATTTTTATATTTTGTAATTATTTTATTTTAAACTATTTAAAACATTTTTTTTACATTTAAGAGATCTTAAGGGATTTTATTTTAAGACCCAACCACCAATATTGTCTATTTTTATTTTTGTTTTGCATAATCAATGAGTGGCCATGTGTGTACTTGACTTACTCCAGCTCTGAGACAAAGTAATATACTACGGTTTGGGTACCTTTTTTGACTGTAGTAACTTTAGAAGTGCAGTTTATGAATAGTAGTTGGCATACTGTTTTGTGAGTGGGTGCATGTCCCTCCCTAAAACCCTCCTTTCTCTCCTTAAACCCCCTCCTCCCTAGAAAACTCCCATTAGTTTATTATAAGTACGCCACTTTTTACAGCCATTTTTCCTGGTCCCACCCATATTTGATACTAAGTAGTAAATCTACATATGTGAGGAACTCCCCGTACAAAAGATGGAAGCTATAGAAGTGGACAATTACACTTGTACTTTTGTTGTGGGTAACATTTGGTAGTAGTTTAGTACTACTACTAAAGTACCTCAAAATGCAGTCTGTAAATAGGCCCTTCTGCATCCAGTCTGTGCAAACAAGGATGCCCTGTGTATCTGTACACAAACTGGTGAAGAGTTTAACTAAGGCATAAAAGTGGGGAGTAAGGAACTCAATACAGGATATCCAAAAACACTTGTGGAGCTCAACTCCCCAAGCACTATCTACAGGACCAAATAAAAATGGGTTGTTTCGAGGTCACATTTTTAATAGATCATTAGATCTCTCTTCTTTTTGAGTAAAGTCTTAATTATTAACTGATGATCCTTTTTTCATCAAAGAATAAATGTCCAAAACCTGGTTAAGTGTATAAACTAGCTAGAGTACTGTAAGACCTGCTGGATGACCGAGATTTCTGCAGTAGTAAGTTTAACTCCTTGGGTTATTAAGATAATGTGGCTCATTTAATAATCGTAGAGCTGTTAGATTGAAAAATCGATCACTTTGTGATAGAAAGCTGAAAGTTGGTACAGACATTCGTCTTTGTAATAGTATTCATATAAGAGCAAAACCCCAAGTAAATCTTGTCTATGATATCATATAGTCTATTCGAAATCCAAGATGGCCGACAAATATCACAAAGTGAATTTAAATTTTCGATTTGCATCAAAATTGGCACAGAAGTTTATGTGTACACGTCAGTGCATGCCCACGTTAGATCTAGACTGTGACATCATAAATATAAAACCAAAATGGCAGCCAATAAGGACGGCAGGAATAAGTAACATACACTATAGCAAAAGTAAATGTATAATTTGCATCATTTTTATCCTTAAAACACTTACTATGAACATGTGGATAATGTTGCCATTGTAATTAACAATACAAGAATATATATTAAACCCTGATAACATTTATAAAATACGAAATAATGATGATTCAAGTTTGATACTGTCTTAGGGCCTTATTAGGAGTTTGGCAGTCTGACCACTGTATAACCTCATTCGTCCCTTGCCAGCAGCCCACGGCGTTGGCAGTTTAAAGACCACTGTGTTATGAGTTGTCCACTTGGCCAGTGGTGTGGAGGCAGGAATCTTGCAGCGGCAGAGAGTAATTTTTCCAAATATATCCATGCCTAGGTGTGCATTTCGACTGCATATGTGTCGGCTGCACACATATGCATGATATATGTGGAAAAATACCATGTACCCATTACCGGGGTTCAGCCCATGTGATGGCAGTCCTGGCAATGGGTATATGGTTCGAAAAAGTCTCACCTCTATATACCGCACACAGGGTAGTAATCCTCGAGGTGAAGATCCTTCTGTGAAGGGGGGACCTGGAGGCAGGGATCCATGCCAGACTCTGCCTAGAAGAAGAAGAAAGGGGTGAGTACGCACCCCAAATCCTTCATATCAACCACCTTAAAGAAGGTGGTCGGACCGCTGCGGTACGCTCAGGGATCAGGCAACTCATAATACGCACATTGGTGCAGCTCCCCCGTACCGCCCTATGGTGGCTGCCTTTCCCCGATTGCAAACCCAGCGGTTGGGGTTCTCGGTGGTCCAGCGGTGGTCAGACCGTCGAGCTCTCCATGCTCGGACCGCCAATATAATAAGACCATTAATCTTTTTTTTTTAAATTCTTTTTATTAACATATGCTCAGCAATTAATACAATCTGGAGACTGTTACATCGAATTACAGTATTTCCTGTTCTCATGTCATCAATGGTACATAAATCATTACAATAGCAACTCACTCCATGTCTCAACTTACCCTAAACTACTTCCCTCATAGGCCTCGGTAGGTCTGCCAGGTTCCCCATATCTTCTCCAATTTCCTCGAGCAACCCCTGCTCTTGTATATTGTATATTGTTTTTTCTGCTTGCCTGTACCAGTCTAAGTCAGTTTTCCACTCACCTATCGTCGGAATCTCGGTTGCTCCCCATTTCATCGCAACGTTCCAAAGCCACCCTCTGTCTTGTGTATCTGGGCCAGTCTTCTACCCTGGTAATTATAAGTAAAAACCATTTTGGTGTCAGCTGCACGTCTATTCCCGTAAATACCGTCAGTTCCCCCCCCCCCACACTCTGTGCCAAAACTCTTGTAACCTTGGGCAGCCCCATATTAAATGATAGAAGGTCCCCTACATTCCACACCCTCTCTGACACTCTGAATCTTCACTTCGCCCCATTCGATGTAACACTGTTCTGGGATAGTATACTCGGTGAAGGACCTTCAACTGAATCAGTCGGAATCTTTCCCTAATCGCCACCTCTATTGGGCCTCGTAATACTTCCATCCATTCCTCATCTTCAAGCGGACCTATGTCCCCCTTCCAGATTGCTCTCAGTGAGCTCAATATTTCAGGGTCTTTTTTAATTATTGTTTTGTATATCAGGGAAATGGTCTTTTCATGCAGTGGCTCGGTCAGTATTCTGCCCGCGAGGCTTCTTCCAGGATCTGCCCTTCCCTTAGATAATTGCGTATAGCATGTCCTAGCTGCAAGTTCTGCAACCACTCTCCTTTTCCCATCTCAAATTCCTTTTGCAGGGTTGCAAATGTAATGTAGACTTGACCCCTTCATATATCACCTAACGTCTCAATGTCCAAAAGCTCCCATTTCGCAAACCCCTTTAGTTTACTCACTTTTCCCAACCAAGCGCCATCCCAGAGTGGGGTCATCCCTGTAAACTTACTCTCCCATCCTAAGTATTTCATGGCCGCCTGCCAGGCCAATGCCACTGTCTGGGTGTGCTGTGGTACGTTCCTCGCTAGTTGTTTGGTGTACAGTATTGATCTAGGCCCCCCTTTGCCTATGGCTAGTCTGTCCACCCTGTAGGCCGGTTCCGCTCGCTCTCCAAACATCCACCCATTTACTGTTACTAGTTGGTCACCCAGCAGTAGCTTTGGGTGTCTGGTATTGCTAATCCTCCCTCATAGACCGCTCCCTGCAATTTGCGTAGCACTATCCGTGGTGCACCTCCACCCCACAGCAAAGATTGCAATTCCGCCTCCACTCTTTGAAAGAATGGTGGAGGTACATTGTATGGTGTGTTTTGCAGTGCTTATTACAAATGGGGGAGGGCCATCAATTTAAACAAGGCCGCCCGCCCAATCAAAGTGAGGGTCAGGGTCTGCCAGTGCTTGGCATCCACAATTAATCTAGCTAGCTGTGAACCCAGGTAACGGCGATAGAACTCCTGAGAGCTTCTTGTTACGTATATTCCTAAATACTTGAAACCCTTCATCACAACTGGCACCATACATCTTGAATTTAACTCTGGGGCACCCCCTGCCTGTGGGAAGAGCATTGACCTATTCCAGTTAATTTGATATCCGGAGTATTCCCCGTAGATTGTGAATATCTGCAGTATTATTTCGACTGACTGCCGTGGTTTCTAGACATACAGCAGGACATCATCTGCATATAATGAAATGCGTTCCTCCCCAATTGAGATCCCCAAATCAGAGGGTCCCGACGTACCCATGCCGCCAGAGGCTCCAGAGCCAATGCGAACAGCAGTGGGGGACAGTGGGCATCCCTGCCTTGTTCCTTTTCAGAGAGGGAACACCCTTGACAACGTGGCGTTGACTCGTACTCTGGCAGGGGCTGTTGACCGAGCAGTCTAACACACCTTATGAACTCTGGCCTGGATTCCAGTGTGTCCAGCACTGCAAAAAGATAGTTCCTTTCCACACTATCAAAAGCCATTCTGGCATCTAAAGACAGGAGCGCCACCTATTCTGCTGAGATTGCCTCTGTAAGGTGGAGGACCCCAAACAATCTACGCAGGTTAAGCCTGGTTCCCCAATGGGGCATAAACCCTGATTGATCCGGGTGTACAAGGGAGGTAATCACATTGCACAGTCTCAGGGATAGGAGTTTTGCCAAAACCTTCACTTCATAATTAAGCAGGGAAATTGGTCTGTCAAACCGCATTCTGTACGTGGTTTATCCTCTTTAGGTATTACAGCTATTACTGCCTTTTTTTGATCTGGGGGAGTATTCCCTCTTTTTTTCCTCTTTCAGCATATCTAGCATATGTTCTGCTGTCCCTTCCAACAAACATTTATACAATTCCACTGGGAGACCATTCGATGCCACATGCCTTACCCGATTGCAGTGAGTGGGAGGCTGCCTTTATTTCTTCCGTCATTACATCTCCCTCTAGCATCTCTCTGTCTTTCTCAGACAGTCGTGGTAGAGCAATATTGTGTAGGAAGTGTTAGACCTGTCAGCCCTTTGGGTGGTCCCTCCTCATCATTATTTATTTTGTCCCACTTTTGCCTCAAACCCTGTTTGAATTTTTCCTTTTTGGGAACCACCAGACTTTTTCGTGTTGCTACAGATTCAGGGAGCCATTTTAGCTACCCCTGAAACTTCTGTCTGAGGGCCTGAAGCACAAAATGGTGGCCACCTGTGACATCACCAGCATCCACTGGAACCTACCAGCACCTTCCAGAACATTCCAGGAGATTCCAGAACTCTGTGACAGTTGGAGACCGTTTAGAATGTTGGGAGGATAAGAGAGGCAGTTGGCAGTTGGAGCTGGCAGTTGGCACCTGACTGGTGAAGAGAGAGGAGCACAACAGTGAAGGAGGAAGGAGTGAAGCAGCAGGGGTGGAAACTTGTGCCTGGAGTGGGGTCCATAAACCCACCCTTGATACTTGTCCCTACTGATGGATCCCAGCCTATAGCCCTGTGTGGGAAGAAGACAGAAGAAACTTATCCTAAGGACCTGGACAGCAGGAACAGGCCTTAGAACCAAGAAAGCAGCAAGATCCTGACCTGGAAACTGGTTTCCCTGGAGTCCGGCGTCGAGTAGCCTGAGACCTGGAGCCCGAGGTGGAGAAGCGGCGCTGACTGAAGTAGCAGACGTCGTACCCGGAGCCGCCTGAGGTCGTGAGAGGGCGCCGACGGAGGTCGTGAGGAATACCAGAGGTCGAGGAGGGAGTGAACCGAGGTCGAGCGAGCGGCGTCATCGGAGGAGTGAAGTCCGCCCTCCGGAGTCGTCGGAGACCGAGGTAGAGGAGCACCGGAGGTCGGGAGTGAGGATCGCACTCCGGAGTCGCCCGGAACCTGTGTGGAGGAGCACCGGAGGTCGGGGGTGAGGATCGCACCCCGGAGTCGCCGGAAGTCGACATCGAGGCCAGGCCGGCCGACGTCATCGGAGCCGAGAGCGCCATCGGACCGGAGCCGCCCGAAGTCGACATCGTGAAGAGACTGCCCGACGCCGTCGAATCGGAGGTCGAGATCGAACCGAGGCCACCGACATCGGACCGGAACCGCCTGCCGGCGTCGTCAAAGAACTGACATTGTGCCGAGGCCGCCGAGACCGAACCGGAACCGCCTCACGGCGTCGACACGACTCCAGCGGCGTCGGAACATCAGAAAAAGGGCAGTAAGTGGAGTAGAGGGCGCCTAAGGCCCTGTGGAGACCTGAGAGACTGCTCTAAGGGGCTAGGGAGGTGCTGAAACCAACCTGACTGTGCAAGGGGTGAACTGGGACTAACCTAGAGAGGTTGTGTGGAGAGAGAAAGCCAGGGCACTGGTATTCCCCCCTTTGATCTACCTCAGATTAGGCCTCAGCCTTGTCCCAGCCAGGGAGTAGCCCCCCTCAAGCCTTCCACAACCCTACCAGCTGTGCCTGGGCCAAATCAGCCCATAAGAATTGAAGTGTCATCTGATTATATGAGGGTTGCTGTATACTTTTAATTATTTATTGGGGGTACTGTATTTATTGAATTTTTACCTATTTATTGCTGCACTATATTTATAGGTCCACAGGACTTGATGGTGTACAATATTTATTGGTACAGTATTTATTGCCTCAAAGTATTTAATTGTCTGTATATATTGCACTTGTATTTATGCCCTGTTATTTATGATCACCCCTATTTATTTCATCAAACAGCCAGTATTTATTTGACCTGCACTATTTAAACTTGTATATTGTGATTGACCTATTTATTTTTCCAATCAGCAACTAAGAGAAAAAGATAAAGAAAGAATATTTTCATAATTTTTACGGTGTAGAGTCGTTTTTGGAACGGATGCACGCATGGTTATTGTATGGGTATATTGTATGCTTAGCACTGCGCCTGTTTCCTGACCACTCGAGCCAAGCTACCACAGTGTGTCCGGAAGACCACCACCACCCTTTCTAGTGTGGGAGTGGTTTTCCAACAGGAAGTCACTACAGTTCTGCTCTGTTTTCACTGAAGAGGAGGCATAAATTCCTTGATAGTAAGTTGTGAATTTCTCCAACGTCTTTCCCAGTGACATAATTGTGACCCTTATCATCTATTAGTCCAGGCACCCATCTACCTTCCGCCCTGCTCTTATCCAACCAGGCAAGTAATTTATTTACTTTGTCTCCTGCGTCATATAGTCTGTGCTGTGTGGCTAACACCTGGAATCTGGTGCTATCTTCCAGCAAGCCTCGGATCACTGTTTTAAATGCCTTCCACAGTACCACAGTATCACTTTGGAGTCTACTGGACCCACATTTTCAGCAAAAAAATAATTCTGCTCCCTTCTTCGCATCTTCCCTGAAATCACCATATCTGAATAACCATGGGTCGAGTCGCAGGGGTAATGTATAGTCTCTCCTGGGACCAAGGAGTCCCACTTCCACCAGGGAGTGATCCCACACACCACGAGCCCTGTGGGTCGCACCCACAAATCCTCCCAAACCTGTGAGTTGTGTTATCATGTAGTCCAGTTTTGAAAGGCTCCCGCTTACGGCCGACAGATGTGTGTACTGTCTCTCTATGGGATGTTGGTTTCGCCATATGTCACCCAGTCCCATCACCCATAGGAAGCCTCCCAATGGGCCCACTCTTCCGCCTGTTATTGTCTGACCGGTAACATCCATCTCTATGACTATAATATCATTCATGTCTCCTCCTAAAATTAAGCGCCCTTCCGGAAGTTCCAGTAGCAGAGGGCCCAGCGTCTCTAGTGTGGTGGCCTGCAACCCTGGAGGAACATAGACCAAGCATAGGTTTAGACCTTTCCCTTCCCATGTCCCACTAACCGCTGCGTATCTACCCAATGTATCTGCCCATACCCTCTCTTGAATAAATGGAAGTGTTTTCCTGATGAGCACCTTTACTCCCCTGGATCCTGTAGTGTACCCTGCATGCGCCAATAAGATATAACCAAATCTATTCAGAGCTTTACATTGGTTGCCTTTTAAGTGCGTTTCCTGAAGACCCTTAATCTTTATAACAGTTTCCACTGCAAAAGCAAAGGTCGATGCACAGGAGTCTTGCCTTTGAGCATTTGCATTGATTTTGGCACAACTTTTTGTACCAACAACAAATACGTTCTTTGCATGCTTTAGATGCCTCTGGAATGGTTGTCCAATGTGCTACCATTACTCCATCAATCTGCTTCCAGCCCAATCATTTACATTTGGCAATTCTTGCATGGGCACTAAAGTATGAAGCCAAACATGGCGCCCTTGGTACGCAGATCGTTTAACATGTTGAAGAAGAGCATCTGGTGTAGGTGGGATGTTTTCATTAGATCTGTTGCCACTTGCAAACATGAATTGGCAAGCACCAATTACTTCATGCAATTTACAAGTGTGGCTATACATTAGTACAATGAATCTATTGACAGTTCCAAGTGTTAGAAGCTGCTTTCTTCACTCTCCCATGAAAAGCAGACATGGTGTTGCAACCGGTAATAGCATGGAAAAAGGGCAGAGACTCACATATATCAATGCCTACGCTTGCTGCAATACTTTGAGCTGGTATGTAGTGAAAGCTATTTCCTGTACCAAATGCTAACCACAATTCTTAACATACAATGTTTTAAATGATCAATTGCAATAACTATAACGGTATCTACTGTACAAATCATTATTTTGGAATGACATTCAGTTGCTGCATGGAAAGAATGAAGCAAAACTTGTGTGTAGGCTTCCTCATGATTGCAAAGTAATTGCATTTGGAAATTCGTAACTGGTGTGAAACTTGCAACATTATCATGACGGGTGACAATTACTTGCTTCCATTTGAGATTAGTGTGTTGCACACGCCTATTCAGTAAGCCAAACAACTCTGTCTTGTTCTTGTCTACGGAAACTATGCCAATCTATGGGTACAGATGTGTTAGATTCAACTCTCTTGTGAAAACCAATGCCTCTTTTTTCTCTAACACTTTGCTTGATGCTTCTAGTAATATATATATATCCCACACAAGATCCAATTGTTTCATGTTTCTTGCTTGTGTTTCTAAGTAGGGTGTTAAAAACTGTTGGAGCGTAATCATCAATTGTTTTAAGAGACTTGGGAGGGAGGTTGTTTACTATAGCTGCACCATCTAATATATTTACATCCACCTCTGGAGCAGTGTTGTGTATGGTGGTACAGTACTTCCTGAAACGCAGTCCAATAGCTGTGACTTCTGACCTTGTATAAGTTTTCCATTCACAGATTTAGATGGCGTAAAAAGACTGATTCCTGTGCTTGAACAATTCGTCCAAATTGCCATTTTTTGCCTGACACCTGATATATAATCTAGCAAACAGATTGCATTTACTTTTTAATGTATTTGGATTCAGAAGTTTCACGCAGGCAGGTGCTGAGTAATTGAAGCTTGTTCCTTGGTATTGTATCTGATATGGGCTTGGATTACTTTTGCAACACCTCATGAAAATAGGAGTTATGTTGTGATCTACCTACTTCATTTACTGTTTTCACTGACTTGATAACTGTAGCAGGCATAACGTTGTTTCTCTCCAGACTGAATAGGTCACCACTCTCCTCCATAAACGTACTACCAACTTCCTCAATTGTTGACAGTAGACATTTGACATCTTACACAAAAGATTTTTGTACACTAGGTTTTTGTTCATGGTGGCAAAGCTTGTGTATTTTTTTGGCATCTATAAATGTTTTTCAAATTCATTTACAACTCTGGAAATCTCTGGTCCACATATCATCCATCTTTTGATAGCTCCTGGATTTTTCCATCATACCTGCAGCCTCCTCTATCTCCCTTGATTATTTTTTTTAATATCTTTATTTGCATTGTTAGTCTTTTCCCAAAGTTACAGATAACAATATATACATGTGCAATAGGAGACAGTTAACCACGTTAAACGTGATAAGGGGTGACATTCTTACTGCTAAGTCATGTTCCACTGAGGCGGATATCTGTTCCACATAGCAAGAAAATGTCCCATGCTCTGAGTCGCGTGCTAGTGTACAAGGAATTGCGTTTTATGTCCATCGGAATAAAAGGATGTTATTCTCTTCCTTCGTGGAATTTCCTTTTAATCATGTTCCCCATTGATGCAATTTATTAATGTCTGTACCTAAGCATACAATTGCAGTAGACGGATGAGGCAAAATATGATACTTTTTATTTTATAAAGCAAACAAACTAACAGGGCCATCATCTCTCTTTCATCTCCCTTGATGATAGCATTTTCCTGCCCATGATTTTGATCTAGAGCCATTGATTAGTAAGTGTCGTTACTTTTATTGACAACAAACTTTACTTTTCGAAACTCTGAGTAAATGTGTGGGTGGCGTTCTGCTTGTGTCATCCATGTTGTGAATGTGGACAGACTACCATCAAGAATAATGACTATGATTTGTAGCAAACATCCACAGAGCCATATGATCAAGTACTTGTACATACAAATCAAAGCTGCCCTCTCTAATTGAATTAACTAATTCAAGTGCAAGTATCCACGGATCCTTAACAATTGCCCAAAATTGGAAATGTGGGTTTTCGTTCGATTTTCACTTAATCCAGTTACAAAATTCCCTTATTTCTTCATAGGACTTTTAGATTCAAGATAACTTTAATAAGCCTTACTCTGTAATATATAAACCGCAGCAACAGTAATTTGACGAGCATGACGTATATGGGGTAAGGGGCAAACCTTCAATGTAGCAGCAGCCTTTCTTATGGCAGTGATGTCAGCTCGCACTAACATACTGGTCCATCCACTGTTCAAAAGCCAGTCTCCAAGCATTTTAAGGAAAGTCATCTTGATAAGAAGTCCCTCATCATCACAACATATTTATCTTCACCATATAGATGTGGTGCATCCCATTGAATTTGTTTTGCTGGGGCAAAGAGAGGTTGGTTCATTGAAATAATGGGTGTGTGTCCTGGATTGAGATAATGAACAGACTCTTTAATGACTTTCATGCATTACAAGACCATGGATTTAGAATGAGCACTATATGTGAATAGCTGCAACAATGCAGTAGTTAACAGTAGTCTTCTGATAGGTGGTAGCAACGATGCATGATATACTGCCCAAGATATACTTTCATCAGAAAAAAATATTTCCACTCTCAACATTGCGCATTACCCTTTCAAGCCACTTATATTCAAAGGTGTTAGCAGCATTGTCATTGTCATTTGTCAATCAACTACTACAGATAGTAATGGAACGTGATAATCTGCATTGTTCATTGAAGCTCGTTCGATATTTGTACACAGTACTGGAAGATTTTAAATCTGTTTTGACTTTGCCATATTAATATCAATCACAACAATACCACTATTGATTCCTCCAAGTTTTCGTTATGGGTGTTGTGTCAGAGTTATTGCTGTTCAATGGAAGGAGTCTTTAGCTGTTGTGGAACTTGGGTTGTGAGCTATGTTATCAATACTTTGACTGGTGAGTAGTTGCAACTTCAGTTTTGGTGGAATCACAACTTGTTCACCCTCATACAGTGTGCAAATGCTACTTCCTTAAGCAGCAGATATTTGCAAAACCATATCACATGAAATGCAAATACCTAGCTCGGCTGGAGCTATTCCTTCTACTGAGGTCTCACTAGGTGATTCATTTGTATTCTTTCAACACTGCATGCTCTGTTATAAAGTCCAGATAAACATTTATGATGGTATTCAGCATCCTGTGCATACATATCGCCCATAGCCAATTTTGCAGTATCTTGAACTAACTTGTCACTCTTACGAACATTAGCATCCACATCATCTGTTTTCACTTTATTCATTACAGATGTATCTGATTAGTTGCAAAAGAAACATGCTTTTTTTCGCGGAGTTTTATTTGGAACTGGAATTGCAGAACATGTTTTAACTGGGCTACCATATAGATCCGCATCACTGTTGTTAGACCTGGCATCTATTGGTGTGGTTTCCCCTAACCTTTTTGGCTGCTGACCTCATGTTTTGACCATGTTTGGCCGGCTTAGGACTTGAGAGTGTTTGGCACTTCTGAGCAGTGTCAAAGAGCTGTGCTTGTCATATACATACTGTTGATCGGTGTATATATTTTTTTAATGTTTTTTTTATTTTTTATTTAAACAAAGTTTCTCGACACAGCTGTTTGCACACAACCCGGAGGCCGGCAGCACCAATTGCAATATTGCTTGACTACTAGGACACAGCTTTCATGCCTACAACCCAACGGGCCGGCAGCGAAGACAAATATTTGTGTAGCAGCATCCCACTGTCTTTTGATGAGCCTGTCACAGCATTTGTCATGAGTTTATTCACAGCAAAACCTAATGTAACTTACCAGTAACCCCCCCCCTCCGCCCCCTCCCGCCTACCATATACAAATGGACTGAATTGCTACCCTGTGTGTCGTGTGATGCATTTGAGTGATACAGTTTATCTGATCTTCTATACCCTTACATGTCCCTTATCCTGGATTCACACCTCTTATTCCATTTACCCTACATCCCCTTCAGATACGGTTAGTGACCATCTCCAGTCCCAGCAGCCCAACCACCACATATATGCTTAGTTCCTGCAAAGGTCCGAACCTCCCGCGTCCAACCAAGTGGCAAATGGTTGCCAAATATCCAGAGGTCTGGATCTGCTAGGCATTAATTCCCAATAATTGGACAGCTGATCCTTGCAATATATTACATTATTCAACCATGCCACTATTGTTGGGCCCTGTCGTTTCTTCCAAGTAAGCGCCACCTGCCTTTTAGCTAACAAGAGCAGCATGGACGTAAGTCTACGGGAGTTTTTCGGGACGTCTGCCACGTAGCCCAGGAGTGCTGTCAGCGGGGATGCCCTTACCTCGGTGTTAGTTATCTGCCTGATATGCCTCAAGACTGCCAGCCAATAGCATTCAACAGGTCTGCAGTAGCACGCCAGATGGGAGAATGTGGCCTCCTGGGCCCCACATCTCCAGCATTTCGTGTCTTGGTAGATGCCCATACGATGCAGTTGGGAGGGCGTCCTGTACAATCTATGTAGAAAATTAAAATGAATTAATCTAAGTCTATAATTGGGGGATAAGTTTTCTAATTGTGAACAGCAATATTGCCATTGTTTTTCCGTGATGGTGAAGTTAAAGTCTTTCTCCCAATCTGCCCTGGTGGTGCATATGATTAGGGGTGACTCTTTTTGTGTTATGCTGTAGATTCGCGTAATCAATTTACGGGGTGAGGGGTTAGCCAGTATATTCTCTAGTGCAGGCAGTGCAGGGGGCGCTTGTGGAAATGACAAGTATCTAGCGCGGCATGCAGCCCTAATCTGATAGTACAGCAACGCGTCGGATGCCGTAGGTGTATCTGGGTTACACATCTGCTGTAATGACAGAAATGTGTCTCCCGGGAATAGATCGCTACCTCTATCCAATGCACGTGCCTTCGCTCTTAATGCAATTGCTTTGTCCATTAACAGAGTTAGTAGCGGGTTTCCTCCTATTGGCATGGATGGGGCGTAAAGTTCCTTAAGCTTGGCTCTCCGCGCGATTCCTGTCCAAGCCCACCTCACGGTTTCCACCGTGTCTATTTCTGAATGTGGTCTCTTGTAGGGCTGATAGACAGCTGTGCTCAGAGGCATGGGGGCTACTTTATCTAGTTCTATCGCCACGTGTGGCTGAAAAGGTATTGGGTGTTGCCAGAAGTGCAAGTACTGCGCTTGTGCGCTATATGCATAGAGTTCGTAATCGGGAGCTCCCAGTCCTCCTTGAGCAAATGGTAAGGTCAACAGCTTCCAGGCAGCCCTAGGCTGTTTGCCCGCCCACACCAGATCTATCATATTGGATCTCAATTTCCGAAAAAAGTGTGTATTCAATGGCATCGGAATGTTTACAAACAAATATAATAATTTGGGCAGGATTACCATCTTGATGATGGATATACGACCCATCAGTGATAGAGGGAGTTGTCTCCATCCCTTTATCTTGCTCTCTATCCAGTCCATTACTTTCCCATAGTTCGCAACCCATATTTCCTGAAGTGATCTGCTTACCCATATTCCCAAATACTTAACTTCACCATCTGACCACTGAATAGGAAATTCTACGTCCACTGGAGTGGTTTCCTCCGTGAGTGGGAAGATCACCGATTTTGACCAGTTAATCTGGATTCCTGCGAGCCCACCATAGCGGACTATCTCTCTCATTACAGCTGTAAAGTTTTCTTTCGGGTTAGTGAGATATATTATCATATCGCCTGCATACATAGAGATCAACAGTCCCCTGGACGTGAATCCTATGCTCCGCTGCGCATGGTGCTGGCGCAGCCGGGCCGCCAGTGGCCCAGTGGCAATGGCAAACAACAGGGGCAACAGCGGGCATCCCTGTCTAGTTCCCCGTGTTATGGCAAAAGGCTCCGACACTTGTCCATTATTCTTGACTCGTGCTATAGGGCCCGCATAGAGCAACTGTATTTGTCGGATGAATAGGGGGCTAAACCCTAAGCGGGGTAGCAGTGTAAACAGGAATCGCCACTCTAGCGAGTCAAATGCCTTTGTGGCGTCTAACAGCGTGGCTATTGCCTGAACATGTGGAGCCAGATAATGTAGCAGACCAAACAGCGTACGCAGATTTTGGGCTGTTGAGCGACCCGGTATAAAACCAGATTGGTCCGGCAGCGCTATCTGCGGCAGCATAGGTTGCAGCCGGTTTGCTATAAGTTTGGCATATATTTTTGCATCTAAATTTATTAGGGATAGGGGCCGGTACGATTCAGGTGCAGTGGGATCTTTATCTGGCTTCAGCAGGGTGATAATGGTGGCCTCACGTAGGGTGGGCGGGAGGAACCCTGTCTCCATCGCCTCCAGATATACCTGCAGGAGGCGTGGAGCTATTATATCAGAATATTCCTTATAAAAGGCTGCAGTCAGCCCGTCCGCTCCCGGAGCTTTTCCCGCTGGCATGCTGCCGATCACTTGTTTAATATCTTCAACCGTGATGGGAAGCTCCATATACTGTTAAGCACTGTCACTAAACCACGCCAGCGCCACAGTGTCCAGATAGTCCACTATGTCAGACTGTGGAGTATTGGATTGGGAAGTATAGAGCTTCTCATAGTATCTAGACATAGTAGCGAGGATTTTTGGCGGTGTTCTGACCCTTACACCGTCTTCTGCAGACAGTTCAGTTATGTAGTCAGCTCCCTTGGGCGTTCTCAGTAGACCTGCTAACGTTTTCCCGGCTCTATCCCCTTCTCCATATCGTCGCGCTTTGGCATGCTTGTGTAAATATGCTGTTTCCCTTTCTGCTTCTGCTTGGAATTCCGACGTTTTATTTCTGATCTGCGCTACAATAGCCTGGGATGGGGCGTGCTCCCTGGCACGTTGAATCTCACCTATCTCCCTCTCCAGTTTTTGTAGTGTGTAACGAATATCTCCAAGTACCCCTTCCTTGAGCGCTATGCAGTCACCGCGTATTACCGCTTTAAACGCCTCCCAGAGCATGCCGTGGGATTCCACTGTACCTTCGTTAATTGTAAAGTACTCCTCTATCTTTCCCCGTAGTTCCTCGCGGAACACCTGGTCTAGTAGCGCCCCTGAAGGAAATCTCCAACTGAATGGGGTTATATAGGGATCTGGTATTTTAAGTGTCAGTTGTGCAGGCGCATGGTCCGAGAGAGTACGCGGGTGGTGAACCGCTTCGGTTACCCATGTGTAGATGTCTCTAGACAATAGCCAGTAGTCAAGCCGCGACCATGCGCTTCAGTGGTGTGACACGCATGTTCCCTCTCCAAGTGTTGGGTGTAGCGATCTCCAGGAGTCCACCAGCTCTAGTTCAGACTTAATGTCCTGGAGCATTGCGGCTGCCCTCGGATGGTGTTCACGAGATGATCCACATCTATCCAACTCCTCCGAGAGGACCACATTGAAATCCCCGCCCCAGAACACAGCAGCAGGAGCCGATGACTGCACCAAGTGCCTAATATGTTGAAAGAAGGTTGGAGCATCAATGTTCGGGCCATATGTGTTAATGATCACCATGGGCGTATTATATAGGGTGCCTTGCAGTAGTATATATCATCCGTCGTTATCTAATGCTGTGCTTTGTGTGCACCACTGCAGTCCCCTTCGTATAAGTATAGTTACCCCCCGGGAATAGTTGGAGTAACCGCAGTCCACCACCTCACCCCATCTGTTAAGTCTAAGCATGCGTACCATATCTCCCGTTAGGTGTGTTTCTTGTAGTAGACGAATGTCCACTCCATGTCTAGCGAGGTATGAGTGTACCAGTCTCGCCTTCTTACGGTCGTTGAGACCTCTTACATTACACGTGAGACATCTTAGGTGTGACATGTCGAGTATTTAGATGGAAAAGCTGGGCATATTACAAATGTCATAGCTCCCTCCATATCAGAGTGCTAGCCCAGGTATCAGACTCCACAACTTCGTTAGCAATAAGCAGCAGGTAAGCAAATATATTTGTCAACAACAACACACATCGAGGTGCACAGTTTCCTCGTGGCATATGTTTCAGGGTATGCGTTTCAACCCCCTCCCCACCCACACCAACCCCCCAATCAGGTTGTGATACCTACCCACCTAAACCCTTCAACTGTAAATAAGAGCTCCATATTAGGAACCCTAAGGGAATCATCCCAGGGGGAACGTGGGTCTGCCAGCTTTACATCCCTGCACTCATGGCAGGGTGGCCGAGTATAGCGCTAACTGCCCCAAAACATAAAGCGTTTACATGATTATTTCAAGCCCCGACTGTGCTTCAGACAAAACAGAGGTACACAAACAGCTTAACATGAGCCAGCATCGCAGTTTTATATGTGGAGGGACCTCACTCTGTCAACCTCCTTCTATATGTAAAAGGGCTTTCTATTTGATACTTATCTGCACATCCACCTCAGCCTTCCGGAATCCTCAGTCATTGTCACTTAGATTGTTTGTCTCGGTAGGGTCCGACGGGCTGCCGCCCGGCCTCTGCTCCTTGGCAAGCGTTTTTGCGTATGGCAAGGCTGCCTTCGCATCAGTAAAAAATGTAGGCTTCCCGGGACCCTGGACTCTCAATTTGGCTGGATAGATCAGTCAATATCTAGTGCCCATCTGTTGAAAAATCTTCTTGACTGGCAGAAACTCTCTGCGGGCCGGCTGGACTTTTAGCGTGAAGTCAGGGTAGAGCGCAATATTGTTACCACTGTATTGTATGTCCCCTTTTTCTCGCGCCATTCTTAGTATCGTGTCTCGATCCCTGTAATTTAGAATCCTTGCTAGGATGGGACGTGGTGGCGCTCCAGGCCGTGGCTTAGGGCCCAGCGCTCTGTGAGCCCTCTCCACCAAGAACATAGCGGACAAGGCACTCCCGAAGAGGTCCTTCATCATAGTCTCTACGTATTTTTCCATGTTTTGTATGTCTGTTGTTTCCGATAATCCCGTGATACGTACATTATTTCTTCTGGACCGGGCTTCCAAATCCTCGTTCTTCAGCGTGATGGCGTGCAGCACCCCGTCCATCTCGCGCAATTTCTTGTCCAGTTCCGTATGTCCCTCTTTGGTCTCCGCAACCCTGGTTTCCAGCGCTGTCATTCGGCCTTCCTGTTTGTCTACCCTTTGCGACATCCTGTCCAGTCTGTCCGCCAGGGAGTCCATCTTAGAGTCCAGGCCCTGGATACTGGATTTCAGATCTTTGAACATAGAGCGGATGTCCTCTATCGGTAGGAGCGCCGTGGTTGCATCCTCTGTTTGATTCTGCTGGCTGGGTTCACCTTCAGGTGTCTTGTTGGCTTTCTTTTCAAAGGTTATTTTTGGCTGGCGTGTATCCGGTTTGCCCATCTTGGCTGGCGCCTAGCGACTTGCAAAAATGAGGGTCAGAGGCAGATCCGCCTTCCGCTCCGCTGTCCGTCGCCCAGCACAGGAGCACGTACTGCAGTGCAGCACGCCGAGCCACTGGAGATGTGCTGCAATCTACCCCGGATTGATGGGGTCTAATCGAGTCTGGTTGGGCAGCTACCCCGCAATCACAGACGGACAGACCATGATCGGCTGCAAATATCTCAACTGTTGTACACTTAGCGCAGTACGCCCATTGATATTGTCCACTCTCAGGCACCTCCCTCCTCTGGCACACACCACGACTGTCCACTCGTCCGAGGCGTGTGGTGTATTTTTTACACAGGCTACGCACTTACTGCGCGAGTAGTCCAGGAGGGCCCCTACGCAACCCGATTTAGCCAACATCCATCACAGGCTACTCCCCGTCCGGTAGCACAGGGCCGACTGCTCTGCTGCAGTGTGTATTGACTGCTTTACAGCCCCAGCTCACCGGGAGTATGTGAGGGTGTAGGAACACTGTGGCCACTCCACTAGCATGGCATGCAACAGCCAGGGCCGCTATCCTATGGCCAATCACAGGGGCCCCGTATGGCGCGCTGGTCACCGCCCCCCCCGCTTTGTATACCTGCAGTGCCTTCGTGAATCCTCAGCAAACCGCAGCCTTCCCTCGCCCAAGCAGCTATCTTCGCCCTGCAGGCACGTTATGCACTCTATCTGCAGGGTACCTCGCGCGGAGATCATCCAGAGTCGCCACTCACAGAGGGTTCCCAGCAAGATGGCGGCTTCAGGTTCTGGTGCGCAGCTGTGCTCGCTCTTCCCGCTGTGGTGCCTCCAACACGCTGGGTCTGCATTTCATGTCAGGCGGCCTCCATACCACGCGAGTAGCGCGCCACTCTGCCCCTCACCGCCACCTTCCCCGGGGCTCACCTCATATTCCAGGCGGCAACGCGCGGATCGGCGCAGCCACCCGCATTCGGCGCTTCGTAACTGTGTCGCGGTGATACTCCGGGGGCCCGGCGAAGGTCCGATGTCAGGTCCACACACGGGCAGCCAGAACGCTGCTCTCCACCTCGGGCCGACACCTGCCGCACCCCGGCGCTCCCTCAACACCAGTTCCAGCGTTCCGGGGCATCAACCACTCGAGGTCCTGGCTTCGCCATCCCAGAGTCGGAAAGGGCCGCGCCCGCTTCACCTCAGACATCTGCTATACTGCATTCATTTTACGGGTCCCCGCACTTCCGCCACTTCCACAGGTCAGTCAGCCGGTGGGCGTTTGGGGCAGTATTGAAGATTATTTATCGGATTAATTATACTTGGCCGGCGGAACCGAGCTAATGCACGGCCATTTCGCAGCCCTGCGAAGCCACGCCCCCCGTTGATCGGTGTATATATGATTCGCTGATTTGAGTTAGCTGCAAGTCCCTTGTCATGGGGTAAGACATATACCCAGGGCATGTCTCCCAAATGTACCTCCTTGGGCCTTCCACACTAGTGCCATCCACGGGGGTGCCACAGGTTTGTCCTGGTTGGGGCTTGTGTGCCCGGATTACTGTTACTCAGTTTGTCATTTTAAAAGCTACATGCTAAATTTCTGCATGTCTCCTGCTATATCGGAGTTCCACCTGGTAACAGGGTGTGGTGTTGGGAAGTCTTTGGGCAGTTGTGTGTATGCGTTACCTGCATGAGTTGTGAGTGACATCGGATGGTGTGGTCGGTACGGTAGGGCAAGCTTCTCGCATTGGATTAGCATGAGGGGGTGCAGGGAAAGGCTACAGAGCATTATTTACTATGGATAGAATAGTAACAGTATAATGTTTGGTATCAATGAGTTCGTGATGGTGAATCCTGTCCAGTAGTGGGAGGAAGGTTTTACATTACAATTATGGAAATTTCACTTTGAGAAAGTGGACATCTCGATGTTCGTGGCTCTGTGTGACTGTCAGTCTGTCTCCTAATTCCAACTGAGTGCTAGGGGGAAAACCACAAGTGTGGATATAAACTAGGGGTTCGCGGAAACTGCGGACCTCTGACTCTGAGGGAGGGGCCTTTCTGGGACGGTTCCGTGGGGGAGATTGTGATCAAAATTCCCAGGGTAGGATGGCAGACAGGACAAAATCTAAATAGAGAGGGCTTGTGCATTTCAAAGATAGCTTTTTGAACTGATTGTATCTTCAAAGGCCATGGTGGGTATAACTATTGGGGCGTCGGCCTCCGAAGGTAGATACACTTTTGGATTTGTAACCATACTATGCTTGTTTGATACTGAGACTGACTCGAGGAATCATTAGGGCATGAGGGACAGCAACTAGACTATCCGCAGATGTCTTGTGGCATGGAGCTTTTCGTGCTCCAGGAAGAGGTCTATCACTTGGTGGATTTTGCCTGGACTGTGCTTGCCTGTAGCTAAGTGCCACCTGTCGTGGCCTCGGTCTCGAAGAACTCTCCAAGGGCCGGTGAGCTGGCCTCCTGTCCACGAGATCTCAGGGACACAAAGGATCTCACTGTCTCCACAATATCATAAGGACCATACAGGGTGCAACTGAGACAGATGGGATCATCCTGATATACACAATCATCTCGCTGTGCATGAGGAGTGTGCGCACAAACATCAATAGCCATCTGAGGTGCCGGCACATGAGGAGTTTGAGGAGTGCATGGGAAGCTTGCAGAGTCCGAGGGACCCATGCCTGCAACCAGGGGACCCGTGCGAGCTTGTGCTCCAGAGTGTGTGGTATCCGAGGGGTGTTGGGGGAACCTGAGCCTGGAGCAGAGACTAGCTTTGGCCTTCAGATCGAGAGGGCGACAGTTGTTGACATCACGGCTTCTGTCCGAGATCGTTGGCTCACTCTCTTTGGACCCACGCCACAGGGTGCTTTGTTGTGGAAAACACCATGACAGGACCCAAGGTGGTTCGCGTGCTTTGTGGGCTTCTGCAGCTGACTGTCGGGGGTGTACGGCAGGTCACACCTTCACTTGAGGGGATAACATTTCTCCAGACCTTCGTATGAGGAGAAAACATTTCTCCAGACATAGAAGCGCGCCAGCTTCCTGGGCCACAACTTTCTGTCTACTGGAGGATAACGATCCCGCACTCGTGCAGCTGCCATCGGGTGCCTGGAGGTCTAATCCAGATTGACTAAATTAAGTAACTGTTTTCTTCCTTGTTATGTGGTTCCAACTGTCTGGTCAGCAGGGCTCCAGCGGTGACAACATGTATCATTTGATGGATATGAAGGACTGAGGGGCTGTGTCACGAGGTGTGGTCAGAGACTGGTGACTGTTAGACCTTTCTGCAATGGCAAAGTCCGACAATTACATTTAACCGTAAAATCTATATACAATGTCTGTTTTGATTTCAATAGAGAAGTTTGACAATTGCGTATAACTGTAGAGTGTATATACAATTTGTATCTTGTTTTGATTTCAGTGTGTGTGCGTGTGTGTGTAATACAAAGACAAGTGTTTTTATACATACGGTGTGGATTCTTTTTGTAGCGTATGCATTGTATTACGAAAGGGGTATTGTGCCAATACTTGAAACTTGAGCCCTGAGGATAAGCCTGACTACTCTGTGCTAAGCTACCAGAGGGTGAGTACAGGTTATTGTACTCATACTATTTGGAACAGTGGACTCTGACTGGTTTCGATGCTCCTCAGCCAGCCTGAAATTACTGGGTCCAACAACTATGGGGGTTTTTCTGAGTCTGTCACAGCGTTAGATTGTTGTACTTTGTTAAAACACGATTTATGCCACACTGCATTCTTAGTCCCTAATTGCTTCTCAATACCAGAACCATCATTAAGCTGGCCATAGGGCTTGGCCCTTGGGATCCCAACCCCCAGAGCCATTTGTTTTTTAATTAAAGGGGTGGGGCCGCGGCCCCCCTCCCTGAGACTTGTTTGGCCCTGGGGACTCCATTCCCCAGGGCCATTTCTAAAAATGACATTTTAAGCCCTCCTCCCACCGAGTCTCTGGGGACCCCATCCCCCAGGGCCCATGGCCTCCCCACCCTGGACCGATTTCAGCCCCGGGTAAACCGTCTCCTGGGGCCAGTGTTCTTTGGAGGGGAAGGGGGGCACGCAGCCTCCATCCACAGGCCGACTTCGGCCCCGGGGTCCCCATCCCCCATGGCTCTGCATCATTCTTAGTGGGAGGGGGCATGCAACGCACCTCCCTGGACAGATTTTGGTCCCGGGGCCCATCCCCCAGGGCCCAGTGTACATTTTAAGAGGAGGGTGGCACACGCCCCAGGCCGATTTTGGGCCTGGGGACCCCATCCCAAGGGGTCCAGTGACATTTTGTAAGGGGTGGGGGCATATGGCTCATTTCCCTAGGTCGATTTTGGCATGAGAACACCACCCCTCAGAGCCCAGCAACATTTTGCAGGGAGAGGCCTATTCCTGTGATTATTGCCAGGAATGCTGGAGAGTAGTAGTTGTTTGATATCTTTTAGGGAATAGCCGTAATAGAAATGGGGCCTCGAAGTCCCTGTGCACCCAGCCAGTATACCAATCTGATGGAATTTACTAACCCGGCACAGCTTCTTTGTGTGTCTTGGAACATTGTATACTAGGTAGGTCAAAAATCTGAGTTTTGTTTTACACCCATCTCACATAATTCTGCTACATGAATATGACATTCCCTTTAAAGTAAATGTTTTCTCTACCCAGACCGTAGAGACTCTTCTCTCCATACTCAAAGACAGGATAATCCAGGTCATGTATTCTACCAATGCATCTGCAGAAAACACACACTCTTTACTGTCAATCGCAAACATATGTTATCACACTCCCTGCAACCATGCATTAGCTACTAGGCATTCACCTGTTCAACAGGTCAATAGTGTAAGCCTGCTGGAATGCAGTGTACCAAACTGAACACTTTGGATCCACTGTCATCTTTCCATAACTTGGCAGTGCTCAGATATTGAGTGCTTACTTCCTCTGACCTCGACCACGAAGAAAGATGAAGTTATAATGCCTCTCGAAAGAGCAGAGGCAGTCAGTACGCCATTGCCATCCCACACTGTCTATGGCCGCAGTAGCTGGGAGGACACCCTAATTATTCTCCACTACTGGTCAGAAGTAGATGTAGTGAGTACCAGGATCATCTGAACTCCCTTGATGTGTCGGGATCAATAGGATAAAGATGTTGCCAGGAGACTTTCAAACCGGCCCCTCTTTCCACGCCCAGCATGTCAAGCAGCAACACCGAGACATATCAAATGAGCCTGCCAAGGTCGGTTCTTATACTGACTGGCCTATTACACATCTCCATGACGTCATTTAAAGGCTACTGCAGTGCAGGATGGCTTCAGGAAATGACACTACAGTAGTAGGAATATTGGGAAACTCATTGGCACCAAATTACATTTGAAGGCATCATCCATCTGTGGTGAACGGAGGGCTTTCCTAGCAACACAAGCAATAGCAAAATTCATGGATTTATACTTCCACATCCAGGTGGATCTGAGACACTGCAAATTACCTGTTCTTTGTGATATGTGGGAAGAAGTGTCATCTGCCACAGCTTATGGTTGTTGGCAGTGGCAGTACTATTACCCACAGAAGAGAAACATCTGTTCCTAAGCCTAACAATTAGTCACGGAAGAGCAGCAGGGCTGGACTGGGAACCAGATTAATCCCAGCAAAAACCTCCAAACCAGTGCCTCATTGCACTGCCTGAGAGGATGTAGCAAGCAAGCATGGCAGTCTCTGTTGGGTTTAGGGGACCCACCACCGGGGAAGTTCATATTAGATAACAATATTGGATACCATTAGTTCACGGACAAATGGCATATTGTCTGAATGGCTTGTCCAGTCCCGAATGCGGATTCTTTACAAAGTATCAGAATGGTATTAACAGGACAGTACAACAGTTTTACCTCATCAGCTTCACAGTCAGTCTACAGCAGAAGTAATTTCTAGGGGTTGCTGGTGGAAGCTGTGGCTAGTCCCACACTAAAGAGAATTTCCGACAGTGAGAACAGTGATGAAATTTGTCTAGAATGGCTTCCTGTATTAACATCTTGCTACATGCAAAGGTACACATGAGATGTTTGCAAGAATGGCTGCTCGGTGACTAGTGATAGAGTAGATCTGACTAGGAGATTGCAGCAGTTTTAAAACTGAGAGCACACAACTGTCTAAGGTTATGGAGAAGCAAATATGTATTACTGGCAGTTACATCATTCTGATCCCCCATACGTACAGCTGCTGCAACCCTGGGCGGTAGGGCTAATGAACCATCAAGGGTCAATCTAACACAAGAGAGTTTCCAGTATACTTCCGTTGAAAACAGTGGGCTTTGCTCTGAGAGCCTGTCAGATACAATCGCCTAGCCACATGGGCCAGAATCAGCATTTCACGTGAATAAGCAAGGAGAACAAACTATATTCCTTAGTCTCAGATTGCACAGAAATTGTGTCACTAGGTAACCACAAATAAACTCAACAAAGAACAAGAACATGGTCATGAATGGCAGCTAGGTCAAGACAGCACTATGTCGTCTGAGTATGGGAATTCCTACAGATAGGCTTACTTAGAATTAAGGAAATCTACAATTGCCCAGACTCCACTTCCAGGTGTTCTCTGCGTTGATCTGAGGACATCAGTAACATGAAAGCAGATTCTCAAGGAGGTCAGAAAACCAGCTAGCAGAAAATACTAACAAAGTGGAAATGGTTTGTACCATGTTGTGTACTCAGAAAACACAGTACAATGCATATTATTATGTTGTCTATATTTACTGGAGTTACAAGTAGGTTATGCATCAGTTTGGCACGTGTAATTGCATGAAAAGGAAGTCATATCTTCACATTTTATACGTTGGTTTTAGAGTGGGTAAATATGTCAAACCCTCATTAAAACACCACCACGACCGTGTACTACATACAGCATGGCATACATAAAAGAACCTCAGACTGTAATAAGGCAGGATTATTTCCCACAGATACATAAGAATTGAATGGTTTTGGAAACACATCCTACATTTTAGTCTAAGATTGTATCTACTTTCCATGTGAATAAAACTGTCAAGTTGCCGGCTTTCTTTCTAAATCCACAATCTGCATTCGTGGGGTATGTACACACACGAGATGTCAGAAGGGTCTAATATATTACATTGATACGATAACATTTTTTTAGAAAATAGACACATCTTAATATCCTTTGCTCATCACACAGGGACATTCCTGATACCAAGGCAAGTGCTGCAGACTCTTTCGTGAATTTTGCTCAGTTTAGTTATCCATTAGCTCACAACTAACTGCATTTATTTCTCTTTAGTGTCTGCACTTCAGTGTCACTAGATTACTCGTTGAATAATGCAACAGAATCTATATCCGCTTTAGGTATTGTTTGCGTTGCATAAATAGAGGGTACATTATGCACCTATCTTTAAGTGGTTGTTTTTCCCAAGACGTGATGCTCGTCAAAGCACTCTAGAGCGTGCCTTTCACGTTTTTATAGTTTATTTAAGAAACTCGTTGTACAAATCATGCAGCTCCGATATAACATGCATTTTACAGTACAGCTGAGCAGGCCCATTTTCTTTTCCATTTCCTTTTAATTGTGTAATGTTTATTGGACGGATTGATGGCTACTAAGGCGTTCGAGAATATACAAGTCGTTTTTAGTCAGAGGGAGACCATGTATTTACTCTCATCCTTTCTCTTCCCAAGGCAGTGACGTTAACAGTAGCGATGCTATTCCTTCTGTTTTGGCTTCTCTATGGTCTGAGTGTGTGAAATGTCGTTTTTCTTTTAACTAATATGTTTATTTTACTCGTGCAGTACGGTTGGGTAATCGTGCTCACCTCACATCGGCTGATATAAAGTTGGCATTGAAAGAAGATGGACAGCAACTGTTTTGTAGGGAGCCAACACAATGCTGATTCAACCCTTCGATGTTTTATCACTTTATCTACGCCTGTATTTTTGTCTTCTAGGAGTTTTCTAGTCAGCCCTGTTAATTGTCTTGCTGGGAAATTGGGTTGGTTTGTGGGAGTCACTTCTGGTAATTAAGTTAGATACATGTTCCCCAAAACTTAATTTGTTCCTTTTTCAGGAAGATCTCTAATTGCTACACTCATTGTCTTGGTGGTTGTTCCATTCAGTCAGCGTGTTCTTGCAAGGGATGTGCCAGACACAATCCACAAGCCTTGCGTAATTTTGGGGCAAGTTTGCTCTCCTGGCCAAGAATAGACCCATTTAAAGACCAGCTTTACTTCCGGGATCATTCCTTGGGCAGGCCACTATATTGACATACTATGCAGCCAAATGTTGCATTTGATTACTGGAAACCATGGGTCACCATTCAACAACGAACGGTGAAGATCCTTGGTAGTAGAACTAATGCAGTGTCTTTGGAGCCCAGAGTGGAGTACTTTAATTCTCTGACCAGCAAATAAAAATAGGCACTACTTAGCCATAAAAATAGACAACTTATCGTTATTGGCACTAGGCAACTATAGTTCTTGGTTTTAGTTCTGATACCAGGAATACCATGTCCTTGCCCATCGCCACTAAAGCAGGCTGAAGCCATGATCTTTTGCAGCTGCCTTGGGAAGTAGAAGAAAAAGAGTTTCGGAAAAATCTACATTCACGTGTTTTCTATGAACTTAATGTTAAGACCGAAAGTAACTTGTAGAGTCCAGTCAGGGTTAGAGCAACTTGGCTTTCCACTTGTGCACAAGTGTTCATTCAGATACTTTATGATGCCAACGAAGGGACTAACTAGTAATCTACCTTTGTACCTGTCTTGGGACCCTCCATTCTGCTTTGGCCACTGGCTTCCTTTGCTTCCATCTATAACAGCTTTCGCAACAAACTTCTTCATTGCCAGCACCGATTCTTTTGACCTATTAAGGGACAGAATTATTTTTATTCTCAGGATTCACTTGAGAAACTCTGACAGACCTTAGTTCCACAGAAAAGCTTGCAAGAAAGTTAGAACCTTTGCTGAATCAGTCAGAGTACCATACTTGTTGCTTTTCCCTCTAATTTTACCTGCACCATCTAGATCTGGGATACTGGGGTGGAGAGCTCCTTGTGTTTGTTGCTGGTGGTGGTCTGCTCAGTGGTGGGAAACTACTTTTGGCTTCCTTTTTTACTAGCAAAGGCCTCATGACAGCAAGTGGATGGGAATTTCTGTTATGAGCTGTCAGTGAGCAGGCTCCCTGCCTGAACTGAAAATGGGGGTGCCTGACCTTGAGTCAACTTCTGGGATGCTAGAGGATTATTGGTGAGGAAGGAGAGCCTCCTCCACCCCTTGCCTCAGACCCTCTTGGTGCAGGTGGTGGGCTGCGACTTTTTTCACGAGCCATTGGTCCTCCTGGAAGCAGGCAGGTAGGACTTCCAGTCTAGTCCATCAATGGACTGCCAGCAGTCAGGCTATTTGCCTGAACTAGAAATTGTGGTTTTTGGCCTTTAGATGACACCTGGGAGGCCGAAGGATGAATACTCAAAACAGTCTGCGTTGCACTTAAAATACTGTACTCCACATCATCCAAGCACCTATTTGGAAACTTAATCATTTCTGGAGGCCACCGGCTACAGTGCATCTCTGGCCAATACTTATCGGGATGTGCCCTGAAAATCTGAACTTGCCCACACCCCCAAGAACTTCGAGTGACTGCATCACAGCTGATCTTACCAAGAATTGTAAAGGACTTCTGCTTAACTGCCACTTTCCACTCTAACTTATATCTGCCCAACCTATGCTGACACAGCCAGTCTTCAGCTCACCATCAGGATCTGTGTTCTCCCCGTCAGATTCTCTGCTTGCAAACCTGTTTCCCTCTCAACTCTCCTTTTGGATTCTGCCCCCAATTTCTCAGTTCCTGAAGCTTTACTCTCTCCTCCTTGGACTACGTCTCTCTTCCTTTGCCTACCAGCTCCTGCTTAATGTTCGGCTCAGACACTGACTTCTTCTAGGCCACCGAGTCACTACATTTTAAATGACTATTGTGATTTTGTAAGTAACTGCCACTGTTCTAACTTGCTTCTATACTTTAGCTTACTGTATCTGTGAGTATTGGGCTCAGACCTGTCGATCTATTTAGCCCCCTAAACACCGTCTATTGCATACCTTGTAAACTCTGTCGTCTCATGTATCATTTTCGTTTATGTCGCAGTGTGCCTTTCATCATATCTCTCCCCTTCCATCATATGTGACTGTTTGTTTTCACAACCAGTCTACTTGTTTTCCTATGTACTCTGATTAGCCCCATGTAATAACATATATTCTGCACTTGTACAACGCTCTAATGTCTGCTGGGCCTGGTTTGCGCTTTATGAAAACCTGAATAAATAAAATAAATAAAAATAAGAAAAGCAATAAGGGGCAGCAGAGTGCATATGATGTTTCTCCATTCTATTCAAAATAGTGTGTAACACCATGGCAATGTAATGATAAATCTCTGCTTCTTCCCTAGTGGGTGAAATATCTGCATGTAATATAATTTTATCACCCGTCAACTTACATATTTGTCCAGTGAAATTATAATGATTCTAGCTCACAAAAACTTCAGAAAACATCCCACTCATTTGCAGAGTATCCTTTTCGATGTTTGCATTATCGCCCCATACACTCTCTCAGGTTGCTATGATCCTGTGGTTACTGTTGCCTTTGAGTGATGCCTAAACCTCTAGATTTTTCTCTGTATATTATGTCAGCTATTACTTTAGGCTTCCAGCCCCTAAGCTGATCAATTGTTCTTGCTGAAATGGTGGTCTAGTGGTGGACTCTTAGCGAATAGAATGTTTGCTGATTGTAGTGTGTTTCAAAAGTATCTAATATAGCACTGTCTCACAAGCTAATAATGTTGCCGCCCTTTACAGTTTTTGCATTGCATCCTATAATTGCATACAATCTCAAAAAGCTCCCTCTCTAATCACAGGAAAATTTACATTGTCTTTAAACTTTGAATTCTTGCCTATCCTTTTTTTTCTAATGACCCACTACTTACTTTCCTTCCTCTGCACATCTCCTCTCTCTGAGCACAGCTTACCCTAAGTCACAAGCATGTCTGCCTTAATTCATATTATTGCATTTTTGCAAAGTGCCCAGACCTCATTTGAAAGATCACAACCTGTCCTTTAAAACGTAATACCCAACCTAACAATAACAAATCACCTGCTGCTCATCTATTATTGCTAACCATATGCATGAATTGACATACTCCCTCTCCCACTAAAGATCACGCCTAACTACTATTAATTTAATCTATTGCATAGAAAGTGGAGTAAATACATGGAATGGATTCTTAAGAGCATAGGACTAATCCCAATAACCAACAGTAAACACTGGGGGGAAAAATAACTTTGGGTTCTGGAGTATCATGCTAATCAGCGTAAATCTCTTTAATGCCTCGCTATATAAATGCAACTACAGTACATTATATAACCCTCCTGGCTCATGCTAATACCATAACACTCAGCGGTTGGGCAATCAGGTAGAGTTCATACAGGCTGCATAATAATTTCCTGCTTGACTGTAAGACTGCTTGACAATCATATACTCACATCAGATAAAATTGCTATGGGCCCTCTCCATGGCCCCATAGTGTACCAGCCCACACAATTAAACCACCTATCGCCAATGAACTGGCATAGAATAACAGAAGAGATCTTCCACATGCTACTTGCGATCAAAGGACTTTAAAAGAGTTCATTACTGCAGATCCTGACAAGTTACGCACTACAACCACTCCAAGACACCTCACAGTGCAATCAGATATGGGATGGAATTAACAAATTCTATCCAAGCAGCTCGCTTCACTATTTCTCCCTCCAACCTGTGCCTGCTCAGGACCATACATTTTAAACAAAATATCTCAGAATAGGCGATCTAAGTGGTCTCCGATCAGAAGAATTACCATAAATGGGCTTGCCAAGCTGCTAAAAGCCGCCATATTACTGAAAACCATAAACTGCGCTCCCGTCTCTAACACCTCTTCATTCATCACATTGCTAAGCGCTGCGTCCTATAACAGAGCATGAAAACTCTTCCCACATAGTATAAAAAAAAAGACAATACGGGAGAGGTGCCGCTGCTGTCTGTATGGGGGCGTGACATGGATAGGGCTATGATAGCCGAGCGCTCAGTGTACATAGGGAGGGGGTGTCCCCAAAAATGGTCTAAAATATGGGGGGCATGGAACACATATCGGGGAGATATATGCGAGCCACCACCAACGCTTGATGATGAAACCCTTGATGCGGACTGAGGTGCAGGCCTCTATTGTACACATTTGGGGTGTGACTGTTGGGGATGGGCGCATGTGTGGGGGGATTGCTGGGAGGTGGGGGGCTGAACCGCTTCAGATTTTGTTATATGCTGGACAACGACTAAATGAACGATAATTGCTGTACTGTACTGTGTTAAAAGAAAATAATAAAAATTGTTTTAAAAAAAAAAAAAAAAAAGACATACACTATCAACCACACACCCTACTTGGTGTAGCTTGCTACCGATGTAGGCAAGTGCTTCAGTGCCCCACATAGGTGTAGTAAGCACTATATAAATGTTGCAATACAGTACAATTGGCACCAATGAAACATAGTGGTTCTTGGGCAGAAACCTTGTACTCATTTTGTACATTCCTATTCTCTACGAATTTTTTATCTCATTTTGAATCAGCTTCTTAGTCTCTTCTTTTCCAAACAGTGCCTCGTTATGATGCCATGCTTTTTCCGCTGTTTCAATCATGTTGTTCTCACCACACAATGTAATTTTCAAATCAATGGACCACAAGACCGAGGTTTTGATTAAATGTATGTTGCAGGAAGCAAAAAGGCGAATTTGATCCAGTGGGAAGCAGAAAGGCTAATTTGATCCAGTGGGAAGCAGAAAGGCTAATTTGATCCAGTTGGAAGCAGAAAGGCTAATTTGATCCAGTGGGAAGCAGAAAGGCTAATTTGATCCAGTTGGAAGCAGAAAGGCTAATTTGATCCAGTGGGAAGCAGAAAGGCTAATTTGATCCAGTTGGAAGCAGAAAGGCTAATTTGATCCAGTTAGCTGTTGAAAGAAGGATCAAGCAAACATTCTAATGTTTGTTTGTTTTTTGACATCAAGACAAGAGTTTATTAAGATCACTGTCAATGTTCCCTATAATTATTTTTGCCTGTGTGCGGCAACAAATTGTCAGTGTGCACACTTTCTCAGCTGAATGCAGAAGAACATCACCAAGTGAGCTGCAGGTAGAGATGAGGGGAAAGTGTCAAGAACAGGTAGCTGTATACTCCATTGCTTATTAACTGGAACTAATTGTACCATTTGAATGCTTATTTCGGATTAAATTACCTGAAAGAATTTGCGATTGATGGTTATCAGCACTCTACACAGATCATTTTTAAGCTGATTATATTTTACCTCCTACCGTTAGTTTTCCTTTTTGGTCCAACTATCACTAACATGTTAACATTACCCAACTCAACGACACTCGTGTCATCAATCTTGTAAGGATAAAGATATGTGACTGCCTCACACCATGCAAACTTGTGGATTACACTCGGCAGTTAGAGTTCACTTTGCTGAGCTAGCTATAAGACGGACTCTTCTTGTTCAGAGTGAGGTCTGTTCAATCCAGTAACAGTTAATTTAATAAACAGATAACACCAGAGCTATTCAGTATAAACTGTACATGACTAAGGACCAAATCTAGGCAAGATCTAAAAAAAATCAGAACTTCTGTTTTGTTGCTTTTCAATTTGAAGGAACATATGGCATCTAATTTGCCACTAGACGTGCATGCTTGATATTTGCCAGAAATACAAGTTAAAAGATGATTAAAGGATTTAGCAACGTCTTAAAAAAATTGCTTTCTTAGTGTTCATATAATATTACATTATTTTGGAGTGCTTGTTATATATCTAGCTTAAAGTAGCCCATCTTGTGCCTGTCTCAATTTCACAAAAAATCTAAAGGCCCTCTAATGTGCACCTAATGTTTAATATGGAATAAAGGAGACAAAGTCCAAAATAGTTCATCACATCACTTCAGAATTTTAATTCTCAATAGGTTGTGAGAAATACCAATCAAAACAAGCAATGGCTGCAGTATCCTACCTTGTTACTAGAGGTTACTTTTCTCTCTTGCTAACAAATAGCATCTCCAGAATGAGAAAAGGTTAAAGTGATTGATACTGGCTTCCATTATTAGCATACATGCTAACCCTCCCCATTCAGGCAGGAGTCTCATTTTAAGGCCTTTCGATTCCTGCATGCAAAAACGGATTCCTCGGCGGGCTTCTGACGGCAGACACTGGTCTTGTGTAACTCAGATTATGCACTGACAGTAACCTGCTCCTGCAGGCCATTGCTTCTCATTTTTTGTCACGCTCTCTCTGCCTGTCATAGGACCTCTCTATGGGCCTGACAGGTAAGGAAACAAGCATCTGCAATGCAAAGGGTCTCACAATTACGCGAGTTTGAGCTATTGGGATTGTAAATGACAATGCCTTTTATATATGTTTTGGTTTTTAAAACATAAATAAAAGGCATTGCCATTTACAGTGCCAATAGCTTAAACTCTCTCAAATGCGAGACCTGTTGCATTCAAAATGCTTGCTTAAAAGTGTGTGTGGGGGGGCCAGCAAACAGAAGGTGGCAGAAGGAACACACAGATGGGTAGTGTGTGTGAAAGCAAAACTGAGGGTGCGGGTGTGGGGAAGCAAAAATGATGGCACGGTGGATTCACAATGCGACGCGCACTGGACACATTAGTTTTGTCTGCCGCCAGATTCACGCTGGCTCCTCCGCTGAATTCTGGACCCTAACACGGGTGCAGTACTTTTGACCGCCAGCCCCCAAGACGATCTCCGTCTTTTACCTCAGTCCACCAAATTGAATCGGACCTCCAGAGGTTGGAGGGCAATCGTTCAACCGATACAAAAAATGTGAAAGTAGCTGAGGTCCCCGGTTAGATTAGATCAGGTTAAACACATGTATGTATCATGTGTGTATAATACTAACACAGCCAGGCCTCCCTATGTTTAAAAACTCTGTAGCCGTTTTCACAAGCACCACTTGGATAACCCAAGAGCTCACAGTGTAAATCTATTTATTATGTTGATGGCTTTTCATGGTCTTGTAGCTGATCCTTAGGGGCTGTGGAGCGTGCGTACAATCCAGATAGCTCATGATCCAGACATAGTTAGCTAAACACAATTGCCATCAATCTGTTGTAGAATATGAATCACACGAGTTGACTGATGTTTTGGCCAACATCAGTAGACAGGAGGTCTTCATCAGAAGCAAAATCAAAACATCTTGATTCCCTGCAGAAGAGTGAAACTAAGGTCCCATGTAGTACCATTAAAATAGTTTGTTTATTCGGTAGGTAGGCTTCTCAAAAACATAGGCACCTGTTAAAGCTGCAAAGGCTAAATACAGAGAACGGTTTGAGGAGCCTGGAGTGCCCTGATTTACAATACATATATTTAAAGGTGCAGATTCAATTCTTTCTTCCAAAGGCTGAGCAGAATACAGTCAATTGTAAGTTTGCAAGTAAAGCCAGGCAGCAGTTCCATTAGCCAAAGCAGGACTGTCCCTTTAACTTGTAAGGCCAGTATCACATGTTCATTGATGATGTTAATGTCACAACTATAGTTATGCATCAGTATTCAGCCGGGAAAGGACACGCAATCCTCTGTGGAAATAAAGGGATTCGTTGTAAGCAAAAAACATGTTGTGAGAAAGAGAAGCTAACTGAACATTTGAACAGAAACAGACCAAGTACACCCAACCCGCCTGTACAACCACCAACATCCTTCCATTAGCAGAATAAAACCAATACCAAAACATGTAAAGGCCCTTTGTTTGTTTCTAAAGAAAAATACCTGGTGTGCTCCTTCCCAATGCTATAATTAATTATTTAATTAGAAAAACAGTTGTCGGCAGCCCAGGTCCAGATGTAGAAATTCTTTACTTGCCTATGCAGAGCGCCTACAAAGGTAGCACGTGTTCTCCTTTGTTTATCCCTTGCTCACCTTCGTTAGCTTGGCTTGAGTGACAAGACAGTCCTCCAGAGAAATGTGTGTGAGGCGTCCTTAAAAGGATAATAATTCAATAAGTAAAATACCCAGAAAAATCCGACAAATGGCTCAGTTTTCTGCTGCAGACTTCCAAAGTGATGACCACTGCATCTTAGAAGAAATCCCAGGTTGTGCCATCTTGTCTGTGAAAAGACCCTCACCGTAACTGGTCCAAGTTGAGGACCCTAGTTTGAAACCTCCATTCCTTCCACCACTAATTAACACTACAGAGCACTCGATAGACCACCACAGGTTGAAAAAAATATTCAAATGACGTGGAATTTCTTCCAATGCTAAGGCATTATTAGCATTTCTAAAAAAATGGATTTACGCTAATACATGTGAGTCGAAAAAGCTTTGACGGCGTTCTCTTTTTTCAAGAGAGTTCCTGGCCGCTCGACAAAAATGACATGTTAGACATTTTTTTTTTAAAGTAAAGGGTTTTAATATTTGTTGAAATGCTGTCTTTTGTTAATTTTTTCTAGGTTGGAACCGGACCTGGAATCGCCCGTCCTCCGCATCCTTCTACAGTATTTACATTCGCAGAATGTGTCGGGACACGACGGGACGGTTGTTCCTTTAAAAATAAATAAACACGCGTGTATGAAGAGACGCCGTGGGCGAGCGTGCGCAATCCAAATCTCCAGTCGGGTAGGCGGGGTCTAATGCCGACAGGGCGGACACCAACCCCGCTTCCACAGGCCCCGGACACAGAAGCAATGACAATAGATCTCGCCGAGGCGACGCAGCGCATGCGCTGCATTCGCAGGCGAGTCCTAAAAGCATATATTTGCATTTCTCTTACCAGATCCTCCAGCAGCACACTTGCAAGTAGGCCCATACATGGCAATCAACTCTATGCAGGCAGCAATAGCAGTCAATGGCCAAAATACATTCTCCCGATTAAAAAAAAAAATTAAAAAAAAAAATCTCCCACTTTCCTCTTCCAAAATGTTGGCATGTATGAGGCACAGGGTTAGACTGATTTGCATATGGCCATGTCCAAACTGGGGTGGCAGAGTGGGCTAAAGAACGGTGATGGATCAAACCCAGATCTGTTGACTGGGTGTGAGTGTTTGATTGGTTCTGATGCTTCGTCCATCACCACCCCCTTTTGTACCGCTTTGTTCGCCATAAGTTGGTAGGGTATGCTCAGACGTGAGTCCCTTGCTCACTTTGCCACTGGATTCAAGCAAGCCTGGCTGAAGACGGCTGAAATGCCAGAAACCGGTCCTAGGAAGCTTGTTTCCGGTCCAGGGAAGGCATGGCTTGGCAGTTCGGGCTGGACTGTTCCCATGAGGCACAGGGTCAGACTGATTTGCATATGGCCATGTCCAAACTGGGGTCTGTTGACTGGGTGTGAGTGTTTGATTGGTTCTGATGCTCCGTCCATCTCCACCCCCTTTTGTACCGGCATGTATGTAGTTGGCATGTATGTATTAGGCTCTTATTAAAAGGACGCTGGAGCAGATCTAGTGGTGAGAAATGGGTGAATTCACCCATTTCTGAATAAAGCAGCAGTATTGGGTGAGATCAGTCCACATAAATTATAATGTGATTGTAGCCTATGGAGACTTGCTTTTACAGACATGTACCCTCTGTGCTTCACATGTACCCCACTGCTCTTCCCCAACTTTAACCCTATCTGGAAAGGCCAATTTTCAAAGTACACACATTGCAGTGTCCTGTTTCCTTTAGTGTTGAAGGAAACTGAAACACCGTATAAGAGGCCCTGAATGAGATCCTAATGAGAACCATATAGTGGGTTTAGTAAATGTATCCTTGCCAGTACACCCACTATCACTCGTAGATACAGCCAGGCTTCACCAGGGGAGGGCAGCAGTGCAGGCAGTGTTTGATCAGGTGACTCCTTATAGTAACCTGCCAAACTGAGAAAGAAAGTAGAAGTTTTGCAGAAAAGCAATAGCCGTGAATTTGTCTCCCATCATATATTAAACAGAAGCCATTACAAGTTCAGAGGAAATACCTCACACGTGGCGCTTCCTTTTTATTGTTATTTATAACTTATGGACAAAGCTACATTGAAGTAAAGAAAATGCGAATAGTTTTGCAACAGCTTTATTTGTTAATGGCCTGGAATAGTTCAATATTTTTATTGGTTGGGACACTTTTATCATTGTGGGGCTTTAGTAGCTGGAGTGGAGAATTTATTTTTTCCTGCAGCACAAACAGCCTCTTTACTGTGCTGAGCTCCAATCCTCACAGAGCTGGGTGAGCTTTACTAATGCATTGTACAGTGTTCCCCTCTCATCAGCAGGGAAGACTTGAGAGGTTGTAATGCCTGCACGAGTTGTGTATCATGTGTTTACACTGCATGAGCCTAGGCCCTATGGCCATCCCAGTAGGTGTTCCAAGGCAGACTAGTAACACACCAGGGCCTCACAGCGCTATTTTTATAAAGTTTGCTTTCTGGGATGAGAAGGATGATAATTTCCGATTTCCTGTCATTTAGATAAGTACCATGAATGCTGGATGCTTTTTTCAAAGGATGTCATATTGTCAGCAGGATGGCAACTCGTGCATTTGCTTCACACTCCTAAAAACACACATTGCACAGTTGTTTGTTCCTTTCTGCCCAGATACTGCAGAACGATTTCTGAAACCGAGTTTTACGAAAGAACCAGTCCACCCAATTGATTTAGACATTTGCGTTCTGAAGTCTATTTAGTACCAGGCTTCTCTGGGCATGTGTCTGAATTTATAAACCTGTGCCATAAAGTTCATCTGCTGCCTTCTCAGCCCCCATTTTTCTGAAAATAAAACAGAAAGGGAGAGGTATTCTCAAGATGCAGAAACCCAGGCCGAATGCTGATAAGAATAAAGACGAAAGTGCCTTGCAGCTTGTTCACCTTTTTTTTTCTTGTAAACTTTATTTATCATTTTGTGGTAGTACAACGACCGACAACAAACAGTGGCTCAGCGCAGTAGTCCGGCGTCATACATAACTTGTTCACCGTTGAATGTGCGCGCTCAGAGCCTCCTAGCGCGCCACATGACAAGGAAAGTTGGGGGATGCGCTTGCGCTGCTTGGAGGGAACATAGATCAATATATACATATTGCAATACATAACAAGTGGGTCTGTCAGTCCAGCCTTCATTGTTTTAAAGGTTCAACAAACCACTGCTACAAGATGTACAATCAGTGTTAACTCTACTGAACTCTAGTCTAACTACAAACCACTGACTGGAAATTGAATGAAATTATTCTATCAGAGATTAATTTAATAGATATATACTTGCTTGTCGCAGAATGTTTAACAAGTTCAACAGCTATAAAGTTAGCAATTGTCACAGAGATAGAGGAAATCACCCCAAATGCATTGGAAAGTTTGCTATTGTTTTGCATTTTGTATATGGTTCGCTCGGTGATTGCCAGATACACCATTGCAATAAACCAGGATTCTAGGCTCAGAGATTCAATGGTAATATCAAAAGACTATTGAATTTGCATGAATTATTAGCATCTCTTATTTCGGGGTAAAAACCTGAAACACGAATAACGAGTGTTTACTAGAATTACTGTCCACTCCCTTATAATTAGTAAAAATACAAAAGCAGAATTACAGAGCTGAGGCACTAAAACTACAGAAGAACTAGGACCGATTAATCCTAAAACATTTGCAGAGTAAATATTGCGCAGTCTGCCACATTTCGGGACATTTCTAGTTATATCATTGAAAAGGTTCACTCTAGTTTAGCATAACATATTGGCTATTATCACATGCCATAAGGATCCAGAAATAATGTATTCCAAAGTTCTATTATGTGGTGCAAAGAAGTTTCTATTTTTTAGATTCGAGCAGATTGTTATCCTATTTAAAAAGGATTTGGACATGAAAAAACGCTATTTTCGCTAGCAAAAAGTCGCACATCTGAAACTTTAATCTCTTAGGGAGGTAACAGATAATCACTCACTTGCTGGTAGTCACAGCTGTTTTAATGTCCCATGTTTCGACATGTGCTGGTGACTGTGCAGCTGGAATTGAATTATAATAGGAGTGAAAATGTGAGGTATCCTCTGCAGGGGTGTCTACATTCAACCTGATGGGCATACACCGCCGTGTCGAGTTATTTCACCAACGTGATGGTAATGGAAACTCTTTTTCCTGGCTCTGGGAGAAAGAGCACATGTTCTGAGATCTTCCAGGCAGGTGGAGGTATGAACTGCTTCACAAACCTTCCTATATTCATATATTAAGCAGCAATGGTGCTAAAACAGAGTTGTATTCCGAGTTGTGTTCATTTAGTGTTTCCTGTACATTACACCCACTAATAGGAGATGAAGGGGTGGGAAAAATACCTAGAAGCAAATGAGCAATAATATGATAGGGAGAAGGAACCAAATGTTCAACATTAGACCCGCGCAGGAGAGGATAGGCGCTCTGTAAGGAACTTCTTCTACTTACCCTTATGTTATTTCTTCAGTTATTCATATAGCACATTGTACATCATTAGGTGGTATCCTGTGCATTGACAGACCGGAAATAGAAATGCCTGAAGGCCCGCCTATTTTCCAAGATGCTAGGTGTGGATGTTTTTATCAAAGATCAGGTGATCTGTCACGATAACACATCATCTGAGGAAGCTGCTCCCAGGTACTCCTGCTAAAAAGCCCAGTCACCCAAGTAGAAATATTGAAAAGTGACATAACGTCTATTTGTAAAGAGCACCTTCACCCAGAAGAGTATTTTGATGCTGAATAACACATGTTTATTGTTACTCAACTCAGTGGGTCTTATTTGATCGACCTCAGAAGGATGAAAGGCAGAGTGGGTATTTCAGAATTTAAGCCTTTGACCATGAGGTAAAACAGATCGCTGCAGTGGATGAGGTTGACACTTTCAGGAGGGCATTAGATGAAAATCACAGAGTCCTGGTAAGGACTTTTGTTAACTTTTACCTGAGAAAGAAAGGTCCATTTCCATAACAGCCCTGCAGAGAAGAAGAAGATTTTTTTATTTAATTAATTTTCTCAGTGTGAATCAGCAGAGCATGTCAGAATGTGTTTTTTCGTCAGGAGTACCGTAGCAGTGGTATTTTGCACTCTATAGCAGTGGCTTAATCCAGAAAACCAAGAGAGATTCCAGTGTTATAGTTCAAGATCAGTTTAATATTATGTGTGGCCGAGGTGCATACTTAGAATTATTCATTTATAGTTGTATGCACAAGGTTATATTTGTATTTCTAACTAATTAGAGTACCATATGAAAAGGTCTGGGGGTGCTATGAGTGTTTAAGGTGACGACGCAGTGATAAATTGATTTAACACATGAAACAAAGCAGTGATTTAACACGGTAAAAATGTTGACTGAATGCTATTTTCGAGTGCCATTCGTATAGAATGGAAATAATAGGTTCAAGAACAAAACATTTTTATATGACAAAGCGTTGAACTACAAATGTCAAGTTGTCAAATACTTAGGTCTTCACTAGGATAATGATGACACATCATTCAAGCGGTAACCCTCCAAAGGCAAACCACTGTGTTAATTTTGAATTTTTATAAAGTGGAACTCAGCCAGAGCAAACTGTACATAGAAACAACATGGAGCTGCAGGGCACCCATTACAGACAGAAAGGTAGTGGTATAGTCCAAAAAAAAAAATGGATAATAGTTTAATGACAACCTTATCTCAGAGCAAGACCGGGCATAACTCTCAAACTTACAGGGTAAAAGGAGGTTGAGAATAGTATGGTGGTATAAAGAATGCAGTAAGTGAAGCGAAGCGTAGAGTTATACGCCTGTGAACACAATAGCATGGAGATAAAAGAGAAAGGGATCAGGAGGGGGGGAAGGCCTAAATACGAAGGTCAGAGACAATTTACAGCAGAGGGAGGGGAGCGGCGAGAATCCTCAAGAAGAAGAGAAGCATGGAAGGTAAGAGTGGCATCAGACAAAATGTAGATAGTTGTAGGAGGATATTGAAAAGGCAAAAGATAAGTGCAAGAAATATAGCACGATTTTAAAAAGAACTGTACTGAAGAAAGTCAACCGCGGCTAGTCCAAGTAGAAGAGAAAGGAGGAGGTGAAGCAGTTGCGTGCAGGAGGCGTGGTTGTAACTGGAATCAACTTCAGGGCTGAAAACACCCTTTCTAATATATAATAGTTTAGTTTTGACCTCAAATTTTGACTCCTCCGCATTGGACAGCTAATTACATATTGTTTACATAAACTTCAATTTTATTGTTAATGTATGTAAATATGACATTCTCCCTCAAAATCTTAGAGACCTTAGTATTGCCATATAGTATATACATTCATTCGCAAATGGGTAGCAACTAGGCTACCTATGTGGGAATGGATGTATTTTTCTGGTCACCCATCCTGGTAAGGATTGCACAGCTATCTTGTAGGCCACAGAATGCTTAGATAAAGCGTTTATCGGACCTCCAAGAAAGTGCTCAGGTCTGCTCCTTGATTACACTCAAGCATATTGGCATATTTTACCTACATGAGAGTTTTGCAGTAGTATATGTACCAAAGCTTTTTCCATGTGGTTACGAGTGGTTGGCCAGGCAGAGTAGGCCCACTGACAACCACCCTAAGCTCCATCACATCGCTAGAACAAAATCGCGCCAGTCACCTGAAACCATGATGATGTTTTGAGAAACAGCTTAAAGTCCCATCATGAGAGATGTGTGTGATCATGCTGCAGGGTCTGGCTAATATATCATCTCAAATGCGATTTTTGCTCTTGAATACATTTAAGAGAGATCCAGTTCCTTAATATTGTTCTAACAGAAATTTTAAAAAAATCCCTTTAAGCCTGCTAAATTATTCATACATGAATTCATAGCGTGCTGTTTTCAACCAAAGTCCAGGGCCTGCGGCCAAAGGTTTGTCGGCTTCAGGAGAGGTGAGCAACTATAGTGTTGGTAGCCTTGTGCTTTTCTTCCATACTAAAGGACACTTGTGCACTATAAACAAAAAATAACAGTACTAACAAATCAATACGTGATTGTGCCAGTGATGTAATTAATGTTGTGATGCCATCATGAAATGAAATGAAATACCAGCATTTGTAAAGCGCACAGCTACCTCCGGAGAGGTGTCCAGGCGCTGGGGGCCATCGGGAAGATTAAGCGAGCTATTTCCCAGAGTCACATGGTGCAGGGCTAACCTGCCGCTGGCACCAGGGATCGAACCGTGAACCCCGTGGTCTGGAGTCGGGCACCCTGGCCGCTGCACCACACCTCTTCCACTCTTCATGTGTGAGGGCATGAGCAGTGCATTGGAAGAGTTATGATTGTAGGTTCGAAAATGTATGGAAGTAGCTTATGTCCAGAGAATCCAATAATGCTTTCTTGACTAATGGGCTGAATTTGCTGATGCAGAGCAGTACAGGGCGCTCCCTTGATAAAGCAAAGTATTAATCATGCTTGTCCAAAACAGTGCAATTTAATGAGAGGTTTCCTTTAAGGCTGATGTTTGTTTTAATAGGTTCAGAAGGTTTGGGAGGTTAGTTTTGTTCCCCTGATAATTTGCTTGGTTGTGATGAGCGGGACTTCTCTGAAATTAGCACAAGAGTACTTGTGTTTTTTTGGCTAGAGTGTATGTTATCTCCTTATCTGGGATGGTTAGGATTGGGATCTCAATCGATTTCACCTGTTCTTTGAAGAAGTTTGCACATTTCTCAAATCTCTGCGAGGGCTGACAGCGTGTTGGAGGGAGCAGCATGTTTTTCACCACCTCAAATAGCTTTCTGTTTTTTTGATAATCAAGTTTATTGGTATAAATAGCAGACAAAAAATATATAAAAACAGCAGACAACAGCACATCGGGCCCTGCCCTGTACAGACGCGCAGGGGTAAGGTATGCCGTGTGTCAATAATAAAGTTGCACAAGATGTAATTTATAGGAGGTCGTCAGGGTTTTAGGGGCCATGAGCTCGACGCGCCAGTCCGCCTCTTCTAAGGGGCCCACCCAACCCTCCCAGCGGGTGCAGAGAGAGTCTCGGGTCGCAGGGCCATTGTTCACCAGGGAGCGTTAAATCCGTAACACCCCCCCTTTACCCAAGTCGCCCATCATGACCTTGGCTTCCAGAGGGCTGAATTCAGGGAGGGAGATGGCTGGTGGAACGTGGGCATTAAGGGTGTGTCAGAGCTGCAAATATTTATAAAATTGGGAGGAGTGAAGGGATTGACTGTGTTGCAGGTCTGAAAAGGTTCTTATGTGATCTCCCACTCAAATATCCCAGAGGAGTGAAATCCCAATCCGATCCCACTGCCGAAAACCCTGAAGGGTCGATGCCTCACGAAGCCAGCCAGGTAATACAGGTGGAGGTTTGTCACGCCCATACCTCCATCAAAGGGAGGAATTCGGCAGCGAGTCAGGGCCACACGAGGCCTCCCGCCTCCCCATAGAAACCGGGTAGGTATACCGTCAAACTCGCGGAACCAACCGGCTGGAAGATGAAAGGTAATATTTTGAAGAAGATACAAAAATCGGGGGAGGATCTTCATTTTGAAAAGCGCCCCTCTTCTGAGGGGGTTGAGCGGAAGAGACTGCCAGCGTTTAAGATCAGCCTTGGCCTTCGTGACTAGCGGACTGAGATTAAGAGCCCATTCCAGCTCCGGAGCAGGGTTATCCAGATCCCCAAATAATTGAACGATTGGCGTCGCAGGGGGATAGTCGCTTGGCAATCAAAGCAGGCCCTAGACAAGTGGAGGGTAACTGAAGTGGACGTCGCCTGATTAAGCGGAAGGCCACAGACACCCTCAAAGGCCATGAGAAACCTCTAGGCAGCGTGGGCCAGAGCCCTCCGGTTCGGCCAAGAAAAGGAGGACATCATCCGCATATAGAGCAATTTTGTCAACATGGTGGGGATCCCAGGACCAGCCTCGAATTAGGGGGTCAGCACCTACAAGACAGGCCAGGGGTCCATCGCCAGTGCGAATAAAAGTGACGAGAGGGGACATCCCTTACGAGTGCCTCTCCGGATAGGGAAGGCTGTGGAAAAGGCTCCGCTAGTTACGACTCGTTCTTTAGGGTTGGAATACAAGACTCGTATAGCCTGTCTAAAAAGGGGGGCCGAAGCCCATTCGCGATAAAAACGTCTTCCAGATAGCTCCAGTCGACCGTGTCGAAGGCCTTCTCGAAGTCCACAAAGAGCAGCGCCATATACGGGGTGAGGAGGTGACTGTGTGCAAGGGCGAGGTGGAGGCGTCGTATGCAGTGCCGGGTACCCCAAGCGGGCATGAAGGCACATTGGTCTGGGTGGACCAATCAGTGTAGCAGGAGGCGGAGGCGCTGGGCCAGAGCAGTGGCAAAGATCTTCATCTCGGTGTTGATGAGAGAGATCAGGCGGTAGTCCTCTCAGGAGAGAGAGGGCGGTTGAGTCTTTGGAATGACCACAATAGTAGCCACATCGGTCTCCAAAGGGAAGGAGCCGCTGTCCGTCACGTATTTAAAAAGATCAACTAAGTGGGGGGACCAGGACATCGCGGTATGTCGCGTAGTATTCCTGCGGAAAGCCATCTGGCCCAGGTGTTTTGCAATAGGGAGATAGCTCCCTGCACCTCCTCGGGGGTAAAGGGCAGGTCGAGTTCCGTGGATTCCTCCTGGGCAATGCAAGGGAGCCGGACCTCGGCGCACTCCAGCTGGGCTGACAGAGAAATCTCTGGGGTTCGGCCGTAATAGTCTGCGAAGGTTTGGGCAATAGCCCGGTAGGTACAGAGATGGATACCATCAGCATCACTGATTTCAGGGATAATGCGGTGAGCCTTGGGATATGAAACCAGGTTGTGGAGCAGTTTCCCATTTTTGTTCCTCTACCCATAAACACGGGCCACAAAAGAACACCATATCATCTTAGCTGAGTCTAGGGAGACCTGTCGGATCTCTTCCCGGAGCATCGTCAGCTGCCGGGCGAAGAGAGCATCGTCCGCAGCCTCCTAAGGTTCAGGCAATAGCCCGGTAGGTACAGAGATGGATACCATCAGCATCACTGATTTCAGGGATAATGCGGTTAGCCTTGGGATAGGAAACCAGGTTGTGGAGCAGTTTCCCATTTTTGTTCCCCCACCCGTAAACACGGGCCACAGAAGAACACCATAACATCTTAGCTGAGTCTAGGGGGACCTGATGGATCTCTTCCCGGAGCATCGCCAGCTGCCGGGCGGAGTGAGTGTCGTCCGCAGCCTCCAGGTCTACTTCTAGTCGTGTGGCCTGGGCCTCTAGCTGGGTCAACCGGGCCGTCTGTGCTGCCTGTTTCGTGTGGACCAGACCCCTAGCCACTCCACGCATGGTAGCCTTACCAGCCTCCCACAGCCTACCCGGTGAAGGAACCGAGCCCTTGTTAGTCAGGAAATATTGTTCTGGTTCCCCAGTGAGGGCGTCCCTAATCTCCGCACCTTGCTAGAACCAATCTCTCTCCGCTTGGGACACACCTCTGGGGAAGTCCCCAGAGGTGTGTCCCAAGCGGAGAGAGATTGGGGAATGGTCCGAGATGCTGCGGGGGAGAATGGAGACGTCAGTAACCAATTGACAGTCAGTGGCTGGCAACAGGAGAAGGTCGATGCGGGAGTGGGTGTGGTGAGCCGCAGAAGTGCAAGGGTATTGGCGCCGGCGGGAGTCCAGATCCTCCAGGCGTCGCACAGGCCCAGGGTGGTCGCCCAATCTGAAAGTCGTTTGGACGAGGTGAGGTGCGAGGAGGATGGTTCTCCCGTTGCATCAAGGGAGGGCTGCATAACTGCGTTGAAGTCACCCCCTATTATTGTCATACCCAAGGGAAAGGCGGAGATAACCTCTGTGAGACTCTGAAGAGTAGAGGGTAATGTGGCTGGAGGGATGTATGTAGATAATAGGTTTAGGGTCTGCCCTTCCATTTGACCAGATAAGGCCACATAACTGCCCTGCGGGTCGGTCGTCACATGTATTGGGGTGAAGGGGAGAACCCTTCGAGTCAGTATGGCCACCCCTCTGGATCCCCGTGTGAAACCGGAATGCCAAACCCTCTCGAACACCGTAGGTGGTGAGAAACGAGCAATGGGTCCCAGGAAGTGAGTCTCTTGTAGGAGAAAGACGTCGGGTCCCTGGCGTTGGGCGCTGTGAAGGACTGCTGTGCGCTTGATCCGGTCCAATAGACCATTTACGTTCCACGACAAAACGTGGAGGGATCTACCGTGGGAAGGCATCTGTGTCGTGGATGGTGTACGAATAAAGGGTTGTCAAATAGCTTTCTAGGGTGATTTTGGCTTAGTTGATTTTATATCTGAAAGCAGTTGATTTGGCTTTAAGGTAAGTGTGTTGTACTGTTTCCTTTTCATTGTCAAATGTACCAGGTTTGTTGGCTCTGGGTTATGCCGTCATAGTCTCATTTAATATATTTAGTTAACATGTAGAACAAAATAAAAAAAATACACCATCATTACATTTTAAATACAAAATACATCATTTTAAATAAATTAGATTAAAATGACATTATTTTTCAAAAGTTTAAATGAAGAAAATCCCACCTAATGTAAACAATTATGTTTTATTATGTGGTAAGAATATTTAAAGTAATGTGTAAAATTAATTCAAAGTATTTTAATTATTGTTTAATTACTGTTACATTACTTTTTAAACTTTAAAATGGCTAATATAACAATTATCGGATAAAGCAGTGATGATTTGCATTTCATCTCAAACCATAATGTTTTCACTCCTTATTATCATATTTTGTGAGCTTTTCTTTACCTCACTCTTTTCTACGGTCCTCACTTGGGCGTCCAAATGGTGTAAGTGGAGATTAGACATGTTTTTTGTATTTTTTCTTATGTGTTTAACGTTCATGAACATCACTGTGATGTTAAAAAGTCTTGGACACATTTATATGTAAAAAATGTATTTACATTAACATATCAATGAAAGGGTAGCTCTTTGGGTTTGGTGGAGAAATATTAATGTCACTGACTAAGGGCCTGATTACGAGTTTGGCGTTCCTTGAGTGGGCCGCCACGCTCCAGGATCACAAAACCCGTAATCAGACCACCCGCCAGATTAGTAGTTTTCTCCTGGTCTAGCCGGGGTCCTTTGCCGTTCCCACGGCAGTATCTTTTAAAAAGGCACTGCAATGGGAATACCAAACCCCTGTTCCTGCACTGCATGGACAATAAAGTCCATGACGTGCAGGAAAGGGGGTGCATGCAGATTGGGAGCAAACCATGTGCCCTCTGCGTACATCCCATGGCCCCCTAAGTTTCCTCACCACCGTACTTTTAATGTCGGGCTCAACGCCATTGAAAGTGAGGCAGTCAGGAAACTCCTAATATGCTTGACGTTGCCGCAGCGGGCCTGCCAAGCATATTCGGGCCTCTGACTGCTGCGTAACCAACGCGGGATCCATGATCCCTGATGGTTGCGGTGATCTCACTGCCCTATTCGTAATACAGCGGACAGACCACCAGTCTGGCAGTCCAGGGACCGCCACCATGGGTTTGGCGGTCTGATGGACCGCCGAACTCGTAAACAGGTCCTAAGTAACATGCCTGTAAGCACTTTGCAAATTACTTAAAAGACGTAAATGAAAGCATTAACACCTTCAGTAAGATTGGCACCATCTCTCCAAAACAAATTTGGATGTCATATCTTATGCTATCAGGATAAATGCTTCCAAATTGATCATTGCCAAAATGTGCAGACATGACACGATTGTCATTGCGACAGGCATGCTCTGTCTTTGGGTTAAAGTCAGAGACACTTTTGAAGTTGGGCAGTGCATGTAAAAATGAAGTTTGTGTTGGGGTACGGGGTTACAAGATGTCCCTTTATTACATAGCACAGGTGCCTGGAATATATCCTTGATCTTTCCCTCCTACATGTAGAATGAATACTTTAGCATTGTGCAGACTCGACGTATCCTGTAACATAGGAACGACTTTCTCCATCTCAAAAATGCTAAACTCTTTACCTTAACTCCAGTACAACCCAAGTCCATGCTCCAAGGTCTTCTGCACATCCTAATACATACAATAAACTCCTGCAAGTCAAATTAGAGGACAATTGTGGTAAACCATATGTACTTTTCCAGCAATAAATATAAATTTTTGAAATTAAGGCCCACTGTAACGCTTAAACACTCCAAGCTAATGCTCTAGCCACTGATTGGCTAAAACAATTAGGTCACCATATACACATGGTAAGTTAAAATATGTGACTTACTGTGGAGTTTTTTCCATTGGTTACTTTTTATTGTTCGTTATGTGACATCATTCAAACGTTTGTGAATGGGAACTGACACATCATTGATCATTTAACAAATGCACTTTATTTAATATGATAATGTTCACGTACACTAAAAAGAAATAAAGAAAATATATAAACTGGAATATAAAAAATGTTCACGCCATTACACATGCACAGCAATACTGTTATTAGGAGGAATCCACAAGATTTTCCTCTCCCTTGATTTCCCTCACAAGACCCAATCATGAAAGCCCCTTGTGATGTCAAGGGTATATGAGGCTGTTGGGACCTACCTGGGACGTCCTTAGGGTTTGCTGAGTCAGTTGCGATTGCTCAGTGCAGCAGCCAGATGTTAGACTGGCACCAGTGAAACGAAAATTGAATTCAAAGCAGGGTGCTGGTCCATAAGACAGTGTTTAATGCATACAATTACTTCTGAAATCAAAGATTAAGCAGTATGTCACAGGAAGAAGGATACGGTCTAAGTTCCAAGGTTTACTACCCATCTCAAAAATTGCCAGAATGTATCATTGTAAGAGCAGGGAGGGGATTCTTTGAGGTTCAGGCAACACAAGCATGGAATGCATTTCCCTCAACATATACGAAGAATAATAATTCATTTATATTTCTGGAATATTTTTAAAATCCATCTGTTCAGAAGATAAAGGAGAGACTTACAACTTGGATTCTGTATTGGCTAATTTAGGATCTGCAGTGCTAAGGAACCCTTGGGGCAGCGGTGTGCTATATGAACCTTGTTAATATAACATAATATATTGCATTCCATTGCATAACTTTTCCACCCCTCTTGACCTCTCTGTGATGATATGTGCTGACCCTGACATCGGATTTTATAGCCTTGAAAAGCAGTGGCGGACAGTAATTGTAGCAGGGAGGTGGGCTGGGGGCCATAAATGCGTGCATACACACTCACACCCATGCATTCACCGGTGCGCACACTCACTTCCATTCACAACATGCACTCAGAAATACACATACATACATTCATACACCTTCCCTGCAGGTCCCATAGAGGAAACCCTTGGAGGTCCCAGGAGGGTTGTGACTGTTACCTTCTATTGGCTGACCTAAGGTCGCTTAGCTTCACTCATCATAGAGTGGGATGGGGTCAGTGAGTCTTCAGACCCCATTCCACTGTGACGAGGTGTCACTGATTGACACTCAGTACCTGGGCACTTCAGGGCTTAAAACTGAAGCACCAAGTTCAGAGGCTATCAGTGACCCTCCCCCTCGTGACGAAAGGGAGGGCCTCGAGGCACTTTTGCTAGGCAGAGGAGGCCACAACCCCAGGGCTATGAAATCCGCAGCCTGGCAAAATTCAGCTCAGGCTGCCAGGAGCCTGCGCATTTAGCACAGGTACTGCTCCTGGCTGCCGGAACAGAACAAGATGAGTGTCTGTCAGGCTGGCCTTTGTTCACCCTGACAGATGGTCTTCTTGTGGGGGGAAAAAGGTGGGGTGAGTGGCCCCTCTGCCCATATGGACAGGCTGTGGCTGTTGAGAAGACGGACAGAGCAAAATGTTAATCCTACAGAGCGCCATGCACTCACAGCATGTGCACCAAACAACCACCACACATTGCACCTGAATGCATGCCTATAAATTGCACTCCACTCACATTACACCCTTACAATACAATCCGCATATTACAGACTCTCTCAATGTGGCTACTGCAGTGTACCCCAAAAATACAGTGGCCTCATAATTCACCTCCTAAACATTTTCTTCTTAACCCTAGATCCACTGCAGACAGATCTCCTTATGAGACACTGCCGTTCATCCTGCACATAGAACCCAAACGCACATGCTCACACACTGCACCACTGCAAACTACACCTCTTCCAAACTGAATCCTCCCATACTGACTGCACCACCTCAGACTATAAACCTTCACAATGCATCCTCTGAAATGCGCCTCTTCACCAGTGTATCCCTCCGCATGCAACTCATCCTGCACGCTCCCAAAGTGTGTGTGCACTGCTTTCCATTCTGGGTGTTTCCACACTGCTCTCTTGAAACATCTGCAAAGCTCCCACACTGCAGTACGTCAGCACTACAACTGGAACACTCCACACTGCAACTCGCTCAGTAGCACCAAAGCGTGAACTCCCTGATCTGAATGCCCACCTGCGCTGTTGCCCTTTGACCTCCTGAAACCCCTTCCCATCACCGTCCTATGCATCACTAAATCATCTACTCTAAACATGTACACCAAAAACATGGCACAGAACCGACCATTTTACTCAGGCAAACAAATAGGCCTGTTTGTTCTCAGTGGCATGTACCGAAGGTGGTGGGGCAGGTGGCAAAACATATTAAATAAAAATAAAACACACCAACCTCCATAAGCGACGTCCTCCTCCACCGGTCTTCTCTCTTCCAGGCAGGTTCCAATGTGGGACCCAGCCAACTCCCCTAACCCATCTTGGATTGCTCCACCAGCATGAGAGCAGCACCAGGATTGGAGGGAGCAGACTCACTCAGCACTCTTAAAGCCACTGGAGGCCTGCGCTTTTTCCAATCCAGCTGTCCCAGACAGCTGAGTTAGAGAAGTTGTAAGAAGGCACATGTTTGGCTGGGTATCGCAAGACAGCCAGTCAAGGGACTTGCACATTTTTAACTTGAGCACACACCTCCTTGCTGCCACTCAGCGGCAATGGCCCCGTCCGGTCCTGGCAATCAGTTTGGGATGAGATGGTTACTAAAAAATTAAATGGTAATAAATCAAGTTAATTATTATTTAATTTTCCAGCTCTGGCCTTGGGCTTTTCTTTGTGGGGCGACGCTCCTCTGCACAAACGGAAGAGCCACCCCTCCGCTCAAACGCATTGAGTAGGTTTGGTTGATTGCCAGGGCCGGACTGGCAGTAGTGGGCACCAGGCGTTTCCCCAGTGGGCCGCCAGGGTGGGGGCCGTTTTTGGGACCCTGGGGGCCGTTTTTAGGTCTCGGCTAGCGAAGGCTGCACTTGCGCAGTCTCGCTTGCGAGATTTAATGACTTGGAGGAGAGGGGCTTGAACCCGCCCCTCTTCTCCATTGGCTGGCCTCTTAAATGCTGGTCAGCCATTGGAGAAGAGGTTTGTCTCTCCAAACAAGCCCCATCTCTTTCGGATTCGTGGGCGTGTTTTTTACTTTCTTTCTCTCCTCTGGAATGTAAACATTCCAGCCAATGGCAAGAGAAGAGAAAGAAAAACACGCCACCGAATCCGAAAACGCCGCTGCGTTTCTCCAAGGCATTTCTGCTTGACCTCGGAGAAAGGCGGTGGTGTCTCCGTGTGTTCCTCCTACACCACTAACTGGATTGCCGCGTTCAATGTAGGTGGCGCCATTATAGTCTGCTTTCTATGTCATCTCTAGGCACTAAAGCGGCCATTATGCAAGTAATTATTTTTAATATTGAACTTTGGTGAAAGGCGAGCAAGAGCACGAGGAATTACTGAACGATTCTCACACCCCCTCGGTTGTCTGCAAAATATGGTCATCGTTGAGGTGCAGTGATCCTCAGAACCCAGGGACTCGGTGCCGCTGCACCAGCTGCGCCAATGATAGCCACGCCCAAAATAGCCAGCAATCAGCTGTTCAGGCTGTCTCTTTGGTGACCACTAATTGGCTGTTCAGCCCTACGACCCCCCCCTTCACCCCACACACACACACAGAAAGTCCCTTTAGCAGTCCCTCTGCACTGTTAGGGTGGCAGCCGCAGCCCTCCGCGCAAGACCTGTCATGCCGTACGCAGCTCTGGCACCCAGACTTCTGCCGGAGTCCATTAACAGACGTTAATTTGCTTGTTCTTCGAGGCAAAGGTGGGCCTAATTGGCAGCGCGAGTTGAACATAAGTGGGGGTGATTCACGCTCCGGATTGTCAGAGTGATACAACTGCACTTAGAAAGCATTCTGTCTTCCGAGCAGTCCGGGCCGGGCGCGAGCCGCCCCCACCCCTGAGCCCATTGCCTATTGGTTTATTGAGCATTGCTACGCATACAATTGGTATTCATCCTAAAAGTGTAAAACCCGCAAGCAAATCAACTATGTCATATAACGTATGTTTATCAGGAACATGTCGATTGTGAACCTTGGCTTAAAAAAATGGTATTCTATGACGGATGAGGTTTTAACTTTTCACACTCCTCGTTCGTGTAGACGGAGGTTATCTTTAGTACTCTTTCCGTGTCATTCATACTATGGTTCCTCTAATTTGCCATGCGGGTTGCCGACGTACTGACCCTCGCCTCGCGCTTCCTTCTCTCGATGCATATTTAGTCACGTGATGAGGGTTGTGCAGACTTTTTCCGGGTGGTGGTGTGAGTTGGGGAGCCCGGAAGCGGTGGGGTTCGGAAGGTTTGGGGGTCCTAGCACAGCGTCATGGCGGCGGGCAGCAGCAACTGGTTGTCGGGAGTAAACGTGGTGCTGGTTATGGCGTATGGTAGTTTGGTAAGGAAAGAACAAAATAGTGGGGGTATTGCAATGCTTGAAAGTTCTTTTCAGAGGAAGAGTGGGTTTTGTAGGTGGATGCACAACATTGTAAAGGCGTTAATGTGTGAGGGAGGGTTTCTCTTCTAGAAATGAGTGCATCATTAAATTGGGGAATAGTGGTATGAGGTGGTAACGAAGTCAAGTATGTATAGTTGGAGAAATGTGATTGTAAAGGTTAAGGAGTATGAACAGGATTAAGGGATTACCTAGCATGTTATCTGTGCTCAATCAGAGAAAGAGCAGCGCAATGTTGAGCTTTTGTACTTCTTGTAATGGAATAAACACGGTGAGGTGTATTCTCTGTCCTGCAGGATACGATCAGTAAGGCTGCTGCTTTGTGAGCCGTTGTCATTTGTAACCCCACCGTTTAAATTATTGCTTTTTAGTCTAAATCACTTTTCATTCCTTTTTGAAACATGATATTAATAGCTAAACTGCAAGTCTCATAATATTGTGCTAGGACACCCGCGAAAATATAATGAACATGAGGAGGGGTGTTCCTGCCCTGCAGGAGGCGGCCAGTAGTAATGAAAGCATGTCATGTGTAACTCCATTTATTTCTTGCTTTTTAGCCTACATTACTTTGCCTGCTTTTTTCACAAATGATAACGTTATTATTGAAACTGCAAGTCCCATAATAATAGTGTGCTAGGACACCCACGAAACATTGTTTGGGGCTGCACTGCATTGTGTGGCCGATTAATGCTGTCAGATGTCCATGTAAGTGTACAATTGTCGTATGTGTGAATGAGAGGGCTTGAGACTCATATCGATGCTTCACCACTATCATGGCCACCGTACTTTAAAAGTGATGACTAGCCTACCTACTGGAGTTATAAAATCGTGATTACCCCCTCTCCCCCGTCTAAACAAAACCCCTAACTTCTAATTAAGTACAATTGGTTACGCTACATATTTCTGTGTGGAGGAGTTCAAGTGACACTCCATATTTATGAGTGTGTTTGTCAGTTAAATGTGTGCCTTATTAGCTATTTACATTTTAGAAAGTGAGCTAATACTACTGCATTCTTTTTTTTTTTTTTAAATAAAGTTACAAATTCTTGCGAGGTAACTCTTAATCAGCCCTTCCTTTGCCAGTTGGTGTCATTAGAATTATTTTACAAGTAGATCCACTGTTGTTCCTGCTTGATCTGTAGTGTGTTGAAAGCATGCAACGTTTCATTCACATGAATGAGGCTTGATGACGAGTGCATTGGTAATTATCAATCCCCTGCGCAAATACGATTACACGGGTCAAAATGACAAGTTGGTCGGAGTTTACAACGCCCAGAAATTACAGAGTGCAATAATGTCCACATCCCTGGGAAAGCATGTCGAAATTTACTTGTAGCTGTAAATGCCTGGAAAATACGAGGCAAGCTGGTTTATGGTGCGGAAACCCAAGTTTCAGGTGCATGTTCCAACCTGCTACGCATTCTCAGGAATGTTTTTCCTTTATTCCTACTACATGTGTGCAAAACCATAGCCCTTGTCCTGATTCCAACTTGCGTCAGCTATAGCGATTCCATCTACTGAGGCCTCCCAGGTTTCCTCCTACGTCGCCTGCAGGTCGTACAGAACTCTGCCGTTTCTTTAACCCCTTGGCTGCGGCAGGAATTCCGCCGCAGCGCTGGGGGGGGTTGGGGGCAGTGCGGTGGTGCTGTGCTCATGACGTAGGCACTCCGTCATGAGTCACGGTTGAGCTGTGCTCATGACGGAGTGGTTCCGTCATGACTCCACCCACTGCGCCAATCGCCCGCACAGGCGGGGAATTAGCGCCGCGTGGGCGGAGCGGCCGCCAACGGCCGCAGCATGACGGAACCACTCCGTCATGAGCACACAGCGCCCGTGGCTCATGACGGCGTGGTTCCGTCATGAGCACGGAACGGGTTAAATGTTTTGAAAACAAAAACATAAACAAAAATAATGTTATGAGCAATGCCAATAGCTCTAACTTTAACAATGCCGAGACCGTTGCATTGTAAATGCTTGTTGTTGCCAGGGGCCTGCAATTCCGGCCGTGGTAACAAATTCGGCCGAAACCGGCCCTTGCAAACAGCTCGGCCGCACCCCCTCATCCCCACCCAGGTGGGGCGGCCGAGCAGTTTGCCAGGGCTGGTTTTGGGTCCCAGTCCGGCCCTGTTTGTTGATTGCCGCTTCTAAGAGGAGGAGGTTCCTCCTGGCTGGTGGGAATCGGTCTAATGAAAAGTGGTAGAAGGCAATAGGGTAATGTCAAAGAGGGTGGGTGCAGGTGTAGGTGGGGTGTAGGGTGACAATTAAGATGGAAATCTCTGGCTATAGCTATAGGGGCTGAAAGAGCAATCCGGCAGAGGTGATGAGGGTAGCAGGAAGGACATTTACATGGTGATGCGATATAAACCACCAGCAAGAAGCTGGACTCGAGGCCAAGTTGCATAATTGAGTCGGTGCCACTTTCTTTTTTACTCACCGCTCAATATTGCTGGGGTGCTTGTTGCCACGTCCACTCGGTGCTATGTTGGGCAAATACACGTATTAAAACCGTTTTTATTGTTGCAAAGTACTACGTTTTGTGAAGTGCTTAATGCGGCCGGATTCAAAAATTCCTTGAGTGAGATTCATTCATGAAAATTCAGGGAGTTAGCGAAACTTAAATCTGAAATAAATCATACTGAATGTAGCCATTTAGGCATTTCTATATAACCAGCCCAAATGTAAAGTTCACTTTCTAATCAGTAGCAGCACATTGTTCAAGGTCTTAGAAATTGCAGTCTTTGTGATACACGCATGCTAACAACATGGAATAAACTATACTACTCGTCCTTCTGCAATGGTTTTTGTAAACGGAGCACATACTTACCTTCTAGATAGTACCCATTGAGTGCATTTTGTTCTAAATATGTTCCATGAGCTATAAATAAGGGAAGTGTTATTATACATTGAACATGTTTTAGGGAAAAAACTAAAGTATTTCTTTTATTTGACTAGATCTCTAATAAAAAAAGTATGGAATGTTAAAAACGTGTATTTTTCTTTCGGTCTCTGCAGTTTTAAAGAAACAAATAACTCCGGATGAACTTCTGAACCCGGGGGCCCCATACGTGAGACGAACGCTCACGGTATGTAATCTCATCTCCCTATTCACGCTGCTATTGTTTCCACAGAGGGTGGGTTCTTATTTAACTCTGAAGAAAAAAGTAAACAATTCCGCGATGACCTCCACTGTAAGTGCGTTCAATGTATAGAGTTTTGTTTGACCTCTTCAAGGGGACATTTCCAGAAATAGACGGATGCCACGAGATTTATAAATGAATAGAAACATTACTGGGCACTGCATCTTTGAATGTTGAATTACAGGCATGCTCGTGACCATTTTTCAGTGGGTTTTGTTCTCCAAGTCAAGCTTCCATGTGTAGAATTTTGACTCGCTCAGGAGCACGCAGGAGAGTAAGGGCCTGGTTTAGAGATTGGTGGACGAGTTACAACGTCACAAACGTGACAGATATCCCATCTGCCTTAAATCATCTTCATCCAAGGTGAACGGGATATCTTTTATTGTATCCTGAAAGTAGTGGTGGACGAGCCACCAAATTAACAGGGCGAGCCGAGCCAGAGCCGAGCCAAGGGTCTGGGTTGACTCTAAGAACCCATGCACGAGCCGAGCCCTGAAACTGTTAGCCATGTAAATCATACAGCAAACATCACATAGAATATAATAAAGTCTCTTCAGAATTCAAAAACGTGCATTTCTTTATTAATATGTCACATCGAAGCACTGTACTGAGAAGTGCTTATTAAAAGTGCTTCCCTTAGGCTGATGATATTCAACTTCTCCCTTCATTTGCCAAATCTCCTTTGGTCACGGCATGCACTGAGAGACTGACTTGTCGCAGAACATGTTTGATGGCCACCAGCTTTCTTAAATTCAATGGGGGCAAAATGGAAATCTTGCTCATTGGCGGAGACCAGACATGCTGGTACTACATGGCATGACTGTAGTCTTTGGTCAATTTGCAGACTGCATTTGTCCTAGTTTTAGAATCATGGCATCGGATTCAATTTCAAATTGCAGGTACAAAATGTATTTTGATTGAAGATTCAAAGCCTTTAGACCTCCTGACTACTGAGATTATGCATGTAGAGAAAAATCCTTGCACGGGCAGATCATTTAGGGCCCCATCTCGACTTTGGCACAGTTGCGCCAGGTCTCCGCTGGCGCAGCTGTGCAGAAACCGCGTGAGGCCCTATAATTACTTTTTTAGTTAATGGCAGGCATTTCCTTTGCCGTGCCCACGCTGGTGCCTATAAAATAGGCACCGCAATGGGAACTTCAAAGGAAGTTCCAGCACGGCATGGACTGGAATGTCCATGCCATGCTGGAACTTCTGTGCATGTACGGGGGCACATGTTGTGCGCCCCTGTGTGCATCCACAAGGTGTGAAGCACGAGGGGGCCCTGCAGGGCCTTCTTTCATTCCTCACCGCCACTGTTTTCATGGAGGAAAGGCCTCCATAAGATCAGTGGCTGTGATGAAAGTTGTTATGTGCTTGACAGGTCCGCGGCGGTCCCGCCAAGCTTATAGATACCGCTGCACCACTGCCAAAGAACGGTGGTTCCCTGATGGAGTCAGCGGTCCCAACATGGCACGACCACTAGGGTACTAAACAAACACAATAAATAACAAGCATGGGTAAGAAAATAGGTCTGGCCTTAGTAAGCCGGTGCAATGGTTACATATGTTTTATAATATGTTGCAAAAATAAAAACAAGACAAAATGTGTTGGCTATATGCTTCCCAAAAATTTAAACAAAAAAAATAAACCATTGCATGTCATTTTAATAGGAGAGATGTTTACCAGTAGACAGGTGAACTCAAACAGATATAGAAACTATTTTTAGTTTTATTACACATCATCGCAAAATGTGATTACTTTAGTGAAAAGAAAATGTACTATTGACTTTGAACTACTGTAATGTGAAGGCATACTTTAACACATTGTGATGTATAAAAAAAAAATAATGGTAAAGAATGAAAATAAAAATTATTGGCAAAAGTAAAGTATTAGCCCATCAGCTCTGGCACTGAAGTTCACGTATCTGGAAAAATGTCATCACTCAGAGCAAGAGAGCCAGTGGCTGAAGTGGGTAACCCACTGCCCTGTGCTGGATGCCTTGGTAGGTGAAAGCAAAATGTGATTTGCAGTGGAACAGGCCAGTGGATAAAAAGAGCTGACCCTAATGCTCTCTGGTGATTTATGGAGGTACGTATTTTATATGTATGATTTTGTTTTGTTCACATAAAGCTGATGAGACTGTGCCAAAGAAAACTAATTTCTAATATGTTCGAGTTCCTACAAGGTGCTTGATCAACATGTTGCTCACCTTGTTGTGTGATAAATTTGGCCAGCCAGCTACTTCTTAAAATGCAGCCCATTTCTAGACAGCACAAAGAGTTGAAGGCAACTCTTACAATTCACAGTAACAAGGCACTCCTCATTCACAGCAATGAATCAGTTGTAAAATGTATAGCTAGTCTTGTTTCAGGGCAGTAACCCATGCATGCCTATTTCTTTTTAGGTTGTTGGTGATGCAGTAGGGTGGGGCTTTGTTGTTCGAGGAAGTAAGCCATGCTTTATCCAAGCAGTGGATCCCAGCGGCCCTGCCGCTGCCGCTGGGATGAAGGTATGTTTCTGACTTTTTCTAATGTCATGTTTTGGTCACTGATATAGATCCATCGATACGTTTTATCCATTGTTTTGCATTTCGTCTCTTCTGATATAGATGTGAAAAAATACATAAATGTCTTTGGCAAATGGAATAAAGATTGTGCTGGAGGAAAGGTCCACCATTAAAGACATTGGGTCGTATCGTATAAGGTGTAAACTGGGTGCGCTAATTTAACCCCTTCGCTGCTAGGCCTCCGCCCCTCCTTCCCCCACCCCCCATGCTGAGCCTTTTTTTGGCTAGTTGGGTTAGTTTGCCCTTAGGCCCCCATAACATTTTGTCCAAATAAGGTCTCCACGCCAAATTTGCATCCTTTCTTTCCAACATCTTGGGTATTCTAAAGGTACCCAGGGTTTGTGGTTCCTCCTGAAGGGGGACAAGAAATTAGCCAAAATACAGCTGAAATTTGGTTTTTTGGGGAAAGATGGGAAAAAATTGCTGCAGAAGAAAGCATCTGTATTTTTTCTTTCAAATGGCATCAAGGAAGGGTTTGCGGTGCTAAAATCAACATCTTCCCAGCTTTCAGGAACAGGCAGGCATGAATAAGAAAACAAAAATTTTAAACACGGTTTTACTGGGACAGAGCCCATTTTTCCTATTTTTTCTGCTTTCATCCTCCTTCCAGTTAGTGGTAGAAATGGGTGTCAAACCAATAGTGGATCCCAGAAAACTATACATTTCTGAAAAGTAGACACCATTCTGAATTCACCTAGGGGTAGTTTGTGTAGATCCGTAAAGGTTTTCCTATAAAATAAACAGATGAAATAAATAAATGTTGAAATTGAGTTGGAAAAAACAGACATTTGTGTCTACATTTTCATCTGACTTGTTCGAACTATGGCAGATTTTTTAAAGCAATATACTGTTACGTCTGCCTGACCCTACTTGGTGCGGGGTTATATAGAGCTTGTAGGTTCACCAAGAACCCAAGGTACCCAGAGCCAATAACTGAGCTGCACATTGTAATGGTTTTTCATTTTGTAACGGGTATACAGCAATTCATTCGGTAAAATATAAAGAGTGAAAAATAGGTATCAAGGAAACCTATGTATTTCTGAAATGGGCACAAGATATGGATTTTAGAATCATGGTTATTTGCACGTCTCTGAATTTGTGGGTAGCCATACTAGCATGTGATTTACAAGCATTTCTTAAAATTACTTCTTTCTTACACACTGTCTTACATTTGGAAGGTGCAAATGCAGAGAAAGACAATTGGTAATAACACTTGTTCTACTATTCTGTTTTCCCCTAAGACTCCCGATAAAAATGGAACCTCACTTGGGTGGGTAGGCCTATTGCCTGTGACAGAAAACAGCCCAAAATGCAATGTGGACCTATCGCATTTTCCACTCAAATTCAACCCTTTTTTTGCAACGAGCCTAGCTGTGGATTTTAGGCCGTAGCTCAGCTGGCACCTATGGAAACCTAGCCAAAATGTAAATTTTTTAAAGCTAGACACCTAGGGGTATAGACTTGCATGGCTCGCACTACGTTTTTGTTTACCCAGAATCCCTTGCAAATATCAAACTTTGACTAAAAAAAATCATTTTCCTTACATTTCTGTGATGGAAAGTTCTGGAATCTGCGGGGAGCCACAAACTTCTGCGCACCTGGCATTCCTCCAAGTCTCCCAATAAAAACGGTGCCTCACTTGTGTGGGCCTGGTGCCCGCAACAGGAAACGGCCCAAAACACAACATGGACGCATCACATTTTTACACCGAAAACTACGCCTTTTTTTCCAATGTGGGTAGTGCTAGATTTTTTACCCTAGCTCAGCTGGCACCTATGGAAACCTAGCCAACCTGTACATTTTTGAAAACTAGACACCAAGAGGTATCTAGGGTGGATAACTTGCGTGGCATTCACCATGTTTCTTCACCCAGAATCCCTTGTACACCTCAAACTTTGAGTAAAAAACACATTTTCATCACATTTCTGTGATGGAAAGTTCGGAATCTGCAGATAGCCACAAACTTCCGTCCATGCGGCATTCCAGTGCTTAATTTGAGCCAGTGGTTTCCGGTGCCCAGCACCGGCACTTACTCATCACCGGTGCTTTTCACGAGCACCAATTAAGGGCACATTAATTTATGGGGAGATTGAGTTATTTGCCCAGATTGAGTTATTTGCCTAGAATCATAGGATGTTGAGCCGACGCAGAGATTTGAACCTCCGAAGTCTGCATCTCTGGCCATTATGTCACATCCTCCCCCCACTTTCATAGTTACCAGTTGGTTCTGTTTTAGGCGGTGCTAACTGGAGAAATGGGCTGGTGCATGCTGCCTCCTGACGAGAGCCCAGGCACTTATTTTTTTACAAATTATCCACTGCAGCATTCCCCCAAGTCTCCTGAGAAAAACGGTGCCTCACTTGTGTGGGTAGGCCTAGTGCCTGCGAGAGGAAGGACCAAAAAAGTGTAGGTATTGCCATTTAGAACCCACTTTGGTTCCCTCTCAGTTTGTAATTTTATATGTTTTTAGGCTGACTCTGATTTGGGAACCCACAAAAGTGAGGTATCATTTTTATCGGGAGACCAAGGGGAATGCTGGTTGGTAGGATATTTGTGCCGGCCCACTGATCCCACAACTTTCCCACACAGAAATGTGAAGAAAGTGTGACTTTTTAGCTGAATTTCAGGTTTGCCGGGATTTTGGGTAAGGTAAGAAAAGTGGGGAGCCACGCAGACCACACCTCCCTGGACTCCCCAGAGTGCTTAGTTTTCAGAAATGTCTGGGTTTGCTAGGTTTCCCTAGATGACTGCCAAGCCCGGGACCAAAAACGCAGGTGCCCTCTTGCAAAAACAGGTTGTTTTTGATATATAATTTTGATGTGTCCACAATATGTTTTGGGCCCTTCCCTGTTGCTGGTACTTGGTCCACCCACACAAGTGAGGTAGCATTTTAATCGGAGACCTGGGGGAACACTGGGTGGCAGGAAATGTGTGGTTTTCTTTTGATTCTGGAGGAATACGGCACAGAAATGCAGGAAAAATGTGTGATAATAGTCACATTTTGAGGTTTGCAGTGCATTGTGGGTAAGAAAACTTGATGGGATTCAAGAGAGCACACCACCCTGTACTCCCCTGGGTGTCTAGTTTGCAAAAATATCTAGAGTTGGTAGATTTTCCGTACAGACTTACTAACTCTGTTAGAGAAAGACAGAAAAGACAAGTATTACTTCACAATCGTCTGTTCCTTAAGTACACACCCATACTTGTTGGATTTGGCATGAGGGTGAGTGACAAGTTTAAAAAGTAAATTTTATTAACAAGAGAGTTTACAAAAATGAAATACACTGTAAATAATTGAAAGGTCAGAAAATGTGAACCAATGACTCACAGCTCATGAGCTGTAAAGCTGCATCAAGGCAACAACCGCTTTACAGGCAATTCACACACTTTGAATGCATGACACACACAAGACCATTCACACCACCAGCCACAGGACCATCACATTACAACACTCACATCAACAGACAGTGCAATTCAAGGGCCCATCACTTTTATACGCCCACATGACTGACACAGCAATCACACCGGCTGTCAATTGACAGAGTGTGTGGACTGGTGTTTTGCTAGCAGTGTGTGTAGTGACCAGCAGTAAGTTACTACTCGCAAACCCCCAACCAAATGCCAGCTCATGCACACCGCCAGCCAAGCGCCAGTCAGCGCACACTGCCAGCCAAGCACCGGTTCATTACCACTGACAGCAGAGCATGAGTCCACACGCACCGCCAGCCAAGCGCAGCCATGCACACCTCCAGCCAAGCGCTAGTCCACGCACACTGCCATCACATTTTTTTTTAACAAAAAAGAAAACACAAACCAACTGAAAGCACATGCAACACTATACCTACAAACACAGCAGCTCTAACTAAATACATCACACTAATGAAATCCATGAAATCTGATCAAAAAATATAGAATGATACAGACCAGTCAGTTCACTTTTACGCACACGGTTGCTCCCAATAACTCTGTTGCATGTGGTACAATTTAAACCATGTGGGTACAAATAGCCCAGGATTAGAAGGACACTCGGGCAGTACATACGACTCTCCTTCCGAACGCCTCTTCTGGCACAGACTCTACATCTACTGGGAATGTTTTTTCTTGGCATGGGAGGAATGTAATCAGGAAAGTGGCGATCTTTAAATCTAGCCACATCCTCCACCACTCCAACTCTAGGAACACTTGCCTGTTCCGCTCCAACAAGGCTGCCTATCACAGACTGCTGGAACTGAACAAATGTCATCTTTGCACCTGAATAACAATCCTTCAATACAACAAAAGCATTCAAGGTTGCTAGATTAAACAAATGGATAGCCAACGCCTTATTCCAAATGTAAGCCTTACGAACAGTAGTGTAGGGCTCCAACCTCTGATCTAATCTATCAACACCACCCACGTGCTTAGTGTAGTCTAAAATGCACACAGATTTGCGCCCTCCAGCAACCTGACCCCAAACAGTCACAGGTGAAGTACCTTCTTGAATGGTTATCCGCATGTGGACATCTCTGCGGTCTGAAAAGCTCACAGCTAGATGTTCACAACTATGCAAGGCACTGCACTGTCCCTTCTGAAGCTTTTTACATACAATCTCTTTAGTGTAGCCTTTACAGTTTAAGCGGATTGTGCCACAAGCAACAGTGCTTACTTTGAATGATTCACTGAGCAATTGCACACCAGTATAGAAGTTATCTGCGAATAAAAGGTGACCTTTGTTAAAAAGTCCTCTTACAAGTTTCCATACAATTTTCTCACTAACTCCGAAAGTGGATGGACAACCAGGAGGGGTTAATAGTGGAATCCCTAACAGTGTACCGTGCACTCTTGCTAGGAATGTACTGCCTAAAAACAAAACGGCCCTTGAACAGGACCAAAGACTCATCCACAGCTATTTTTTTCCCTGGCACATAGATCTCTGAAAATCGATCTACAAACTGATCATGGACAGGCCGATCTTAAAAAGACGGTCACCACAATCAGGTTGATCTCATGGCAATGCTGAAGCATTATCAACAAAATGCAGCATCTGAAGCAGAAGTCCAGTACACGCAGACCATCAGCCAAAGTCCACTTCAGACAAACAGAAACTTTCCCTGGTGTCTAGTGGGTCTAAAAATATCACCAATCTGCCGCCAAGTGCATAAACGGCCCAAATATGTCTCGAAAGACCTAAGGGGCCGCTCTGAATAGCGCTAATTGTGCAAAGTCCCCTGTGTATAGTGGATTCCCCAAAAACGACTGATCTGCCCTCTGGGGGGTGCGGAATACAAAACCAATGCCCCCAGGGGATCGACAGTTGCTCAAGGGGTCACTCCCCGAACAACAACAAAATCCATAGTAGTTAGTGGGCTTCCACCCCACCAGAGGACAGATTGGCCTAAAAACAGCCGATCTGCCCTCGGGGAAGGGTGAGGGAGTTGGGGGGGGGGGGGTAGAATAACCAAATAAATTCTATCTTAAGGGGTCGCTCCCCTAACATCATCAAAATCCTTGGCAGTTTAGTGGACTTCCACTTCTCCAGAGGTTAGATCAGCCTAAAAACCGCCGATATTCCCTCTTGAGGGGTGAAATAACCAAATAAATTCTCCCCCATGTGGAGCGACCCTTGCCCAAGGGGTCACTCCCCTAACAACAACAAAAATCCCTGGTGGTTTAACCCCTTGCATGCCCGCCCCTTTCCCCGCCCAGTGCCGCGCCTTGCGTTAGCGGGCGGAGTTCATGACGAGCTGGACTCGTCATGGGCACAGCGCCACCGCAGCCCATGACGAGTCCAGCTCGTCATGGGCACTGAAGGGGTTAATGAGCTTCCCCCAACCCCACTCACCCCCCCCCAACCCACCCCAAGAGCAGATTGTACTAAAAATGGCTGATCTGCCCTCTGGGAGGGCGGAGTGGAATAGACAAATGAGTTCTCCATTAAGGGGAGCGGCCCATGTCCAAGGGGTCGCTCCCCGAACAGCAAGAAAATCCCTGGTGTTTTAGTGGGCTTCCACCCCCCAGAGGGCATATTGGCCTAAAAATGGCCGATCTGTCTGCTGAGGGGGTGGAATAACTAAATAAATTCTCCCCCAAGGGGAGCGACACTTGCCCAAGGGTTCGCTCCCCTAACAACAACAAAATCCCAGGTTGTTTGGTGGGCTTCCAAACCCCCTCCCCCCCCTCCCCCAGAGGGAAGATTGGTTTAAAAACGGCTGATCCGCCTTCTGGGGGGTGCAATAACTAAATAAATTCTCCCCCAAAGAGTGCGATCCTTTGCCCTTTGGTCGTTTCCCTTTTATTTATTTATATTAAAATATCTCTGGTGTTCTAGTGTGTTTCAATTCCCCTGGGGGCAGATTGGTCAAAAAACACAACCGATCTACCCCCCCAGGTGGGCCGAAGCATGGATATATTTATTGCCCCTTTGGAAGCAATTCCTGTCCAATGAGTTGTTCACCCCCATATGTCATCAGATCACCAAGCGGAGGATGGGGGGGTTTGGGGTGGCAGAGAATGCTCTTCCGCTGCCATCACCGGTGGGAGCCCGTAGATAAGCCGCTCACGGGGGAGCGCCAGCACTTCTCCCATGGGTGGGTGTGAAGATGGAACGGTTCCGTTCTCAGCACATGCCCACCAAGGCTGAGGACAAAACTGTTTCGTCCTCAGCTCGAAATGGGTTAAGACATAGGGCTGGATCAAAAAAAAAATTGTCCCGCAGTGACCCATATAAAGATTCATCGGTGCCTCAACACGGGACTCCGGCATCCTAATAGCCGCAAGGGTTGCTGGCTGGAGGAGCATATACAGGCCGATGAGGCAAGAGGGGGGGCCCTAGTACCTTTTTCAGACTCTATATAGTCGAGGGGAACGCCCTCTGTTCATGGGCCGGTTAAGGGGTAATCACTGGCGGGGGTGGTCAGGGGGCTCCCGTTGGGGTCCGTGCGTCACCTCCGCCCCAACAGGTACTTCAACAGTTTTTAGGTATAGGGGGGAAGATGGGGAATCTATGTTAGATAGTTGCGCTGCACCAATACACCATATTGCTATAGCCCACCTAGTAGTCACTGCATACCGCTTATACTTGCAGTCACAGATCTGCCTAAGGTGGTCCCTATAAATAAGGTACATGTTCCTGGGGGTGAGCTCTGCATAGTCAGTTGGAATGTGAGAGGGGCTCTGGATAAAATAAAACGAGGTGCCATACTCCAGCAAGCCAAATGATATCAAGCCAATATCCTAATGCGCCAGGAGACCCACTTGATGGGAACCAAAACACTGTGTCTACTTAGATATGGGTATACCCAAGTGTTACATTCAGGTTTTACCGTGGGGGTCCCGGGTAGTCGCAATCCTGATTCATTGCAGGGTCCCATGTAGGCATGATAAATTGTGGACGGATACACAGGGACGATATGTCCTTGCTATTGGTATCCTACACGAGGAGCAATTGGTACTTAGGTGTGTATATGCCCCCCTGCCACTGTCGTGGGCTCTGGTGGAGTGTCTCATGACCCTTTGGTCTGAAATCCCAGAGGGGCTCGCGGGTGTGGGAGGGGACTGGAACAACGTCATGGACCTAGCAAGGGACAGATGGCGAGCAACAGGGAGCATTTCCACACACCGAGTCTCAAAGCTGGGCTCCCTGGTGGAGGGATTGGGTTGGACGGATCCATGGAGGAGACTTCACAGAGAGGACCAGGGGTACACTTATTACTTGGGGACGCAAGACTCCTTTTCCCGCCTTGATTATATTTTTACGCTTTCCAGGGCTGCTAGCAGAGTGAGGTCCGCAGAGATCCTGCCAAGGAGTCTGTCGGATCATACCTCAGTAATACTAAAGATACAGCTAGGCCACGAGAGATAGGCCTTTCGATGGCACCTCTCCCCTTGGCATTTACAGAATGAAAAATACCAGCTACATATGCGCCAGGCGAATGAGCGATATCTGGAGACCAACGTAGGGTCGGTGGATGCGGCCAAGACCATATGGGAAGCCATGAAACCGACGATATGGGGTATTGACATCTCCAATTGCGTGGCGGTACGTAAACATCGGCGGGAGTCACTTCTGAGGTCTGAAGCCCAACTGATAGACCTCGAGCAGCTTAGCAGAGGGAAGAAAGGGGGTCCGGTGCGACGCCAGCTGCTATACGTGCAGCAGACTCATGCTAGCACAGAATATGACGTTACATTGCAAACAATTACAACGCATGCTTTTACAACACGGTTTTTACATCGCAACCACCATTACATCACATGATTTTACAACGCATTTTTAAAAACTTACCATTACAACGCATTCCATTACAATGAATACCATTACAACACATACCATTACAACACATAATACTTTTAGGACAACAGCAGGGTAAGAGTTGGATAGTGTATGGGTAAAAATTACTATTCCCACTCCAGTGAGTGCAACAGTAGAGGAAGTGTTGGATAGCGTAGGGGTAAAAATTACTATTCCCATCTACCCCAAAACTCATACCCACCCTAAAACTAAAAAATCTCCATTACTTACCTTATAATGCGTTGTAATGGCATGTGTTGTAATGGTATGTGTTGTAGTGGCATGAGTTGTAGTGACATGTGTTGTAATGGCATGCATTGTAATGGCATGAGATGTAAAGGCAGTTGCGTTGTAACAGTTGCGTCGTAAAACCAGTACGATGTAATGACTGCGTTGTAATGGATGTTTCCCGCTGGCACATTGCTTGACGAAGCCCGCTTGACATGGCTGGCATCTCGTAGCAGGATTTATCAATGAGGGGACAAGTCCAGTAAACTATTGCACAGGTTATGCCAGGGAGCGCTGCCACCCCAGTCTATCCTGAGTATACTTGGCCCAGATCGTGGGGTTCTTAGTGACCCAGCACTGATTGCGGCGATCTTTACGGACTATTACGCAGAGCTTTACGCACCCAGAGAGCTCCTACCGGAAGACACGATACAATGCTTTATAGACAATTTGCCGCCACAGGCCCTTTCCGATGAAGCAAGAGTTGACTTAGACGTCCCCCTAACCATGGAAGAATTAAGCGCTGCACTGGGAGATCTAAATTCCATTAAGGCGCAGGGACCAAATGGATTCCCATGCAAATTTTTCAAGAAATATTTTTCCCAATTGGAATCCCATTTCCTCGCGGCCTTGGACAAAGCAGTGGACCAGGGCCGCCTCCCGCGAGACTCGAGGCATGCCGAGGTGGTTGTATTTCACAAACCAGGGCGGCCCCCGGAACAGCATGTGTCATATCGCCCATCTCTTTATTGAACGTTGAGGCCAAAATACTGGCCAAGGGGCTGGCCAATCGTCTCCAGCCGCGTATAGCCCATCTGGGGCTGGCTTCATGCCTCAGAGAGCCAAGCGTCATAACATTTGTCGTGCCCACAATGCCATCATGGCCATCGAGGCGTGTGAGGATCCAGCCGCGCTGATGCTAGCAGATATGGATAGGGCGTTTGATTCCCTAAGCTGGGTTTATTTATTCGCTCTACTGAGTCTCCTCAATACTGGGCCCCGATTTGTATCGTATCTCAAACTATTAGAAACGGGCCTCAGTGCGCGTGGTGGGATCCACCTCCCACACATTCGCAATTGGGAAGGTCACCCAGCAGGGTTGTCCCCTGTCACTATACCTATTCGCTCTGGCAATGGACCCCTTGGTGGGATAGGTGCGCATTGATGTGCAGGTACGGGGCTTCGAGTGGTCGCACGGGATCTCAGATCGCATCGCACTATATGCGGATGATGTTTAATTTTCTTAACAGTCCTCAATCAGACGGGCCAGAGACTGCTCCACATTATGCAAACTTTTGGCGAATCCGCGGGCCTTTTTATGAATCCCCGAAAGTCTACCCTTTGGGCGTTGAAAGGGGCCAGCGGACTGGGCCCCTGGGTGTCGGCTGTACAGATGGCTACAGAGGGGGTGAAGTGCCTGGGGGACCAATTATCGGCCACACAACGCACGTCGTGGGATAGGAATATTGCTCCGGTCTGGACACGGGTAAGAGAGGAGATGAGAACCTGGTGGCATACACCTCTTTCTATCTATGGCAGATCAGCTATCTTCAAAATGGTATCCCTTCCGCGTCTGCTTTACCAATTGCAGAATCACCCGTACCCGATCTCACAAACCTGGCTTCAACAGGTTAATGCGGTGCTCTGGCAGTTTTTGGGTTGGGCGGGGAGTGTCCCGGGTCGCCATACGAACCTGCTTTCAGTCTATGTATTGTGGGGGTCTCGCCACAGCGGACATCCAGACTTATTATGCGGCTTTGCACCTATTAGTGCTTAACGAATGGTGGTATGGGAATGGGCAAGACCCCGCATATGCAATGGAGTGGTGGCAGATGGGGGATGCAACTTTCCACACTATCCTGTATTCGGCGTCTCCACGCCGATTCCTGCCGCCAGCGACGCAGGTGGTATTCCAACTTTGGAAACAATCCCTTCACAAGATAGGCTGGTGGGGAAGACTGACTTGGGAAACTCCACTGTGGCATAATGGTGGACTACCACAACTGGCTACATTAGCTGGCTTCCTTGGTTGGGACAACATAGTCATATATACATTAGGGGATGTTATGAGGGGTTCCACCTTGAAATCATTTTAAGATCTTCAAAAAGAATATAATATGCCCCAAACCCAATTTTTAAGTATCTCCAATTTAGACATACCATGTCCCCTAGCATCTCGGAGCTGGATGCCCTCCCTGAATTCAATCCCATTGAAGCAAAGGTGTTTATGGGGGACTTGAGCGAGCACAAAATTGTGAAAATATATCAGTTCCTGGTGACCAACAGCTCCATCACACTAGACAAAGTTAGGTAGGTGTGGACGCTTGATCTGGGCCAGATGGATGGGGATGACTGGGCAGAGGTGTTGAATACAGGCCCCAGCTAGGCCCGCAGGACACAAGGGTTCGCTCTCCTGTAGTGGAATCTATAAGGAAGTTGGCACGGAAACTGCAAAGTACAAAGACAGCATTTATTAACCCTTAAGGGTGGTCCTACAATCCACACAACACTCTTCAGTATTGCATAGAGTAGCACAAAGAACATTCGTACATGGTCCCCTTTTATACACAGTAGAGGGGCTCATAAGTGGGTGGATACAACATGAAGACGAAGAACATTACCATTTATGGTCATTTTCGATACTGAATCAATAGGTGGGCGGAGCTAACGCACTCCTTGAGCCCGCGAAAACATGGTCAAGCAAGGCTAACTGATAACAGATGTGGTCAAGTCTGGGCATGCGCCAGATGGACAAAGGAGCTATTTATAGACTGTTACTAGGCAGATTACGAGGGCAACTAACACAGAGGTTGGACTCTTCTCGTGAGGAACACGTGGAGGCATGACAATACAAAATGGAGTCCAAGCTTCGGTCAACATAGCAGAGTAAACACGATCTATAACAGAGGAACTAATGTCTTAAGTAAATGCTTAATCACATCGTTGTTTCAATTTACAACAGACGACCCTTTCAGCATTTACTGAAGACATCTGGCTTGTTAGGATAATCATCATATATATCAATTGTCATTATTTCTTCAACTTCTTTAGCTAAACGTTTTTGGTGGGCAACATCAGCAATAGCTTTCTTATCAGGGATACAGAATGATACACATAATGAGCAGAGTAAGGGACCACATTGGATACAAATACAACATGAGAACAGAACCGCTACAATAATACAGAGACCAGTTAGAACCTTCCATCCCCAGGCAGTAATTAACGCCCAAAACCATCCAGAAAAAGACCAAGTGCCGTTTTCTGTATGGATCTCAGCTGCAATTTTATGCAGTTTATTGATGGCATTATAAACTGATGGCGTATGATCAGGGATAAACACACAACAGCTACTTCCAATAATTTTACATGCTCCTCCTCTGTCAGCTAGCATAACATCTAATACCATACGATTCTGCAATGCAACAATTCTCGTGATCTGCAATTCCTCCGTGAGATTCCCAAGAGCAGCAGCAGTCTGATTTGTCACAGCTTCTACCACTCTTGTTAATCTTCGGATCTTCCTACTGTTCAGAGCAGCTCCAACAAAGAAAAACAGTCCTAAGTTAAAATCAATATACTGTTGCAGACTGGTGTCGGTCTGATCTACATCATCAATTGATAAAGTACGTTTATACCTATTTACAGTCACATTATTCAATAATTTCAAATCCTTATGATAAGATGCAGGAGCTAAGAATACAGGAGGTAGTAGAAATGATACATAACATACCCCAGACCACCCAGCCGGCAGACGGTAATAACCTTTATTTCCACACACAAAGTACGTATTATGGGAGGCTAAAAAGGTACTGTTGTTCAACCCATCAATATTTAAAACAGTAATGCAATCACTGACACCAACAGGGATGAAACCCACACTCTGGACACACAGGTCCGCGTGAGCTTGTGCTACTTGAATTACAAATTTATATTTTCCCACAGTGTCTCTTGTGTTCGTAAAGATGTAGGGAATGGATTCATTGTCTGGTCGGTACTCTTCCCACTCCCAAATTGTCCCATTCGCTTGTGGATACCCATTCTTGTCTTGATGACATTCTTTATTGAGTCTAAAAAGCAATCGTCCCACTGTCGGTTTCCGCGTGGCAAAAAGCAAAGTATACCATGCTCTACAAGAGCCATTATGAGAGAAAGGAAGTGGTATAAATGGCGTTCCTCCTTTCTTCTGATGAGCTGGCATCATCCCACATATCCAACAGTTCGTTGCATTCGTAGCAACGTGGGTATGATGCAGCATCTGGATGAAAGTGTTATTCAAGTAGGATTGTCGATGCTTCAACTCTTGATACGGTAATGTATAAAAATAGTGCTCCTCAGGCACCGGAGTTGTCAACACAAGAATCTTCCGAGCGGGAGTTACATCCTCCACGAACCATGTGGTTATCCCAACAATGGCTACTGTTAACATGAACCCTAATGCACAAAGGATTTTCTTTTTCTCCATGTCAAAGTAAAAATGAAACCTAATATCTTCCTGAAACTAAGAGTCTGTCAGAACACTTCCCCTTGGGCAGCGGTTGGTTTCTTCACCAGCGGGCCAAGACGGGTGTCGCTACACTAATGCAGGGCTGATCCCCCCCCCTTGCCTCATCGGCTCTCCGTTTCACTAACCCAAGGGCCGTTCTGACAGTGTGTCCCGGTACTGGAAAACTCACTTCCGTGGTCGAAGATGATATCGCCTTCCTCCAGAAGTCGCGTGGTCCGGAAAGAGCTCCTCAGTGGCGTTTGGCTCCGCAGCACGACCTGTCTCTGCAGCCAAAATATCTCGTTGATCGGTCAGCACGGCAGGTTCCACCAATCCGGGCGGCACCTTCCTACAGTGCAGGGAGTGGATCCAATTATTTCGGTTGGAGACTCGCACAGCCGTCCTCGTTGCGAGGAGGACCTGTTCAGGGCCCACCCATCTCGGTTCCAAGCTGTTCGTTCTGTCGAAGACTTTCACCATGACATGGTCCCCAGGCCGGAGACCATGTCCTTCGCCGGTAGACCGATCAGGGAGCGCCTCTCGGACCTGTTGGTGGATAGAAACCAAGTTATCCGTTAACTGTGCCAGATAATCGCTCATCATTACACAAGGTACATCATACACAGCCTTAGGTCTTGGTGGACCCCAAATATTCATTGGGCGTCCAAAAACAATCTCGTACGGCGTAAGGCCAGTTCGAGAGTGCGGTACTGATCTGATTGACAATAACGCCAGTGGCAGAGCGTCTGGCCAAGTCAAAGACGTCGAAGCTTGAATTTTGGCGATCTTAAGCTTCAGTGTACCATTATACTTCTCAACTAGGCCTGCAGACTGAGGGTGAAACACGGCGTGGAACTTCTGGGTGATGCCTAGACCCTTCAAGACATACTTTATAACATCCGCTACAAAGTGAGGGCCATTATCACTCCACAGAAGTCTACAAACGCCATATCGGGGGAAAAACTCCTTCAGCAGCAGCTTCGCAGTAGTCATTGCAGTATTGTCTTTCGTAGGGTACGCTTCAACCCATTTGCTGAAAGCGCAGACCACTACTAGAACATACTTCAGATTATTACAGCGCTCAAGCTGGATGTAATCCATCTGCAGAACCTCAAAGGGTGCAGTGGGTGTCACAAACCCTCCTGCTGGAGTTCGAGTCCCCTTTCCTGGGTTGTACCTCAGGCAGATCATACAGGTCTGCACCACCCTCTTTGCCGTGCTAGCAATCTCTGGATGCTCCCAGACTTGGGTAAGCAATTTCACGATTACGGAAGCTCCAACATGTGCTAGCCCATGTGCCATCTGAACCATAGGTTGTACAAAGGCCGTGGGTAATTTCCATCTATCCATCTGCTTATTTCTCCAGCAACCCTCGTCATCCAGTTCTCCCTCGCTAGCCCATTGTTCCCGCTCTTTGTCAGAAGCGGTCCTCTGCATTTCTCGCACTTCCTCCTTCGCATCATGCCATCTCTCCACCTGTGACTTCACTACATACATGGCAGTAGTACCGGGCTGCATCGCAGTCTCCCGTGCTACCCGATCCGCTAACGCATTCCCTTCTCCAACTTTATCAACCACTTTCCTATGGGCGCTACACTTAACAATGGCAATTTTCTTTGGGTATGTCAATGCAGTTAAAAGATTATGAACTAACTCTCCATGCATTATCTGCACTCCATGTGACGTTAAAAACCCTCTCTCCTTCCAGAGTAGGCCGAAGTCATGCGCTACTCCGAAGGCATAGCGGCTATCTGTATAAACATTCACACATAATCCTGTACTGAGCTCACATGCTCGTGTTAATGCTATCAGTTCCGCTGCTTGAGCTGATTTCTGTGGTATGCGTGCTGTCTCCACTATCGTTTGTAATGTGGTAATTGCATACGCTGCTGAAGCCGTACCATCTGGTAGCTTCAGACAGGATCCATCCACCCACAGTTCTCCATCTACATCTGGAAAGGGCGTATCCTGGAGATCAATACGACCCTTTGTTTGTTCCTCAGTCACGAGAATACAATCATGCGCTTTCCGCGCCTCAGGCTGAGTTTCGGGGTATGGCAGCAATGTTGCCGGGTTTAGCGTTACGCACCTTTTCAACGTAATATGAGGAGCCAAAAGCGTCAACTCATATCCCGTTAAACGGGCACTGGTCAAATGCTGCGTCTTTGTTTGATTAAGCAGGGCATCAACAGCATGGGGAACTAATACCAACAGTTTATGAGATAACACAATTCCCTCGCTTTGGCGTATTGACACAGCTGTCGCCGCAACCGAGCGAAAACACCCTGGTAATGCTCGGGCGACAGGATCAAGTACAGCCGAAAAATATGCACATGGGCGCTGCTTATCACCGTGCATCTGCACTAAAACTGACAATGCACATCCATCTTTCTCATGCACATACAACGAAAAGGGTTTTGCATAATCAGGGGTCCCTAACACTGGTGCTGAACAAAGGGCCTGTCGTAGTTGCTGAAAGGCAGTATCACACTCATCTGACCAAGGGATTGGGATAGGCGTGTCCTTTGTCAAGAGAGCTAACAATGGCTTAGCTATGTGTGAGAACCCCAATATCCACTGTCTACAAAAGGAAACAAGGCCCAGAAATGCACGCACATCCTTCTGTGTGGATGGTCTCGGTGTATCCAAAATTACTTGGATACGATCCGGTGTGAGTGCACGTCCCTCCTTAGACAAAAGGTGACCCAGATAAGTCACCTTTGGTCTACAGAATTGCAACTTCTTCCTAGATACTTTATGATTGCGGGACGCTAGAAAAGAAAGTAAGGATAACGTACTTTTTTCACATAACTCCAGGGTGTCAGCCGCCAGTAAGATGTCATCCACATATTGAATGAGGGCGACACCCTCGAGCAGGACAAAGGAATCCAATTGTCGTTTCAAAGCCTGACTGTAAATACTAGGGCTTTCTGTGTAGCCCTGGGGAATCCTACAGAAACGATAAGATCTATTATTCAGTGTAAACCCAAAAAGATATCGGCTATCAGGGTGAATGGGAATGGAAAAGAAGGCATTCTTCAAATCAATCACTGAGAACATGGTCGCCGTAGGCGGGACCAAAGTAAGCAACGTCGTGATATCGGAAACCACTGGGTATTGAGGTATCACGATCTTGTTCACTTCTCTCAAATCAATTATGAACCGATAAACTCTGGCATCCGTATCCTTTTTCAGTATGGGAAGAATCGGACTGTTACAAATGTTGTAGGGGACTTCCTCGACTACCCCAACCGTTATCAAATCCTGCACTATCTGTATGAGAGCCTCCTCGCCCTCCTGGGAAATACGGTACTGTGGGAGGCGTGGTAACACCGCCCCCTCCTGGACGCTAATATGGACCGGCGGAATCACCATTTGTCCCACATCAGTATCCGAAGTTGCCCACAAAGCATGAGGGAGGGTAGCTAACAGCGCATCCTCTGACATCGTACACATCCGTTCAGATCGGGGGTAATTGTCATTCAATATTACTCGCACACCAGCAGGGGAGCAGCGGATAGTAGCCCTAAAGTGATTTAACATATCAAGACCCATAATATTGTCCGGTGTGTACGGGGCAAGCAGAAACGGACAGGGTGCAGAAAAAGAATCAACCTTAAACATGAGGGGCTGTGAAAGAGGGCTTCGGGAGAGTGTACCATCAAACCCTACCGATGTGACCATTAAGCCGGATGGGGGAGCCCCCGGAACCAATTGCTTAGATAGCGCACTACGTGTCGCTCCAGTATCCACTAGGAACTGATCAGTAGAGCCCAAAACCTCAGCCGATACATAAGGGCCCTTCTGATCGACCGGCACCTCAACTGATTCTAACCCCCATCCAACGCAATCCTATGCATGCTGAGAGTCATGGTACCCCGACCGGTCAACTCCTGACGCTTGATACTGGTGCTGGCGATCGAAAACATTTGATCTATCTCGGTGCTGCCCAGCAGACTCAAGACGAGCCTGTTCGTTAGAATTCCCTCGAAAGTTCGAGAAACCCCCTCTACCTCGCGGGCCACCGTGGGTATACCCCTGGCGCGATGCATGCAACACCGGGCAGTCCCTAGCCCAATGACCCGATTGCTTACAATACGCACATTGATTCCTATTCAAATCAGACCGGCCCGTGGGAGGACCATAAGATCCTCCCCTACCCCTATTACTACCTCGTCGAGGCGGGCCATAGACTTGCGCCAACATCACCTTTGTTTTCAAATCTTTCGATTTCTTTTCCTCCTGGCCCTTTGCTTCTTGCTCCTGACGCTCATAATACTGAGCGATAGTCAGGAGGGCCGTCGGCGTAGCGGAGGACCAAGAACTTTCACTCGCTTTTAGACGGGCCGCAACTGCCGGCAGCAGATTAGCTACATATTTATCCGCAAAAAGGTGGCGCCCCGTATCGTCGGTAAGCGACTGTCCGCTAAAATCATGAAACGTCTCCTCAAAACGCGTAAAGAAGTCCGCAACTGACTCGTCAACTTTCTGTTTACATGCAGCTAACATATTCCAGTCAATCTTTTTAGGGGGGATAATCGTCTTCAACTTAGTCACAATAGCAGCAGGGAGATCTAAAATACTCTGCGGCGGTTTCTGCGCGGGCTTCCGCTCCCTATCCTCATCCTCAAGGTCAGACCACCGGGCCTTAAAGGCAACTATATCATCTACCTTTCGTACAGATCGCCACATATCCGGTGGTAGAATAAGGCCAAAGAACAGGTCTATATCTGCTAAAGTCATAACGCAAGAATTCAAGGCCCCCTCGACTTCTTCATAGAAGGCCGCTGGATTCTTACGGGGGTCGGGCAACGCATTCTTCAATGCCATAACATCAGCCCTATGCCACGGAGTGTAAACCCAATTATACACGAAATATCCCTTAGCATCGGCGGAGGTAATGTCCGAGCTAGTCCCTGCTCCCTTAGGAGGAACATACAAAGGCGCTGCCTCTCGCATTGGTTTAACATGCACTACGTCATCCTTATCTGACTGGGAGGTGGATGAGGGGCCGTCTGCCGTGCACGAATCCGACTGCTTCTCCTCCTCCGTTTGTTGGCGTGCTTTCTCTCTAAGGGCCAGCACCTCGTCCCGCAAGGCGAACAGCCGCCGAGCCGCCTCAGGAGCCTTAGGGGGAGAAAAAACACCATCATGCAATGCTTTAGCAACCGATGTCACATCGTCAGGCTCAAAGACACTAGAATATTTTCGGAAAGCAGCAATCACTTCCTCAGCGAAATGAGCCAGAAAATACACCCTTTCTCTATCTTGCCACGACCCCCAAGTATGGAGCAACTCCTCCCTAGACATCTTGCCCTTAAGTGCACGGAGGGAAAGTTTCCGAAGCTCAGCCATATGCTCGGCCGATAACATGGACCGCGTATCTACCTTACCCGGACCCGGGCCAGAATCTTGCGGCCTCGGAGCAGATGCGCCGACATAAGGGGGCGGAGGGCGATCTAGTAAAGAAAAATCATCATCAAGATTATTAAGGACAGGATAAAGTGGCTGCCGAACAACGTATTGACCCGAAACTTGTAGCCTACGCTCCTTCTCTTGCCTGTCCGTCTGCTCTCTGTCCTCCCGACGCTTCGCTTCCTGTGCTCGCACATGATCATTCTTCCGTTGTTCTTTATCAAACAGCGCTTTCTCGCGCTTCTCTCGCTCACGCACCTCCTTCACCCACAACCGCACACACTCAAACATATCCTGACGGGCACGCCGCTTACACATACACTGTTCCACATACTCAATCTTACGTATATCAAACGATCCATACAAAGGCCATCGCAACTCAGGATCTTTTTTCGTATATTTCCTCCATACTGTGCTGTACATTATGGAAGAAAGACCATGCTTCACGTACATATCCCTATTAGGCGTCCCCTCTGGGGGAGCTGGAGCAGATTCCTCGAGGTTCAACCGGTTTCCAAAACAGCAGCACCACTTACGGAGTGCGCTGAAAGCAGGCATGCTCAGAAATAATGCAAAATATGCAATATCATAAAAAATGGCGCTTAATCGTTGCGCCGTTCAAAGTTACACAGCTCTGGAGAAATCTCTCCACATTACCTGCCTATATGTGTTGCAACGCATATATATTCACAAAGACAAATCCAAAATATGACTAGTCATCACAAATCAAACTCAAATAGCCAGATCAGGCTTCAAAACTCGGAGCAAGTACCGTACACCGGTTCTTACCAATCAAGAGTCCAGATTCCAACTGCCAAGCTCCACAATCGCCCAAACGGCTTTCACGGCAAGACCGACAGAAGAGGTCTCAGTCGGGGACCGGCGCCACCCAGACGGTCAGCTCGGAAGGGAAGGAAGAAAAACCTTGGGATGCCAGGGCTAAGGCGCCGCTGGCAGTGATCACGTCCCCGGCCCAATTCCTCACCTTCGTCGCGACCAATCCTTCGAGCATCCGAGTCGCCGATGAGCCCCACGTGACGGGCGCCAATTGTTGAATACAGGCCCCAGCTAGGCCCGCAGGACACAAGGGTTCGCTCTCCTGTAGTGGAATCTATAAGGAAGTTGGCACGGAAACTGCAAAGTACAAAGACAGCATTTATTAACCCTTAAGGGTGGTCCTACAATCCACACAACACTCTTCAGTATTGCATAGAGTAGCACAAAGAACATTCGTACATGGTCCCCTTTTATACACAGTAGAGGGGCTCATAAGTGGGTGGATACAACATGAAGACGAAGAACATTACCATTTATGGTCATTTTCGATACTGAATCAATAGGTGGGCGGAGCTAACGCACTCCTTGAGCCCGCGAAAACATGGTCAAGCAAGGCTAACTGATAACAGATGTGGTCAAGTCTGGGCATGCACCAGATGGACAAAGGAGCTATTTATAGACTGTTACTAAGCAGATTACGAGAGCAACTAACACAGAGGTTGGACTCTTCTCGTGAGGAACACGTGGAGGCATGACAATACAAAATGGAGTCCAAGCTTCGGTCAACATAGCAGAGTAAACACGATCTATAACAGAGGAACTAATGTCTTTAGTAAATGCTTAATCACATCGTTGTTTCAATTTACAACAGAGGTACTGGCATCCCCGCGGGGTGCGGCTATAGCAACCCGGTTACGCCTTATCCGATTTAACTATCTCCACCAGGCCTATTACACCAGGCAGAGGCTATGGAGGGCAGGCTTAATATCATCTCCTGATTGTCTGCGTTGTGGACATGAGGAAGGGTCCCTCATACACACAGTCTGGCACTATACAGCGCTTGCATAGTTATGGCGGGCATTCATGGTGTGCCTCTCGGAAGTCCTGGGATGGGATGTCCCTATTTCACCAAGACTTGGACTTCTACATATTATGGAGGGCATCAGGGGCAACTTTTATAAGCGGCACTTACTGTTGCTGGGGCTTACCCTGGCCAAAAGGGATATCGCAAGGCTTTGGAAGGCACCTACCTCACCATCGTTGACGGCCTGGAAAAAGGGAATAGACTTCTGCAGGGGCATGGAGGTATCAATATTTAAGGCTAGGGGTTGCCCTCAGAGGCACCCCAAAAACTGGAAGAGATGGGCAGACTACCGGGGCCTATATCTGGAGCCGGTGCCTCTGACTGGAACACTTGCGTCATCATTGCTAATGGGGGTTACTGGGTAGCGGAGGGGGTGGGAGGATTGCACATGACTCAATTGGGGTGGCAAGGTAATTTATGTGAGAAGAGATGTAGATGTGGAGCAGCGCAAAGGGCTTGGGTTCAAAACTTTCACGTTGTTATGCTTTATATAACTTTGGCTTTTGATGAATGTAAACGAGTTGTCAACATCAATATTCTGTGGTGTATGATATGGTGGTTGCCCTCAGTCAGAGGGGGCCCCAAACTGTATGTGACTACTGACACAATAAAATCTGTTGATAAAAAAAGAATTTTTTTTGCCTGATGCTATATCTTGTCCTTGGTGAAATGCTTAAGCAGTGCTTGTTACAAACTCCTTTTACCACTGCATTGTGAAAGCAGGTTTTTAGAGGTCGAAATGCGCAACAAAAATGTTTTTGGATATTTTTTGTGGTGCATTTTGTTGTGCCACAGATTTATTCTGTTGTTATTGTGCTGCTCTGCTTTTGTGCTCTATTATTGCAATGTGATGTTATTGTATTGCATCGTGGTTGGTGAGTTGTGTTCTGTTTTGTCTGTTTTGTTGTGCCCTGGTGTGTTTAGTTGTGTTGTAAGGTTTCATTGCGTACGTTATTGTGTTATGTTCTGTTGTTTAGTTTAGATATGCCAACAAATGTTGCTAGATTTCCAACCAAAAGCAGCACATACTGTTAAAGTTCCTGTGTCTACCAACCCTTCACTACTGTCTAACATGGTAAAATCATGCTGCTCAAGTCCTTCAACTACTTAAGATACCAGTCAGCCCAAAACTATGGCAAAGACTGCCTTAATTTAGCACCCCATGTGCTAATTTTATATGATAGTGCCCTTGGTACCTGCCACATTTTTGGGCTGATTGATGTCTTAAATAGAAAGAGAGCTGGAGCGGAACTATTTTACCACCTTAAATAGCGATAAATGGTCACTTGTCATTGGGACGTTAAAAGCATCTGCTGCTTTTGGCTGAATGTGTAGCTTTAGTTCTTGACATATCTAAAGTAAACACCAGCGTTACACAATAACGAACACAAAATAACATTTTAATACAATTAATACATATCACGGAACAACACAACAAAACAGAACCCAACACAGCAACCATACTATATCACCACAACATCACATTGCAAGAATACAGCTCAAAAACACAGCAGCACAAAAAACAAAAGAACACATCACCTTCACACCAAATCTGCACAGTTTCGTCACACAATACCACCTCAGCAATCCTTTATTTTTGTGTAATGATGTCTTCAGTGAGGAAAAGGTCCCTTTGGCTTAAAAACCGTCATGGTGTTTATGAACAATGGATAAGATGAAAAAAGCTGCAGCACAGCGGGAGACCTGCTGCTGCTTAATAAACAAGCATTGGCACTGACAGTCTGGTGTGCTTGTATGCAAAGGTAAGTAAGACCAATTGGCATTGACAATGATTGTTTATAGTAATCTTCAATGTCTGTCAAGATTGATGTTACATCTTCCACATTTCTGCTGCTGTTTTACTAGTGACCACTAGGTGGCACTGAAATGCAGCAATTTGTTGGCTCTGTTTCTTAGATACACTGCTGCTTTCGGATCAGGATGAATGACAGATTCAAAAATCTCCGGTGTGCGGGTCAAAGGCAGAAAGAGGGAAAAACAAAAAATAGGAGTAGGGTAACTGAGATTCACAAGAAGCCTATCCAATATTCAGTAACGATTGGCTCTGTGGAGTATTGTATACAATGCCGCTACCACTGTCTGTAGTGAGACCGCTAAAATGAATTACTCAATGGGCTCACACATTTGTTTGTTCTGTCTCCAGCCTGTCATGATGGTTGGTGAGAGAAATTTATACTAAAGAGGGCTTTGGGTCCCTGGCATGCCCAGGGCCATCAGAGATCCCCCAAAAAAGGCCAAGGAGCAACATGATAGCGTTCATTTCAGCTCTTGCCCCTCTCCGTACTAGCAAAAGGGCAAGGGAACGTTGCATCAACCAACTACAAACCATGCCAGTACTTTGCCATGCTCAAGGGCCTGGGAAGTAGCATTGCCTTGTACATCGGCCAGGGAGTGATTCGTGCATTAAGCCTTTCCTCTCACGCAACCTTCCACAAGGGCTAGAGAGGGACCACAGTCACCACAACTGCAGGAGCTGACTGCTACCCCGGTGTCCCTATTACAGTTTTCAACAAGCTACTGGAAAAGCTGCCTCCCAGCCGCTCTGTCATTGTCCTCCATTGAAAAGATAGGAGGAGGAGAACTGGGGCAGTGAATTGCCACTGTAGTGTCCTATCAGTTATTGCTAATGGAAGACCAGGAAACCTGTCAGCAGTCCAGGTTTTCACCTCTTGTACATAGATGCTTGGGATGGAGCCTGTCGCATCTCACTGTTACATTGGTCAGAACTGCAAGGGATTGACATTGAACTCAATAAAAAAAAAATAGAAAAAACAACAAAACCAGGGTTTTGGGGCATGAGCTCCACAAGCATGCCAAACACCATAACCCTCGTTACCGTCCACCCCTCAGATCCTGAAGTAAACAAAGACATTTGCAAATTGGTAAATTTGTTTTTTTACCATGAATTACACTCTGGGACACTGATCACTGTCTGTATATATTTTTTTTTAAAGTATAAATCCACTACACTACTGCAGTTGCTGACTTTGAACTGCAGTCACAATCACATTACAATAGTAGAAGTTCATGAACTGCCTACGCCATTTGAGAACTGCAGTTATGCTAATGGAGTTTTTCGGCACAGTGCCATACATGAAGAATAGATGCAGGGTATGGCTGACGGATCTCCACGTCCAGCACATCAGTTTGGGTGGCTTGAGGATTTATTGCATAGTGTTTCTGAAACCCAAGCCCATAACAAGAGCAAAACCGGTCCTGGGTTGCTTGTGTTCTGGTTAGGAAGGACATAGTTTGGCAATTTGGGCTGGACTTTTCCCATTTGGAGCAGGGTCAATACAGATTTGCATATGGCTGGGTCCCAAGTGAGGTGGCATGGTGTGCAAAATAATGATGGACTGGGATGCGGCACGAGTAATTACCAGTGACAGAGATTAATTCAAGCATTCCATCCAGCACTTTTTGTATACTTTAGTATGAAATCCAAGCGCAGCACTCGCAGTGCATGGCCAAGGACTGTGAAATGTTGGTTGGTGCATGAGGACTGGGTAGAGGGTGTGAATGCCCAGGGCAAAGTGCTGACAGTGCACTACTGAAGGCCACGTGCAGTGGTTTTGGATGCATGAAGCCTTGTGAAAGGTGTTGCCCATTAGCCACACTGTGCCCAATGCCCACTGTGCATAGACAAAAGATATGCGCAGCGGGTTCGTGACCACGAGGACTGTCCAGAGCATGGCTGGGGACCATACTGTGCCCATCGGCCACATCAAACAGCTGAAGGTTGTGTACACTGCGGTTGGGGACATGAGGAAAAAGTCATATATTGTGCTCAGTGTCTGTTGTGTAAGGCCAGTAGTTGGGGTGCCAGGAACGGATGAAGGATGTAGGCTTTGTTCAGCCCCTGCAGACATTTCTTTCTGTATATATGGCGAAAGGAAATCTGCAATGGTTTCGAAAGCATGAGCACTGGGCCACGGATCTAGGTGTTTTCACTGACGGTTGAGGCGAACGACTGGGTGAAGGCTATGGTCTATCGCAGCTCCCTATATACTGAGGCAGTTGTGCAGATCCAAAGGCTGTGTGTAGGGACTTTAGGAACGCAAGAAGTGGGTTCAGGGAATGTATGTTGCCTCGTCCTGCACACACTAGCCACTGTGAATGACCGATAGCTGTGCACAGTGGGGTTGGAGACATAATTATTTTGTGCTACTGCGTCACCCTGCACCTAACGGCTGCAGCGCATAGCAAAAAGTGCTGTGCAATTGTTCCAAGGGCATGAGGGTTGAGGCAGCTTCCAGTGCCATCTATGCTTTTCTGCCATCTATGCTTTTTCTGGCCATAAGTAGTGAGTTTGGGTTGCCATGGATGAGCACAGGGCACCCTTTATGCAGTGGCCATATGTGTGGTGCATACATGCCAACCCTTTCGATTATACTACAGATTTCAAGACTAGTCTCCCGCCTCCTGATTCCTGAATGCAGAAACCCCGATTCGGATTGCTGAATCATGATCTGCTAGAAACAAGGCAAAAGGGGAATGTTGAAGCCTGTCACACACTCTCATTTTCCCCTCCAAGAATTACCTCTGACATCCAGTGCTTAATTTGAGCCGGTGGTTTCTGGTGCTCGGCACTGGCACTTAATTGCCAACACCGGGTCTTCGGACAGTCTGCCACATGGTGGCACTGTTTGTGTTTTTTAGAGATGAGCGCAATAGTTGTTTATTAATTCAATATACATTAAAATGACTAAACCGGCCACCCAAGCCAATCCGATTGCTTTGGGTGCATGGAATAGTCTAAAGTGTCACACTTAAAGGAGTTTGATGTTCGTAGGTGTGTTTGTACTGTCACTAGCAGTGCTGGGCAGGGCAGAGGGTGGTGCAATTTGCAGAGGCCTTCTGACGACAGCCCTGGCACTTATGTTTTTACAAATTAAGCACTGCTCACATCAAAGGTTAAAACTTTGTCCTTAATTCTTGGAGGGGGAGATTAGAACCTGTGACAGGCCTCAACATTTTATTTTTGGCACTCTTACATGGGAAACAACCTTTACAACGCAACTATTACATCGCACTACACTTACAACGCAGGCATTACAACGGAACATCCTTTACAACGCATGACACTACAACGCATACCATTACAACTAGGGCTCCCGGTTTTCCGTTTAAACGGATTTTTACATATAAATACAGACGGAAAACAAGTTTGCCTTTGTCTGTATTTATATGTAAAAACGGGAAAATACTAGTATTTCACTCTGGCGCTGCTGTTTGTCCCGTTCAGCTCGTCATATTGTGTTGTGTGCAGCCCCCCTCCCTGCGTCTAACCCTCACAATGTCTGCTACATTGTTTTCACGCTCAGTAAGTGCCTGCACAATGGGGGGGGTCATGGCAGGAGGATCAGTGCCCTGAGCTCCTGGATGATCTGTGGCTGCTAGCGCCAGGAGGCCTGCATTGTTCTCAGCGCCCCACCTGTGCGAAGTGAATCACTCTCACAGAGGGCGCATTCAGCCCCCCTCCCTTGGCTCGGGCTGAGCTCTCACTCTCGCAGACACACCTGGGGTGGACAGGGGGTAGTGGGCAGCGGAGAGAAGAAACCGGATCCTTGTATTTTCAGCCCGGGCTGCGCTGGAAGGCAGGGCTCAGTCAGACACACATACAGGGAAGAGGGTGTAAGTGAGACACAGAAACAGTCTTTGCAGAGTTTGTGACCTGACTGTATTGCCCAAAGCCATTGCTGTCTCTTCATTCTTGCCTGGACAAGACAAGGACAGTGTCCAATTCTGCTGCCCCCCCTCTTTTTTCCTTTTCCTCCCTCTCTTTGTCATGCTCCTCACTTGTAGAAAACCGTGACTGTTCTTTCCTCTCCTTTCCGTCATTCGTTCCCCAGTGAAATGGATCCAAAAAAAGAGGACACGTCTTACAAAAGTCTTTTTCTGACATGTTTCTATTCCAAAACGCGGCCTCAGGAGGAGAAAAAAGGTTTTAAAATACGAACAATAAACACAACTAAATAAAACGAGACAGAGTCGTCGTAAAGTGGCCAGATTGGTTTTATTCACACCCAAACACATTAGCGCCACCTTACAGAGTTTGCCATTCTAACGCTACTTTTCTTTTCATGTCCTTAGCTTTCTGAATAATGAGTGTACAAGCTTTAAGTTGTATTCCCTATGAGTGTTTGATTTTTCCAGAATGTTGTTACTTTTTTCAGGCAGCAAATTACTCTGGTCTAGTGCATAGTTTGAATAGAGTTGCTTCTAGGTGTTTATAGCAGGGCACAATTGGGTTGTAGCTGAAGGGAGTGTGAGTTTATCTCAGTGGGACAGTATGGTGTTCAGTGGGGAGAGGATACAGCACTCTCTGCAGATGACAGAAACTGCAAGGCTCTGAGACAAATGGCTTGTGATAGCACTTTTAAGCGTATTTGGGACATTCTGCGAATGGCAAAGTTTTCAGATGAATGTATTGTGTTGACCAAGAACAACCAAATGCATGTGTGCATTGTCAATTTAAATAAATGTGGAAAAATACTAGCTCCAGTGTTGCCTTCTGCTTGTGGCAAAAATAAATGTGGATAAATACAGAAAAAATGCCCAAAAAATAAATATGGATAAATACAGACGGAAATGGCAAACAAATAAATAGCATAAAACCGGGAGCCCTAATTACAACGCATACCATTACAACGCAGACACTACATCGCATGTCACTATAACGCAGGCATTACAACGCATACCATTACAATGCATACCATTGGAGTTAGAATATTAATTTTTAACCCCTACACTATCCAACACTTACCCTACTGTTGCACCCCCTGGAGTTAGAATAGTAATTTTTACCCCTATACTATCCAACACTTACCCTACTGTTGCACCCCCTGGAGTTAGAATAGTAATTTTTACCCCTATACTATCCAACACTTACCCTACTGTTGCACCCCCTGGAGTTAGAATAGTAATTTTTACCCCTATACTATCCAACACTTACCCTACTGTTGCACCCCCTGGAGTTAGAATAGTAATTTTTACCCCTATACTATCCAACACTTACCCTACTGTTGCACCCCCTGGAGTTAGAATAGTAATTTTTACCCCTATACTATCCAACACTTACCCTACTGTTGCACCCCCTGGAGTAAGAATAGTAATTTTTTACCCCTATACTATCCAACACTTACCCTACTGTTCCACCCCTGGAGTAAGAATAGTAATTTTTACCCCTTTACTATCCAATACTTACCTTAAATGCAATGTAACATTATGCGTTGTAATGGTATGCGTTGTAAAGGTAGTATGCGATGTAATGGAATGCGTTGCAAGGTAGTTTTTTAAAATGCATTGTAGTGTCATGTGATGTAATGGAATGCGTTGTAGTGGATGTTGCGTTGTAAAAATTGCGTTGTAAGTGCATGCGTTGTAAAAGTATGCGTTGTAACGTCATACATCCCTCTTACATAGTACATACAAAAACAGAGTTTAGAACTCTGTTTTTGTTTGCGCTATGTTTCATAAACTGCCAAAAATGACATGCTGACTGTCTGGCACCATACATGCCAAGAGACCCGATTCAGGCAGATTGCCTCTGCTTCAATATAAGTAATTGGGGAAAATAGATTCTCCCGACTATTTTTTCAAAATATCCCTCTTGCCTGCTCTAAAATGTTGGCATTCATGGCGGTGGCACTACGGCAATGATGTGCCTGGCTGAAGCCTGTGAACAGTTGATTGTGTGGGTAAAGTTAAGGCTGTTTTGAAAAGAGTTTCATAACTAAATCGTTGTGGCTCCAGCACCTGCCTTCCAATGCTGGCACAGCACATCTGTGGCTCGGCGGTGGCCACAGGCCAACGCCAGGGGCGCGGCTGTCTCGCTGCAGGCACTAATGAGAACATTGCGTGGGGTCCACAGAGCGTCGGTTCTTGCTGAGATCTCCCACTAGAGGACAACCTAGGAGGACAACCTTAGCCTCAAGCCTGTTGAGCAAGAGCACGCAGGACCGGGAGAATTGTGGGTAGGCCCTCATTGTACTTCTACACTGACTGTCAAGTTTGCAGTAGGTGACTTAGAATTGTGTCAGGCTGAAACTCGGTGTTACAACCATCTCAAATCAAGAGCGACAGATGACACTTGTAATGTTCAGAGACTGTTCTTTAAGGAGTAGTTATACTTTATGTATCTATAGGACCTTCTCAAACATTGAAATGGAGTACCCTTATAACATAAGTACACAGGCTGTGGGAGAGGGGTAAAAAGGTATAATCAAATATAGAAAAAGCCTGCCCAACCTATATTTATTTCTTACTTTCTTTATAGAGCTACAGATGAATATAACCGCAAGGGGAAAAAAGTATCTAACTCTACTGCTCCACACAATCTTCTTTTATTGTTTTTCTTTAAATATACTTTACATGACAATATTGAAAAAAACAAATATGTGTGTGTGTATATATATATATATATATATATTTGTATATGTTTAATAATTATATATGCATAATTGTTACAAAGTAAGTACAAACTCATGTGACATGCATACATAAATTAATCAAAATATGAATTTCATTTATAGTGAAATATCATCAATTATACATGATGACAATTCACTCAAAAACAATATTTGTTTTCATCAAGATTACACACACATCTATATCCATACTCTCTTGCCCCCTTCATACACATTCACTCCTGTCTCATTCTTTCATACATAGCCATACTCATATAAAAAAATAGAATCGCTAAAAAACATCAATACCAAATAATTTTTTATTACATTATCCCCTCTTTCTTTCTATTTTTATGCCCAATTCACATCTCCCTTGGGGGGGAAATATAGGGTTCAGGTGTATAGTGTCAGCTAGCGTATCAGTGTACGAAGCCAATAAGCGACCACCTTCATCAGGACACGTATAAATGGATAATTCCTTTAACAGAGCTGAGGGTAAGGAGTGACCTAAAATATAATTCATGAAAAGAATAATAAATACTTCATACTCCATGGGTTCAGAACTACACGAATCCTTCTATATATCGCACGTAAATACAAACATTCAAAATACTTTGAAAACATATCTTAAATCTGTGCGAGGAAGTCACAGTTATTACAGATAGCTCCACCATTTAAATGACATTGACTAGATGTTTCCACTACTCAGACTTAATCAACGTGAGCAGCCTCCCTATATGTTAGTCACATGTTGAAAAATATGTTGTGCCATGTACCAGGTCACACAAGCTATAATTCCATGTATCACTTTAAACCATCACCACCGTTTCATGGAAACTTATTTAGACATGCATACACTGTATTCGTCCTCCTGCTTCAAATGCGCTTAGTAGTTTAATTTCTGTGGCTAGTGGAATGCCCCAACTGGTTTGAAACATCCATGGACAGACCCCTTTAGGCATCATCCATCCATGCACTCAGACAGTCCTTTCTCTATGTACGTTCATCCATTCATGCACTCTGTCATTCATAAAACAATGGTATTATATTGTAGTGGCAATTATGTAGCGCTTTCTGTCCCTGATTTGGCACAAAAATACTTTGCATATGGGTAGCACACTACTCAATGGGTTACTTATCACAGTAGAAACCTTTGTCATGTATATTAAGTTACACTCTGTCTGTGTTTATCACGTACTTGTTACCCTGTTAGTAAGCACCCTGCCAGCAGTTTGCCTTGCTAGTCTTTCACAAACTCTCATGTAATATTTCATTAGAAGGTGATGCAATATCTGATGCAGGCGATAATTCAGATAACTGCGCATGTTCTCACCTAGTGATTGTGCAAGAAGTCCTCCTAGCATGTACGTAGCATTGGGAATCCAGGGGAGTCAGCCCAGAAGCGGCAGAAGACCGCCCCCTGGTGGCACTGCTAGCAATCAAGAAATACTACATGGTGTCAATCCAGGAGTGAGAACAGGCCACCCCCTGGCGGCACCGCTGAGCCAACAGAACTACTATACGCTAGGCCCTCAGGAAATACTATTATATGGTCCAACCCAGGAGTGAGAGATGCTGAGCTCCTGGCGTCAGTGCTAAGCCAGCGGGAGGAGCTACTATGAGGTGAGACTGAGACATCTTGGTAGGGGGTCTGTGGCTTAACCCGAGAAATATAACTTGTTAGGTTATCGCTGTAGCTGGCGGAGGCGACCACTTGCCAATGGAATGTATTGAAATTGTATTTGCGTTTATATAGCGCGTGCTACCCCTGACGAGGCGTCGAAGTGCTTTTCGGCGATTAGCAAGCTACTCCGGAACCCAAAAAGGCTTAGTGGTGAATCTGCATAGGGAAAAATGTATTCATTTGAGCGAAGGACATGTGAGTCTTTTAGTTTTAGGCTAGAAATGGAGAAAGCAACTAATAGATGAGGGCAAGAGTCAGTGGAGAGAGACCCTTAACCGCTCTTCCATCCTCCTACGACCACCCCCCGGGAGGAGGGGCTTACAAAGGTTTGTGGAGAGGAGGAGGAGTGCACTTCAAACATGATGCAAGGAAGGAGGCATTTCCCAGTATAAGTGGAAGACAGAAGCGAGTGGGGGTGGCTAAGGTGACGAACAGGCCCATGGCAGCTGCATTGAAGCTAAAGAACCCGGGAAAATAACAATACAAAATGCTAAATCACTCATACATTTGTATATGCAGTTTCTCCTTGAACATAACATTTTTCCAAATTAAATATGAAAGAACAAAAATTGTGTCTGGTCAGGGGACTGACTGTACATTGCTCAAGAAGGAGGGTGAGGGCCCGCCACCACCATGTGAAAATCATTCACCCACTCACACTTCTACCAAACCAAACTTGCCAATCAATAAAGAAACATTTTAACTTGATAACAAACACTGATAAAGGATTTTTTTTTATGTGCACTCACTACATAGTGGGCTGCAAGAGCGTCTCACTCTCAGGAGTAGTTTTAGGTCTCTGTTTTTGCCTAATTTCACGATTATAACTTTAGGACCATATACTGCATGCTGCAATGTCTAACGTGTGGATTCATTGATTTGTTACCATTACGAATAAATGAAGTCCTGGCTATATCCTTGGAAGACTCTTTGAATAGCAAATGTTCTCTTTGAAAGGAATCTTTGTTGCACTTGCAGGTGGTGCTGCCCGCCTTGAAGCTTGTCCCAGGTTTTTCTTCATCATAAGTGGCTGTGTGTTCGGCCTTGAGTTTGGACCATGCTTCTTGGATGGACCACGTGCACAAGGGTGATTGGGGTAGGCAGAGGCACAGACTGTGTCTGAGCCTCAGCTGACCTTACCGTTATTACAATAACTTCCATTTCACTACGGACATCTTACAAAGCGGCCTTTCTAAGCGAGTACATCAAACAGAATTGTGCCGATTTACCAGTGACATGGTCATGTGAAGTTTCAGTTTTCAACCAAGAGATTTCTTGACAGTAACAAAGCGTCCTTCCTGTTGTCTCACCCATGTAATGTCCAATACTAATGTCAGAAAACCTTTCCACATGTATGTCGGGCTGTCACATGGGGAAGCTGCCGGGCTATTTGCCCCAGGCCCCGCCCACATCTTCAGGGCCCTGCACTGCCCTTCTCAGTGTATTTCTATAGGACATAAGCAGGCTTAGCTTGAAACGGGATCCTGCGCTGTTCTTATGGTGTCATCATAAAACCAGGGAAGGGCCCATATCACATTTATGACTGGAGCCCCCCCAAACCCGGCTGCATGCATATGTGTTTTTCAAAATTGACTTAGTTACTAGTACAAATACTCGATTAAAATATTAAAAGTGGTGCAGGCAAAAAATGGATAATCCTTTCTGGCATAACCGCTCCAACTAGCTGTTGCTTTGATGGAGTGTGTTAGCCTGAGCGCTTGATGTTCACATGGCTGCATAGTCGCTATTTACATCAGAGTAAAGGCAGGTCAAGTACTCATTTCATCTCTGCTTGTCCTAAGTGACTCAGTGCAGACAGTATTGCGTATTAGGCAGTCCTTGACATTCAATGGGGCTGATTCAGAAGGGGCCTTTTGGAGTATGTTAAGTAGTATTCCTGTAGTAGTCTTTTGGTTGTTCTTACATGCATTTTGTTATTGACCCCAAAACATCTCAAATGGAAATATTCAACAGAATATTCATATACAATTAGTACATAGTGAGTGGTCTGTTCCTTTGGTGCACTCTTACTTATAGGGATATGTATGTTTTGGGGCAGATTCAGAAAGGCACGCAAGATGTACTTAAAAGAGTACTCATGTAATCAGAGGTTGAAGTGGGCAGGGGAATGGGGGAACTGTGGGCCATATGTATGAAGGCAATTTTGCGATCGCAAAACCGTAGTGTCATATGTATGACACAAACCACTCCTCGCAAAATAAGGAATCCCTAATTTTGCGATTCCCTATTTTGCGATTGCATTTAAGGACTCGCAAATTGCAATTCCTTAAATGCAATGTAAAAAGCACAGAAAAAGTGCAATTTGGACTTAAGGAATCGCAAATTACCATCAACTTCAAGTTGGTGGTAATTTGCGATTCCTATGAAAAAAGCATTTTATGCATTTTTCAAAGTGCCATTTGACTCACATACATGCGCTTAGGGCATGTATGTGCGCCACATCCGCACCCATGCTCATTTCAGGGGTGCAACAGGGTGTCCTTTTGACACCCTGGCACCCTTGAAATTGCATTCGCAATTTGCGATTCTCTAATTGGGAATCGCAAATTGAGAATGTCTTCCCATTCATCCCTATGGGCCTCTAGGCCCATAGGAATGGATGGGGAGGTATTCCTTAATTGCGAATCGCAATTTGTGATTCGCAATTAAGGAATATGTAGGATTCACAAAATGTATTGCAAATCCTACATACATAGGGTTTTGCGATTCTCAAATAGCAATCGCAAAAAATCGCTATTTGAGAATCGCAAATAGGCATTTTCATACATATGGCCCTGTGTTCCCAAACTTTTTTTATGTTATCAAAACAGTCCCAAACCTTTTTATTAAAAGACAAGCATTCCTGAACGGATAAGCTGCCTTAGGTGGAAAGAGGACAAGAAGGGACTCCTCTCTAGGAAGTGAGAGAAGGGAGAGGCGGATAAAGAAGAAACGAGGCTTCTCTCGAGGGTGCCCACTGCCTGTAAGAAATGTAAACGTGTGCAGTTGCTTAATGGGCAGATCAGAAACCTGGTTGGGAGTCAGTATAAGCTGTCATTGACGGAATCTGGAATTTGTTCTTTTAATGCAAACCTATGAAAAAGGTTTCCACTATGTACAATCAGCGTTTAATGAAAAAATGACTTTGGAAAGCACCGTACACATTTGAACATTTCGCGCCGGCCTATATACACTGTATGAACCCCGCCTTCTACTGCGTCTGATATATTTTTTTAACTAATGACTTCCCTATTCGCCGTGCGTTCTGTCGCAGGCTTGGCCTCTTCGCACCATGTCAACGCTTCCTCATGCTAAAGACATCAAACTATTTTGAATTTTAAAGTGACTGTATCGTGATTTACGTGCTGTTTGTTGTATGATTTCCATGGTAAATATTTTAAGCCAAACCCTTGGCTTGGCTCCAGCTAGGCTCTCCCTGTTGGCTCGCCCACCTCTGTGCTTTTGTGAATCTCCCCCTCCCTCCTGTGTTTCTGCATCTTTGGGTGACCCCACACAAGAGAGGCGTCATTCCCTGCAACCATCGTGTTGCTCTTCTTAGTGGCACGCGCCAGTCTCCTTGATCTTCATCGTGTAGGGGTCCGGTTGATACATGTCGCCTGCCATGAGTCCGCGGGAGCTGCAGCCAGAGGTTTAATGAAACTGTGAACTCTGACCGCAAACAAGCCACATGTGTGACTCCAGACTACAACCAGAGAGAGGCTAAAGAGACGTCAAAGGGGAGGGACGGCTGATGTCCGTGTATACGGAACCCACGTGAGAGCGGAGATCTGAGGCACGGACAGGCCGCTCTCCCATCACCCCCGGAAGCCATTATTTACTGCTCGGCCTAATGTGGTGACACCTGGAAACTGTTCCGCTTCACGCTTAGGGATAAGAAACAATATTTGGTCGATATTCACCTGTTCTTGTACATATCACGCATTCTGTTCTCTGTGTGCTTTTGCGTAGCCTTATTTTGCTGCTTAAACCTCATGTATGTTTTTAACCGAGCAAGAAAACACCCGTTTTGTGACCCGTTTCCTTTTGAATATTCGGGTGTGGCTCTCATCGTGCAGTGTGCCTTCCACGTGATCCTGGACTTTTGTAGCCAGGGTTTCTGGATGGTGTAGACGAGCTCCCTGTGCCTGAACAGGTGCGAAATCCTTGCCGGGCAGCATCAGCGAGGCCTGTTCCCGCTCCACCGCACCTCTTTCTCTTCCAAGTGGGGAGCATTCAGTGCCCCTCGACTCCCACCTCAAGAACTAAACCTCCTCTTCCCCCCCTAACCGTCTCTACCTTCCTCCTGACCCCACCCAGAATTCCTGAACACATTTTTCACCTGCTCAGAGACGGTGGTAAAGCAAGCCTTAAACCCCTGTCTTCGGGATACCGCACGGTAATTCCGTGTCCATGCAGACTGCACCAAAATCAACATCCATTGTGTGCTTCATTCACAAACAAAAAAGAAAATCAGCTCATAAATGTGGTCTGTGTGCATTATGGATAATGTGACTAAGGCTGGTGTTTCTGCCAAAATGCGTCGTCCATTCATAAGGGATGAGGTAATGAAATAAACACGTTATAACTGAATCACATCCTTGTTCGAGTGCAACTTTCTGTTGCTGGGGACTTGGAACTGATTTTTAGAAGCATTTTTGTGTATCGCGGGCTGTTGCTGAAATGGGTTCAATTTGTACCCGCTGTGGTCGGGTGCCCACGGACAAGAGGCATAGTTTTCATGAGTGAATGTATGAAATGTGTGCATGCATGACGTTTAATTACATTTCAGATGGTCCTGGAAAAGTGAGCTGACTCTTGAGCACCCCAAACCTGGCTTACACTCACAATGGATTACACCACACAGCCTTTTCCCAAGGAAGGAGCATGCAGTGTGTACTCCCTGGTACTAGAGTACTTCAGACCCTTAGGAATTTTACAAGGACGAGTATCGGGGAAGTAATGAGATACTTTCAATTGTTTTTCCTGAAGGAGAAAGACTTCAAAGGGAACTGATAACCATCCAATTTCTGGAGTAAATTCTAAATACGGAGTAGAATCTACCAAAATTATTTTCCCCGCTCCTTGCATAGTATTGTTGAGGAAATTGAGCCTGCGGATTCTACTCAGTATTTTGAGTTTCCTCGAGAAATTGGAGGATTTTAATTTCTCTTTAATTACTTAATGAGGGCCACAGTCTTCTTGTAAGAAACCAGATTGTCAGACTTTGTGCGAGACCGGCTCAGTCTTGCTGTGGCCGACCAACCACACAGTCAAGCACTGTAGGCTAAAAGTAAAACCATGAGTTTTTAAGAATCCTGAGCTTACTCTAGGTCAATTAGCATAAACAGAAGGAGCTTCCTCAGAGAAAAGTGCATGCAATACATGTAGTGCAACATCAAATGTTAAGAAGTAATTAAGTTAAAATTATCAAGCCAAATGAGTTAAAATGGGAACAAAATGTCAAAAATAGGATGTAGAAATAAGGGACCTAAAACAACATTACAGAGCAGATGTAGAAGGAAAAGCTAATGTTATCATTGGGGGTAAAGTAGGCTGGGTCCTAGGAACCCTCTGCAGTAACTGGTCATGGAGCGAAGACAGATAGAGATCCATAGTTCTCTGCAGTCAAGATGTTTAACTTAGGACTTTATCACAGAAGGCAAAATCCTCCTTTTGGACAAGATTGGAATTAGTTCCTAGAGTTCAATTTGTGCCAAGAGTCATCTCAAGGTGCTACAGAAGTTTGAAAGCATTCAAGAAGCAAAGAATCGTCCCTGGTATTGAAAGCCTGTATGTTCTTGGAACATTGCACTCATTGAACGGTGAACGCTCGCACCACCCAGACTGCTCTGCCATCTCAGTGCTAATGGTCACCGGCAGAGGTGTTTTACGAGTTGCCTGAGACGCCAGTCATTAACTCTTCTGCGATTTCCAAAAGAATGCATGACCTTTTGAAAAGGGGACAAGTCTTACAAGCAGCCCTTCCCAAAATGGTGGATTGACCATATAACATTATTTGAGATTCCCAATCTAAGATGGAGTGTAGGTCTTTTTCTGTGATGTCAGTTCTTGTCATGAGAGGCAGATGGATTTTAATACATTCATTCTCATAATTTACCTCTTGCGTCTGTTCTTTTGCAACATTTTTGCCTTCAGCAGATTGATCTTCTGAAGTTTTTCTCCTGGATTCTTGATAGGCTTTTCTCTTTTCAGACGTCAGGAAGGGTTTAGTGTATTGCTAATTTCTTAAATTCCAATTTTCATCTTATATCAGTGGCTGTAAGATCACAAATTATGTTTTACCCTTTTATGAGTTTTTCGTCCTTCATGGCACTCTTTGAAGGAGATAGTTGACACCATTCACTTAATATGATCTGTGCAGGGTGGCACTGTGGCTAGTGGAATGGGTTGCCCTTTTCTCAGGCAATCAAGAAGAGAACTCACCAGACCTTTTTAGCATCCAGTCCTTGACACCAAGTTGCGCCCCACAGTACTGGGTATGCTGATTTTACAGTCCCTCTGAGGCTCCAACTCGTGCTGCAAAATGCTCTGTCGTACAGCGTGGGAAATCGTCACTTTGAGATTGTGGCATCATCAGGAGCACTTATGCAGTTCATCTTCTGACATTTTCTGAAGCTGGAATCCATCAGCATGGCAAAGCTAGAGGCTGCGGACTTGTATAGCACAATGATCCCATAGCCCACCTAAAGCCTTGCTACTTGCAGCAAAAATCCCCCAATAGAACAAGCCAGGAAATCCTGCTGATGTTGCATCTTTGTCAGGTAGGTTCGGAATCTTGACCAAGTCTCTGGATACGAAAACGTTTCCGAGTCCAGACTTTTAGATTTTCTAGCAAACGTTCTGTAACTTCAGTTCTGGAGCTGCAGATGTCCCAAAACATTTATTGAGCAGGTCGTGAGTTTGACAGGGTGTTTCGGAGACAGAACGCACAGACAGCCAGGTAAGCCTTTGATCAAGGTACATTGACTTTGGCAGATGGGTTTCAACCAGAGTGTGAGAGGGCTTTCAGGAAGCCTTTTTTGCCAGGAAAGCCTCTGATCTGCTACAGATTCACATTTCTGCCCGGGTCAGATGACTTGTCATAGAAGTTATCTCCTGGTGAGCGTTAGGAAGCCTAAACTGAGCCAGAGATTACAATCCCTAGGTATAAACTGATGTATTTTAATGTGCAAATATGTTTAAAAACAAATTTGTGTGACATGTAAAATAAACATCCATGTTGACTGATGAGTTTACTTTAGATTAGGTGAAAGACTTCATGTTTTCTAAGCCAGTTAGACATATTCTTCAAAAAGTGCACATGTAAAGTGTCTACCCTCACTTGCATCTTAGCACTTTAGCCCATGTTACCCCATCAAACTTGCAAGTGGGTCCATTTTATCTGATTTAAATGTAATTACTGTGCAGGTAGGTTTTACTTTTGTAGGGCATAATGAGTCAACCAGTGAAAAATGTAGTATTTTGAATTTAGAAATTTTTTCTTAACTAGTACCAAATGTAGTTCTTTGTATTCAGAAAAGGGTTTTCTCTGTGTGTTTACACAGGTCAGTGTGCAGTGTGACATGGCCGCATCTCAGCCCATGGGCTAGGTTTCGACTCACAAGTGAGTGGCATAAAACGTGCTCTGGCTCATATGTATTATATCTCTTTTACTCAGCTTGCACATATTGTGCACAGCCACAGCTGGCTAACATAAAAGTCAAATATGCCAGTTAAATGAGGAAAAAATGATGCTGCCATAGTTTGGGTGAGAGGCTGTCTAGCATTGTATTCATCTGTGGTTATTGATTTCACACTTTTATACAGTGCCACTCAGCCAGGAAGGGGTCAGAGTGCTGTACATGCGTCCAGCATAGGGTTGCACGGCAGGCAACCTCTTAGCAAAGAACCCATCATGAAACCATTGTAACCAAAAGAACATTAAGCTTTTATCAAGTTTTCAGAATCAGTTGCTACCAAATTCAAGACAGTGTTTCATTTGATTCACAAATTAAAAGGAAAGAGAAAATTAGGCTTGTGGGAGTGTGCTCCATGTGCATAAACCATGATGTGGTTGTAGGGTAGGAGATGTGCCGCAGGGACTGTTCTTGCAGACGGGTCTGTTGTTCGCCGGGTGTAGATTGGTGCTTCTATGGATGTACACTTATTCCCCAGTGTTCAAAGGGTGCCTGATAGTTGTATCTGTCATGGAGGACCAGATACAATTGCGAATGGCTGTGATGGACATAGAGGTATTGACAGTTTATGGCATAGATTAATAGAATCTTTTATAACTATGCGTGATCTGAATGGTGGGTCGCACTGCCGGTGTGCTGCCTTAAATTAATAATGTGACATATCCTAGTAGCGAGGATGGTTGATGTCTGAAGTGGCATTGATTTTGGCTGTTCTCTTATGGCTCTTTCTGGTTTGTTAACTAATCTCTGATTCTTTATTAGCTGCAACCATCTTTTATGCTTTTATTCTGATATGCTTTCTGATGACACGGTTAGCTGGCTTTGTCTTTTGAGTGTGGCTGGGGTGGGAAGAAAGGTGCCTGTAGCCGGACTGACATTTGAAGAGTTTTGAAGTGCTACATGGTGGCTCCTGCTGCCTTCTGTAGCTCTTCTGGCTGGGCTGGTGGCCTGGTCGCCTGAGTGGTTTTACTGTGCCATGCAGCAACCAAACGAATTCCTGATTGGTCATTTTCCCAAAAAGGTTGCAGCTATTGTCAGGTTTGGTAAAAGTACCTGTTACCACCAGGGAAGTATGCATTTATTCTTCATTTCATTTACAGATGCTAAAAGACGCCATTGTATCGGTGTCCCCATTGTACACAGGTATCATTTGCTGGCAAGGCCCGGTACAAAATGCAAAAAAAAAGCAAATGCAGGGAAGGGGGAATTTCTCTCCATGTCTATTTTAGGAGTACTGAGGTGCTTGGCAGAGGCTTTGTGCCCACCTGCACACAAAAACCTTTTCAATGTGCATCTTAATCAAAATGGCGTCCTTAAAATTAGAGGCGGGCAACATGCCACACTTGTGCTCCTATTATGTATAGGGGAAAGGGTGCTGCCGCTTTACACGGAAGCCCGCTGGACAACAGTATAAGCCTCAGTCCTTAGTGGAGGTTAAAACTGAATTACAGAAAAAGCTACTTGTTTCGAGGGTCGAACAGATGGCGTTCTTCTACCACCACATCAAGTAAACAAAGATGTCGGGCAGATCCTTCGGGGTTCAAACAGCCATTGTATGGAATCCACTTCCCCAAATACAGGATATGAACAGAATGACTTGTAGTTCCAGAAGGGCCTCAACTCTTGCCTACTCCCAAAGGAACATCAAGCATACCGCCCAGTTAATAACCAATTGTGGTATCCTTGGTGAATCTGCACTGATAAACTAACCCATTAAAATGTAACCTAGCTGCTGATTGTCCAAGTGAGGCAAAACGTGGAGTGAGTAGCGTACATAAATGTTAAAATACTAATTGTCCTCCATTATAAAGTGTCAAAATTATTAGTTCAATTTGAAGCCGGATTTACTTGTTAACCATTATTTTTGGACACATGAATGAGGAAGAGAGTTTGCAAATATTGAACCGTATCCAGCTTTGCTTAACTTCTCAGCGTCCTCCTCCCGCTGGTATGTATCGCGATGAAGATAAATATTGACAGTTGCTTTCATTGCGTTATTCATTATAATCTAATGTTTTCTGTTCTTATTAGATTATTTTTTTAACACGTGCTCATATTTTCTGTTCTACAGCCTTCAGTATTAAGAGAAACAAATTTAAGGAAAAACATATTTAAAACACACAGTTTGGCTATCACTTTCCTCTCGTTGCATAACAGAGCGTGAGAATATGAATAGGTTGAACCATTAAATAAAAAAGATACGAAGGGCTCTGAGGAAAAGGAATTTATCAAGCTGACATATTTATCAAACATTGGCAAAGTCAGTAGACCTCACCTGTGAAACTAGGAAGCAGACCTGTTGGCTTTGCCAATGCTTTGTTTTGTTTTTCCATCATAGGAACATGTGTGTGCATGGACGTTGTTTTCTTTAAGCTTTTTAAAAAAACATGCAAAGATGGGCATCTGCCGTTGTGTTTTTGACGGGCAGCTTACAAAACACATGGAGAGTGGGGCAAGTGGTCGCTAGGTGGGAGTTCAATTTTAAATAAAGAGAGTGGGAAAGGAGGCAAGCAGGGAGGACAAGGAACGAGAGAAAGAAAAGAGTCCCTCATGCAGAAAAATGCATTGTTTTGACGTCACCAGTAGAAGGATGGAATTCATCCAGTCAAAATAGTTTGAGAGCGAAATGATCCTCGGACTAGACAAACAAAGGAATATGGAGCAAAGTCATTGATTCATGAGCGTGGGCCAGACCCAAAGCCCACTCTATATGCATATTATGCACAATAGGACTGCTGCCAGCAGACAACTAAAACTGTCTATAAATGTGACCTTAAAATAAGGTTAGAAAAAGTTCCCTTCAGACAGAAACATAAATGACATCTTATACCATTACTAGTTGGAAGCATCAAAACCAATTCTTATCTCTTCCCTTTTCTATTAAGATATCTCAACCCAAATGAACCCATCCAATTAAATTCTAACACATAAAATTAAAGTATTACAAGCATCTGTTTTATTAACATCAGAAAAAATAAAAACCAATGAATTCATGTTTTAAAAAAAAAATCATTACATTTCATAAAAATCACTATAACATATATCACAAACTACACAGAACAATAATACATTACAAATCCACATAAGAGAGAAAACACAATTTCAGACACTTACATTTGTCATTAGTTGTACATATACCCTATACATATGAAGGTGCGATCTGGTAAAACTTCAATTTGTACAATCCCATAACCGCGTTCCAACAGGGATTATGTCACAAGAATAGCATTGACGTGTTTCAATGGTTATTTAATATGGGGAATTAACTTCTATTTATAAATCGTTGGATCTCCAATATTCCAGTCAAATGCTGTGATAAGTCTATTTGAAATTCTAAGCTGCCGCCTTCATGTTTCATAGATGACAATCGGTAGAGTATTATATTGTTGTATCGGTAGTTCTACTAATTAAACTGCCAGCTGTCACCCCTTTTTATCAGTGGTTGATTTTATAATGTGTAGAACCAGGCTCTTCACAACAGCACGGGGCAAATATGTCCTCCTCCTTAGCGATATGCTTCTCTATTGCCGCCTCAGTCCTGCAGCGTATGTCCTCTCCATACGGATCTGTCGGTCGGCATTTTCAAATTTGATGACGGCTCCTTTTCTTTTCCCCCTAGATTTCATAGATTTCTATTCACCAACATACAGATTACATTCTGAGAGCAGATCAGCTTCACCAGGCTGATTAAGTCTGTACAGTTTATGCGTGCTTCCACACCGGAACATACTTAGTTCCTGCTAAGTCTTGGCTTCAGTGCTGCAATTGATCTCTGTGTGTTTCTGTGTTATTAAGCGTAAACTGTCCTTTGTTCGTCCCCGCTCTGTGATATACATTTTGTGCTACCACTACCTTCAACCACCACACTCGATGCTGAACTTGAACCAAGATGAAGGTGGGTATAATCAAAATCAGTTTGATCTAGTGGTTCTGCTGGTTGAATGTTTAAGTCAATGATTTAAAGCATATTCCTTGTCTTTTAGAAGAAGATGCTCCTTCACTGAATTGGCTTAGTATCCCAAAAGTGAATCATGGAGTATTCCATACTGGTTTCCCTAGTTACCTCTCTGCCCACTCTGCGTGCCAGAATCTCGTCCGCCTTGTCTGCTCTTCAATGGTGTAATCTGCTGGGAACTTCATTTCAGAGTTATCAGGCTTTAGTATCATCTTATCTTTTCTTTTAACTATCATGCTATAGAGGATAGTGTCAAGCAAGGGATACCGAAGGCGATCATGCGATTTCCCGGTTCTTCTATACTAGGGCAGAGAAGAGATGTTTTGACTTTGTTGCCAACTACAGGACCAGAATAGCTGTCTTCAAATACAGGCTTCTCCACTGGGGCAAATTAGTTGATCTGGGGATAATCAATGTATTTCTCTTCCTTATTTCTGTTACTTACGAACAAATAGGAGTTCCACAAGGCAATTAAGTTCCCAGTGCGTTGTTGCAAGAACCTTCAGTTCGCCTTCTATTATGTTTCTTGCTTACATTTTATTTGACGTTGCTTCACCCTGGATTGGAATCGCTTCGCATTGTTTACAGTATCTTCTTTTTTAAGTGAGTTTCTTTGTTCTAAATATTTACGCTCATTTGTATTTCCTTGCTTTACCATCACAGTTTGCATTAGTGGCTGTGTGTTTTTCACATAATTTCGGCTTCAGGGTTTTGCTTGTTATGGGAGACCTTGTTTCCTGTATGCATTAGTCTATGGTAGTAATGTCTGGTTTGTTTTAATTTGATTTATGACTAACCATTGTATCTGCTTCCTAAAGAAACAGATAGGAAATCCCTGTAATGAAAGCTATAATTTGAATAGTGACACATTTATTGCTCCTTAACCAATGTAGGCATCCTCAAAGAGGTCCCAAGTACGCTAATACATGCTGTGCCTGAAAGAAAACTTATTTTCGGAAGGGGCCCTTTGTAAGGGACAAGGGTCTCCAATGAACCTCCCCTCTGATGAGGGTAGCAACTTTGCATCTCTGTGGCACATCAAGCATAAATGACATAGCTACAGCAGAGGTTACCTGCCTAGAATGGATTCCTGACATGGTGAGGGAATTAATGTCTCCAGATGCTTTAAACTGCACTGCGTAAAATTATGCAAATCCTCAATTATTGCTGAATGAACCCCGCAAAATGCAGAGTAAGTAATGAGATGGGTAAAACAAATTCCAAACAAGCATTGGCAAATCCAATAGATCTTGCTTGCAATTTGAATTCCAACTAAAATGTTTACAAAAGCCTGCAGTAGTGAAAAACAAAATAACCACCAACTGCTTTCTGTATATTATACACATATGAAGTAAATAACTGTTAAATATGTGGTGATTCAGTGTACTTTTTACATGTAAAATTGTCCCTCGTGGATGGCAGTGCAAGCACTTTATAAGAAATGGAAGGATACATCCCAATGGTCATTAGCATGTGGGTGAGAGTAGTACTGTTCTGGGTGGAGCCGAAGCCCTCCATGTTTATATTTTATAAAAATGTTATTCCTAGATCTTGCAGAAAGTTGAGCTATCAAGCTAGCAAAGAGACTTCAGAAGAAGATAAAATAACATTTAATGGAAGATTTTTTTCATTAGCTGAGGCTGTGGACAGGGGAGTGTAGGAAGGTGGAAGGTGGACTATGGTTACCCCCAACTTTTTGCCTAGTGTCTAGCTGGTTTTTCGACTTAGTTGGCCTGAGATCCTGCCATTCAGGGTCTCAGGCTGTCTGCTCTCTTTAAAATGGACTCCATGTACCCTAGGCACATACCCAATTGGTAAGGATCACCTTATTGGACCCTGTACAGTGTACCCTAGGTACCCAGGGCATAGGTGTACCCTAGGCCTACCAGGGGCTGCAGCATGTATTATGCCACCCCTGGCCTGGCCTTCCATTATGACACAACTGGCTGATCACTCAGCTGGGGCAAGGTCGTGTAATCACCCCTTGCTTAGGTGTAGTATTCCTATACCTACCTTATATATAGACACATGTGTACCTATCAGCCACTCCTATGGCAGGCCTTAACAATCCTGGAGGCAGAGTGCTTGGTAACATGTGAGATGGTGCTCTAGCATGAGCTGAGCCTGTCTGCAGCTTTCTGAACCATGTCCTTATAGCTGTTCTATGATATAGCCTACCATATACTCTTAAAGTACCTTATAATCTTAAACGGTTATGGTAACTATGGTTTGGCTTTATCAAAACATGTCGTGTAAGGTGTCTAACACTTTGGAATAATACCCCCATACCATTTCTGGTGATGAGGATATTATTCCTCCCTTCTAGAGGGAGAGACATGTTAAAATCCTACTTTGCTGTTTAACTCTCACCAAAGCCTCAGCATCACAAAATGGATGCTGCTGCCACAGACACGAGTCTGACCTCCTGCTGCTGGGAGCCCTCCCAGCCAGGGAGGCCTGGACAATAGGTTTCCTGCTTGGGGAGGTGCTAGCACCTCCCCAGACAGACTTTAGTGCATTGGGGCAGGGAGGGCTGAAAGGAATGAGACATGCCTGGGGCACACAAGGTGCTCCATGCATAGTCCAGTTCAAACCGGTGCTGGGGCACTCCAGCCCCAGCTCTGGCACGAAACGGGACAAAGGAAAGGGGGTGTAGCCACTCCCCTTCCTGGTCCCACCCATAGGAGGGACCTTGCAGGTAGCCCAGCCCACTAGCCCAGTATATTAGTAGCTAGTTGGGCCTTGCTAAATTGGATTATCCTGAACCTGCAACTTGAACAGAAACTCTGGACCTTCGACATTCGACGAAAGAAGAAGACTGAAGAATCTCCCTTGTGGCCAAGGAGTGGCTACCCTGTGCAAACAGGCACCATCAAGAGACTACCCTTTGCAGACTTCTCCGACCCTGATCCACATCCACAGCCGAGCTGAGATCCGTGGAGGCGATGAGAGACGTGGGACCGGCTACCTGGGAAAAGTGGCGAGTATCTTCCAGCGCAGCTTCTGAGGTACCCTCGAAGTTGTGCACCGGGGATTGAGAGGCCCCAACCCCAAGCACCATCTGCACCGAAGATCAGCCCCCCACACTCCACGAGTCCTGCGTGGGGCCCTTCTGCATTTTCCTGCTTGCCGCGTCTGTCCGGTTGCTTGCCCGTTGGCTAGCGGCCTTTGTGACGACACACCTTCAAATCTTCACTGCTGGTTTGGCTCCTCCAGACTGGCTCCCGCTCCTCTGCAAAAGAGAAGCACCCCAGACCTTCCTGGTCTCCACTGGGGCAAATTAGTTGATCTGGGGATAATCAATGTATTTCTCTTCCTTATTTCTGTTACTTACGAACAAATAGGAGTTCCACAAGGCAATTAAGTTCCCAGTGCGTTGTTGCAAGAACCTTCAGTTCGCCTTCTATTATGTTTCTTGCTTACATTTTATTTGACGTTGCTTCACCCTGGATTGGAATCGCTTCGCATTGTTTACAGTATCTTCTTTTTTAAGTGAGTTTCTTTGTTCTAAATATTTACGCTCATTTGTATTTCCTTGCTTTACCATCACAGTTTGCATTAGTGGCTGTGTGTTTTTCACATAATTTCGGCTTCAGGGTTTTGCTTGTTATGGGAGACCTTGTTTCCTGTATGCATTAGTCTATGGTAGTAATGTCTGGTTTGTTTTAATTTGATTTATGACTAACCATTGTATCTGCTTCCTAAAGAAACAGATAGGAAATCCCTGTAATGAAAGCTATAATTTGAATAGTGACACATTTATTGCTCCTTAACCAATGTAGGCATCCTCAAAGAGGTCCCAAGTACGCTAATACATGCTGTGCCTGAAAGAAAACTTATTTTCGGAAGGGGCCCTTTGTAAGGGACAAGGGTCTCCAATGAACCTCCCCTCTGATGAGGGTAGCAACTTTGCATCTCTGTGGCACATCAAGCATAAATGACATAGCTACAGCAGAGGTTACCTGCCTAGAATGGATTCCTGACATGGTGAGGGAATTAATGTCTCCAGATGCTTTAAACTGCACTGCGTAAAATTATGCAAATCCTCAATTATTGCTGAATGAACCCCGCAAAATGCAGAGTAAGTAATGAGATGGGTAAAACAAATTCCAAACAAGCATTGGCAAATCCAATAGATCTTGCTTGCAATTTGAATTCCAACTAAAATGTTTACAAAAGCCTGCAGTAGTGAAAAACAAAATAACCACCAACTGCTTTCTGTATATTATACACATATGAAGTAAATAACTGTTAAATATGTGGTGATTCAGTGTACTTTTTACATGTAAAATTGTCCCTCGTGGATGGCAGTGCAAGCACTTTATAAGAAATGGAAGGATACATCCCAATGGTCATTAGCATGTGGGTGAGAGTAGTACTGTTCTGGGTGGAGCCGAAGCCCTCCATGTTTATATTTTATAAAAATGTTATTCCTAGATCTTGCAGAAAGTTGAGCTATCAAGCTAGCAAAGAGACTTCAGAAGAAGATAAAATAACATTTAATGGAAGATTTTTTTCATTAGCTGAGGCTGTGGACAGGGGAGTGTAGGAAGGTGGAAGGTGGACTATGGTTACCCCCAACTTTTTGCCTAGTGTCTAGCTGGTTTTTCGACTTAGTTGGCCTGAGATCCTGCCATTCAGGGTCTCAGGCTGTCTGCTCTCTTTAAAATGGACTCCATGTACCCTAGGCACATACCCAATTGGTAAGGATCACCTTATTGGACCCTGTACAGTGTACCCTAGGTACCCAGGGCATAGGTGTACCCTAGGCCTACCAGGGGCTGCAGCATGTATTATGCCACCCCTGGCCTGGCCTTCCATTATGACACAACTGGCTGATCACTCAGCTGGGGCAAGGTCGTGTAATCACCCCTTGCTTAGGTGTAGTATTCCTATACCTACCTTATATATAGACACATGTGTACCTATCAGCCACTCCTATGGCAGGCCTTAACAATCCTGGAGGCAGAGTGCTTGGTAACATGTGAGATGGTGCTCTAGCATGAGCTGAGCCTGTCTGCAGCTTTCTGAACCATGTCCTTATAGCTGTTCTATGATATAGCCTACCATATACTCTTAAAGTACCTTATAATCTTAAACGGTTATGGTAACTATGGTTTGGCTTTATCAAAACATGTCGTGTAAGGTGTCTAACACTTTGGAATAATACCCCCATACCATTTCTGGTGATGAGGATATTATTCCTCCCTTCTAGAGGGAGAGACATGTTAAAATCCTACTTTGCTGTTTAACTCTCACCAAAGCCTCAGCATCACAAAATGGATGCTGCTGCCACAGACACGAGTCTGACCTCCTGCTGCTGGGAGCCCTCCCAGCCAGGGAGGCCTGGACAATAGGTTTCCTGCTTGGGGAGGTGCTAGCACCTCCCCAGACAGACTTTAGTGCATTGGGGCAGGGAGGGCTGAAAGGAATGAGACATGCCTGGGGCACACAAGGTGCTCCATGCATAGTCCAGTTCAAACCGGTGCTGGGGCACTCCAGCCCCAGCTCTGGCACGAAACGGGACAAAGGAAAGGGGGTGTAGCCACTCCCCTTCCTGGTCCCACCCATAGGAGGGACCTTGCAGGTAGCCCAGCCCACTAGCCCAGTATATTAGTAGCTAGTTGGGCCTTGCTAAATTGGATTATCCTGAACCTGCAACTTGAACAGAAACTCTGGACCTTCGACATTCGACGAAAGAAGAAGACTGAAGAATCTCCCTTGTGGCCAAGGAGTGGCTACCCTGTGCAAACAGGCACCATCAAGAGACTACCCTTTGCAGACTTCTCCGACCCTGATCCACATCCACAGCCGAGCTGAGATCCGTGGAGGCGATGAGAGACGTGGGACCGGCTACCTGGGAAAAGTGGCGAGTATCTTCCAGCGCAGCTTCTGAGGTACCCTCGAAGTTGTGCACCGGGGATTGAGAGGCCCCAACCCCAAGCACCATCTGCACCGAAGATCAGCCCCCCACACTCCACGAGTCCTGCGTGGGGCCCTTCTGCATTTTCCTGCTTGCCGCATCTGTCCGGTTGCTTGCCCGTTGGCTAGCGGCCTTTGTGACGACACACCTTCAAATCTTCACTGCTGGTTTGGCTCCTCCAGACTGGCTCCCGCTCCTCTGCAAAAGAGAAGCACCCCAGACCTTCCTGGTCTGCACCAGAAGCAAGTCCTCCATTCTTCGTGGGTTCCGCTTGCCAAGGCTTGGTGAGTCCTAGTTCAACTTCGACGCCGCCGACAGCAAGAGCCTTCGTGGGACAGCTCGCCTCCTGGTCCTGGTCGTCCTCGACGTCTCCTGGTACCCGTGGCTGCTGCGACAAGCTTCACCCTTCACCTGCAATCTTCACGACATCGCCTGGTTCCCTCCTGGTTCACGTGGTCACTGGCTGGTGACCTTGACTCTGTCCCTTCTGCTTGCAGGTACCCTTCCTTCTTGATCCCGGCCTTGGGATCCACCGGACACTCTGCACTGACTGCCTGTCAGCAACTTTCCTTCAGGCATCCATAGAAGTCCACGACGAAACCCGACGCAAGTTCACACCTATGCACCCGCAGCCTGTGGGCTAGGTAACTTGGGTACTTCGGTGCTCACAAGGGTAGTGACTATCCTAGGGTCTAGTTTCCAAGTCTCGACTTTCTAGCTACTCCAGAAGTGTCCTAAAACTGCTTATTTCAGAACTGTACTATTTCTATCAATTATACGCATTACGCGTGAGTGTTTCCACTCTGCACCTGAATCCCGTGGGCCTCCCACTTCCTAACTGTTGGTAGTGTAGTGTAGCCCCAGCGATTCCCTAGGCCTAGGCCTATTCTATTTCCGTGACAGTGGTCCTTATACCACTTCTTTAGTATATGGTTTGCGTGGCCCCTAGGGCCTAACTGTATTACTTACCTGTGTGACTTAATGTATGCTTGAATAAGACTGTGTTGTACTTACCTCAAATCTCATAAAGAGTGCTGAGGGTTTGACTAGAATAAATACACTTTATTTTATATATATATATATCTGTTGTGGTGTCCTTTCATTTGGTATTCAAGGGATTATATATGGTATCACAGCTGGCTTCACATGCCATTCAGAGTTTAGCCTAAGACTGCTCTTGTCCATGCTACCACTAGGATAGCTGGTCTATAAGGTTGACTTTACAACCAATCACCATAAGGGTTGTTTGGACTGATATAAGGTGTACACTAGAACTAGTGACATCATACATCAGGCCAACTTCTCACAGGGAGTATGTTTAGAATATTATATAATGGAAAGAAGGAATTGCTGCTCATTGCTGGGCGTCGTATAGAAACACACCAGGTATGGCTCAGGATGGGAATGTTTGTGGAGGGTGATGTAGGAATTGAAATCACTAAACAAAATGGGCACCCTGAATTCGAAAGTGCTATGGGACCTTAAAAATAAAAGAAATGCAATGTAGAAATGCTCATCACCAAACATATGTTAAAAGCGTGGATTGCACCCGAACTGCATTTTTTCTTTAGGCTAAATTGTTCGTTGGACAATATTTGTTCATTTTGCATTATTTCTCCCAATTTTTTTTTTATTTTTTTTTAAACATTTTTTATTAAAGAAAAACAGTAGCAGCAAAGACAGTACATAAGCAGTTCAGCTGTCAGTACATACATTCAAGTACAAACAAGTTGTGTAGTATCATATAAGAGCATCAACAGTAGCATCGAACATTATAATGGCCTGGTTAGAGGGTTACGCCTGTGTCCATAAGCATAAGAGTCACCGCATTCTACACATGTTTTGCTGAAACGAGGAATAATGTCGTCACGTCTGTAGCCTCTCCCTCCGGAATTGCATTTCTCGCACGTCTAAGTTCCACCATGGGGGAGATACAAATGTCCCCCCTGTATTTATTCCAACGCCCCCACTTTTGATCCCATTTTCGAGGGCAGCCTCTACCTTTATATACAGTTTTCTCCGCAACCATAGTATGGTCCATGTCCTTAGCCCAATCCTGCAACCGTGGTAAAGTATCCACACCCCACTTCTGGGCAATATTTCTTTTCACTATGCTCCACCCCATGGTGGCCCATGCCTGTTCGGTGTGGGTGAGATCAGTTGCCTCCCAGATGTTAAGGAGGCATAGGCGAGGAGTTGGGTGTATGGGTTTATCACAAGATATAGCCATTTGTCGGGTAACATCTACCCAGTATCGCTGTATGTGGGGGCATTCCCATATGATGTGTATAAATGTACCTAATTGAGTGCAGTGTCTAGTGCAGGGCTGAGGGTACCAGCAGCTACTTCTGAAGTGTATATGGCGAAAGCATTTGTTTGATGTTCTAGGATGTATTGTTCTGTTGATAATACGCCAAATATTTTCTCATACAGAACATTGTATTTTAGGAAGCAAATTCAACAAAAGTTATGCAATTATTTTTACTTATGAGCTATCCGCTAGCGCCGGGACGCCTCCTTCGAGGTAGCTGTACGCTCTATAAATGCCATTAATTGAATTGAATTGTCGCAGACAGTTTGTATCCTGTCTCCTCCCCAATCTAAATAGTAATTTAGCATCAAAATATGCCCGGTGTAAGATCTTAAACTGGACCAGCCGGAGTCGCATTGGGATGGCCACTTCGCGGGGGGAAGCCAGCACTTCACGCCAGTCCTCATCAGTGATATCGCCCAGATCCCCCTCCCAATTAGCACACAATTGCAGCATTGGATCGGGCTGGTTGTTGATGAGTTTCTTGTATGTTAGGGAGACAGCCTTGCTGTCCATTGGGTCCAGCAACAACCTGTCCTCCAGAGGAGAGGATTCTGGGAGGGAAGTGTCTGTAGGAAGGGCGCAATCTATGGCATGGCTAATCTGAAGATACCGGAAGTGTTCTGATGGGTCCAGCTGATATTTAAGTTGGAGTTCTGCAAAGGAGGCCTTCTTGCCCTTAATCCAGACATCGCCCACTTTGGAGATGCCAATCATGTCCCACTTATCAAATCCTGCACAAGCACTGAGGCATCCCAGGATGTCTGGCTCCCACAGGGGGGGTCGCTTTTGTCAGGCGCCCACGCCACCCCATACGCCGTTGGACACCATGCCACACTTCTACTGTGCGGGCCGTAGGGCCAGTCAGACCTAGTTTCTTGGGGTTTGAATAAAGCGCTCTATTGTAGCCACCCTTCCCCATTAACCACAGATCAGTGCGGAAGCTTGAGTCAGAATGAGGTCCAAACGCCCATCGGTTAATGGCAACCAATTGAGACGCCTGATAATACAGACGCATGTCCGGTAACCCGATACCTCCGTCATACCAACCCATAGAGAGCTTGTGTGTGGCTATACGAGGCGGTCTGTTTTCCCATAACAAATTCCTGACTGTTGAGTTGATCTGCGAAAAGTAGGAATCGGGGACCGGGTAGGGAGTATTTTGCAGGGCATTAAGGAAGCGTGGTAGGGCAAGCATCTTGAATAGAGACGCTCTGCCCAGTAGGGTAAGGGGCAGCGTCTTCCAGTGGGTGGCATCCGATTTAAACCTGTGCAACGGCCCCAGCAGATTCCGTTCATAGAACACTGTCTCATCAGTTGTTCTAAAGATACCCAGGTAACGAAAGCCCTGGGCCGCCACAGGGATGGTATATCCTCGAGGGCTCTGTGGCCGATCACCCCAAAGGGCATAGATCTGGGATTTGGACCAGTTTATCTGGTAGCCGGAGTGGGCCCCGAATATATGGAAAATGGGAAGGACGCGGTGAAGAGAGCGCGCTGGCGAAGTGAGATAGAGTAAAATATCATCCGCGTATAGTGATATGCGGTCTTCGTGTTCGTCCGTCCATTGAAACTCGCGGATAATGGGGTCCCCCCTGATCCACACCGCTAGAGGCTAGAGGGCCAGGGCAAAGAGGAGTGGCGACAAAGGACAGCTCTGTCTCGTGCCCCGACACAATAGGAAGGAGCACGACCGACGGCTATTCACTGAGACGTTAGCGATGGGATGGTTGTATAATAATCTGATCCACCCCATCAACTTTGGCCCTAGACCAATGCGAGCCAGGACCACAAATAAATATTCCCATGCCACTGTGTCGAATGCCATTTTTGCGTCGAGTGCGAGCAAGATTGCTTCCTCCTCTATAGTCGCCACACGACCCAGCGCGCCGTGTACGCGCCGTAAGTTACGTGCAGTGTTACGGCCTGGTATAAACCCCGACTGGTCCGCGTGAATTAATCCAGCGAGGTATGGAAGCAGTCGGTTAGCCAATAATTTGGCCAGGATTTTGGCCTCTACCGTTATCAGTGAGATAGGATGTGCACTCGTCCTCCGGTTTGCGGATAACCACAATAGATGTCGACCGGGAGGAGGCCAGTTTCATAGCATTCATTGTACAAATTCAACAAGTGTGGAGCGAGCTTCGTCGCCATGGGTTTCATGAGTTCAATCGGAATTCCATTAGGGCCCATCGCCTTGCCGGCCTGGATATCCTGAATTGCTTTCTGAATCTCTTCAACGGAAAGATCGACCTCCAGGGCCTCCCTATCCTCCTGAGAGACAGTCGGTACTTCAATTGTGGCCAGGAGCTCCGCTGCCCATGGTGCCTGCGAGTCCTGTGGCACTTTGTAAGTTTGTTCATAGTATTTGGCGAACGTCTCTGCGATGTCCTGAGGGTCAGAGACCAAGACGTTATCTGGCCCCTTGATTGCACGCACCCATCTGGCCGCCAGTTCTTTGCGTTCCAGCCATGCCAGAAGTTTTCCCGTTCTCTCTCCTTGTTCATATATCCTATGACGGGAGGCGAGAGTGCACCTATTGGCATCTTCTAACAGCAGTTGTTTATAATCTTGTCTCTTGATATTGAGGTTATGTAGGAGATCTTGATCGGGGTTCTGTGAAGTGGTGTGTTCAAGAGTCAGGATCTCTTTTTCCAGCTCAGTCATACGCCGGTTGCGCTCCGCCCTGTGACCTACCATCAAGGACAGTGCTCTCCCCTTGATAACTGCCGAAGGCACCCCAGAGTGTTATTGCCGAACGGACTGATCCTATATTCTCCTCAAAATAGAAGTCGGAGTCCATCCGCAAGCTATCCCTAACATGTGGGATTGTTAGCGCCCAGGGCTGAATCCTGATGGGGCCTGGTTGCACTGTTCGGTGCCCGCCGAAAACTGCAGTGACCGGGGAGTGATCTGATACACCTCTTGCCAGGCAGGCTAAATTGGTGAAGTCCTGTATGTGTTGTGCTTGGGTAAACAAGTAATCAAGTCGTGATTGGCTACCATGCACCCATGAGTGAAACGTGTAGAATGTGTCTTGGGGGTGAGACCATCTCCAGATGTCCACCATCCCGAGGGCATTAGTGAAGTCGTGTAGTTGCGAATCATGTGCTGAGTGACGTCTAGGAGGGGACCGGTCTATTTGGCCATTCATCACAAGGTTAAAGTCACCTCCCATCACCAAGATGCCCATGGGTAAGTTCAATAGCAACGCACCCACATCTGTAAGTGTCAAGCGTTGGAGGCCCGGTGGGGCATACACTGAGATAACATTAAGAATTTTGCTCTCCCAGATGACTGTGCAAGCTGCATATCTGCCCTGTGGATCGGTCCAAGTGTCTTGTATCATGTAGGGACAACCCTTACGAAGGAGGATCCCCACCCCCCTGGACCCTGACGTGAAACCCGCGTGTGTGACAATACGATAACCCTTCCTATCCAGGGCCTTGCAGGAGTTGCCTATTAGATGGGTTTCCTGAAACAGGACCATATCTAGTCCCTGACGATGAATATATTGTTGCAATATTCCACGCTTAATCTTGTCTCCTAGCCCATTGACATTCTATGTCATGAGTCTAAGTCCTTGACCTCTTGCCATAAGATTTTGGCAGTGGAATAATGGGTTGCACAAAATGTACTAGGTGAGTGAGAGCCATAGCGACGATCTCCCATGCCACTACAATTGTGTTGAGGCACCCATGAACGTCATGAAGCGAGAAATCAATGAGAGGAGCGGGAGTGTTGACCAGAATGCACAGATGTTAGATACAATTTTGTACCAAGCTGTAGATGTGTTAGTGGGTACTGGGACCTGCTGCAAAGTAACTTCTAATAGCTGCTTCCAAACAAAGTAAACTCAAAAATACCCTAAGAACAACCAACTCTCCCCCCTCCCTGCTCAGCGGGACTAAAACCGCCCACCACCCCCAACATGCAGAGTGCCTGTCGCCTACCCATGTACAATATCAGGGAACGCGGGTGACCCCACTCCCGGTTTACATTACGTCATATGACTTGTCGTCGCTCCCCGGCCCTACCCCACCCTATTAAAACAGTGAGTTACACACACATTGGCTCATATTACCCCCCCCCCCCCGAAGTGCCCCGCAGCAACCACCCCACCCAGAACAGTATAATAACAATTTTCCACTGGTCTCAAACTGCCCAAGACACCAAAAGAACATATTTCACAGCAGCGTATGCCATATATGCAAACCCCAGGGCAAGTCCCCCAGGCCAGGCAACCGCACCGGCCCAGGCAACAGGCATCTGCCTTCGCATCCCCCCCACTTGCTGTTATTAGTACCGAGTCACTTTCGGGAGGCTGTGGCGCAATGACCATGAGTCCGCCAGAGAAACCTTGCCAATTTTGCACCATCTTACCAGTCCCAGTGTCTGCGCCCGCCTATGTGGTCCTGCAGGTCCAAATCTGAATGCGGTGGTGATCGCCTCTTCTGGCGCCAGTCAGTAGTGTCATCCGCTGCTGAGACAGGCTTTTTCCCCTTCTTTCCGACCGTGCTCCAACCATCAAGCCATTCCCAAGCATCCTCAGGGCGGATGAAAAATCAGGCTTTACCATTTGCTTTCACACGGAGCTTGGCGGGAAACAACACTGCGTACTTGACTTCCTGGTCACGCAGGGCCCGTTTCACCTCCAGGAAACTCCGTTGATGTTTCTGAACTCTCACCGTGAAGTCTGGGAAGAACATGAGTTTTCTGTTCTCCAGGATGAGTGGCGGGGCCGCCCTTGCAGTCCGCAATATGACATCATGATCTCGAAAGTTGAAGACCCTCGCCAGTAGTGGTCTTGGAGGGGCTCCAGGCTTCGGGCAGCCTCCGTGCACTCGGTGAGCTCTTTCGATCATGAAGCATTTAGAAAGTCCTCTGGGTTGGAGATGTTTGATGACCAGTTCCTCCACAAAGAGGTCTGCAGCCTGCCCTTCCACGCGCTCCGGCACGCCAATAATGCGAACATTGTTCCACCGCATGCAACCCTCGTAGTTATCCAGTTGCAGGACCATTGCCTCGTGGGAGGAGCGGAGGTCTTTGATTTCATTCTTGAGCAGCGCGGTATCAGCAGCCAGTTCCTTGGTGGTATTCTCTACAGTGCCGAACCTGTCTGTTATTTTCTTCATGTTCTCTCGAATCAGTGCCACATCTGTGGCCAGTGTGTCAATCTGCACCTCAAGGGAGGTTCTTATCGCCGTTATTGCTTCCAGTAGGTCTTTATTTGATGGTTCTGCCGCCTCACCCGGCCCCACCACCTCCGTTCGGTCCTCTGCTTGTTGTTTCTGCCAGGCGAACTTCTATAGCTTGGTCTGAGTCGTCCCCCGGTTCGACCGGCCGGTCGCCATTTTGTATTGTTGCGAGGACACCACCGCCGATCAGGGCGCCGCCGCTACTCCCCGCTGCCTGCGGTGAAATACTCCACCCGGCCTGTCGGTTTTCGCAGAGGCCCCCCACACCGAGGGGTATCTAGTCAGGATCGTCCCGCAAGGGCCGCCGCAGGAGGGTCCACTCGTGGCCGTGCCATAAGTGGTCTGCCGAAGAGCAGAGGCGCATCTCCCGCAGCTGCGGGAGTTCCCTAGTAGAGGCAGTACTCCGAATCCGTGCAGATGGACGTGCAGGTCTCACCGACCAGGGGGCTCCCAGGTAAAGAGCGGCTATGTTGGGTTCCGCAGGTTCACAAGAACTTCAGTGAATCAACAATGTCCAGGTCTATAATGGCTGAGCCGGCGCGTCCCGCAGCTGCCAGGCCCAGTTTCGGAATTTCGGGGCCACACAGTCACAACTACGCAGTCTCAAGGCCCTGGTCGCAATCGTTTCGCTGCACACCGCCCCACCGGTCTAATTTCACTGGGCTCTAGGTCAGGCACGCGAACTATGGGGCGGGTGGACTGCGGGGCCCGAAAGTACCTCCAGGATAGGCCCGGATAAGCTGTGCCTGGTAGGCCCTCAGGCGTGGGACCGCAGAGAGGCTTCACACAATGGAGATCTCGGGCCTCCGTCAGTCCGTGACTCCCAGACCAGCACCGCTCCCTTGTCACAAAGGCAAAGCCGGCCAGTCCATACGCCTCTTCAGTCAGATGGGGGGGGGGGCCAAGTGTCTATGTTCCAGTACCCCGTGGATCGCCTCCAAGAAAGGGCCTGACAACAGGTCACAAAGGTGGCTCAGGGGGCCCCGTGCGCACCCCCTCCGTAGGGGCCGCCACCCTTACTGTACATTTATGGCCGTAGTTGCTGACACCGGCCGGTGCTCCCACTTATGCGTGGCCATTATTTCGCCCCACTGTGCTCCACGGGGGCCCACGCACCATCCAAGGTGCCCCCGTCACTCACCAGCTGTCAGGGACGATCCACACAGCCTCCGCCGGAGCTCCGATGTTACTGTCCCGGCTGTGGGCGTCGCTCCGGCACACCCAAGAGGCACTCACACGGCGGTACACTCAATTGGCGCCAAAGTTGAGTTAGCGGCCACCGGACACTGCCGGAACATTTCCCTGGTGTTTGGGCGGGGACCGGGCCGGCTGGAGTGATGTAATTTCGGATTGTTCGGGAGTGGCGCTCCGGAGAAAAACTAAGGAGCGGCCATTCCCGTTGGCGGTAAGCCACGCCCCCTATTTCTCAAAATTTAATGTCGGTTGAGATGTTGGCAAATTTTATCTCAGGAAACAGGGAGAATTTGAAAGCAAATCCGTTTTGCTTTTGTCTCAGATGGTTGAAGACAGTAGGCTAGTGGCCCTTTTTGCTACCTGCACTCTGATGAGGCTAACGGTTGACTGGACCTCTAAACACAAGTGTCTCTGCCACCGGAGGAAGTTTGTGAGGATTCATCCTTGGGGGGAATTTTATGCGGTCACCTTCTCAGGGTTGAAGACCTCTACTGTGAACTGCCACATACTGGCGGGTGCATCCGCATCAACCACAAACACCTCCTAAATGTAGACGAGCCATATTCAGCCTTGCTTCGCCAGTTCCATGATGCCGATGAGACATATGACGTTGGTTGGCACCGAGTGCGGGACCAAATCTAGCGTTGGTGGCTTCCCATACTAATATAGAGCCGCCTGTCCACAGGCAGTAATGGACAGAGGGATCACCGGTGTGTGCCTCACAGCATCACCGCTGGGTCCTGTGTAGTAAGGCTGTTGCCTACTTATACTTAGCACCATTTACTTAACACGGTGCACCTCAGGGACTCTGTGGGCTCCTAACCCTCTCTGAATGTCTGACAGCTCTGCTGCTTCTTTTTATCTTGAAGAAAAAGCTGAACCCACCGAGCTTAGACTGGCTCGGAGTCCACCGCAAGGCCGGTCCTCTGTGACAAGACTTACAAGCCTTCCATTGACGTCGAGTTCTTGAGCAGTCGCGGGCGTCTCCTCAGCAGCACAATGAAAGGCGCATTGATTGCAGCTGCCGGTGCTTAGACACAGTTGCAAGTGTACGAGTTACAGCTTCAAAACCTTCCCTCTGGACTCCAGCCTGCTCGACGGAGGGGAACAGCTGCGGTCACAGGCCCCTTGAACCTCCTGGCACGAGGGCCTGGCTCCTTGGCACAGCAGAGGCGTCTTGCAGCGGGGAGGGAGCAGGCTGTACGCTGCACTTGTATGGAGTCACTGACACGGTGTTTATTCCTTGGAAAGCGCTAACAAGCCTAAAAGACCTTCCAATCAAACAATCCATTAAACACACGGCTTGTAGTTACCTCATGACACTTCCTGGTAATTGAGATTTCATGGCCTAGCTGTATACAAGCCTTGTTAACATTTCATGTGAAACTGTCCCCAGAGTTTGCCTAGAAAGAGGAGCATATGATACACATGGCCTGTGCTTGGACAATGACCAGCTGTATTTACAATAACCGTGTTATCGAAGTTATCACATTACTCCTGTGATTCTGGGCAAATCACTACATTTCCCTGTGCCTACCAAAAAAAAAAAAATGAATGTGTCCTTGTCTAACGTAGCTGGTGCTACTGTAAAGCGCTCCTAAACCTTCGAGTCGAGCTCGCGCTGTATAAATCTGCACAAAAAAAAGAGTTGACTGGGAGATAATCAAGGACTTTAGTGCGTCGATGGCAATGGTATCCGTGCACCCATTTAAAAACAAAAGTCGCCATTTTATAGACAGATACCTTTCTTTATACTGACATTCTGGTGGTGCTATGCAGTGCTTTAAATGGGAAAAAATAAGTGCAGGTACTCATTAATGTGAGCTAGAGGCGTGGTGAGTGGGCGGGGCTAGGGGCGGGGCTTAGGGCAACATATGACGATACATAATGACTTCTATATCAGTTGCAGCCACTATGAAAAACACATGAGAAATGTGTTTATGTAACCAAAACAGGTTAACTCATTACACAAAATGAAACCCAAAAAGGATGATATGTTAACAGTTTATCGTTCTGTAATATTTGCTGCTTCTTAATGCCATGCTGTTATGTGGCACAATACTATATGCTCTCAAGCGTGCACACACGCACACGCTCTATCTCTCCACATTCCCTCTAAAATCTACTGAGTGTCCTGATTCAATCAATCAATCATAGGCATTTATATAGCGCACTACTCACCCGGAGGGTCTCAAGGCGCTAGGGGGGTGGGGGGGGGGTCTGCTACTGCTCGAACAACCAGGTCTTGAGCTTCTTCCTGAAGGAGAGGTGGTCTTGGGTCAGGCGTAGGTCGGTGGGGAGGGCGTTCCAAGTCTTGGCGGCCAGGTGGGAGAAGGATCTTCCTCCTGTTGTCGCTCTGTGGATGCGGGGGACGGCTGCGAGGGCGTGACTGGTCGAGCGGAGGTGGCGTTTGGGAGCGTAGAAGTTGAGGCGGCTGTTGAGGTAGGTCGGGCCTTGGTTGTGTAGGGCTTTGTGTGCGTGGGTGAGGAGCCGGAAGGTGATTCTTTTGTTGATCGGGAGCCAGTGCAGGTCTCTCAGGTGTCTGGAGATGTGAGTTCGTCTGGGGACGTCGAGGATGAGTCTCGCCGAGGCGTTCTGGATCCGCTGGAGTCTCTTCTGGAGCTTGGCGGTGGTACCGGCGTAGAGGGCGTTGCCATAGTCCAGTCGACTGGTGACGAGGGCCTGGGTGACCGTTTTCCTGGTCTCGGTGGGGATCCACCGGAAGATCTTACGTAGCATGCGCAGGATGTTGAAACAGGACGAGGAGACGGCGTTGACTTGTCTGGTCATGGAGAGGGAGGAGTCCAGGATGAAGCCCAGGTTGCGTGCGTGGTCTGTAGGTTTGGGTGCGTTGCCCAGGGCGGGGGGCCACCAGGATTCGTCCCAGGCGGAGGGTGAGGAGCCCAGGATGAGGACTTCCGTCTTGTCTGTGTTCAGTTTCAGGCGGCTGGTCGTCATCCACTCGGCCACGTTTTTCATCCCTTCGTGTAGGTTGGCTCTGGCGGTGGCGGGGTCGTTGGTCAGGGAGAGGATCAGCTGGGTGTCATCGGCGTAAGAGATGATGTTCAGGTTGTGTTGGCGTGCGATGGCCGATTCTCTCCCTTTTATCTCCATTTGCCTCTAATCTTCACCCAGCCTATAAACTTCTCACTAGTTCTGCTCCTCTTTTGCTTACTCTCCACAAGTCTTACATTTTCTCCCTGGTTTTTCCGTACTTGTCTCCTGTTCACCCCTCCATGCTGCACTCATCCCCTAAATTTGCCGTCTGGAAAATTAAAGTTAAGAAATGCACCAGATTTGACTTTGCAGAAATGCAAAATACAATTTCTGAGACGATTCATGATTTAAAAACTCAACCACCTCACGTCTTTACATTCATCCCTACTCCTTCCGTCCACAAAGAGAAGCAGCTCCTGTCCTGAACAAAAAGATGAAAAGAAAATCGGCTTTGGCGAAGGCAGAGGATTTTGTTGGGCTGTCACTGCTTTAGAATGGCCAGTGCAATCAATATCCTGACTGACTGCCCGTCCCAACACATTTACACACCTGATGGAGAGGGGCGGGGTGAGGCTAAAGCACTTTCAGCAGAATAGCCCTTGGGCATGATCGACAGTGAAGGGTCTGTCTAGACCCTGCACTGTTAGTCACAGCGTGACGCACGGTAAGCCCTCTGCCCCCTGCAGGCTCAGGCCATTCACATGGGTGCTGCTGGAATCTCCAGAAGGGACTCAGCATGAGGCTTGGCGCTCTTACAAGCTCCTGAGAAGCAGAGCGGCATCTGCCCTGTGCTAGAGGAGATAAATAACCGGAGCCTGCAGTGCCATCTACTAGGGTACCGGTACTCTCCCTGGCGAATGAGAAGTGCCGGTACTGAGGGCCAGAAAATTCAGAAGTGCCGGTACTCAGTACCGGTGACTACCGGCCCATTTAAAGCACTGGTGCTATGTGAAACTGTTTAGATTTACCAGCAAAATAATACTTTTGTGTGCGGAAATCCTGAAGGTATGTAAAACATTTATTATTTCAAGTAGGACACCATTCAGTAATGGTGCCCCTGATTGGCTGGCCAGAAAAATCTGACACTTCTCCTGGACCTACTTCGGGATATTCTTGCCCGGCTCTTTCATATTCCCTGATGTCAGAGCGAGTTTTGGTGCCTTGCTTATTATCTGTGCATTCACCTTAATCTTCAATCAAGAGCTACACGATTGGCACTTGTGTTGTTTCCCCTTAACTGGGCCCCTCCTTAGGAGGCACTTCACAGCTTGGACATGTAATGTTAAGTGTGGCACTTTGGCTACTGGGAGGAGCCGCACTTTCCTTGTGCCATCAAGAAGGGCACTCGAGAGACACATATTTGTGAGGCAATCATTGAAAGAGGAAATGAGAGTGCTGTTAAGTACTCTGCATGATCTTTTACAGCAGGCTCTATGCCATTGTGTCATTCTCTGTGTAGTCATGATGCCTTATACTGAGATTATTATTAAGAATAGGGAACAGCGTCCATTATTTCTGACGCAATAGGGTGGAATTTAAGAATCCGGGAATAATTGCAAACTTGCATTTTATGGCAAATGCAAGCACACATGTGCAATCTTTTCCCATGAGGGGCTGTTATTTCGGCTGAATTTGTGAAAAGAACAACCTGCTTTTATTATAAGGTACGTATAGCTCTGTTGATCATTATTTTGTCAAACATCTTTCTCTGAGTCAATAAGATGTGCACTTTTCCTTCTCGCTGTGTAAATCCCCTAGTGTTTACTATGGGACATTAGCCAGCCCGAAAAGCTGGCCAAGAGAATACTGAATGCCATATTTTCTCTTGAGATATGATCCCTTGTTTACTTTAGAAATCCTGGACCCTGGCCCATTCCCACACTGCCCACCATATGTACAGCCAGTGGCGCATTTGGCTGCGATATTTATAGCACCACTAACACATAGTTGCCGCCTATCCTGCAATGGTATTTTGTCAAAAGCACTTTCGCTTAAGCTGAAAAATATGTCTCTCCGTTTTAGTTTTTAGTTGCATTAGTGCAAGCGTATGAGCTCTTAAAGAAATGTACAGTTAATTTCCTGACTCTACAGTAATGTAGAATTGCATTAGAGCATAAACATTTCTTAGAATTCACAGCGTGGCCATCTCAGCCGATTAAGTAACTTTTTTTTTTTTTTTTTTTAGATAATGTTGGTTATATTTATTCCTTTTCATGACCTCTTAAGTATTCTATTAACAGTCTTGTTTTGTGTGAACATCCTATCTTTACAAATTTTTGTATAGCTTTTATCTTTTTTGTTAAAAAAAACCTTTCTCAACATTAAAAGTAAACATTTTCTAATTCGTCTATTTAACTTTGGCTATACATCCATGACAGAAAGTAAAAATGATCCCACTATATACTGATTTTCTGTGGCTGTCACCATTTTTGGATCTGTCTCAGGCGCAGCTTTAATTGACGCACCAGCTTTGTTATAACATCGATAAAACATATCATATTCTTAGTGTTAGTGCATACAGAAAGGGGCTTTGGGTTAGCCTGCTTCACCATTGCACTTTTGGACTGTCAATCACACGTAAATTAAGTCCCCAGAACAGCTTACATACTGGATTATTCCCCTTCAGCTAATGGCTTGTAGGCAGTGTCAGTCAAATGTTATCTCTACCTTCAGGACATCCATTCAGTGTTTGGCTTTAGAAGCGCGTGCATGTTGCCTTCTTACTTTCTGTATCAAAGAGGTTCAGCCAATGACAGGCACAGGAGTTTGCGTCAATCTGTGAACTTCTGCTCTGCCCCACCCTCATTATCACCGCTTCACTGCAGTTCACAGCATCCCAGCTCCTGCTCCACCCTGCCCTATTTGTTACTGTGGCTAATGGTAGTCACAGCTTTTAGTCTGTTCTGCCTTCCTTGTCAGCAGTTCCTTCCACACTCAGGCCCATATTTATCAAGGTTCTACGTGGCCCTTGTGCCACGCAAGAGCAATGCAAAACCAGAGTGAGATTTATCATGCCACGCACAGCATCCTTGCGTGGCCCTGTATGGCTTGATAAATCTAGATATAGGAGAAGGAGTCTGCAGTTCCTGTGGGGGAAGTGGGATGAGGAGGTTGGGTTAGTCAACACCCCTACCCTAAAGTGGAGACAGGATGTCTCCCAAATCGGGACGTGGGGCCCTCACACACCCGCTTGGGTGTCATGCTTCATCATAGGGCTTGGTCCTCGTCAGGCCGGCGCTGCAATGCCTGACGGGTACCGTATGACGGGCTCTTTGGCGGAGATCTTTTTCCCAAGCTGTTAGCTGAAGTGCGGGTGTGGGGCCTCGTGGTGTAGGTGTGGGAAAAGTGCATAGTGAGGTGGTATGTAGAAGGCTAAAATGAGGCACAGTGATCCTCCAAAACCAATTTATTCTCTGAGCCCAGTGGTCTCAATTAAAAGCATGGTAAGTGTCACCGCTGATGTAATGGTCAGAGATGACTAAGTGTGAATGGTCAACATGTTTATCGCCTGAGGTGTAGGAAATTACATGCCGATTCGTCAGGACCTGGGATGCTACACTACCTACACAGTGGTTGGTTACCAAGCACTCTAAAACCTAGCAATGAGGTACCTTTTCAATATATTTAGAATTGACCAACCCAACTTGGGTATTGGTCTCGCTCCCTTGACTAGCAGGCAGAGGAATGCACGTGCAAGCCCTATAATGAAGCATGACACCCAACCGGGTGTGTGAGGGCCCCATTTCCCAATTTGGGAGACACCCTGTCTCCAATTTAGGGTAGGGGTGTTGACCAACTCAGCCCGCCTCCTCCTCCTTCCCCCACAGGAACTGCATACTCCTTCTCCTATACGTATTCTTTGGGGCTCGCATGCGGTACCTTAAAGCTCCCTTAATCTCCCCCTTTGTTAAGAGTTGATAAAGCTAGAGAAACGCAATGCAGCACAAATCGCTGCCTTGTGTTACTCTGACCCAGGGCTAGAGCAAAAGTGTTTCCATGCATCCTCCCATGGATTTTGGCGTATTCACAGATTTACCATTAGTAGTAGCTTTAGGAATGTATCAAAACACTATGCCTCCCCAGGTGAGGCATAATGAGAAGAAATATCTTTATTTCTCCTCGTTTTTTCCTCTTTATATCTGTGCTGCATTCTATGTGTGCTGCATTTAGCATAGAAAGAGGGAAATGCCTCTCAGGATTGTTTTTGTGCAGGAAGGTGTGTCTTCCGGCACACAAACAATCCAGCCTGTAAGGCAGGCACCGTTGCACGGTGACTTAAGGGTGCCTGCATTGGCGCTAGGCTGCTAAAAGTGTGCCAGCGCTAGGAAAGGACAGGAATGTGCTGTATTATGTTAATTTGCATTCCTGCCCTTTCACAAAGCGCAGTGTGGCTTGCTGCATTGCGCTGCATGAAATATTGATAAATTTGCCCCTCACAGTTCTCTCAAATGCTTCCGGACACTCCATTCTTTTGTAATGGTGAGGCTCAGCAGCTCCTCTGACGTGCTTGACAGGTAGTTTTTTGTGATGCAGAGAAACCTGCAGCCACTTTGCATGGTAATGTTTATCAAAAGATTACACAGTTCCAATGCATAACCTTTTGAGATCTTGACAATATGTTAACTTACTAGGAGAACCACCACCATTACTGTTACCACAAGCATTACCACCATCACCATTACCACTGTTACTACTACCACCACCACATCTAGTACCACCATTTCCACTACCACCATTATCATTACCACCACCACCATTGTTAGCACCACTATGACCACCACTTTTACCACCATTGCTACCATCACCATTAACACCAACATTATCATGACCACGAATACCAGAATCATTACCACCATTAACCACAGTACAACCACCATTAGCAACAGCACCACCTCCACTACCAAACAACATTCACCACCACAGTTACTCCAGCTTTACCACCATCAGTATCATCACCACTATCAGCACCACAACCACCATTACCACCTATTGCACTACCATTAGCATTATCACCACCATTAGCAAAACACCACTTCCACCATTATCACTTCTACACCCAACACCCTAATTATCACTGCCACTATCACAACTGCCACTATTAACACCACTACCATCAGCACCACCCGACACCACCATCCTCACTACTACACAATCCATACCACTATCACCACCAGTACCACCAAAACTGTTGCTACCACAATCACCTTGACTGTCATTATCATTATCACCATCATCACTATCATAAAAATCACCACTATTATCACCACTATCAGTTTTATCACCACTATAACATTCTCGTTGACTTGACCAAAACAGTTTCTATCTCATGTTTTGGTTGGAAGGAAGACAAGGGGTATAGCGATTAGAATTAGTCTGAGTGTTCCCGGTGAGTGTGGCTTATACATTTACCAAGATATTTTTCATTACAGACTCACTAGATGTTCTAGATTGAGACTGGGTGTCTTCAGGAACAGGAATATAGACACCATTTATTTAGGGCCCATGGCACAACCTGAAGAAATAGGAAGGGATTAACTGTCACAGAGATACACCCACACGTTAGATCTGTAAACTTGACTAGAATTCATCCAGAGCTGGTGTTACTTCTATGCTGAGAGCAATATCAAGACCTCACAAGAGGCTACATGCATTCAGAGGTGGAAGGAATGCTCCACGCGAAACAACAGTACATTGCTGGACAACCACACTCAGCGTTTGGGTGAGCATCCTTGCTGCCTGAATAGTTCTCGTGTCGGTACCCCGGTATCGGTAACTCCAGGGGTGGGCATATTCTGACCCATTAGAAGTTGGGCACTTAAGGTCTACTAAGAAATAAGGAATTACCATAATCTGTTTTTCTGGGTCCGATTCCCCTGTTAATTCCTCATTTTCCTCAGTACTTTCACATACAGATTTTTACTGTTTTCAGCAACCCAAATATCCGTGTGAAAGTAAGTGGATCTGTGGTGTTCACGTTGAGGCCACTCTTAAAGAGTTCCGAATTAGTTAGATTTATTGTTTTAAATTACTGTAAATGTTGACAGTTTGTGTCTAATGACCTTAAAGGTACCATCCGGCATGTGATGTCATAATGTGTCAAAGCTCGATCAAACGTCATCAAACAAAGGAATATTCTAGAATGGCAGTTGTCCGCAATGGAGAACGTAAAAAGACTTTTTTTCCTCTACACTGGATTATCGCTTTCATATGACTGAATCAAATTAAAGTATCCAATACAACATTCACAATGCTGTCTGTATAAACATGTGCAAAAATGGCGATAGGCTATTAAAATACACATTGTTTCGATTCTTTGAGTTCCAGGGCTCCAAACCAACCATTTTCCAAAGAAGTAATTTGCTTTCAGGTCACAAATTGGCTTATGTGCATTTTTAGGAGCTGTCTATTTAAGTTGAGTTGAAATGTAAACATAACTGTGAATGAAAGCAAACTTATTATCCGCCTGCCCTCATCTACGCTCTCATCCCATTGCTACTCAATCCAGAGCCTTTTCTGTGCAAAGACAAAACAAGCACATCTCTGCTGGGGGCATCACGGGAATCCCTAACTTCTACAACCTATCCACTGCTTTGTTTTTTAGCACCCAAAGGGGATGGGGAGGTGACCTAGATGTGCCTTATTTAGGATGGTAAAGTACCTTGAGGTGCCCATGACTCTCTCTACTCAGATTTGCACTCTACTCATATAAATTGTCCCTCAACCCCATATTTTCGCAACCCCATCCAACCTATCTGCTCAACAGAATCCTATACTCTGCTTCAAATCCTATTTCTTCAAACACAGATTTTTAACAGTCTTTCTTACCAGCCAAAATGGAATGGGACAGCAACAACATCTCACAGAGGCTAAGTTTTGATTATACTCTACCAGATGTTTCTTCTTTCTCTCCACTGCAGCTTCCTAATACGCCCATGCTGAAGATCAGTATAGATTATCATTGCTACGATTAAGATTGATTGTGGCCAAACAGGACAAAGCCCGCACATGGAAAGACAGCAACCCTCCCTCTGTAGAGGATCGGCTGGAAGAGGTCCTGGATGGGGAGAGCGATGGGGAGGGCCCTGGGGGAATAGTCTAGAGGTAAATATTAGTCAAAAAGTCCCTTCCACAGTAGCTTGTCTTATTTGCTGAGCTCAGAGGAAGGGAACAGAATACTTAGGTGATTCACTGTCCCACAGCAGAAATCTACAATCCTACCAAGAGCATCGGCATTTTTTTAAAAAAAAGTACCCGATATGTGAGATTTGAGCATGAATTGACCTTTAGTGCAAATGAGTTTCCCAAGGAAGAAAAAATCCACGTCCAAGCCCTTGAAGAATGTCCAAATCTGGCCTAGGATGGTCACAACAGTTGCAGCCCCCAAACAGCCCAAAGGCAGGAGCAGCCGCTTGTACTATGAAGTGGTAGGGCGCAGGGGAGTGGGGATACACAAAAAAGACAATAAAAAATTAATACAATTTCACTTACCTCTTCTTGCCGCTGCCTTTCACCCAATCCTTGCGTCCTCATCAGGAACTTGGTGCACACTGCACAGGCTCCCAGCTCCCAATCCCAGCGCTTGCATTTTATTTATGTCCTTGCCTCTGCTGACTTTTAGCGGGGGGGCGATGCTCTTCCACCATAACGGAGGAGCCGCCCCTGCACAACCGTACAGCAGCTTGTAACGGTTCCGGCCAGGAACTGGCAGTGAGAGACCAGGAAGACCCACTGTCGTACTGGTCACTCCCAACTCGCTCTTGTATAGTGAGCACAACCTGGATGTCACGTAGTACCCTAGGCCTCTTTTCTCCTGGACAGTCTATCCATCTAAAGGGCCAGACAGACTCACAGATCCTATAGCAGAAGGTACAGATTTTAAGTGATATCCCCTAACCTCTGGGAGACTGGCTTCCAGACAGACACCAGCCCTGGTTGCACAGAGTCCTATGAGTATTCTGTAGAGCACTCCCATGCCTGGTCTTAAATGGCTTGGAACAGGAACCAGGTGGGATGGTTTGGGGCCCACTTTGATACTCAACATTTAATCCAGGGATGTGAATCCATTGTCTAAAACTGCATAACCGGTATGGTTCTACCTCATACACTTCCACTGTCTGGGACAGGAGTTCTCAATCTCGATCTGTGCTAGGACAGGCCAGGTGCATCCAAAATGGATCCCATTGTCCCCAGAACTCAGGCTCACTCTCACACAGTTCATCACCACACATGTCATTCCCACAAAACATGACAAACACCTGGAATGCCGGCACAAGGTCCTGGGCATACACAAATAACAAACCTTATAGAAGTGGAACCAGAAGGCCTCATTCCCAGTGGCACAGATAAAAAGGTCCAGTCACAATATTGATCCTTCTAAATGCAGCCACTGTCGCTTTATGTACTATACCCAGGGCACGGGCAGTTGTCCTCTGCCCATAATGGGAGCACGCTTGGTGCACCCCTCCCAGTCACAGGACTGGTCCACGATTTCACATAATCAGGGACAGACCTGGGTCTCTGTGTACACGCTTAGATTAGTGTGACGCTAGGGCCAAAATAAAAGTAAGGATACCCGATAAACGTGTTGCAGGGATTCTGCTCAGGAACAGAACTATGCTTGGGACCATAGAACATCATTATGTAGGCAGGGCCGGACTGGGAACCAAAACCGGCCCTGGCAAAGTGCTCGGCAGGCCCCCCGGGCGGTTGGGGGTGCCGCCGAGCTCTTTGCCTGGGCTGGTTTTCAGCCGATTTTGTTACAGGGCCGATTTTGCAGCTATGCTGTAAAAACGGCCCTGTAACAAAAACGGCCCCCAGGGGCCCAAAACTGGCCCCCACCGATGCGGTGCACCGGGGAATTGCCCGGTGCCCGCTACGGCCAGTCCGGCCCTGTTGAGTCTCCATTCCCCATCAACATCCATGGGCTCGAATCTGGCTAGCTCATAGTGCCTCACTTGCCCTCTTAACCATTCCAGAGAGACAAGTGATTTGGCACCCCAAAAACAACACTCCCGACCCTCTCAGGATCGCGGTAGCAGGTCACCCCCTTTCGTTCTCTCACTCGTACTTGTCCACAATAAATAGAAAAGAGACATGAGGAAAGTTAAAGATGTTTGTTTAAACTATTGTGCTCTGTGCATTAGTTTCATCACAACTAGCAAACAAATACAGGTCCGTAAGATAGATACATTTAGGAGGAAATTACTCTTTCTCTTGTTCCGGACTCACAATCCAAGAAGGGCAAGAGGAGTATACAGACTATGCTATTAGACCCAATCATCTGTACGCTTTTATGGTGCCCTAAATATTTAACTCTGTTTGGCACATTGGAAGGAAAATTCTGGCTGTGAAAATATTAATTGAGGCATTATCTTATGAATGCATGGATTATATATTATTACATTATTGTATTAAGCGCATTTTTATTAGTTTGTGTTTTTAATGTTTTATCGCATTATGGATTGCCGGAATGTTGTGTGGTTTAATGGGTCATTTATTTGAATTAAACAAATAAAATTGAAAAAGATAGAGAGACCATTTAGGGTTCATCATTTTGCTAATGATACAAGCATATATTGACTCTACAAGCACACACATTTGCATACACACACAGACACTCTTAGTTTAATGCTGTTGAAATGTTAAAATGTTTCCATATATGGAATCTATATTTGTCCACTGTTCTAAAGCCTCTCTTACAATTCCCATTGCATTTGATTAGGCAATCTGTATAATTATCTTAATTCTGTAACCATCTCATGCCACTTTCATAATGTAAACACTCAGAGATGGTGTCCCATAAACCAAATGTTTTATTGCATTTTTCATATGTTCTTGAATAGCATGAATTAACAAACAAAGCTTAATATGCTAGCAATAAGTAGTAGCCGTCTGGAGCTCTGTGTTCCATATATTTCACAATTATTCTGATGGTGTTTAAAACCGTAGGGTCCGGTGTCACAAGCCATATACATCCAGGATTTACAGCAGGTCCACTAAGTATGTATATGATTCCAATACATATCTTAAACATCTAGTGTGAATCCGGCCCTCGTCAACCAACTCTAGAAACCCTGGGCTCCTGCTAACTTTTCAATGTTGACCTAAAATAAACCATCTTTTCGGAATTTTAAAAATAAAATAAAATGGATTTTAGCTCTCCATCTAAAAGTATGTGAATGGGGTGCAGTGAAAGCCCTTGATAGAGACATAGGAAGCAAGATGGCGACCGTGTGAAGCGGTCGTTGGTGACTCTCGCGAAAGGGTGACATGATTTTTACTATATGATCACCCCTAGCCCCCTCCCACCCCCCCAGAATGCAAGCATATCCATTAAAGGAATATCAATCACTGTTACCGGGTTTGGAGGAGTGGATCACGGCGCTTGTTGAGATTACGGAGATCCTGATTGCGGGGTTTGGAGGTCTCCGGCGGGAGCTCTCCAGGTCTTCGGATCAGTGCTGGCTCTACGGCGGTGTTCCAGTTTCCACCACGATGCCACCCAAATCCAGCGCAAGGGGCAGGGGGGGCACCCTGCGGGCTGCTCCAGAGGATCCCTCGCGGAGAGAGGTGACTGGACCGGAGACGACCCTTGGACGAAGGCTGAAGCCTCGCATCGAGAATCCCACAGACGGGAAGGGGAGGGACGCCAGCCCGCAGCCCCAGCCACCGCGGGTCGTAGTTTCTGCAATTTATTTGCTTCGCGGAGCCCAAGGTGAAACACGATCAGAGGAGCAGCCAGGGGCCAGCATTCAAAGCATTCAAAGCAGAAAAGTAATCGGTAAGCCACCGGTGGGGCTAGAGGAAATGGCACGCCTCGAGGAGGGAGAGACGACTCGAGGGATACCACAGGGGGAGATCCACAAGACCCGGTATGTTTTCTCCCCAGATTGCCCAGACTTATCCCCAAACCTCGCAGAGGAGCGTAATGATGAGCTGCCTCTCCGGGATATAGCTATTGCTCCTAAGCCTACTGGAGGGGGCCCTGTTGGCACTTTGCCCCAACAAGAAGACACAAATAGGCTCACCCAGGGGGGCTCAGGAGGTCTTGCCAACAAGGGGGGCCCCCCGAAAGAGGTGGCTGATGAGGCCAAGGAATCCCCGGTTGAGAACCCAGGGGGGGCTGGACACCATATAAAGCCAAACCTTAGGAGAAAGGAGTTGGTGAAGGAGCTAAAAGGGTCTGTAAGGGCACATAGGCCCCCTGGGGAGAAAGATGTTGACTCAGAAGCGAATGACTTCTACTCCCTCTCAGATGCTACGTGGTCAGGATTGGGGTCAGACACTGGATCTAACATTGATTCAAGTGAGGAGGATAGCGGCTCTAGTAATGGAATTAGAAGTAAGCAGAACACCTCCGCCACTCGTAAAGCAACCACTAGAACCCCTAGGGTAGAGAGCTCCAGGACAGACGAATTGCGATGGGACTATTCCCTTGGGGATCAGCTGGTAGGCAATGGTAAACAATCAAACAATCAACCAACTAAGGAGACAGTAACCTCCCCTCCTCCCCCCACATTGGAGTCAATCCTACAGTGTGTTGTAGCACATCGGGAGGAAGCTAGAACGGAGAGCAAACGAGCATAAAATGTAGCAAGGAAACTTCAGGGAGCTGTTAGAAGAATCGGGAAAACATGTAATAACATCTGCGATCGGATGACAGAAGTCGAATCTAGAACTGCTACATTAGAGGCGGATCTCGCAGGCTCAAAGGGGCAAATGGAAGCGCATGAGGCGCAACTGGTAGACATTCAATGGAAGCTCGAAGAGAGCGAGAACCGCCAAAGAAGGAACAACCTGCGATTCCTTGGGATTCCGGAAGCAAAAGAAGGGAATTTATGGTACGGTTGTTGAAGGAAACCTTCCCTGATCTAGAGGGTTGGAGTTGGTCCCAGGAAATCCAGAGGGCGCACCGAGTTCCATTTAATCTGCGCCAGCCAACTCGCCCCGATGCTAAGCCTCGGGCAATACTTGTCTATTTTGGAAATTTCCTCTTGAGGCAAAAGGTTTTCGAGAAGGCTAGACCAGATGCACAATATACAACTGATGGGTATTCTTTCTTTACCAGGCCAGACTTTTGCCACACCACAGTGGAGCGAAGATGGCGTCTACGACAAATGATTAATCAGTTCCAGGAAAAGGGGGCACAAGCCTTCTTATTAAATCCGGCCCGTCTTAAGGTCATTTGGAAGGATCATGTTAGAGTCTTTATGTCAGAAATTAAGGCCAAAGAATTCTTGGACAGAGGAGGGACTTGATCTCTGATGTTTGCTCGCTGATAGATAGATGTCGGAGACATGCCTGATGCTAGAGAATAATATCTTGAATTTAACCAGAATTGTTCTAGCTACCCCCCTCTAGCCACAATTTGGGTATGGTTTGGTTTATTAATTTGGTGCTAAATATGGTGTGGTCTCAATAAATAGAAAGTGGTTAAATTAAATGAGGGAGTGGTCGGGAGAGGTTTGGAGACGGTGATCAACGACATAATTTGTTTTTTTTTTCTATATATGTCACCCTAGCGAGAATTTCACCATTCATCACCCACAGACCTAGACAGGTCTGTTGTTTCACGATACAGGGTGGGGGGAGAGTGGGATGTGGGGTGGGTGGTTTTCGGGGGGGGGGGAAAGGGGAAGGGGGGGCTGAGGGGGGAGGGAGGGAAGGGGAAATAAAAAACAAAAAATTCAGGAAAATAGAACATTGTCTTAAAAACAAGCTTGGATGTCAGGAAAATCGAATGTATGGTTTAAGAGGGAGAGCAGGTAATAAGGGAAAAATACAGGGATGGGTAAGTTAACTCTCTGTACTATAAATATTGGGGGATTAAACGACCGAGCAAAGAGAGGCAGGACTGCAGAAATGCTCCGCAGTCTGGGTATGGATATTATATGCCAGCAGGAGACTCACATGCCTTGGCAGAAGAGAGATCTTATTAATATTCCAGGTTATACTCTAGCTATCTGCTCATTGCAGACTTTTAACACCAGAGGGGTTGCCATCCATGTATCTAACCGGCTTCTTCCTATAAAACGGACATTATCAGATAAATGGGGTAGGTGGGCTATCGCCCTAATTCCCAGCCTCGGCACGCTCTGCACTATTTACGGGTCTAATCTAGACGATAAAGCTGTCCTGGTAGATTTAGAAACTGAGCTTGCTTCCTGGCCATCCCCACTGATTATCTGCGGAGATTTTAATGTTCATATTGATGTTAATGGGGTGGGCAGGGGTGGATATCAAGGTAGGAAACCTCAAGTTTTTCATGCCCTACAAACATTAATAGATAGCCATGGACTGGCAGATGTATGGCCGATTAAAAAAGCAGGAGACCCAGGGTATACTTATTATTCATGCCCACACAGAAAATATGTAAGGCTGGACTACTTTCTTGTGTCCACCCCCTTATTAGGGAAAGCTCAGATTAAGAAATTACCTAAAGTCTTCTCGGATCATAATCCTCTGGTACTGGATTTAGAAATCCCGGAGTATATCAAAACTCCTGTAAAATGGACCTTTGATAAAAAGCTACTGGTTACTAAAGCTTTCACTGACCATATCAAAAGCTGGACTACACAGTTTTTCGATGTCAATAGATACAGCACATCAAGGGAAAATGTATGGGACACTTTCAAGGCAGGATTTAGGGGGGAGACAATCAGTTTTGTGGGATATCACAGGAAGAAAAAGCGAGAGGAAATAATTATACTCATGAAAGAACTGAGCAGGTATGAAACAGAACATATGGCAACTATTGTTCACAAACAGACTCAGCTGCAATCGGATGTCGAATTAAAAGTAATTTGCACCAAGGCTAAAATAAATGGTTTCTATAATAAAATCATAGCCGAAAGGTTTCAAACAGGTCGCCAAGATCACTATGAATATGGAGAAAGGACAGGGAAACACCTCGCCCTTCGGATCAGACAAAGGGTCGCTGCAAGCCATATTACGAGGATGAAAAGAAAAGACGGCACTATTGCCACTGAATCCCAAGAGATAGTTGAAATATTTCAAGATTTTTATCAAGATCTTTATAACTCTAGGCTAACTGATTCAGTAGTAGGGAGTGTAAACACAGGTTCAGATCTATTGCCGTGGATCCAAGACTTAGAGGCGGATATTACGTTGGAGGAGGTCAATGATGCACTAGGGAGTATGGCTTCAGGGAAGGCGGCAGGCCCGGATGGGCTACCGATCGAGATCTATAAAATCTTGCACAGAGAGCTCGTCCATCTTCTTCTTGACTTGTTCTTAGCAGTACAGCAAAAAGGAGTTCCACCTAAATCATGGCAACAGACTAATATAGTTATCTTCGGGAAGGCAATGGAAGACCCAGCTTCCTATAGACCGATTACTCTGATAAACTCGGATGAAAAGCTTTATTCTAAAATCTTAGCGCGTAGGTTATCCAAGATAATTGACTCTTTGGTAAGCCCGTGGCAACACGGTTTCATCCCGGGGAGAGGCACAACGGACCACATCCAAAGGGTAATCTCTCTATTTAACATCGCAGAGATCTCTGGGCAACAGATGTCCTTAATCTTATTGGACGCTAAAAAAGCGTTCGATCAAGTAGAGTGGGCATATCTTTGGCAAAATCTAAGGCTAAACGGCTTTGGACCACGCATCTTAACAGCCCTAAGAGCCATGCATGTTCAATCCAATGCGAAAATATTATTGATGGGGCAGGAGTCGAAGAAGGTTATGATTGCTAGAGGTACAAGGCAGGGCTGCCCATGCTCTCCAATCCTCTTTGCACTATATATAGATCAGTTTATCAGAACAATATTAAATGACCAGTTAATTAAACCGGTAGTGGTCAGAGGGTTTAACACTAATGTCCTAGCTTACGCTGATGACATCGCGGTAATCACCTCGGATCCCCAGGCGGCTATAGCAAGGATTGAAACTCTTGCCTGTGAATTTGGGAAGCAATCGGGGTATGGGCTGAATACTGACAAAACTACAATGGTCTGCTCCAAGGCGATTACTTGGCAGGACCCTAGGAGGACGGAGGCAGCTATGTATCTAGGTATCTCTATTGCAGCAGATGTTGGATCAATCTGGGATATTAATGCAGATCCTCTCATTAAGAAAATAGAGGCTGATCTAAAAAGAATGGATAACTTGCATTTATCCATTATTGGAAGGGCGAATGTTATAAAAATGACAATGTTCCCCAAGATACTATATTTGTTACGTTGTATACCTATCGAACCACCGAATTTATATATCAAAAAAATAGAGAGGATTTTTTCCCAGTTTATTTGGGGATACAAGAAAGCCAGGAGATCGCTAAAATTAATGACCCTACCCCAAAATCGAGGGGGGCTGGCGGTCCCAAATGTCTTATATTATTACTGGGCTATCATGCTACAGCAGATGACCATCCTATTTAGACCGAGGCAAATATCAGTACCTCAGGAAATCGAGATACCACCTACCATTTTTGAACTGGCTCTGGGGGATTTAGCACCAGGGCTATTATTTAGACAACTAGAGGGGAGCTACTACAAGAAAACTCGCTTCAAACCCCTCAGGGCAGCCTGGAATGTCTGGCAGAAGACTAGTAAACTATTAAAAATCCCGAAAATTCACCGCTATCTATTATTATGGCGCTCGTCATTCTTTTCAGCCTCACTGAACGATAAAACTGGTAGTAAGTGGGAGCAGGCGGGAATTAACTACGTCGGAGACATTGTCAATTCAAATGGAATGATGTCATTCGTCGAGATCCAAGAACGATTTGGGATTGACCCTCAAATCCCATTTAAATATATACAGGTCAGGGAGGCAATTAAATCCGCCATCAATCATTTTACCAACCAAACTCGCTTCCCAATCTTAGATACATTAATCTTTAAAAAGCCCCAACTAAAAGAGCTATATATAATGATTATGGAAGCTAGTCATGATGATATAGCTAAAATGGAAAGCAAGTGGGCGGACAAATTGGGAAATCAAGATGTGGATCTATGTAGATCCCTGGAATTGTCTAAGAAGGTCCTTTTATCTGCTAACCTCAAGGCTCAGCATTTCAAAACAGTCTTTAGATTATATTTTACACCTGCTAAACTCTGGGCATGGGGGAAAAGGGAGACTGATAAATGTCCAAGATGTGGGCAAGGCCCGGCTGATATGGCCCATATGTTCGCTCAGTGTTTCAAATTGGGTTTGGTTAAACAGGGGATTGAAACATTTCTGCATAATGTTTTGGGGCGGGTGGTTCCATTAACTTCAACTTTAATCTTACTTGGCTACGACGAGACTTTACAACTAGAAACACCTCAAATTTATTTCTGCTTTGCCGCTACAGCAACTTTTCGTTTAATGATTGCTTCAAAATGGAAGGACGAAGATCCCCCGACTTATCAAGCATGGTATGCCAGACTGCACCACATATTTAATTTAGAAAATGCATTATATAAATGTAAGGGAAGCAGAGCTAGGAAAAGGGGATTACAAATATGGGGTCCCCTGATAGAGTAGGAATGGATAAAGGAAATCCTTATCTGTGAAGCTTTAAGAAAATGCATGCATCTTAATTTACTGTTACTCTGAATCATGTATATATATTTAGTTTCATTGTTATTTTCCTGATTAATAACAAAAAAATTAAAAAAAGAAAGCCCTTGATAGATTTACAGCAGTTTTTCACTGGTTTACTGTCCTCTCTCACCTTCTAGGTCTGCCAGTTTGTTCTCTCGGTGAACGGCCTCAACGTACTCCATGTTGACTACAGGACCGTTAGCAATCTCATATTGACCGGCCCGCGGACCATCGTCATGGAAGTAATGGAAGAGCTAGACCTCTAGCAAGAAACCACCAACAGATGAAGAAGGGCCTCATATTGTCAATGTTGTTCAACAACAACTATTAGTACTTAGAGCAGGCGGTGTACACGGAGACCGCCCCAACCAAAGTAGCGCACAGGGTAAAAAATATGAATCTGATTAAGAAAAGGCAGTTTCTTACACTCACCTGCCAATTTCTTGCATTAGCCATGATAAAACTTGAAAACTAGAAGTACTTAAAGTGCCACAGGTGAACCTTAGCTTCGAGGGTTGCATAAACCCACACAAACACGTTATATATATAAAAACTGTGATGTGATCATGTATCTGCTAAAAAGATAATATATTGTGTAAATATATTTTGCAAATATTCAGGAAATTTATGAACTACGATTACCTCTTGTCAGAGAAAATCAGTCACATTGTCTCCAATATGTTAACAGTGATTCACATAAGGGAAACACCCTATTCTTTGGCAGCTTCGAGAACGCAGCTTTCTAATCTTTAAATGTATACGTTAAATTCTCACATAATATTTCTTTTTATTTGAGGAGTAAGGTTGTGTGGCATAAGCTCTAATGCACCACAAGGACTCTTTGGTCGTGGAAGAAGCCAGAAATGTTAAGACAATACCAGACTGATGTGAAAGGTACCAGTAAACACTGAATACAAAAAAAGTGATGGATGGAATGCTTGAATTAATCTCAGCCACTGGTAATCACTCAAGCCACATCACAGTCCATCGTTATTTTGAACACAGTGCAACCTCAGTTTGGACCCAGCCATATGCAAATCAATCTTGACACTTGTTGCAATTGGACAGTCCAGACGGAACTGCCAGGACAGGTCCTCCCTGTACAGGAACACAAACAACCCAGGACAAGTTTCACCCTGATTAGTGGCAGAGTATGCACAGGACCCATGTCTGGGCATACGTATCCCATTTAGGGTGCCACACTGAAGTATACAAAAAAGTGATGGATGGAATGCTTGAATTAATCTCAGCCACTGGTAATCACTCGGCACCCCATCCCAGTCCATCCTTATTTACCACACCATGCCACCTCAGGTTCAACCCAGCTATATGCAAATCAGTCTTGACTATGCTCTGATGGGAACAGTCCTGCCTGAACGGCCAGGCCAGGTTCTTCCTAAACTGGAACACAAGTAACCTAAGACGTGTCACCATGTGGGTGAAAAACAATGGATTGGAATGCGGCCCCAATCAATTTCTAGTGGCTGAGATTAATTCAAGCATTTCACCCATTATTTTGTTTTTGATGCCCCCAAATTACAAGTAAAGGCAAAAAATATAGCCTCATTGCCAAGTGAGGCTGGGGTGCACTATGCCTATGGCACCAAAAATCCAAGCATCAACCCTACTTGAAGATGACCTCATGCCATATATATTTGACTTATTTGAGGTGTGTTGACCTTCTTGCCTCCTAGGCTCTCAGGTGGGAGACATTATACCTTTCCAAGCTCCTTTTTTATACTGATGCTTCTAGCAAGCAGGATAGTTTACGAAATCATGGAATTTAGGGTACAGTGAAGACAGAAGTCATGAACATCTGACAGAAAAGGAGTATAGGGTGGAGAAGGACATGCCTCAAGGCCCAGCCTGCTAGATAAGCTGCTCATTGCACACATTCAAAAGGAAGTCAAAGGTCACATGTACAATAGTTCAAAGTAGGACGCAAGGCACATCTCTTAGTTCAAAACATGTTTTACACCGTTTTTGTGCCTTCATTTATATGTGCTTATTTGTATTTTCTTGTTCTTTCTCTTTTCCTAATATTGCTCATAGCCAGCCTTCACCTTGTGCCTAAGATATTATTGTAAATTTACAGCCAGTTGTACTGACATCTGATCCCAGTAGTTTCTGAAGACACGTGTCTCTGTCACATCAGTTAAGGGACTGTGGTTAAGTTCTGTTGCTATCATGACATTTTTAGGTGATTTTTCCCTTTCTTCTATTACTGTGATTTCTCAAAGTTGATAAGCGTACCATGCCATGTGTTTCCATAGTCCCTTTCACAAGGCTGTGGTGTGACTTATATGTTTGCGCCTCTGAGTATCTGGGTGGAACTTAGTAGATAATCATGTCTTAGCCTGCTGGCCGCACACCACATTTGCTGGGGGGTGGTTGTCAAACTTGCTGAACTCAAGGGTTCTTGCACACCAGTGACCATCATTCGCTGTTCATGGAGACGTGTGGTACAGAACAGGTGGTATTTAACAATAGTCGCAAAATCTGTTGTTACAAAGTAATTGTCTCCTTTGTGCATATTTTTATTCTGGGCGCAAAAAAAAGGTTGCACACTGCACACCAACTTTTTGCGCCTAGTCTTTACTTTTGTGATATGACCTGTGTAGCAATTGATCGCATCACAAAATGTCCAGTTTCAGAGGGTTGAAGAACATTCTGTGTAGTCAATATAAATTAGGCACTTTCTATGTGCAGACCCCTGTAATTGGCAATAAATACAAGGACGGTGGCCTGCTAGACAAAGTCAGATCAAATCGGTCATGGACTGGCTACGGGCTTGCAATCACATTGGGATGTGACAAAAAATGTAAGCGTTCTGATGAACAGTTCAATAGTAATCATTACATGCTACCTCATTTCAATTCTGAAATACCCTATCTGGGTGTGAAATTTTCCATTAATATCATAAAGGGTTGACATATATATCTATATGCTGCATTTTTTGGTGCAATTACTACATATTTCCAAGACATGCTAAATATATCAGGCACCACGATTCAACTGTAATGAGGACTACATTTAAAAAGATCATATATGACAATATTTTCATATTGTTTTTATGATGGGGACCTGTAATCTCTTCATTCGCCATCTGTCTCCTTTCATATTGTTTTTATTTCTAAGTGTCCTATTCTTATTCTCAGATGCTCAACCTTGCGATTCCACTTTCTGTTTGTACACATCCTCTTATGAAGGGGACTCAGCACTTCATCAGAGGTCTTAAACTTGCTCTGTTGCCAGCTTCAGATGCTGTAATATGCTTGCTTCAGGGAAGAGGCTACTAGTGACTTTTGTCCCAGGACAACAATAATACTCATGCTTCTGTATTGTTTGTTATGTTTGTAAATTTTTTATGTAGACATTTGTCATTATTGATTAGTTATTTTGTTGTTTATTGTTTTAGCTTTGTCATCATTGCATGATTCTGATCTGACAGTTCCTGAAAGGGGGCTCAGTCCCTAAGGCTACCTTAAAGAGGGATTGTGTGTTTTGGTGTAAAAAGTTCCTCCTGCCCTCATCCTAAAGCATCACTAGTCTGCCTCTTGATCGGTTATTTATTTTAAAATAGTGACAAACAGAAGCAGGGTTTCAACTTTCAAGTCATTGAAGAAAAGGGTTAGCATGGTAGTGGTGAGCGAAATGAAAGGTACCTCAAATCGACCAATAACATTAGTCTTTTGATAGTAAACTATTGAGCAATCTAAATTCATGGACAATCATCGAGATGTTAGGTTAGATTTTCAAGCATATGGTCAAATTGTATTCTGAGTCAATTAAATTATCATTAATATGCATTAAATTCTTATACAAATGTAAAAGAGTCATTTTGGAAAAGTGCAAAGCTTTTGTCGAACATATCTTGTGCTAGACACTAAACAGAACCCAATTCAGCATTAATACATGTAGCTTTAATAACATTTATTTAATAGATATTAGAAAATTGGAATGCTGTGAGCTCCATTGAAAACAATGGAGTGCTGCGGCCTTCTAATGGCTGGTAGAAGTCCGGAACTCCAACATTTCAGCATTGTCCTTCACAGCTGTTGCTGTAAACAAAGGCCAAGGGCTCCGGGAGACCTTTGTTTTATTTGTTAGAACATTCTGCCCTCTAGTAGCGGAATGTTCTAATAGCCTTATAGCCCTCCGTAGCTGGGTTATACCGGCATTAAAGCCCTACTCCCTTATTAAAGGCCCTTGACTTCGGCTCAGGCCTTTAATACTGGAATGGGTATAGCGGGTATGGCGGGCATAGCCCGCTAGGGCGGGCTATAAGTCTATAGTGGATCACATCTTCCATTGCGGCAACAACCAACACTAAACTATTGTCTATTAGGAAGAATGGCCGAAGTCCTAGTTTAAAGTTTGTTATCTTTCATTATACTCTTTTGAGGTGCTATGTACAATGGGACAATCAATGCAGGATGAGCATTGCTGGGTAACTGAAATCAATGCTAAGGATGCATGTTTCTAACAGTAAGGCCCTGAATCCGAGGTTTCTGCATAATTCCTGTTGGAGCAGGAATTTATTTGTTTTGCGATAAATATTGCAGCCTTGCTGTTTTCACCTGACAGATCTAGGCAGGTGAAACGTTGAATTTTGGGCAAGTTTTGGGGAATGACCCTGACGAAGTGCGAAATTCAGTGTTTTCTGAAGTAACAACTCCGAATGTTATGCTGCTTTTCCAAGTGCAAAACTTGGAATGAGAAGTGTTTACCACACCTGGTAAAATATCTCATCATGTTCCCACCTAGTTGGAGTGGGGCCTAAATGTATCAATACTTTAGCTAATTTGTGGAGGAAAGCTAAGATTTCGAGGGCCTGAATTCTACACTTTTTTGTGCGGCTAAGTATTGTGAGCGTAATATCACTGACCCTTATTCCCCAAATCAGGACCCAAGAGGTAAAACTGGAGGAATTTTCACTCTTGGGCCACCTATACAAATTGGATGAAATAGGATGTCATATTTACCACAAGTGGTAAATACTGTCAGCCGACGGTGAGGCATTTTACTATGTGCTAAACACCTCCAATTTAGAGTTTTCAACACTAAAGTCTGTATGTTTTGCCTTTTGGCAAGCCTTTTTTCCCCTGGTATAGTATGGCAGTCTTGACCTGCAGGAATCTATCGGGAAAACTGTGAGGGTGTGAATTTATCATCCAAACTCGAATTCAGATCCCTGATCAAAAAGGCATTGGAATTCAACACTTCTTTTGTAATGAGGGCTATAGATGTTTAGGCATGGTTTTGTAAAAGAGGTGTTGTCAGGGTGAGCAATGATTGTGAAAAATCCATTGTGCACCCATAAAACCAAAACTTTTTTGATGTTTGTAAACATTTTGCCTGGCCATTCCCACTCTAGAAGCACTCCTATATCAACTCCAGGAAGCGTTGAAGTAACTGTTTCCATACTGTGAATAGGTAGGGAACAGACCCCAAAATTCTTGGCGATATGAGGAATGGGGAGTCTATCCATAAACAAAAGTGAAATACCCTACTGCTTATCTTACTGCACTGACCATCCACAGAAACGTTTTAATGGAGAATGAAGCCTCGTGGAATTCAAAGCCTTGTGTAGATGTCAATGATGGCTCAAGGGTATTTCTCAGAATTTTCTGAAAGTCACAAATCTATGTTACTCATATGTGTATGAATTATAGATTGCCAACGTTTTAAAAATCTGCCTCTTGGTTCCTACCTTAGAGCATTAATTAAACATTGTCATCACTAATACCACAATTGAAAGGAAGGGAAATAGAAGTAATTTGTAAAGCTTTCATTTTTTTCTTGTAAAATACTTCTTGATTATAAATAAAGATGATGTTCTATGTTTTCTCCATCCATCCTGTGACTTCTACCAAATTCGTGCAGTTAACACCTGAAGCTTCCATGTGTATGTTAAATGTGAAGATGGAAGTTGATAATGCAGTAGGTCTGAGTGTTTGCAATTGCCTACAAAGTTAGGTTTGTGATGCTGTTCAGACCATTTGCATTGGGTTTCCTGAACTGTTTCACTGGCATGGGTACTGGTCTGTACTGCGTTTAAAACTGCTTGTGAATAGTGTTCACATTGATGTGTACGCTAAACAATTCTTCATCGCATACATATGGGATTCTTTCATTATTTTGGATTAAGGCATAAACTATTATCTTTCCCAAGTGTAAGTCATACTTGCACCTGGTAAAGCTTGGTCTATGATGAGCTAAGAGTTTAGCAAACTGAGTATACTTAACTCTCCTAGAAGGGAGCGCTCCATGCTCATGACGGGCATCCATTTCGAAATGGCGGCGTTAGACAGTAGAGGCCCTTCTTAGCCCTGCCTGTCTGCCAGGATGAATTAGAGGTGAATGTCTAACAAGAATCACTTTCTCATCAGAACAGACTCCTTGTTCTCTTATTGTCTAGTTAACACCATTTATATCTTAGATTATTTACATCAAAGGTGCAGCAGAATTGACCACCAGAAGTCAATCGCACGATCACCTAACACCAGCCTTCGTCTGGCTCCTTTGGGTGCTTGTTGAACAGCGCATCGAATGTAAAGTCTTTCCCTGTGAGATGCATAAAGGATCCGTACCAAAAGATTCTGTCCTTATTGCCCCACATGGAATGTATACTCTTCAGGAGAAGTCCTCCTTCGACTTGAGCCATTTCAGAAAAGTTCGAACTGGAGGACATTGTGAGGTGTGCAGTTTTTCTTATGCCTGTGAAGTCTCTTTTCCTATTCCTCGAGCCACAGATGTAGCGTGCAAACTACCCTGTAAGCCCCTTCATTGGAAGCAAGGTGCCATACATACATCTCATGGCACTCAGTTGACTGAAACCCTCACACAATATGTGAATGTGATATTCTGTGTGGATTGAGCACTCGCTCCAGTGGCATGGATTATAATAAAGCCAAACACGCCGCTCTACTTTAAAGGGAAAGAAGAGGTGTGGCGCCGCGGCCAGGGCGACTGACTCCGGAATCTGGGGGATCACGGTTCAATCCCAGATTAGCCCAGCACCATGTGACTCTGGGCAATAGCTTGCTTAGTCTTCCCGACGGCGCTTAGAGACCCTTACGGGTGAGTGTTCGCGCTTCGCAAATGTGGATATATATAATTGCTGTCTCAGGATGAAAACAGGGAGGGCTGCTTATGGTGCAGTCGCAGGCATAATTCCTAAGCCAACTCCTTCCTTATTGTCGAAAAATATGCATAACACTAGAAATGGAAATACATCAGCTGTTCTGTGTAGCCTGAAACCTGTGACAGCACTGTGTTGATTGATATTGGTGGGTTGTTTTAGATGGATACCTTCAAAAGGGGTTATACATGTGCATACATGATAGTGAATGCACTTAGTGCTTAACTTACCTCAAATTGTTGTTGGACAACAACGGGCGCCTCCCTGTCTGTAACTTTGGAAGAATAATCACTTACATTAATATTGATAGGACACTATTATAGAGATAATATATAGGACAGGCAACGTGCCTTGAGCAATGTGAAACCAGCAGCTTATGATGCCAGCATTATAAGGTGTGCGTGGGGTAGGGTAACCAGTGATAACACGGTTTCCCTTGCTATCCTTTACTGACAAATGTTCTGGAAAATACATTTTAGCAATCTCATGTTCTCATAAAACCTCACACTATAGTGTTTGATTCTGTTGCACACAAAAATCTTTTTTTTTTCTTAAAAATTGGTATTTATAGTTGGAAGATGAAATCTCCCAAGTTACAATTTATTGACAATCATTAGAGAAAATGCTGTATATATTTAAAGACATAAAAAATGCTAATAATTCTTTTAATTTTAAAACCAAACGGTAAAATGAAAATCAATTCAAAATAACAAAATAAATTGTTCAGTGTTAATCATTTTGAACAGGTTAAATTGAATTATATACAATTGAAAGGCTGTGTGCTTGGCAAGGTAGGCATGACGCATGAGGTATGAGGGCTCTGCTGTAAGAAGGTGTAATGGAGAGGAATTTAGTGAAACTTATTTCAGGTACATGGGAGATGTCACCCTCAACCTCGATGAAAAGCTTGCTGGGGCTATTTACAAAAATGTAAAATTAACCATCTTTTGTATTTTAAAAAACCTATATATAAGATGCAAAAAAAAAAAAGATGAAGCTAAGGCGAGATATATAAAACCATGTTTTCATCAAAATTATAGTACACGTAGAACAATAGACCATTTTAAGAGATGTTTTGGGAAAGAAATGTTGGCAAAATATGGTAAGAAAAAAGATTTTAACATAAGAAATCGAGCTTGAAAAACACTATAGAGACAGTGGCAAGTTTAATGTGCAACTGCTGCTGAGCCTTGTAAGTATTTAGCCATGATCACTTCACCGTTCACCTCGAGTAGTACTGTAAAATCCCTCTATAATTTTAGCAATGTGCATATTTGGGGGTCCCTCGAAGTCTCCAGCTGTCTGATGTTCTGTGAGATAAATTGCATGTACCATAGTCTGAAAGGCTGCTCAGATTTTATGACTACATCTTTAGAACCAGTGTATTCTGCTATCTTAATTTTATGACTTTTTAAGGAACCAAAAATGTCATCTTTTCTAAACTGGGAACGGCTTGAAACTTATTTGTAGCACTTCTACTGACATTGATTGCAGTGGATCCGTAAAACAGCACATGCAATGAAGGGAAAGCAGGATTTGTTTGGTAGATATGCATCTCCCCCTAGTGCTTAATGCTGCTCATAGCAGCTCTTTGAATGTGTTCATGACACTGTGCAGTAACAAACGTTCTTGTCTGTGTTAAAAGGATGTATGTTGAAATGATCATGCCACGCTGTACTTTCATATTCTTCTTCTTTTTGTCACTTGAATGTCTATTTCCTAACATGAAATTTTAAGGCAAGCTGTCAAAATAAAATGTGCTCTTGTGACAAAGTACCATCAGTTTCTAGTTCTTATTATTCCTCTTTATTAACCAATGTCTTGTTTTCTTATACGCACGTGGGCGTATGACGTAAACTCTGTTAAGTTGGAGGTAGTGGCCTAAACAAATGGGTTAGCAGTATTTGAATTCGTATGGACTAAACACTGTGTTTGAAAATTGAGCCACTCAATGTATCTCCATTGTTGCCACTGGCATTTGAGTGAATTCGTTTAAAAAAAATATATATTAAAATCATATTTTATTGATGTTACATTTACAAAAGTACAATCTGAAAATATTTTACAACAATTCTTTACATTTTAGAAAACAAAAAGGAAAACATGAAAAGAATTAAGGACATCAAAAGAAGTTCTTAAATAATAATAATTTTGAAATAGACTCATTATGCTCTCCTTATCATTCAGACACTTCTGAACTCCTCCCTGCGTGAATCTACTGTTCCAGAGGAATGGAAAAGGGCCCTCGTAGTGCCACTGTTAAAAAAACCTGGTGCAGACCCTAAGATACTGGCCAACTTTAGACCTATTTCTCTGCTGCCCTTATTTTCAAAAATCCTGGAAAGGCATGTCAACATTCACCTCACATCTCACGTGGAGACCTCAGGCTTTCTTCATCCATCCCAATCGGGTTTCCGCTCCCATTTCTCCACCGAAACCACTCTTCTGGGGGGTCACCGAGAACCTACGCTCCCGCCTTGACCATGGAGAGACCATGGCGCTTATTCTTCTAGATTTAAGCGCTGCATTCGATACGGTCTCACATTCCATCCTTCTGAATGCCCTAAGATCGGCGGGAGTGTTGGGCCCCGCTCTTGCCTGGTTGGCCTCCTTCTTAAATCAACGTACTTTCCAGGTGGTTTCCTCCGGCTCCTCCTCCTCCGTCCGCTCATCCGCGTATGGTGTCCCGCAGGGGTCCTCACTGAGCCCAACGCTCTTTAATATCTACGTAAGACCCCTAGCTACCATCGTGGAAGACGCTGGTCTTTCCCTTTACTCATACGCCGATGATACTCAGATCCTTTTCTCCCTCTCCTCGGCTGCTGCAAATTCTCCATCTGCCCTTAAAGTAGGCCTCAGCCGAGTAGCAGAGTGGATGCAGGCTAACCTTCTGAAACTTAACGGAGATAAGACGGAGGTGCTCATTCTGGGCAAGCAAAAGCATCTCTGGAGTTCTGCTCATTGGCCATCAGAAATGGGCCCTCTACCCATCCCAGTCTCCCAGGTTCGTAACCTTGGTGTTATTCTGGATGACTCACTTTCCATGCGACATCAAGTGGTTAAAGTGGCAGCCACCTGTTTTTCCATCTTAGGGTGGCTCCGCAAAATCCTATGGATACTTCCACCCTCTACCAGACGCTCAGTGGTCCAGGCCTTAGTCACCTCTCGCCTGGACTACGGCAACGTGTTGTACCTGGGAGCCACTCTGGAGCTTCAGAGGAAACTTCAGCTTGTTCAGAATTCTGCTGCCCGTCTCCTCTATAAGGTCCCGTGGCGATCTTCCATCTCCCCTTTTCTGAAAGATCTCCATTGGCTCCGTGTTGACAGCCGCATTAAATTCAAGGCCCTTTGCCTTTTGCACAAAATCAAGCATGGCTCAGCTCCCGGCTACCTGAGGGCCCTGGTTCAACAATACTCCCCTTCCCGTTCCCTCAGGTCATCCACTCAAGGCAACTTCCAGATCCCACGTTTTAAACTGACGAGAATGGGCGGACGCTCCTTCTCCGTCGCTGCGCCTAAGCTGTGGAATTCTCTTCCGACCATGCTCAAACATGAACCATCTTTGTTAAAATTCCGCAAAGACCTTAAAACCTGGCTCTTCTCCCATTAACAACTCTATGCGTAATCTTTATTCTACTGGCGCCGGGAGACCCCTTGTGGGTAGCTGCGCGCCTTATAAATCTAATTACAAATACATACAAATACAAATTAGAAATGATAAATATTTTTGAAAGTTTGTGTTGCTTTATCGCTGAGAAAATATTAATTTTCTCCCAAATCATATTTACGTAATACAGGCAATTTCGGAAACACATTCAAATACTGCCAACACAAAACGGTTTGCGTGAAAGGGCTCTACAATAGAACAGTAAAAATTGTCTTTTTGAAGTTTGTATCCACGGTTATTCCAAAGCATGATTCTTCATAAATATAAGCTTTGTACTTCGGTAAGCTTCATATTAATACCACCGATAGAATGCCATGATGGCAGCACAGAGCAGTGGGATGTTGACACGCACAGGATGTTCATTCAATAAAGATGTGATTGAGAGTAGAAGAGAGTGCAAGACACAAATAGCACTAGTTGTAAGTGTCCCCCAAAAGCTTTCTTTTATAATGAGTAAGTCATGTCTGTGCATGAGTAAGATACTATCATTGTTCTAAATTTATAAATAATGCTATTGGCACCGAAGGTAGGCATGCAAAACATGCTCATTACATACCCACCTAGAGACAGTTTCTGGCATTCACATAGATTGGCAAATTAACAACTATTTCTATAGCCCTATAAATGTATATTACAAATTGCAAAGATCATTCATGCTTAGGGTTTTGAAATGTAAAATGTTTGCATTTAGTGTTTTCATTCTTGTTTTCCTAAACATACTGTCCCCATACCTTCAACCCTTTCCCACTTACATTTTCTGAATTTCAAATTAATTGGTGCACTTCACCTGCGTTACACCATTTCCATTTGCTTTTCATAAAACCGTTTTAGGAACTTTTGTAAATCTTTAATGAATGCTCCTAAAAGTCTACAAATGTGTGGTGGTTGACAAACTTTGCATAGCTTGTCCTCAGGACAGGACACCAAGGGGCCTATTTATATGTTGGCCCTTCGAACACAGTGGCTTGCCCGCCTGATTTAAATGCGGGCAGACCATACGTTTGGTAACGGTGGTGACTACTCCGACACCCTGATGGAGTAAGGACCATCAGACAATTGGCTATATGTCCATCCGCCCAGTTAGGATGGGCAGACATATAGCCGTATGTCCCCCTTGCCATGGGAGATGACTCCAATGGCAAAGGGGGGCATTATCTTTTTTATTTTCAAAAAGAAAATCTCACTTTGGGAAAATAAATATAAAAAAGCCAATGCTCCTCACGCTATGGGAGTTACCTCCATGGTGAGGTGGGCATTTTTTTGTTTTCCGGGCAGTGAAAATTGACCGTTAATTCTGCCCATCTAAATTAGGTTGGCGAAATTAGAGGTCAACCTCCAACGGCCCTTACTCCATCGAGCCGTTGGAGATGTTTAATCACAGTGGAGATGGAGTAGTTTCTGCCGTGATTAGACCAAAAGTCTGCCTGTATTTAAATCGGGCAGATCACAGTCTTGGTGGTTTGGATACTGCGCCGCTGTTGTGACGGAGCTTCCATACCATTAAGATATAAAACAGGCCCTCAACCTTATTTAGAAAGTGTACCTTGAGAATTCTCCAAATGGTACTAGACCAGCACATGTTCAGCTTAAATAAATCGAATTTATTGTTTTTTTGGCAAGACTGTGATTTTTTGCTCTGATCGAAGTTAATGTCCTGAAATGAACATTAATGTCAACTTCAATGGCACAAGAATAACATGGACCTCTAACATCACTCCCAATTTGAATTGAAGCAAATACTACCTTAATATAGGTCAACCTCTTTAAGCTATCCTCTTTGAGCCTTTTGGAGCATCAAGTAAAAAACAATCAGAAGGATTCATTTTATTTGAGCTCTCATTGGTATCCAATATTGTTTACTGCACAGTCCTTCTTAAACACCTCCTAGATGGCCGCCATGTTTTGAGTTGTCAAAAGGGTCATACTCAACATGTAAAACGGGGTCCCTGTCAACTAAAGGCCCAAATAATGGGGTATCCTTACAGTGCTTAATTTGTAAAATATGAAATGCAGGTGCTCACATTTTTTAGGAGGCCACACCCACTTCCCCAGCTCCACCCACAACCTCCAGTGGCTCCACCCACTTCCTTTATTGACCACATCCACAAGCCTAAGAGCTACCTCCTCACTTGAGTTTTGCAAGGAGCTGAAGACCTAATTCTTCACATAGCACATCAAAGATCTCACCTGATTAGTGCGCTATACGAATCAATATAACATATTTTAACATTTGAGAAGCCTATGGCAACAACTTCAAAGTGAACTCAAATTAGAAAATTTGTGTAAATCTCAAAATGTACCATTAGTAGGGTCATTCGAGGGCTTGAGGCAGCTTTATAAACTGAAGAGAATGTGCTTGTTCTGTGCTGTTTAAAAGAAAGGAAGGTATGAAGGAAGGAATACATTAAAGAAGACAGCAACAAATTCAGGCAGGAAGGTGAGTAATTGAATGAGGAATTAAATGAGTAATGGATAAAGAGGAAGAAAAGAAGAAAAGAATGTGAAAGGAAGACATGAAGGGATATAAGGAATGAGGGAGAAAGGAAGTGGATGATGTGTGATGGATAAATAGAAAGAAGAAAGGAAAGGAGGAAGAAAAGCAGAAGGAAGGGTTGAAGGTAAGAAAAGAAGAAATTAAAGAAGGGATGAAGGAAGGACCAGGAAAAAAAGAAAGTATGGGATGAAAGGAGGAAGAAGGACCAAGGGAGGGAGGATTGGGAATTGATGAGGGTGTAAGGAAGCAAGAAAGGAAAGAGGAAAGGAGGCATGGCTGGAGGTGCTGAGGGAGAGAACAAGGAAAGAAGAAGATGACATGAAGGAAAGAAAGGAGGTCAGGGGAATGGATATGTCTATGAAAGGTACTGGGTCAAGGAAGGACAAAGGGAATAATGGCTGGGTAATATTGCAAAGAAATTGAAAAAGAAACAATTAAAATACATATCTGTGTCCTTAACGCACCGTTTATGTTTTCAAAGCACATATTCACCAGAGGGGGCCTTGACCCCGAATAAAAATGTTGTTATCCAGCTCAATGGCACTAATTGTATCGACCTCAGAATGAAAAAAGACTGAGTGGTCATATCAAGATTTAAATATATGACCCTGACATCAAACACAGATTCCTGGACTGGATATACATATATGCTCAAGAAGGAAAAACATAAAAGGGAGAGTGAGGAAGGAGGAAAGTTCTGAAGGCAAAGATAGATATAGTAGACAAAGACTGTGAAGAGAAGTGGGGAAAGCAGAGATTGGGAGTGCAAGATTGAAGTTGAACATAAAGAGAATGAAAAGTGGAAAGAGGAGAAAGGCAAGGGAAGAAGAGCAGACAGCATGTGAAAGGAAAGTGAAAGGGAAAGAGATGAAGGTGAAAAGGCAGTGATTAAGAGGAAACACGGACATAAGGCAGATAGTGAAGGAAGAATGGAGAGAAGGGAAGGAGTGAGGTGTGAAGGGGAGAAAGAAAAGTAGATACTGAGGGAAAGCATGAAAAGAGTACACCTCTGCTTTATTACCTATACAGTAACTCATTATGTAAAGTTGAGGGGTGACAGGGCTGTATCATTCTTGGCCTGTCTCATCAATGCATTGCTGTGCTGTCCAAGACACACAATAGCAATTATTTAACCAGTGAAATGGTTTAATGCTATCAAAAGATGTTTTGTGGCATCACAATTGGTAATCCTGATAAAAGTGTCAGTTAAAGTCCCAAGTTCGGGGCTCAGGTGGCACAGCAGAGCTGTGAGTGAAGGGCCACTGCCCAGCCAGTGAGAACTACGGATGAGGAGTGAGCAGCACTGGCAGAGACGTGGGGATGCCCTGATACTCTGGAATTAGCTGAATACCCAGTGTGGGTTTATTGTGCTGCGGCCATCGGAGGAGAGCAGTAAAGCTGAGCTCAGCAATGCCTTCGAACATTGATTTACCAGTGTAGTGCAGGTTCCTAAACTAAGCTGCAGCATTAGGGTCCACAGATGAGACAAGGGCAACACATCCTGGGCATAGACACCCTCTGAAATGTTATCACTTGGTGTAGGCCAGACTGGGCCCCTTCCATCTCTGGGCCCCGGTGCATTGTACCGGCTGCACCAATGGTCACTATGCCCCTGCTATCATCCATTAAAACCACCTTTTCTTGCTTCTGTTCCTCACCTTTTGTGAAACGCATGTTCACTCCTGTGTTTCTAACTCAAGAATACTCCTATTGTTTCGAGGATGAAAGCCTGCATGGCCTCGCAACCCTTTGAACTTATGACTAAGAGGCCAAACACAAGATCGATGCAATAAAAACATTACTCTACTGACTCACCAGGCCCTGCATCCAGGCACTCTCTCAATCATCACATAATTTGGAAATTGCTGACTTTCCTGTTATTTTCTCAACAGTGCCTAGAATTATTTTAGGCTAATGGAAATACCACCTCTCATCTCTAGATTTCCCTCCCCAAGTCACCTATCTGATGTGCTTCATCTTTTCTATTACTTCCCTGGGTTTTTTTAAGCTCACCCTTCCAAAAGTTGAAAGAATTGCAGCCTACACTATGTCTCACAGATTGTGAAAGTTTTGATTCAAATAGTAGGTACATCACATTCTCCCGCGTGGTATGTGCCCCGCTTGTGCACCTTCCACACTGGGCCAAAGACAGCCCAGCAGCCATGGAAAGACACTGTGTGGACCCTCTGCAACGATTGCATGAAAACAAGGAAAAAACACCATCGCGCAGAACACTGACATGGCAGTTGTTGGACGCTCCCATTGCCCATTTACCACCAATAAATATCACCATATAAGCAACGCTCTTGACGCAGTCTGCCATTCAAAACAAATAGCGCTATGAAAATGACATATTTGCCAGAACAGCTTCAAACCTGAGCACCAAATGTGACATCACATCTGGCATAAAATGGTACCCTGGACCACTCAGCTCTTAAGGAGCATTCTGTAGCATCTCAGAAGAACCCTGGGCATGTTTTGGAGGGGGGGTGGAAATAAGGGATTCATGCTAGGCCTGGGCTAAAATTTCGTTCCGTTCACGGAAATTGCGATAATTTGACATTTTCGCGTTCCGCGGAAAGCGCGAAAATGTCAAAATTTCCGCATTCCGCAGCTTAGCGATAATTTGTATCTTGCTCGCGCTGTAAAATAATACATTCTTGCACGCGCGCGATCGCCTTACCTGAATCCCTGCGTTCGGCGACAAGTTTTCTTGATCCGGTCGTGTTCTCCATGAGATGTTGTATTGTTTTTAGCCATTTGCGCTGTCTCGCGACAGTTCGCGCCCGCAGTGACGTCATGCGTCGCGCGATCACGTCTTTCTTCTTGCGATCATGCACCGCGAGACAACTGAAAACAAGATGGCCACGCCCGCGAGCAACCACATGGGTAAGTTGGCGAGCCGCAACCATGCAGAAAATCTCGCGAACATGCGGGAAAAAAACTTCCACATCTTCGCGATATTTCCGCGTGTTTGCGATAATTTTTAACATTTTCGCGATAATTTGCGAAAGTGGATTTCGCAAATTCCGCCCACCCCTAATTCATGCTCAAAAACGACATCACGTTTTTTTTTCTTCCAGCAGTTTAATATAGCGCAATCTCGACTGAAGATATTAGAGCGCTTTACATGAGTGTCCCTGGCTGGGCAAGAATGCCCTTCGTGCAGAGGAGCATGCCAGCAGTGAGCAGCAGTTAATACAAGGTGCGAGTGAGCACATGTGCTGAATGGTTTCAGTTTCTGTTCTCTGCCGTTTCCTTCACACTGCATGAACTGTCCAGGGCAATGTTAATAAAATAATCTCAGACCTGCCGGTGTTTGGGATCTGCTGGTGACTTTGAACTTCGGGTGAATGGAGAGCAGAGCTTAGGAGGCACCGCTGTAACTCCCAGCCTAGCCTGTAGGTATAGCGCCTGGCTCTGCTGTTCCACTCATACACTTCTGTGTGTGCATGGTTCACGGCAGTGGGTTGTGTGTTATTTCTCTCCTGCTCCACTTGTATTGTTTTTGGCCAATACAGTACATGGCCTCGCCCCTCAGCTGGTCTAGGAGTTAGTGCTTTTCATTCAAAGCATGGGTGCCGGCGCTCCTGCCTCGGTGATCCACCATTTCTTTAATCCTCCCCTAGCCTGATAAAAAGTTAAAACAAGCGCAGGACTTACCAGAAGAGCCGAAACAAGACTGACCCCACACACCGAGGAGAACAGGTTAGATTGAAAGCATTATGCTTGCACCAATTTGGATTTCCCGTGCTGAATTTTTACAAATGATTCATTCTGCCCACCTCTACGATAGACCCGGCCCTGAGAAAAAAGTGCCGGTGCTCAGCACCGGCACAAATTAAGCACTGTCTCCTTAGGATCTGCCTCTTCGCCTCACTGCAAAAGACACACAAATGATGGACGGAATGCAGAACAAATCAAAACATTCACCCCCAGTCAAGAGATCTGGGTTAAATCCATCATTCTTTTGCTCACCATGCCACCCCAGTTTAGACCTGGCCATATGCAAATTAGTCTTGACCCTGTGCCTCATGGGAACAGTCCAGCCCGAGCTGCCAAGCCAGGTCCTCCCTGGACCGGAAACAAGCATACTAGGACCGGTTACGGGGTTTCACCCCTCTTCAGCCAGGATAGCTTGATTCCAGTGGCACAGTGAGCCCCGGACCCACGTCTGGGCATACCTGGCACACTTAGGGCGAGAAAGCAAAAGACACACAATTGATAGATGGAATGCAGAACAAATCAAAACATTCACCCCCAGTCAAGAGATCTGGTTAAATCCATCATGCTTTTGCTCACCATGCCACCCCAGTTTAGACCTGGCCATATGCAAATCAGTCTTGACCCTGTGCCTTATGGGAACAGTCCAGCCCGAACTGCCAAGCCAGGTCCTCCCTGGACCGGAAACAAGAATCCTAGGACCGGTTTCGGGGTTTCACCCCTCCTCAGCCAGGATCGCTTGATTCCAGTGGTTCAGTGAGCCCACTGTTCAATGAGTACTTGCAGCCGTCGACTAATATGACCAACCTTTACAGAGACTATTCAAAGCATACGTAGATGATACCCAGCTAAAATTCAAGGTAGGCAGTAGACAGAAAGAAAAAACAGATATCTTACCCAGTCTAACCCATGTTCATGAAGTGTATATGGGGAATCCGCCTGTAACTCAACAAATCATTAAGGGCCTTGAGACCCTCACAGGTGAGTAGCGTGCTTTATAAACCCTTGATTGATTGATTGAAAGTGTCAATCTTTGACTTGATGAGCTCAACTCAACTATCATTTCAAGTGATTAACTTTAGTCGGTGTTACACACTAAGGGATACTTCTAATTGCGGATTCTTCGCCTTCAGGCTATCCCCCAGGTGCCAGGCTGGATCTGGACACTTTTTCAGCAGTGCTCCCATGCACTGGTAGGTGGCATTGTGTGGCTGCCCACTGGTTCCAGGCGTCAGAGTGGAGTAGCATAAAATTGCCATCCATGCATGTTACATCAGTTCCTTTGTTTCTCCACCTTCTGGCGTTGATCTGGAGCTCCACTCCAAACTTTGTTGGTCTTCTGACAGTTTTGAAATCCTCAAAAGACAGTGAGCTGTGAAACAATGTCACCATGAAAACAACAGGCTTTAAGTCGTGCTGCGAATGCTGAAAGCAGATGTTGGTCACAGACCTCCACATGTTATGTTTTAGGTGGCTAGGCTCAGGTCACGACTCCAAGTTATTTGACCAATGCGCCTTAACACTGCCTGCCCACTTGATTGATTTCAAATTTTATAAAGCGTGTGATTACCCAGGAAAGGGGTGTACTGCCATTGACTTGATCTTAAAGCACAGAACAGTTTCTAACATAAGGTGGTTAAAAAGGTGTGTTTTTAGTAATTTGTGAAACTAAAATTTTTTTCAGATCAAAATGTCATGGGTATAGCATTCCAAGCCTTGGCTGTCACCACCGCAAATGACCAACCACTCTTGGATTTTCTGAACCTCTGGACAGAGATGAAGTTCAAGGAACTGGTGCTCAGAAAACATGGAGGCGCGTAAAACGAAAATAAAAATGACATAGTTGCCTGCAGAAAGATGGTGCAAGGATTTGTGATGGTGGCAATCAACTTTGTAAGTGCGTTGCTTGGAAATTGGTAGCAAATGAAGATGGGTCAGGTAAGCAGAAATGTGGGAGCGCTGGCTACAACCTAGTATCAGGCGGGCCAAGACATTGTGCACTAACTAATCTGTAGGTCCGGTGAGATGGAAGACCTATTACTACAGAATTGCAGTCGTCTAGGTGTTAAGGCCTGCACCAACATTTTCCTGGAGGAATTGGGCTGGCGAAGGCAGGATTTTATTGATGCTCAACAGTCGAAAGCAGGTGGAAGTCATATTGCTAACGTGAGCATAGAGAGAGAGCTGTTTATCAAAGATAATCCATAATGAGTCGGTGTGGTAAGGGGACTGAGAAAATCTCGCCTCCACTTTGAAGTCCACATAGACCGCTTACAAAAAATAAGGACCTCTGTCCTGTCCGAATTCATTAGCTTTCATAAAGTTGGACATTTCCCCAGTACTAGTTTTGAATTGTTTTGGAAGCAATATAATATTCCCATCAATTCTGAGAATAATTTGAGTACTGTCAGTGTAAGCAAACATATTTTAGTCCCAAAAAATACCTAAGGATCACCAAAGGGCAAAAATAAAGATGAAATATGGTTGGACTTAAAGTAGAACATTAACTCATAGTGTTCATGAAAGAAACCAGTTATAGACTGTGCCTCCGACACTGATGTCTTCAAGCCGCTTAAGCAGGATCTAATGAGACATGGTGCAGCACCACTGGCATATAAAATCATCTGAATATCAGTCAATGGAACTGCATCTTAATCCTGAAGTGCAGCACGCCATTGAGCAGATCATCCATTGGTTGGACATTGATGTAGACGAGGAGCAGGTGAGATTAACAGACGGGGCAAGAGGAATGGAGCAATGTGGAGCAGTGCGGAGCAGATGAGTCAAGCAGTGTGGGGCCATTACATCCCAGGAGGATTGAGGCATGCTGCTAGACCGTTACTAGAGCTACGTCGGTCCCTGGAGTCTGTGCCAGATTATATCACCAGGAATTGCTAGGCCGTTGGCGTCGGCTGGATTTATTGTGTTGGACACACCGGCAGCTCTAAACTGAACCTAGCTGAGAGCTACTTATTTCAGAGCTGCAATTTAATTGCAGCTCAAATACAACCCAACTACAGCTCAACTACAGCCCAGCAAGAAGGGTGCCATGAGTGCAGCAGGGGGTGTCAATAAGGGTGGTGAGTGAGCCACTGTGAGCTAGCCACAGTGGTGGTGGGTTCAGCTCGCTGAGCACAGACGCGGCCGACCTAGGAGTCAGTGTGGCTTTCGGAAAGTAGAGCTCCCCCATCCTTGCAACTCTGTTTATCCAGCCCAACAAGATCAAAGCCAATAAAAACACCTCTCCCAGCTCCAGGCTCTGAAACGGGTCAAAAGTCAAGTTCCAAATGGAAGATCGTAATCCACCTAAAATATTGCGAACAGAGTTTTTGACGACCAATCTAAACTACGTGTGGCAAGCGGGAGCACCGGACCAGGACGAATCGGTGCTAGATAATATGTATTCATAGGAGCTCTCAAAAGAGCACCCAACGGAACCATAGCCTAGCACACAAAAAGCAAAGGTATAGAAAAGTCAACCTCCAATTATACCAACATTTTATAAGAGAGCATTTTAGCTCCTGCCCCATCGACTGACCTAGACCTTGGCCACTGCCTGTTCCAACAGTATGGTATCGCCTCAGATGTGAATTGAAAGTCATAATACGCCTACATTGGAAACTAAGCATGAAAGGGTAAATCACAGTAACACAGATCCTTCCAACAATTCATGTTGGCTTCTCTTTTGGATGCACTTCAAGCGTCAGTCGCTGCCCTAAATCACCACTCAAAAATAGTAGACCTGCTGGTTGACCTATTAAACAACCTGACTGTGTCAGATATATACACTAAATTGGAAAGTTTTAAACAGCCTGATTAGGAGGGCACAGGTAGGGGAAGTTGATGTTGATCACAGATGTGCCTGCTCTCCTATAATAGGCAAACTAGAGCAGTTACCAGATTTTCTATTGTCAGTTTTTACAGACTTAACAAATTCAATTTCACATATTAATTGATAAGAAATGGAGTTGCACAGTGACCTAAGCTCCACTTCTCATGTTATGGGACCAAGCCTTGAAGCTTAAGCTCTTGCCACAACCACAGATTAAGGGTGACGGAGCAGTTAACATCATCAGTGCACCCATTAGTAGTCCTGGCATTACAACTTCAACCGGATTTAGACGCGACATAGAGCAGACAATCTAAATTTCGCCGTCCTGAAAAGCCCAGCTCTTTAAGCGACAACAAATCATTTCCTAAAACTGATAATACATCTTAATAACACCTTTAACAAAATGCGAAAGAAAGAGAAACATAACAGCTAGAAATAAAAGCTTCAGGATAAGTAAAACCCTGAACGGTTCAAACGGGGAACACATCTTCCCAATATTTCATTGTTGGGAAGGAAGCTCCTTGGCATAATGCCTTTATTAGAGTCTTCAAAGGCAAGGAGCACATATTAGATCAAGCAATACATTATAAAGGATACTCATATTCATATAAGGATACATTGCACACGGTGACCACCTGTGCAACCCTGTTGTAGCAATTACATGTAGTCTCCATTTTAGTTTTCTCTTCTAACTTAGCATCTTTTTAAGCTGGTAGTTTGAATATGTTTTTCACTAACATGAGACAATGTCATGCACGCATTTATTTTGGTAGATATTCAATCTGCACTGTTAGCTTCAGGAACACACATACTAGAACGTGATGTCCTTGCTTTATTATGTGCTCGTAGGTGACAACTTTTTCTTCCAGACTAAGGGGTCCATTACGATAGTGGTGATGATCTGCCCCCAAATGTCCCCGGTTCATCCCCCGCCATATTAGTATGGCGAGGGGCACCGTGGCGGACGGAAACACCATCCGCCGCTTTTCCGCTGGGCAGATTACCGACCGGGCGGAAAAGGGACACAATATGGTGGCGGTGCCATGATGCTTGCCTTTCCATGGCGGAGACTCCGCCATGGAAAGGCATGTGGAGATGGGCATTGGGGGCCCGTTGCGAGCCCCCGGAGGTGCTGGGTGTGGGTGGTTGCACTGGGGGGTACCCTTCTTTGGCATACACATGGTGGCAGGCACCGCACGGTGCTGGTCACGTTGTGTATGTCAAAGCACAACAAGCATATATTGCATTGCGGCGGGTGCTGCTTCCATCACCGCCCACCACAATGTAATATATGCGGGATGCGACCGCCTTGGTGGTGGTCGCATCCTAATTGCCATAGCGGGACCGCCGCAACCCTGTCGGTCGGTTCCGTGTACCGTTACGGTGGCGGGCGGGCATAGTCCGGCCGCCATCGTAATGGACCCCGAAGTAAAGTTGTTATTCTGTGTCTCTAGCAGAATGCGATAAGACAGGTGTTTGATTAGTTAAACCGTGCCTGTATTGAAGTTGGTGAAAGGCACCTCACAACGGAGTTATCAAGAATACTAAGAAGGAAGATAGATGTGCAAGTAGAGATATGTGCAGGCTTTACACACTCAGACGGTATGCATTCAATAATGCACTGAGAAATTACACCAAGGTATGGGGTTAGATCAGTCCAATTGGGTCTGGCAGAAGGATACTTCCATTATGCTCTCGTTAGAGTAGGAGCATTGTTGATAGATATGAGTAACATTAGGAACAATTAACATGAGAATTGTTTGTGTATTTCACTATTCTAATAATGCTTATAACAATGATGTGTCTCATCTGTATGATAATCGCAGTTCATGTTTTATTTACCAGGATTAGATCTTTTCAATAAACCTTTGAAAATGTATTATTGTTTCTCTTCTTTATAAAACTTTGAGCATGCAAAAGTGACAACAAAAGGGTTAGATCTGTTTCCATGAATTCATTGGTAATCAGAGTTGTCATGTTCGAGGTCACCGACCGCATCTACAATGGGAGGTTTAGGAGTTTAGATGTGCTACTGTGAGCTCGTCTAACAAAACATTTACTGATGATATGAGTAGACTGAGTCTCTATATTGGGAATTTTAGTTGACCAAATACACAGTCCTACTAAATTTGTAGGAACCGTATAACAACCCAAATTGATAACAAAGCAAGCATATCCAATTTAGCAACCAATTGTTCAAAAAGTCATCATCTTCAAAGAACTTTATTCAGCTTTCATAAAACCATCAAAGTATACAAAAGTCAAATAAAAAACTATCATTTACAACCATCTTATACTAAATTCAGTTACTTGGATGGAATTGATACACAATAAGGTATAAGACACTTAAGAATGAACACAACTCCATAAAAGACAGTTGTACAATCTGTACGATCCTATAATCTCAGTAAAAGTATAAAATACAATATACATATAAACACTAAAAACAAAGTCCAGTCATTGGTTGCTTTTTATGGTAAAATTTATCACAGGATGGGTAGCCAGGTCAACAGTCAAATACTAGCATACCAGACGTATTTGCCTCCTTATCTGCTTGTGCCAAAAATTTCTGACGCCTGTACCAAACACTCAGTACACAAGCATTTGCAATGCAAGAGGTCTTGCATTTAGGAGAGTTTAAGCTATTGGCATAATGACAATAACTGAAATTCTCACAAATACGAGACCTATTGCATTGCAAATATTTTTTGTTTACAAGCGCCCCATGCTGCGCTTCTACATTAATAGAGGCCACAAGCCGTGTCTAAAGAAAGGTCCGCGGCTGCTATTAAAGTGAAATTGCGGTATGGTGCGCTTTTACCCAAAAAAGCATTTGTTTGTCAAGTTGACAAACAAATGCTTTTTTTGGTAAATCCCATGGCATGACTTCTAACTCACTGAAAACTAGTGTCTCAGTTCTACTTTTTGGAACATTCATTGGTATGCCATGCCTTGTAATCTTGAATCTACTGTACGTAAATATAGGCTCTAGATTATACTCTATGGAACAACATCAGGAGAATTCCATTCTGTGGAAGACGTGTAGAATTATAGGTAGCTAACCGTGAATAGCGGGGATGTTTTTCATCAATGGGCTCTAAGTGACATCAAATAGACAACTAGAGAGAATGTTATCTTATGCATGCCTCACTACCCTCCCCATATCATATCCACCTGCATTCAATAGCAAAGTAGAGGAGTAATGAGGGAGCCATATAGAATACGGCCTCCCCTCACCCTACCAAAATGAAAACCAGATACACGTCCTCCTGCCACCCACCCCTTCATCATCTCCATTTACCCTCTCTCCCCCAAATATACAACAGAATCTGAAATGTGGCAATTGGCACAGGGGGGGCACTGCCCGCCTCCTGGTCCGTAGACCCAATCGTCATGGATCCACCCTGTGGCGTTACTTAACACTTTCAGAGTGAATGATTCCATGGGCTCCTCGGTAGCCGTGCCGTTTCATAGAAAGGGACTGCTTCTCACCACAGAACCAAGACCCTAAGCATAGGAAGTGTGTGCTCACCATCCCATGTGAAGACTTTGGCCCCTCTTTCAAATGCATTACAAGTGGTTTATTTTGTCCCACCATATCTCTAGAAGGTATAGCTCACCAAGCTACACATCTATCAAGCCAGTAATTTCAGTAGGCCATGCCCTAAAAGAAGTTGTAGTTCTTAAGGAACGCGACCTGCCGGTGTAGGCTGGTCACACTGTAGGGAACATCAGTGCAAAAGCAGTTCACCCTTCGAGATGCTGAATTAAATCTCCCTCAACTAAAGATGTGAACATGTAACTTACATTTATGGGAAACGCTGTCAACTACACTTACAATGCTTCTTTGCCTTAAGAAGCAGGATGGGCCACTGACACATGCTGTGATCTGACAGGTTTTCCAGCAAGGCCAACTCAGCCCTGCATCCTCACGAGGTCGGTAAAATGAGTACCATTGATTTGGGGACTGCTACCACAATTCAATTCAATAAAAGCTTTATTCGGTATGCTTAGCAAAGCCATAAAAGCATAATACAAATACACAATAAAAATTTGTCAGAATTTACACAATATAGGTATAATACTCAAGAGTTTTTTTTCTGTTTTTTTTAAGAAGAAACCAACGTTTTCATAAGGACTTGTTAGTTCTGTATTGGTGTGGATGAGTACAAAAGTAGCAAAGCTAATCAAAGTGCAAAATAGCAAAACTTGAATACATAATTCATTTAGAGTTTGAATTAAGCAGATGGTTATTAAGACAAATTATTGAAAAATTAGTTTGAAATGCAACTGACAATCGCAAGATCAGGATTTATAATTGTAAATTTGTTCGATGCCTGATGCAAAATTCATCAAAAGATATCAGAGGGGAGTCCAACATTTGTAGTGCCAACAATGCCGGGCGACATTCGCGTAGGGCCATTTGTAGCAGAAGAGGTTTCAGCCACCGTTTTCTTGGATCAACATAAAATTTACAGAAAAAAGTGACTTGTAGAAGGGATTGTGTGGAGGTGTCATCACACGGGCAACAGGAAAGCTCCTTTGACCAGTCATTGATATTGGGAAAAGTAATAAAACGGTGAAAGTTATTGAGTCTAAATCTGGTGAGTAAAAAAACGTCATAAATTGGCAAATTAGAGATTAAATAAGGCTCAATATTGTGTGAGGTTTGAATTTGTAAGGAATGCTGGACGGCAAGTTTATTGGCTTCAGCGGCCAGGCGAAGATCGCCTAGATGTTTTAGGCATTCAGCCTTTAATAGCTTGCGTGGGATCGTTGCCAAGTCCAGAGGATCTGTATAAAAATGTGGATATCCCAGGTCGGTGAAAAATTTCTGTACATAGTGCAGCCAGGGGATTTTATGGTAGTATTCTAATTTTTGACAGTCCTTGATGATTTCTTGAGTAAGAAGCAACTTGTCTGAAGTCCAGATGTGATGCCACAACAAGATTGGTTGCATCCGGATGATGTCAGAAATAAATGGCAAGCCCAATTCTTGGTGACAGGAATAAGTAGATGAAGATTGGGGGACTGCTAGTAGATATCTGAAAAAACTATTTTCGATTTTTTTGGATGGGATCCACTTGAGCGTGTCCCCACATACCCGCACCATAGACGGCGGTGGTGATGCACTTTGGGCGGTAAACTTCAAGAATCTCTTTGGGGGATCTCTTTCCTAGTCTCTGAGTGAAAGAGACTAGGGCCATCGTTGCTTTCAGAAACTGAAGTTTTCTCACCTCAATTGCCCTTTTCCATGTCCCTTTTTCGTCAATCACCACTCCTAGATAAGGATAAGTTGCGGAGTAATCAATCTTTGTGTTTGTGATGTAGATGCCATGACCCTTTGGTGGATTATTGCCGGACGACATTAAAAAGGTTTTGGTTGTATTGATTTTTAAATCTAGGTCAGACATGAATTTATGATAACGGTTTAGGGAGCGTTGTAGTTCTAGTGGAGTGCGTGCAAGGATTACCGCGTCATCCGCGTATAATAGAGCGGGGATTGGGCGGTTGTTAATCTGTGGTAAGTCCTGGCTCCCCTCCAGCATGGCTACCTCTAGACCGTTGTTATATATAGTAAAAAGGAAAGGAGCCAGGACGCAGCCCTGTCTGACTCCCCGCTCCACCCTGAATGATGTGGATAGCTGGCCCCCTATGCCGAACCTAACTCTAGCAGTAGCATTTGAGTAAAGTTCTCTTATTTAATTGACTAGGGTCTTGTCCACCCCTATGTCAAGCAAGATGGTCCATAGTTTAGCGTGTGAAACGCAGTCAAACGCTGCAGAGAGGTCGACATAAGCCATGTAAAGTCTTCCTCCCTTCGCGTTTACAAATTTGCCTCTTATTAGGACCAGATTTAGGACCTGCTCAATGGTGCCCAGGCCCTCCCTGAAGCCATATTGGAGGTCAGAAATGATGTCATTTTCCTCCGTCCAACATTGCAGCCGTTCGAGTAAGATTAGACCCACCACCTTACCTAATGAATCAAGCAAAGAGATGGGTTGGTAGCAGGTCGGATTGTTACGGTCTCCCTTTTTGAAAAAATGCACCAAAATGGACTCCGACCAGGAGTCCATCGGTCCAATATCTCTAGTGGCTTCCAGCACTCTATGTAGGAGGGGGGCCGGGGCCCATAGATCGGTGTTGGATTTATATAGGTCCACAGGGACCCCATCCAGTCCAGGAGCCTTCCCTCCCCGGCTAGCTTTGAGAGCCGATTTTATTTCTACCAAAGTAAAGTCTAAGGAGAAAGGATTGGGAGCGTCACTGGCGGGTAGTATGGTCTGTTCGGCGGGACCTGGGGACATCAAGGATGGGTCTGTGAGACTGAACATGTGTGAAAAGTAATTGATCCATTCATTCTCAGTGATAGTAACCTCTATGGTACCTCGCTCTTTTGGGCCTGATAGAAATGAAGAATTTATAACCTCCCAGAAAGATGAGGAGTCCTTTAATTTGCAGCTCTTGTGGAGAGCAATCCAATGCTCTTCTTTTAGTTCTTTCCTACGGTTTTTTAGAATCTGATTATAAGATTTTCTACATTGAGTGACCTCTATTTTATCTCTGGGGACTTTCTTTAAGGCTAGTTTAAGTGCTTTGTACGCCTTTGAGCAAGAGGAATTGAACCAGCTGTCTGTCGTTTTCCTTTTCGTTTTAGGGAAGATCGTCAGAGCCTTGTTTATTTCACTAGTGATGGTTTTAAAATTTGCTACAATCTCCTGGGGTGATGAGGACTCCGCCAGACAGATTATAAATGCTGCCGGGTTCCCTTTTATAATCTTTTCCAGGATTTTGTCTGGGTCAATGGATGACCATTTTAGAGCGTAGCCGTTTGGTCTATTCATAATGAGATTATCTTGTTGTAGAGGGTTTTTTACGTAATTGATGGGGCCAGTTATTTCCATTGTGATGGAAATAGGGAAGTGATCACTGCAGGCACAGTCATGAGTAGTGAAGTTAGTAAGTAGGTTGGCGGCGCAGAGTGCCAAGAGTATGAAGTCTATACAGGTCGAGGCTCCTCTGCCATGGTATGTGGGGGTTAGCTTGACAGTGGGTGTTAGTAGCTCATTAGAAAAGGTCAGTTGGAGCAAAGACATGGTTTCATTCATGAACGAACCTTTTGAAGAATGCGAGAAATGGGTGGAGATGTTTTCTTGGTGATCCATAAAACCACAGGTGAGATTATTTTTCTCACATAGTGAAAGATTAAAATCTCCTCCCCAAATTAGGATTGGATTTTTCACTTGGGGGAGATTATAGTATTCCAGGAGAAAATGGCGCATTTCTTTCAGTGTGCCTATCAATTGAAGATCTTGCAAATTATTATAGAAGTTTACTATCAACACTGAAATAAGTTTGTTAAATTTTATGAGTAGAATCTGGTAGTTTGGCTCATTTTTTAATACGCTAATAGTTTGTTCTGGGATAAGATTGGAAATATAGATCACTAATCCTCCCTTAGCCCGCCCTGAAGTTGAAGGGAGCGCGGGAGAAAGAAAGGTTTTATAACCATTTAAATGAGTGGGAGAAGGTGCCCAGGTTTCCTGCAGGCAGAGGATGTCATAGCGCCTTGCAAATGCTAGCCATCCTTCATGATTAATTTTTGAATGAAGGCCTGCGATGTTCCAAAATATTACACTAACTGGGTGGCCGGCAGTGAGTTTTAGTGGTCTCTTTAGTGGAGTAAGTGGTTGATTAATTGGGACAAGAAAAGAAGAATTCTCAGGAATAAGAATCAATTTAGGGTCTAATTGGATTGCAGTTTGTAAGTTAGTTGAACTTGCTGTAAGATTGGGGGGTGGGTGTGAGATGACTTCTGAATGTGTAAAAGATGGCAGAGGTTGATGAGGGTGTGAGACTGAGAAATTATTCAATGACGAAGACTCAATTTCAGAAGTGGAAATTAGGAGAGGTCGCGTTTTATTAGTTACTGACACAGGTTTTGGGAAGTTAGCAAACTTTGAGAATGTGGATAGTCAGTCTACCTCCAGTATTAGTGACAATGAGGCATACCTGTTTTGCGTAATAACAGAGCCATTTGTTTTTTTAACTGGGTGGGTGAACGGGCGGTAGAAGAAACCGAGTGGGACAGGAAGAATTGCTGTGGGATGGGGCGAAGACTCTTCCTTTTGTGCTAAGAGGGAACGGACGGCTCGTGGGGTATTAAAGTTGATAATGATGCAATCACCCTGGATGGTTTTTTGCGAGGGACCGATCCATCCGTCTCTCCGTACCATGATTATTTTATTGGAGTTGAGCACATTGAAGTGTCTATGTTTTGCAAGCCAATCCACTGCTTTGTTTCGCAGGGAGGACCAGGATTCTATCGCTCCTTGAGGTAAGGGGGGAACACCTGTTAGGACAATGATGTAAGGGCAGGTGGCAGGCGGGAGTTTTGGACAGTCCAGGTTTGGATGAGAACTTAGGGTGGCTATATTGGAAAACCTTTTTGGCTGGACTTTCTTCTCTTGAGCGAGTGTCGAAGCTGGCTTCTTCTCATTCATGGTCCTAACAGGGGGAAGTGTGTTTGAGCATTCGGGAATGTCAGTTTGTGGGGAATTAGTATGTTCCTCAGAGTGACAAGAGGGGTTAGTTAAGGAAATAGTGTGAGTGCCAAGAGTCAATAGGCTGTCAGCTCTTAATGCTTGGGATCTAAGTAGATCATTGGCTTCTAGAATTTGGTTCAACTTGAGGTCTAAAGACCTAAGTGATTCGTTGAGCTTAGTGGAAAGGCTAAGAGCCATTGCCTCGAGTTTTTGGTCAAAAATACATATTATGTCTTCTGTTGAATAGTTGACGTGAGTTTGAAAAATAGAGTCGGGAGTGGTTAGATTGGAAGTAGACTGAGCGGTAAGGTAAAGTTGCCTTTGATCTGTTTGGGTGCCTCAAGTGCACATTTTCGGTTTTCCGGTATATTTACTCTGTTTCTTTGACTTACTACTCTTCTGAATAATCCCTGTGGCTAGATCTAATGAATGCTTGGTTTTCCCCCGAGTTTGTGGGCCCTTCACACTGGGTGGAGCAGGGGGTTGTGATTGACAGTGGTAACAGGTTGGGATTGTGTAATTTGAGCCACAGATGTAGTAGGGGGACTAAGTGAAGGAGTCTTACTCAAAGAAGAGAGGGTACTTAGCGGAGATTCTCTAGGCAGGGACAAACAAGAATCTATTGAGAGTCCACGTTCTATTAGATGGATCTCTTTGCTTATTAAGGAATCAGCCCGTAGGAGGTATGCTTCCAATGTCCCCGCAGTGCACATACGTTTCTCCATAGATCGGTGCGGGAGTTATACTGGGGTGTAAACAAGGAGATATGGCCAAATCTTTTAAAACGGGTATATCGTAATCCAACAAGTACTCACAAGTAGCTGTCTTGGGTGAATCTAGCCGTAGCAAATGTTAACTGCAGAGGAAGCAGGATATAGAGCCGCAGATTACAGAGACGGGGCCCAGCCCAGCCTCTGCCAGCCCACGACGGCCTCAGACGGTCCCGCCCTTGTCCCAGGCTTCTCCCGGCGCATCCCGCGCGCGTCCTCGCGGGACAAGGGACCGGGCTGTGCTTAGTAGCGCCTCCTGGCGCGCTGAGGTTTCTGGGGCGGCAGCATCACCTGGCTGGGAGCTGTGGGGCTGCTGGACGTGGTAGTCCCGGTCAGGGGGCGGAGCCTAGCCCGGCCGGTGCTGGAGCCTAAAGATATTGCGCTCTTGCGCCTCAGCGGGGCTCGGCACAACTGCTGGCAGGTAAGTGCCCCAAAGAGTGATGTCCCACCGGGGACTCGGCCCCGGGCTGTGCTTAGTAGCGTCTCCTGGCACGATTATGTTTCTGGGGCGGCAGCGTCACCTGGCTGGGAGCTGTGGGGCTGCTGGACGTGGTAGTCCCGGTCAGGGGGCGGAGCCTAGCCCGGCCGGCGCTGGGGCCACCGGGGACTCGGCCCCGGGCTGTGCTTAGTAGCGCCTCCTGGCGCGCTGAGGTTTCTGGGGCGGCAGCGTCACCTGGCTGGGAGCTGTGGGGCTGCTGGACGTGGTAGACCCGGTCAGGGGGCGGAGCCTAGCCCGGCCGGCGCTGGAGCCTAAAGATATTGCGCTCTTGTGCCTCAGCGGGGCTCGGCACAACTGCTGGCAGGTAAGTGCCCCAAAGAGTGATGTCCCACCGGGTACTTGGCCCCGGGCTGTGCTTAGTAGCGCCTCCTGGCACGCTGAGGTTTCTGGGGCGGCAGCGTCACCTGGCTGGGAGCTGTGGGGCTGCTGGACGTGGTAGACCCGGTCAGGGGGCGGAGCCTAGCCCGGCCGGTGCTGGAGCCTAAAGATATTGCGCTCTTGCGCCTCAGCGGGGCTCGGCACAACTGCTGGCAGGTAAGTGCCTCAAAGAGTGATGTCCCACCGGGGACACGGCCCCGGGCTGTGCTTAGTAGCGCCTCCTGGCGCGCTGAGGTTTCTGGGGCGGCAGCGTCACCTGGCTGGGAGCTGTGGGGCTGCTGGATGTGGTAGTCCCGGTCAGGGGGCGGAGCCTAGCCCGGCCGGTGCTGGAGCCTAAAGATATTGCGCTCTTGCGCCTCAGCGGGGCTCGGCACAACTGCTGGCAGGTAAGTGCCCCAAAGAGTGCTTCTCACCACAGAACCAAGACCCTAAGCATAGGAAGTGTGTGCTCACCATCACATGTGAAGACTTTGGGCCCCTCTTTCAAATGCATTACAAGTGGTTTATTTTGTCCCACCATATCTCTAGAAGGTATAGCTCACCAAGCTACACATCTATCAAGCCAGTAATTTCAGTAGGCCATGCCCTAAAAGAAGTTGTAGTTCTTAAGGAACGCGACCTGCCGGTGTAGGCTGGTCACACTGTAGGGAACCTCAGTGCAAAAGCAGTTCACCCTTCGAGATGCTGAATTAAATCTCCCTCAACTAAAGATGTGAACATGTAACTTATATTTATGGGAAACGCTGTCAACTACACTTACAATGCTTCTTTGCCTTAAGAAGCAGGATAGGCCACTGACACATGCTGTGATCTGACAGGAATTCCAGCAAGGCCAACTCAGCCCTGCATCCTCACGAGGTCGGTAAAATGAGTACCATTGAATTGGGGACTGCTACCACAAGATATTTACAGTGGTTACTAACAGCAGAGGCATGAGGTAAAGGAACAGCATAACAAATTATTTTTACTTCTTTCTTGGGGTCTCTCTTTTTTACCTGAGGCACTTGAGTTGGGTAATGGCTCCCAGTCTGTAACAAAACGTCAACTTTCAGCCTTATTACTTTGCACACATGTATAAGTATCTTTGAAAGTGGTCTGAGGAAAAAAAAAACGTTCAAAATGCACACAATCCGCTTATCCTTGGTAGACCATTATTTTACACCAGTCAGTTCTGTACATTAAGTATTACTGTTTTATGTGACACAAACACTTATGTGACAGGAAGAGCGACAATGAACCAAAAAGATGCCATGGGTCGGCTGCCAGCACCACAAAGAGCTCTCTCTACAAATCCGCGTAGCCTTAGAGCACAGGGAGTTTTTGGAGACCTCCTGATGGTGCCAACACATAAAATAAAAACAAATGACGTCTTGCCAATCACACCGAACTCACTGTGTGCGTTCCTGGCAAAGTCTCTTCTAGATAATCATGTATTTGCAATGTAATAGGTCTCCAATTTACGCGAGACCTATTGCATTGCAAATGGTTGGCAACTTGGCATCACGAACAACGGTAGGGAGGGCGGGGGGAGAAGGCACAGACAACGGGAGGGCGGGCGGAGGGTGAGGGAGGAGAGGAGAAGGCACGGACAGCGGGAGGGAGGGGAAAAGAAGGGACAGACAATGGGAGGGATGGTGAAGAGGGGAAGAAGGCACGACAACGGGAATCCAGGCTGTTTCAAAAGTGAAAGTGGGCATGGCCGCTAAATGTAAGCGAAGCGCGTTGTCCGCATAATGAAGAAACTAAATAAAGGAAATAGTACACACCCCGTGTAACAACCAAGTAAAGGGGCCAGTAGCCATGGGAGGATACAAATGACAACATGGCTGTGCTAAGGAGGGACTGACAAGGCTCGTAATGAGTCAGAAGACAAGATTTACAAAGGACAAACACACAAGCCAATGAGAAATAAGTGCGGTGAGTGGGCGAAGCATCTCTCTGTACCACAGCTACCTAAATACAGCATACAGCAAAAACAAATCTGAATTGTTGGACCTTAAGATCCCATAGACGGCCTGGTGCTGTCTGACTGCCATAATCAGGCATATTGGTCATATCCATTTCCTTCGGGAGAAGTAGCATTTGGTACAGAAAACAAATATATACCTCTAGTAATTGTTGCGGTCGGAGGCTCATATGATGGAGATGGAACGGGCTGGCAGGAGGGGAAGGTGGTGCCCTGGCGCATCGACAGTTGATGGTGGCGAGACAAACACACGCAGATTTGTTGAAGGACGAGGCTCGGCTGGCGTCTCGTAGCAGGATTTACCAGTGGAGGGATACATCTAGTAAGTTACTCCATCGTTTGTGTCAGGGAGTCATGAGCCTCCTGGTTCTTCCTGGGCTTTTGCGTCCCGATGGGAGGACTCTGGGGGATCCCTCTGCCATAGTGGAGAGGTTCGCACAATACTATGCAGAACTTTACACCCCAAGGGAATCCCTATCAGAGGATATGGTCCTTCGTTTAATAGGGAACCTCCCGCCCCGGACACTCACCGAGGAGGCTCTGGCGGAGCTTGATCTCCCGCTCACAGAGTAGGAGCTGGGCTCAGCTCTAGGGGATCTTAATTCTGAGAAGACCCCAGGTCCTAATGGGTACACATGTGAGTTTGTTAAGAGATACACCACGAAACTGGGACCTCAGTTCCTTCGGGTGGTGGAGGAGGCGCGGGAATTAGGGTGCCTCCCGCAAGACTGGAGACATGCCGAGGTGGTCATGTTTCATAAGCTGGGCCGGCCGCCCCCGACCAGCATGCATCGTATCGCCCCATTTCTCTACTCAACATTGAGGCTAAGATCTTGGCCAGGGCCTTGGCCAACCGCCTCCATTCCCATATGGCCACGTTGGTGCACTCGGACCAGGTGGGTTTTATACCTCAGAGGGCGACGCAACATAATATCAGACGGGCACATATTGCCATAGATACTATTTGGGGGCTGGAGGTGCCAGCGGCTCTCCTATTAGCGGACATGGACAGGGTGTTTGATTCCCTTAGCTGGACGTACTTATTTTCCCTTTTGGATCACTTGAAAATGGGTCCACATTTCTTGTCCTATTTAAAATATACTAGCATCACGGCGTCGGTCTGCGTCGTAAGGTCTGTCTCCTTCACTTTCCCTGTTGGACGGGGAACCCATCAGAAGTGCCAGCTGTCGCCATTTCTTTTCGCCTTAGCGAGGGAGCCTTTGGCGGCATTGGTGCGATTGATGCACTGGTAACTGGTTTTGAGTGGGCCCAGGGTCTATCGGATCGCATCGCGTTATACGCGGACGATGTCCTGTTTTTCTTGACAGACGTCAATAGAATGGGACCAAGGTTGCTGCACATCATGGAGATCTTTGGGGAAACATCTGGATTGTTCATGAACCCGAGTAAATCCGTTCTATGGACGCTTGGGCAACAGGTGGAATTGGGTGCATGGGCCTCTGAGGTTCAGGTCACCGCGGTAGGCATAAAGTATCTGGGGATATTCTTGTCTGACTCGTTGGGGATGTCCTGGGAAAGTAAAATTGTACCGAGTTGGGCGTGTGTGCGTGAGGAGTTGTTGGCTTGGTCCCATATGCCCCTATCCCTCCCTGGGCGTTCGGCCATCTTCAAGATGGTCTAGCTGCCACGCCTGCTCTACCAGCTACAGAACTATCCCTTCCCCTTCCCCCCCTCGTGGTTTCGCCAGGTTAACTCAGCCCTAGGGCAGTTTCTGTGGGCGGGGAGGGCACCCAGAGTGGCGTTGCGGACCTGCTTTCAGTCCACCTATTGCGGTTTTGACCGATTTGGATGTCCGCTCCTACTATATGTCCTCGCAACTCCTGATATTGAATGACTGGTGGTATGGGGATAGATCTGACCCTGCTTATGCGGTGGAGAGGAGGCACTTGGGGGTCCCAACTTTACACACTATTTTATATTTTTATATTTGGCTCCCGTACACAGGGCACTGCCATCGGCCACGAGGGTGGTATTTCAGGTGTGGAGACAGGCCCTGCGTAGGATGGGATGGTGGGGCAGGCTGACGAAGCAGACTCCCCTTTGGTCTAATGGTAGGTTGTGGCAACTGGCCAGTTTTTATGGGTGACCTACAGCACCATAAAATATCCAATATTTAGCAGTTCCTAGTGACGAACTGCCCCACTACACTAGATACACTTAGGGAGACATGGGAGGAGGACCATGGCCCTCTGGATGGAGAAGAATGGACAGAAGCACTGGCTTCCCCTCGGGGGGTTGGCAAATGCTATACCAAACCCAGAGGCAGAAGAATCACTTAATCCGATAACGGGCCAACATCTTGGAAGAAAATATAAATATATCGTCCTGCATGCACTGTGTGCTACATGCAGCGCAGTTGCATCTATTGGAGGAGAATTATACAGAATTGCTCAGATAACCCCATGTCCACGTGTTTGTTTGATATTGACCTAATACTTATCTGGTCCTGATGAAGGTGGTTTACATGCTATCCACCGAAATGTTCGTAGGACCTTTATCGAAGTACAAGGGAATACTACCAGAGACAGTAACAAGAGAAAAACTGGATGGGAAACAATTGCAGAAAGGAATCTAACCCTCAATTGTCTCTATCAGAAGGATATAGGATCCCATACATGTTCTAGAAAAAATTCTTGATAATGTGTATGTTGTGTGAATGCTAGTATGACTGTAGATTTTTGAGAGGTGTGTATGCAGGTCTGATGGGCATTCTGTGGGGTTATGAACAATCTTTCAAACTGGGTTTCAGGACAATGTTTATATTAAAATTGTAAATATATGAATGTTTATTGAATATGATAAAACAAATATAAATGTGAAAAATGATTAAAAAAAGATAAAGAATAAAACACTATATATATTTTTTTTTATAAATAATAGAATACAGTTGTACTAATTAATCATGTTGTAGGAATGTGTTTTTTGGGGATATGCCTATAAGAAGAGCATTTAGTCAGCTGCAAAACAAAGTGGGTTAGTTTAGAGGTTTCTTCACATTTTTAGCTTTTTCCCCCTCCTCTATAACCCAAAATCAAATAGGGGGTACCTTCCTTTGCATACATACCCCCAGCTCTGAGAATGATAAAACGAGAACTAAACCGGCAATTAAGAGCGTGCATGTCAAACAGACAGGATCAAGCGCATCAAGAAAATGCTAACATTTTGTGTCAAATGTACAAAAATGGCAAGTTGGTCTGCACAATGTAAACATCTTGATGAATTCTGGGCAAAGATTGTTAAAGCCAGTGAGATAGGGAACTCCAAAGAATTTTGTTCAATTGTAAACAATCTGGAGAAAGGTAATTTTGCATCAAACTCAATCATCAGTGAAAGTGAATATTCTAGATTCTTTTATAATTCCAATAACCGCAAGAACTCCAAGGAGGCCATCATCTCACCCGATGTGAACCCTTTCCTCTTCATCACATCATGCTCTGCATTAGAAATTCCAGAAGATCGGAGGAGCCTAGCGCGCAACCAAGATGGCCGCGTAGGTGCGAGGCTCCCGAGGACCACCACGACCTCCTGAATTAATCCTGGCTATATCCTGTCCTTGTTGAGGGGACTGCATCGGTGAACCCGAGCTGAGGCGCCATCCGTTTTTCTTTTTCGAATCGGACCCCGGACACCGGTGGGAGCACCGATTGAAGGTTGCGGCCTTCTCCGCGCTGGCCCCCCGGATTGGAGTAGTGGGGCGATCCGGGGACAAAGCGAACAACAGCGGCGGGCAGGGCTGGGCGACTCGAGTATCCCGTGCTTTCACTTTCGCTTTTGCGCTCTCCTTGCCCTCAAGCGAGGTAGGGTTGCAGAGCGGGGTGCGGTGGTGTGGCCTTGTCCAGGTGCCCGGCTGACCCACCGGCCGTGAGTCGTCCTGTGGCCCGGTGGTCGCCCTCCCCCCCCCCGGAACCCGTGAACTGGTTTATCGGCCCTTTCGAGGAGATTGGCACGACGGTGGGAGAGCAGGCATGTCCACCAAACAAGATGGCGACCGGGCGAAGGTGAAGGCGACCCGCCGCGGCCCGGCGCCTCAATCCAACAGTATGGACCGCTACACCCTCCAGAAGGGATCTCCGGAGACATCGCGCACATCCCCGGCGGGCCCGACGGAGGCATCTGCTCAACCGGTGGATCTGACCCTCCGGGACGTCATGGGCGCCATCGCGGAGATGAAGGCCTCGGTGGACCAGCGCTTCGACACCCTAGCGCAAAAGATAGACTCGGTCCTGGTGGATGTTAGCCTTGTGAGGGCTGACTTGTCCAAAACCAACGACCGGGTCGATTCCCTGGCCCACACCACAACGAGCCTCACGACGGACGTGGTGGCCCTCCAAAAGGAGGTGCGCCGGCTTGGCCAGGCGAGCGCCCTGATGGACCGGCGACTGGAGGATTCCGAGGGTCGGGCCCGGAGGAATAACGTTCGCATTGTGGGAGTGCCGGAGGGACGAGAGGCGGAGGCGGCAGATCTTTTTGTGGAAGAATTGATCCTTACCCATCTCCAGCCCCGGGGGCTGAGTAAGCTTTTTGCGGTGGAACGTGCTCACCGGGTCCCTCGGGGCAGACCTAAGGCCGGTGCCCCGCCGCGGCCTCTCATTGCCCGGATTTTTAATTTTCGGGACAGAGACGCTATCCTGCAGACCTCCAGGCAACAGGGACCGGTCAAGCTTGATAACATGGATGTGCATTTCTACCCAGACTTTACTCCGGCGGTCCAAAAACTGAGATTGAGTTTTCTCGGAGTTAAACGTCGCCTACGGGACCTGAACCTTAAGTACTTAATGCTTTTTCCAGCTAAGCTAAGGGTGGAGGTGGATGGGCGCACGCACTTTTTTGACCGACCCGAGGCGGCTGGGGACTGGTTGGACACTCTGCCTGGAGATCGGGGCCGAGGGGGTGGGGGGGTGCGGTTGGCGGGGAGGGCCCGCCGGATCAGAACTGAGGGGTGAAGAATAGGCCTTGCTCTGGACAACATTCCTTTACCATTTACTGATCGTTTATGTTCCCCTCCGATGGAGGTCGTGTGGGGTCTGTTGGGGGCTTCCCTCCTCCTCTGGGGGACTAGTTAGTTTTTCATCTATGGGGCGACAGGCACACTGCACTTTGGGGGGGCTGTCTGGGCTCATGCAGGGGTGCAGGGAGGGGGGAGTTCTGTTGGGATGGGGGGGTGGGGGGGGTGTGTTGTTTGTTTGCACCGCAAGGCAAGCCCTTTACTGTATTGTTGCTCTCGAGATGCTCTGTGGGGGACGACTGATTGCTTCTACGTATGATGGGGGGTAGGGATTTGACTGTGTTGTCATGGAATGTTAACGGCCTGGGGGACAGGATTAAGCGTGGTGTGGTCCTGCAGTACCTGAAACGTATCTCACCAGATGTTATCTTCCTGCAGGAGACACACCTTATAGGTAACTCCTTTCATGCCATGAATCGGCGAGGCTATCTTTTGGTGGCCCACTCGGGCTTCACCTCGGGCTCGCGGGGGGTGGGTATCATGATTAAGAACTCGCTCCCGTTGGAGATTGATGAGGTGCGCCATGATGAGAGGGGACGCTACACTGTTCTGGTGGGTAGAATGGAGGGTAGAGTGTTTGTTTTTATATCAGTGTACGTCCCGCCTGGGTTACAATCTACTACATTTGCGGATTTGGGGCGCCTCCTCCTGGACCTCCCGGGTGGCCTGCTGGTGGTTGGGGGGGACTTTAATGCGGTAGTTTCTGGGTCCATGGATCGCCATCCCCCTAGGGACCTCCCCCGGGCACAGGCCTGGCTGTCCGGCCTTTTAGATACTCTGGGCCTGGTGGATTGCTGGCGACTAAAGCATCCCGCACAGCGGCAATACACCTTCCACTCGGGGGCCCATGGTAGCCTCTCGCGGCTTGATTACCTCCTTGTCCCGGCGGCCTATGCTGGGAGGGTGGGAGAGGTGTGCCATCTGGCGCGGGGCATTTCAGACCACTCCGCAGTACTGTTACATTTCGATGTCTTCCATAGGGGGGAGGGCAGGGTGGCTCCAATCAATGCTTGGTACTTGCGTGACCCCACTATTCGTGCCGACTTGATCAAATCCTTACAGCGATACTTTGATGAGAATGTGGGGTCTGTCCCTTCGGCCATCTCCCTGTGGGAGGCTTTTAAGGTAGTTCTCAGAGGGGAGGCCCTCTCCTTTATCTCCCATGCCCGGAGGCGCGAGCGGGAGGAGGTAACCCGGGTGGAGGCCGAAATTGCGGAGCTGGAGGGTGACCTGGGGAGCGGGGTAACAGACGCCAAGTTGCATGTTCTGCACCTCAAGCAGGCGGCCTATAGGGCCCTCGTCACGGAGGCGGCCAGGGGCCTCAGTAGAGAGCAACAGGGGCGACTGTATGATGTGGGTGATAAGGCTGGTAAATTGATTGCGTGGTTGGACAAGAGGGAGAGAGCGAGTCGTGTGGTTCCTTTGATTGAGGGGATGGATGGTGTGCCTGTCACCGAGCCGGAAGCCATTGTCTCCTGCTTCGCGGATTACTTCCGCGAGGTGTACTCCCCGGTTTCTCCCTGCTCGGAGGAAGATTCCCAAGCCCTGCTTCGGGACATCGCGCTGCCCTCCCTTACGGTGGAGGACAGGGATTTGCTGGACGCTCCTCCCACCTCGGACGAAATTGCCCTGGCTATTCGCTCGGTCGCATCCGGCAAGGCCATGGGCCCCAATGGTATCCCCATCGAGCTTTACAAGCTGCGACCGGATGTACTGGCGCCCCACCTGCGCGCCATGTTCCTGGCGGCCCACTCGCGGGGCTCTCTCCCGCCGGACCAGCGTCTGGCCACAATCGTGGTGATCCACAAGGAGGGGAGACCCCGTGAGCGGGTTACATCCTATAGGCCTATCTCGCTCTTGAACGCGGAGCCCAAAATCCTCGCCAAGGTACTGGCCAACCGGCTGGTTGGCGTGGTGGGCGATTTGGTCCACCAAGACCAATCTGGCTTTATACCCCATCGCAACACGGCTCTTAATCTTCGACGCTTGCATGGGGTGCTCGCGCGTGTCCCGTTTGTGCGGGAGCCGGCCATCTTGGCGTCCTTAGACGCCACCATGGCGTTTGACACGCTTGAATGGCCATACATCTGGGCGATGCTGGCGAAATTTGGGTTTGGACCGGGATTCATTAGCTGGGTCAAATTGTTGTATTCGGGCCCATTGGCGCAGGTGGTGGTGAATGGGCGAGTCTCGGCCCCCTTTGCGCTGGGGCGGGGCACGCGTCAGGGTTGCCCCTTGTCACCGCTCCTGTTTGCATTGGCCTTGGAGCCCTTGGCGGAGTGGCTGCGGTGGCACCCCTCTATCCGTGGTCTCCGCTGGACCCCCGAGCATGAGGACCGCGTGTCCCTCTACGCCGATGATATCCTTTTGTATCTCGCCTCCCCGCGTAACTCGCTGATTGTCCTGGTTGATGTTTTGCGCTCCTTCGGTCGTAACTCAGGCCTTGTCATCAACTGGGCGAAATCCTGCGTGTATGTGCTCTCCGGGGAGGCTCCGGCCCTACCACGGGACTGCCCGATCCAGATTGCCTCCCAGGGGTTCCGGTACCTGGGTATATATATTACTCTAGACCCGGAGGCCCGCTACGAGCGGAACTTGCTACCCCCCCTCCAGCGCCTGCGGGAGGACGTTGCGCGCTGGCGGCGTCTTCCGCTTTCACCGCTTGGCCGAGCGGCCTTGTTTAAGATGATGTCCTTGCCGCGCTTTCTGTATGCGCTTCAGAACACTATGGACTTGGTTCCGGCGCGCTACTTCCGTGAGGTGGAGAGCCTGCAGCGGCGCCTGTTCTGGGACGGGAGGCCGCGTATTGCTCTGGCTAAATTGACGCTCCCGTGGTACGATGGGGGGGTTGCCCTCCCGGACATTAAACGGTATTACTGGGCCTCCCAGCTAGCTGCGATTAATCATGGCCTTTACGGGCCCGCCCTGAACCCGGCATTTGAAATGGACAAGATGCTCCTGCCCGGTGGCGACTACAATCGAGCGCTCTACTCTGGCGCGCCCGACTCCCGTCTGACGGGACCGACGCGTGTCATGGTGCGTGTCTGGCACGCGGCTAATGCAGCTATGGGGTGGAAGGACCGTTTGACCCGGGCGACACCGCTATATGCGTCTGAGAGGTTGGGCTCCCTGTGGACATCGAAGGGCTTCGAGAAGTGGGACACGATCGGAATCAGTACAGTGGGAGACCTCTGGACAAGGGATGGATTTAAAACTTTTGAGACGCTGCGGACGGAATTTCAGCTGCAAGGCAGTGAGTACTTTCGGTACTTACAAGTCCGCCACGCGCTGGGCTCCGTCTTCCCTGATGTCGCGTCCATTCCGGAGTCTTCCCCCCTGGAGGACAGAGTGCTGGATGGCCATGTCCCAGACAGCACGATCTCCCTTATATATAAAAAACTGATCAACGACAGATCGTGCCTGCTGACTAGTCTCCGCGAGGCCTGGGTTGCCGATGGGCTGGAACTGGACGACGAGGACTGGATTTCCGCTGTGGCCTCTCCGAAGGAGGTGGCCATCCCGGCTCGCCTTCGCTTCGTCCAGCTTAAGATCCTCCACCGGGTTTACGTGACGGGGCCAAGGCTTCTACGTATGGGCTTTGTTGGTGACGGATTGTGTAAGCGTGGCTGTGGTGCCTTGGCAACTTTCATGCATATTCTGTGGGAATGCCCACAGGTGGAGCGATTCTGGCGTGGTGTGCATGAGGTCCTGCGTGTGGTGACGCGTGTTGCGCTGTTGCCTGAAGCGAGGAGATGCTTGCTGAATGTGTGGGAACCAAATGACTATTCGGTCCCGCAGACGCGGTGGGTGACTCTGGGATACATGATAGCTAAGCGCGACATTGCTCAATTGTGGGGATCCCAGTGGCCCCCAGCGGTGTTGGCCTGGAAAGAACATATGGATTGGTGTATGTTTCGTGAAAAGGTAGTGTATGTGGCGAGGGGTAAGCCTGGGGCGTGGGTGAAAATCTGGGGCCCCTGGAACGCCTATCGCGGGGGTATTTGTGAGCCGCCACTGCTACCGGCCGCCTCACCAGCTCCGTCCCCCTAGCCGACCCCCTCCCCCAGCCACGGGCATGTGGTTCCCCTGTCCCTGACCTATTCCCATTCCCCTCTTCAGAGTTTGGCTGCTGGTTGGGATCCCCCACTTAAGGAGCACGTGCCGTCACTTTGGATGGCGGGTTGCCTTGCGGGTGTGGTTTTTTGTGTTGTTCTGTTTTGAAAAAAAGGAAACCGTATTGTGGGCTTGGAGTTATGTGGCCTGCGCTATTGATATCTCCTGATTTACCGATCTGCACCGCCAAGACTGTAGGTATGTCATATGCTTCTGCCACTCTAGCGGCCGGCCGGATGGTTGTAGGCCCATACTTGTAACCTTTTCAACCTGTAATAAACGGTTTAAAAAAAAAAAAAAAAAAAAGAAATTCCAGAAGATCTAGTCATATGGGTGCGTTAATTGCCCCTAAATTCTACACAAGACACAGTTTGAAAGGATTCAGCACACCATGTTCCGCTGCAGGAACTCCAGGCGAATCAGCAAAGGGTGCGACAATAGCCATCAAATCGTCCTTGCAGTTGCAGGTGGAGAAAATCATACCTAAAGGCTGAGCAGAAGATGCCCTGTGTCCAAAGGGGTTCCCTAAAGCGCTCTTCAAACCGAATCCAAGGTTCTTGTCAAAAACATTAACCCCACTCTATAATCGCGCAATAATAAATTAGCAAGATCCAGAATTATGTCATCAAGTGATAATTCACCCCATTTCTAAGGGCGGTGATTGCAGACGTTGCAAACTACAGACAGATTTCATTACTTGACATCGAAGCCAAATATTTTGAAGGCCTCCTCCTAAAAGACCTGAAGAAATGGGCCAGCAACCGTAAAATAGTTCAAATGAACCGAACTGGATTTGGAAAAGGCATGGACACCATATCCAACTTATTGGCCTTATCAATTCTGATAGACAAAAAGAAGATTTTAAAATTTTTTATTTAATTTAACTTAGATGATTCTATCGATACATGTTCATATCATTCAATCAATCAATCAATCATTTGTGGAGCGCACTAATCACCCGTGACGGTCTCAAGGTGCTGAGGGGAGGGGTGCAGCTACTGCTCGAACAGCCAGGTTTTGAGAAGTCTCCTGAAGGTCAGCAGGTCCTGGGTCTGTCGCAGCTGAGTGGGTAGGGTGTTCCATGTCTTGGCGGCGAGGTAGGAGAAGGATCTGCCACCGGTGGAGGTCCTGTGGATGCGTGGGACGGTGGCGAGGGCGAGGTCGGCGGAACGAAGCTGGCGGTTTGGGGTGTAGAAGGTGAGATGTTTGTTGAGGTATGCTGGACCGGCGTTGTGGAGTGCTTTGTTAGCGTGGGTGAGGAGCTTGAAGGTGATCCTCTTGTTGACTGGGAGCCAGTGCAGGTCTTTCAGGTGGACGGTGATGTGGGTGTGGCGGGGTATGTCAAGGATGAGGCGTGCAGAGGAGTTTTGTATGCGTTGGAGTGTTTTCTGGAGTTTGGCCGTGGTTCCTGCGTAGAGGGCGTTGCTGTAGTCCAGTCTGCTGCTGACAAGGGCATGGGTGACCGTCCTTCTGGTTCCGGTGGGGATCCATCTGTAGATCTTGCGGAGCATGCGGAGGGTGTTGAAGCAGGAGGAGGAGACGGCGTTGACTTGCTGGGTCATTGAGAGCGATGAGTCCAGGATGAACCCCAGGTTGCGAGTGTGGTTGGTGGGTGTGGGTGCAGCTCCTAGGGCGGCTGGCCACCAATAGTCATCCCAGGCGGAGGGGGTGGAGCCGAGGATGAGGACCTCTGTCTTGTCTGAGTTAAGTTTCAGGCGGCTGTTCTGCATCCAGTAGGCGGCGGCCTTCATTCCGTCGTGGAGGTTGGTTTTGGTGGTGGCAGGGTTCTTGGTGAGTGAGAGGATCAGCTGAGTGTTGTTGGCGTATGAAATGATGTTGAGGTTGTGCGAGCGGACGATGTTGGCGAGTGGTGCCATGTAGACCTTGAAAAGGGTGGGGCTGAGTGATGAACCTTGGGTCATGCCGCAGATGATCTTAGTGGCTTCAGAGCGGAATGGGGGGAGGCGATCCCCCTGGGTTCTGTCAGTGAGGAAGGAGGTGGTCCAGTCCAGGGCTTTGTCGCGTATTCCTGCATCGTGTAGGTGTGTGCATAGGGTGTGGTGGCAGACGGTGTCGAAGGCGGACGTGAGGGCCAGGAGGATGAGGGCCACGGTTTCACCTGATGTCGTCTGTGACAGCGATGAGGGCGGTTTCGGTGATGTGATTGCTGCGGAATCCAGATTGGGACAGGTCCAGGATGATGTTCTCCTCGAGGAAGTAGATCAGTTGCCTGTTGACGATCTTCTCGATGACTTTCACAGGGAACGGAAGCAGGGAGATGGGCCGGAAGTTCTTGAGGTCCTTAGGGTCTGCTGTGTTTTTTTTGATTAGGGCGTTGATCCCGGCGTGCTTCCAGCTTTCCGGGAAGGTGGCGGTCTCAAAGGAGCTGTTGATGATCTTCCGAAGTTGGGGTGCGATGATGCGGTTTGCTTTGTTGAAGATGTGGTGAGGGCAGGGGTCGGATGGTAAGCCAGAGTGGATGGTGTTCATGGTTTTGATGGTGTCGTCGGCGTTGAAGTGGGTCCAGGAGAGCAGGCGGTTGTAGAGGCTGGGGGGTGGTGAGTCTGCGGTGTCGGCGGTTTTAGGGAGGGTCTGGGCGCTGAAGCTGTCGTGGATGTCTGCAATCTTGCGGTGAAAGAAGGTGGCTAAGGAGTCACATAGGTCTTGTGACGGCGGGATGTCGTTGGAGCTGGAGCTGGGGTTGGAGAGTTCCTTCACGATGTTGAACAGCTCTTTGCTGTTGTGTGCGTTGTTGTCGATGCGTTTCTTGAAGGAAGTCCTTTTGGAAGCTCGAATGAGTTGGTGGTGCTTGCCGCTGACTTTTTTTTAGGGCTGCGTGGTTGTCCGGAGTTTGTTTGAGGCGCCACTTCTTCTTGAGTCTTCGGCAAGCCTGCTTGGATTCCTGGAGTCCGGTGATGAACCAGCTGACCTTTCTGCCGGTGCGTCTGTTTGAGGGTTTCTTGTTCAGGGCGAGAGTGTTGGCGCAGTCGTCGATCCATTGCCTGAGGTTGCGGGCAGCTGTGTCGGTGTCAGTGGTGTCTGTTGGTGGGTCTCGGGCGAGGGTGGTGATGAGCTGGTCTTCAGTGACCTTGTTCCAGCTGTGGTAGGGGATCCGTAGTGGGTGGTGGTGCGCGGTGGGTTTCTTGAAGGTGAAGTGGATGCAGCGATGGTCGGTCCAGTGGAGTTTGGTGGTGTGGCTGAAGGAGATGTGGTTGCTGGTGGAGAGGATGGGGTCGAGCGTGTGTCCGGCGGTGTGGGTGGGGGTCATGACGAGCTGTTTGAGTCCGAGGTTGGCAAGGTTATTGAGCAGAGTGAATTCAGGTCTCCGAGGAGCATGTAGTCTGTGGAAGCGAAGGCGTGCATACTGACGATGTCGGAGATGGCATCGATGAACTGTGGCCTGGGTCCGGGGGGTCTGTAAACGAGTGTTCCTCTGAGGGTGGTGTTGGAGTCGGTGTGGATCTGGAAGTGCAGGTGTTCGGCGGTGCTGGAGGTGTCTGCTGTGCAGGTCGAGACTCTGAGGGTATTCCTGTAGACAATGGCGATTCCTCCTCCTGGTTTGTTGATGTGGTCCCTTCTGGTGATCTTGTATCCAGCTGAGATGGCTATGGCGATATCTGGTGCCGAGGAGGGGTTCATCCGGGTTTCTGTTAGGAAGGCGAAGTCCGGGGGGCTGAGTCGAGTAGGTCCCAGAGTTCGATTGCGTGCTTGTGGAGGGAGCGGATGTGGAGTAGTATGCATCTGAGATGGTTGCATTCTACTCTTACGAGTGGGGTAGGACGTGTAGGTGTTCAGCGGCTGGTGAAGCTGCAGCTACAGCAGGTGAAGGGTCCGTGGGTGAGTTTCGGGCTGGCCTGGAAGCAGTCCGATGAATGGCCGGTGTTGAGTTCACGGAGAGTGTTGGTGTTGTAGTGAAGTCGGGTGATGTTGCGTTCGTGGGGGCCAGGGGGTCGCAGCGGTTGCCATATGTAGGGGAGGAGGGTGGGGGCAGGGAGGTGGGAGCGGCTGGGTCAGGGGTGGGGCCGCAGCGGCGAGAACAGGGGAGAAGCAGAGCAACAGCACGGGCACAATAAGCAGGCAGTAAGTAAAACGAAAACGAGTAACAAAACGAAATAACAGTGAGCAAGCGGAAATCAGGGGCAGGGCAACACTAGAGGCACAATAATCAGACAGTAATTGAAGCGAAAAAGAATACCAGTAAGCAAGCGGAATCAGGGGGGAGAAACCAGGAGAGCCTACAGCGAGCCTGCGGCGCAGGGGCGGGCTGCTGGCTCGAATCCTGCACGGGTGGAGGGCTCGGCTGTGAGCGCGGTTGTCAACCAGGCGGCGCTGCTGGGGAGAGTGCTGGCCTTGGCCCGGAGGTCATTATATGATAGTATTCCATAGCGTACAGTACAAATCCTTTATATCTGTCCAAGTGTGATTTACATGAGCACATTATCTTCACAAAGCCGTGTAGCGGTAAATTGTATACATTTATGGCTGTTAATCTCTTAGCACTTGCAGGATGTTTCATTTACCATTGCTTACTGCATTAATAGGGACTCATATATAATTTGGTCTATATTAAGAGTAACTTACACCTTGCTTCCATTGCACCATTACATTTCAGTGTTATCCTGGCCATCCGGGGTGGCTACTGCATCTTCTGATGAAGACAATAAGTATGTCTTCAGGGGGTCCCATATATCTCTCGGCCTGGAAGTGGGCGGGAGCAATTCTGCATAGTTAAACGACTGCTCTTGCCACATTGTGAGATCATGCAGCCATTCCTTAAATTTGGGGGCTCGGCCCCTTCCCCACCTGCAAGCCACTTTATGTTTAGCAATTAGGAACCCTAATGCCAGGTATTTCTTATATACGGTATCAACTTCATCTGCATACCCCAGTAAGACTGTGTTGGGGGATAACTGAAGTGTTGTACCCTCCATCTGTGCCATTCCTTCAAATATCTGTTGCCAGTATTCAAAAATTGCCGGGCATTCCCAGGCTAAATGGATAAAATCAGCTCCCTCTTTACCACATCTAGAACATTTGTCGTTATCTCTAAGCTTAAATTTGAGGAGTTTGACTGGGATGTAGTATAGTCTATGTAGAAATTTATAATGGATCAGTCGCAGCCTGCTATTGGCTGTAAGGGCCTCTGCTTACAGCAGAATTCCCACTGTTTGTCTGACAACTGTATACCCAGGTCGGCCTCCCACTCTTAACAAGATGTCAATGCACGTGGTGTAGTCGCTTTTTGTGTGTTGTGATAGATAAGCGATGTGACATGTTGAGGTGGTTCAGCTTGTATAAGCTTATGGAGTGGTGGGAGAGTGGGGAGGTTCATGTGGGAATGTCGGTGTGGCCGCTTTAACACTTTGTCTGAGTCTAACAAGCAAATATAGCTGTAGGTATGTCTGTGCCAAAGAACTGTTCCTTGGACAGAAATTGTCCGTCTATGTATAGGTCTCCCCATGTTTCCAACTGGAGTTTTTCTAATAGTGATCTGCATTGTCGTTCGTAGGTAACCTGGAGATCTAGGTGACGAATCAATGACAATTTCGGAGAATACAGCATTGGTCTATCGAGCTTGGTGGCAATCTTCCTCCAAGTGGAGTTGGTGCATGCAACAGTAGTGGGATCCTGATCGCGCTTCTTAGGGGGGATAGATATGAGGCCCGAGAGTGGGGTGGGAGCCATGTATCCCATTTCTACTGCCAGGTGTGGCATGAAGGGGGGACAAAAAAAAGATTAATTACTCTTTACTTTTCTTGTGTTTTGTGGATTTTAAATCTGCCTAATTCCCAGGACAGCATTTTTGGCCAAGTTAGCAAGATTGGGGATTTCACCAGCTTTGCTAGAGGCACAGCAAACACAAGAAGATGATGGACGGAGCGCAGAAACATTTCAGACACTCACCCCCAGTCACAGATCTGGGTTGAATCCATGTTTGTTCTTTAGCTCACTTCACTACCCTAGTTCAGACCCACATTATATGCAAATCAGTCTTGACCCTGTGCCTCATGGGAACAGTCCAGCCCAAACTGCCAAGCCAGGTCTTCCCTGGACCAGAAACAAGCATCCTGGGACCGGTTTCAGGGTAACACCTCTCATCAGCCAGGCTAGCTTGAATCCAGTGGCAAAGTAAGCAAGTGACCCACATCTGGACATACCCTGCCAATTTAGGGCAAACAAAGCAAACACAAGAAGATGTTGGAAGGAGTACTGAAACTTTTCAGACACTCATCCCCTGTCACAGATCTGGGTTGAATCCATGATCGTTTTTTTAGCTCACTTCGCCACCCCAGTTCAGACCCAGCCATATGCAAATCAGTCTTGACCCTGTGCCTTATGGGAACAGTCCAGCCCGAACTGCCAAGCCTGGTCAACCCTGGACCAGAAACAAGCATCCTGGGACCGGTTTCGGGGCATCACTACTCATCAGCCAGGCTTGCTTGAACCCAGTGACACAGTGAGACCGGTACCCAAATCAAGCTAGAATCTGCTTTTATCAATAGGTTCATGACCTACTACACTCCTGCGACACCAGGAACTATGGGCAGGGCCAAAGGAGGACTAGCTACACTGGTGCCCCTCACTTTTCCAGGTCGGATTATGTGGACGAACCTGGCCTCACCCCCCTACCAGATTATACATACAAACTGCAACAAAGCATATATATTATTGGTGAATTTTTATAATAATGTCTTTAATTATGCCATATTGAAATCACTGCATGAGGATACACAGCACAGCCTGAGTAAATATTACGGCAGTTACGTGATTATGTGGATGGGGGATTTCAATGCTAAACATTGTCCTGCGTCCCCAATGTCATGTGGCCGGCTAAGCACTGATGGGTAGCCCGTCACATATTTTGCCCACAATCCATATGGGGACGAACTCAACCTGTTGCTAATTATAAAATCTGGAATTAAAAATCCAGAATGATTCATTTATAACTAATCTACTCTCCATTTTTGTTAGTCAGCAGTACAGTTCATGATACAAAGCTAAAGCAAGTACCTGTAAGCTTCCTGATATTGGCAGCGCTTCGTGATGTCAAGGTCTTTCATTCCAGATTGTATCCAGTCCCAAGGCCCTGAGAAGAAACCCAAAACTGAGATGGGGCTCGAAACGCGTCGGTGTTAATTTCTACTGGGATAAAATAATAATTGAAAATTACTTTACTGTTGGGAGTGAGTTGTAAAAATCACCAGCCCCTGCAGGTTTGAAATGTGTATCCAGTAGGCAACAGCCATTGCAGTTAGAAATGAATAGTTGTAAGGAATAACCACCCACATGGCTGTTGCATTGAATTTTGACTGTATTTAACCTGAATGCAATCTCATTTATGTTGTACCTTGTAAAGAGTGTTTGTGTAAACTGTATGTTTTGCATATAGTGTATATAAATGTAAAGAATTGGTGACCATTAAGACCATTCGAATCAGCGAATGTCCTTAGTCTGTTGAAATCAATACAGCACCCTAAATGTGATGGTTGGGTATCTTTTTGTTTCTAAATTTTTTTTAAAATCAGCAGGTGACTGCTTTTTCCCCCCCTAATAAGGGGGTTATCATGAGCTAGGCGAAGGTGAATAAGGACTCTTTCTTCTCGAATTGAATTGTTGCATCTTATAGCGATCTTTTGATATGTCTGGAGGAGATTAAGGATGGGGAATTTTAGCAAATTAGTAGTTTCTGCAAAATTTGCTGAACCGCAGGGGAAAAATGCTCACTGTCACGCTGAACACTCACCACAACAAAAGCTTTGGGGTGGTTTGACACAAACTACATCAAAGCCCACAATCTTTTATTGTTGACACTCAAACCTGTGCCAAACGATATCTTGTAACATAGCAGACCCATAGTAGTTTCCGTTTACCGATCTGTTTTGCAGCTGGCGGCACATTTTGCCTTATCACATTATGTCGTTATTTCTCCCTATGCGCTTAGTACAGGTTGTTGTTATGCACATTCTGCATATATTTAATTATCATTGTAGGAACGCTCCTATGCAGTTCCTAGTTTTAAGTATGATGTATTTGTGCAATTGTACTTATATGATTTAAATTAAAATCGAAGAAAGATTTTGACTGGGCAAGACCTTCGAAGTGATCTAAAAAATCTCAAAATAAACAACATCTTAATTATTGGAAATAAAATGAAAACATGGTGCTTGGTTCCCGAATGGCAATCATAGAGAGGGAATCGGAATATAAATATCTAGGAGTCCTGATAGACAAAAAGGCTCTTTTAGCCAACAATACACCAAAATCAAAGCCTCTGTATTCCTCCATGCATTCTGCGTTCTGTCAAACCAACTTCACACAGTGGCATAGCAAGGTCAGGTGGTATCCGGTGCGGAAAATCTCTTGTCACCCCCAGCTTGACAAAATGGCAGGGCCCGTCCTTGCCCGTCATCGACAGGAAGAGACTGGACTGGGCAACCCCCTAAAAACATATTTGTGGTAGATGCTTTCAGGTACCACTTATTGCCTATTCAAATTGTGTATGCTGTAGAGTGCAGAGAAAGGGATACATAGTGATAATCTAACAATATATTGAGCTCATATCTCCTGTGTAACCCCGCTGACTAGCGTAGCTAATTACATCTTAATTTGTGATCATATTTGTGCTTTACTATGCCTGTTAAAGATACGAAAGGGAAAGCCTCCAAAGTTCAATATTCTGGAGCTATGGACCAATTTATCACTAAAGTAAATTCTGTTATTGACCAGGAAATCACGCTCCTGGAACGCCGCGTATCACAGGATCTCGCGGTGGCCAGGAGGTCTTCGTTGGGTCATATAGCCAATGTTTGTACCCCCGTTCAACATATTATTACAAGCCTCACAACGCCATGTTCTGATGCTGATGTATCGACTGTGGACTTGTTGCCTAGCGGAACAGTCGCAGTATCAGCGAGTGAACAGTCCATGGTTTCTGATTCACTGTTGAGCTCTCCTCGTCTGTTACCACCTACACACAGTGTAATCACAGAACCATGCACTAGACAATTGCGAGATAGGAATCCTGGGGCTGTCCCTAAAACTAAACATGGCTATACTCCCATAAATGGTGGTAAGGCCAAGAAAGGAAGTAAAAAAACAAAGCCTGTGAACCACTTGAGTAGTTCCAGATCGTCTAATGCCCATTTAGAGCAGCATATATTGGCCGCACCCGTCAATAAAAATGTACCTCCAGCCCTTCCTTTACCTGTTATGCAGGTTGCAAGTGGGGGGGCAAACGTCATAACTAGAGAGGAGGGAATGTGCCATGATTTGTCCAAAATTCTTGACACAATTAGATCTCTCCTTCGCCCTGTAGAGGATAGAATAAATAAGATCGAAGATCACCTATCCAGGATTGAATTAGGGCTCAGGGGTTTTATCGATTCCAGAAGTAATACTGGCCATCCTGGTGTTTGCAAACCATTGGATAACACTCGAGTAGAAATTGTTTCGGCTGCTCTCCAAAACTTGCCAGGATTGCCCATAACTCATCAGGATCTAACTACAACTAACAAATCTATAGCTGTGCCTGATTATGAGCAATCTGCCCAACGCAAAGCATTCCAACATAAGCACGATGCCAAGTCTTCTACTCCAGAGACATCAAGGGGAAAAATATTCCAAACTTACCACCTGAAGCTGCCCCATTTGTTGTTATCTTAACAGGGGTTCCCTTATTGGGCAAACATGAGGAGGTTGAATCCCCAATAACCTTGAGAAACAGGGTTGTGCACTGGCTTAATAAAAATAGACCACTCCCATTGCACAAAGCCTGTAAGATAACTATGGTTAGGAGGGCGCCATGGGTTGGCCATTTGACAAAAAACATAGAGGGGGATTGTATTCTAATAAACTTTGATGACCCCACTATAGTTGACTACATTTGCAACTGGAATGACTCTAAAATAGGTATGTCAATTAAGGCCTTTCCTCTGACTTATTTTTACCCCCCTGGCCATTTTGCCACTAAATTTGATGGATGGGAAATTGTGCATAGAAATGGGAGGGGCCCGCCACAAGGACAATGGCCTAGACGCCCCTTTTTCTTAGATCCTATTCCCTTGCAAAATCGGTTCAGCAGCCTGGAGTCTGTCGATTGACTGAGGGGCGATGGAACTACATTGGGTTGCTGTTCATCCGATGATATATACACCCATCTGAAGGTAACAGATGTCCATAATAGTCATATTACCAGTAGGGAAGAGATATCGGGGGTCAGATTAAGTGTTATATCTGGTATGCCGCATGAGGTGAAGCCAACTGTATTACTTTCGAGGAGCTCAGTCGAAGCAAGAAGTATTTCTGAGGAGGGTGTTGTTAAATCTAGAACTAGCCAAATAATACCCAAAAATGCTATATTACCAGAGGCAGGTCTTAACATCACGACATGGAATATAGCTGGCTTAAGTACAAAATTAAACACCCCTTTCTGGAATGATTTCATTGCACAAGGGTTCGACATTATATGTCTTCAAGAGACCTGGCATAAAGAAGCTATTTATGTGGAAGGCTATACCTCATATTGTGTACTGGCTGTGAACTCGACAGCAGGAAGGGCTAAAGCCGGACTATTAATTTTAGTATCAACTAAATTAACTCAGTTCAAACCTAACATTTATTATGAGGTGGCCCCTTATGCCCAGCTATTACGTCTGGAGCATGCCGTAGGTAAGGACTTAATTATTATTAATTATTATAATAACACCTTTGATGCACGCAGGGGTCCCATTGTTCATGAAATAGGTAGAGAAATAGACAAACTGCTGGCTGGTTCTAGGAACCAACCGATTTTACTTTGGGCAGGAGATTTTAATATACAGGCCTGCCCATATGCAAACCAAAGGATTTGTGGCTTTTTGGGGTAAATAGGTGATCATGTTGGCTCTTCACATATCCATCTCCCTCACGACGATTATGGAAACTCTCTTAATAATTTGATAGCTAAATTGGATTTAGAGTTACTCGACTGTTCCCTGAAAAAGGGCAATATTATATGCCCAACCTTTACAGGCAGAGGTGCCCACTCTAACATTGACCACATACTTCTCTCTTGCAACACTGCCTATACCGATTTATGGATAACAGAGCAAGCAGTAAGTGATCATAATAGTATTTCAGTAACTTTACTGATGTGGGGAAATGTACATTCAGATCCCACCAGCTCTGTTGGAGATATTGTTGCAGAGAGACCAAATGGGGCAAGAATTAAGTGGGCTAATGTTAATCCTGTTAAACTTCTGGGAGAAGTTATTATTAAATGTACATTAGAAATTGACTACTGCCTAAGTAATGAGACAGTACCCGCCATACTGCTTTCCAAATTTTATCAAATTAATACTGTTATCAAAGGCTTACTGACAGGTAGGAGTAGGCCATCAAAAAACAGGTCAGTTGGCTGGTTTGACAAAAATTGTATACAGGCTTTGTCGAGATTAAAAATTGCCCTGGATATCAAACCTAGGGATAATACTCTTATTAAAGCTGAACGCCATAACTATAAGACTTCTTTGAAAGTCCGTAAAAAAGAAATACAGGAGGAACTATGGCATAAACTAAATTTAGCTGCCAATACAAATAATAATGGCCTATTCTGGGAGACAATCAATTGCCCTTTCCTTAAGAATGATACCATTCCCGAACTAACATCTCATGTTAATTGCAATGATTGGATTGATCATTTTACTAATATTTTTAATCCTGATAGGTTGGTTTTAGATCTGTTAGTTAATCACAACTCTGTATGGCTATCGTTACCTTTATCCATTAGCCTGGATGAGGTTTATTTGGGGCTGATAAAAAGTAAAGGGGGGAAAGCCCCAGGCCCGGATGGTGTCCCCGTGGATTTATATAAACAGGAGATGGATCTTTGGGCACCTATTTTAACCCGTATTTTTAATGCCGCTATAGAAGGTAACCTTCCTTTGACCTGGGGACAATCCATTATTGTTCCCCTATTTAAGAAGGGGTCCAGGTCCGAGGCACGGAACTATCGCCCTATCTCCCTCCTGGACTCATCAATCAAAATTTTGAGTAGAATACTCCTTAACAGACTAGGGATATGGGCAGAAGAAAATAATATTTTATCACCAGTTCAATATGGGTTCAGGAGGGGAATGGGTACGATGGAGCAGTGCCTGAACCTTGACCTCATCATAAACAAATATGTTATGGTCAAAAAAGGTAATCTGTTTTTATGTTTTGCTGATCTCAGCAGTGCCTTCAATCTGGTCGAACACTCTATTTTATGGCCAATACTACTGGAAATGGGTGCCCCAATAGAAATTGTACATTTTTTGGCCAGACTATACGAAAGGCTCTCCTGTAAAGTACGTTTTGGGCCTGATGGGGAATCTACCCCCTTCTTTAGAGTGACTCGAGGCATCAGGCAGGGCTGTGTTTTGGCCCCTTTGCTTTTTTCTTTATTTGTTAATCAAATTGATTCAATCCTTAGGCAAGTTCCTGCTGATGCCCCCCGAGTAGATGGCGATCCCATCCCAATATTGTTATATGCGGATGACGCTGTCCTCTTGTCACGTACTCAAATTGGCCTCCAACGTTTAATTAGCTGCTTCTGCAGGTTTATTGACAAAAGGAAACTGCTAATTAATAAAGAAAAAACATATGTAATGACTTGCGGGAACAAGAAAGGTGCTAAAAGGACCTTCTTCCTGGACGAGAATAAAATCCAATCTGTGACTAGTTTTTGTTATCTTGGCGTCACATTCTCCGGTGATGGGAGATGGGATAATGAATGTGAAAATGTGCGCCTTAAAATGGAAAAGAATACTAACGGAGTGTTTAGATTTGCCTCCAAGCTTGGGAACAGTAGAATCAATGATATGATTTCAATTTATAAAGCCAGATGTATTCCTTCCGCTTTATATGGTGCTGGTGTGTGGGGGCACCATACCCTTTGTGGTAATCACATCCAACTTGACGAGAACTCATTTTTGAGGCGTCTATTGTGTACCCCCGCATCAGCTTCCACAGAACTAATTCATAGAGAGGTGGGGCTAGATTATATTGAAGATCTTGCAGTCCTTCGCCCTCTGACTTTATGGCGTTCCATCTGGTCCAAAACTGAAACCATATTTACCCAAAGAGTAATCAGAGATTGTCTAAGGCTGGACCACTGTTTGCATATTTCTTGGCTAAGACACATTTATTACTGGTTTAAGCTCCTTTTTAATCTAGATCCTTTTTTAATACCTGAGGAAGCTGCCAGTATATCTAAATTAGATCTCAAGATGTCTCTTTTACGTCATACAAGACAATCTAGAGACTCTGTTTGTCTTAAACAATGTACTTATGTTTTTTTTACCGTGAAAACAATTTAAGTGAAGGCTTCCAGCCATATTTGACTGAAGTTTTGTTCTTACCCGCCTAAGGCTTGGAATAGTACATCACCTTGTGTCCTTCCCCATCACTAGGCAGCATAGTAATACTTTATGCCCCTGTGATGATTTATCCAAACAGAGTTGTTGTCATTTTATGCTTTTTTGTAAATTTTATGTGTTTTTAAGACGACATTTTTTAAAACCCATCTTTTTAAAATATAATGTCCGGTCTACAAGGAGTGCAATGCAGTTAATGTTTAATCTGGAAAGTGCAGATATTTGTTTTTATATAGCTACTTATATTTTGAAATGTATGAGTGCCAGGAAATCCATTGTTATGTAATTTACTTGGCTTCTAGTAAGTTGTATTGTCACTCTACCAAGCATTATAAGTGACTCTTTGCACATGTCCAGAACTGCGAATTGCACTTTACCTTGCATATTTTGCACATTAACTGGCATGCTAGCTTTTAGGATATATAAATTTTAAGCCTATCAGAACTATTTTATCTGTTCTATATTGCTCATCCTATCATGCACTGACTTTTCTACGGGGATGGCAACATAATTAATCTTTCGGGGATAGTATAATAATTATTCTTGTTTTGTACCTAACTTTGTAACTGGTCTATATTCTGCCATTTTACAGTTTTATTGTATGATTGTTGTATGTCATTTTATGTTTGCTATGTGGCTGTATATACTTGCCGAATAAAGCATTACTTGAACTTGACAAAATGGCAAAAATGTGTTTAAGGGCCAGATGAATGGACACATTTTCCCATAGACACAGAATGGGTAAAACTGTATGATACATATGGCCCTAAAACACACATTTTTGCCATTTTGTCACCCCCCTCAGTGATGACACTTGTCACCCCCGGCTTGACAAAATGGCAGAAATATGTGTTTAAAACACATATTTTTGCCATTTTGTCACCCCCCCTCACTTCACTGCTCAAACATTACAACGATTTTAAACATCGTCTGAGCAAAATTCCAACTATTGGTCACGGCTCCGAAATCCTACTGGGAACAGACACAAAATACTTGGATACTATAATGTCAAATACATACAGGAGGATTTTCTGCCTCCTGTGCCACACCTCTCTTGCTCAAATATGCCTCGAATTCGGACTGGTCAACTAAACTATTGCTCAACGGGGGCTTTTTGAGGATGTGTTTTAAACTCTGGCAAGCACAACACAACACGCTGGGTCACCTGTTGTGGCAGAAAATAAAGTCCACAGGTGATAAGATTGTGCTTCGACACTTCCTGGAGAAAGCCATGTCAACCTTGCATAGAAGGAGCCTCATACTTTTAAGAGTCTCCTCAGGAAGAATATGCTTGATTTTTCCTTATTGAAGGACAAAAAACAAATTTGCAAATTGGGCCCATGCCTTGACAGTGATTCATAACCATACTTCACTCACGGTGCAGCTCTCCTGGGCATAAGCTATTCCTGGGCCCTAAAAATGAAATTGATGCAGTTACGATTCGGAGACCACCAAAATCCAACTTCTTACCAAAGTGGCCTAATAGAACCCTAGAAAGCGAAGTAAGCTTTGTGAGTGTGCTAGAGAATCCACTGAACACAAGGAGCCTGATTCACAAAGGAAAACTTATACCTGAAGTCTAAGTTTAGACCCGAAGCCTAACTTTAGACCTGAAGCCGAAACTTAGACTTCGGGTCTAAACTTAGACTTCGGGTCTAAGTTTATCTTTGTGAATAGGGCATTTGGTATGTACCTACCATGCATTGTTATATGAAAGAAGGTTCTGGCTAAAATAGTTTCTATCATACTGGACATTGGTTCATGAAGGAAGGCAGTAGTGGTATCTATGCAAGGAACCTATGCCATGCTAAGTGCCCTTTTTGTGAAGTTCTTGATCGTTGCTGGAAAGAAATTGAAACGTATGTGGGTAAATAAAGATTGAAACAGACTTTTTAGCACAACATTTTTAACTTTGTCTTTCTGTTATTTAAAAATTCTTGTTTTAAATGCAATGGTTTCAATAAACTAATCATTAATACATTTTGTAACTTTCTAAAACTAGTGATGCCATGAGACTAGTAGAACCAAGCCATTCAATGCTTTCACTAGGACTGTTGCAGTGCTGATGTTTTTCCAGAAGCCAGATGGCAAAGGATCTTAGAAAGAGTGGTCTTCTAAGTAAGAAGACAATGATAGATTAACCACATGTCTAGTAACTTTAGCAACAAAAAGGAGTAGAGACCTCTCACCGGGCGTGTACTGAGGCAGGTTTAAGCATCCACACTGGTCCCATGGTCCACGCCAGCTTCTGATACACTGGCACTAATTGATGACCTGGTGCTTACACTCATGTTGGACCCCAAACAGACACAAGTCCAAACTAGACAAATGTTGCGGTATGAAATAACTAAAGCAAAACTAGTTGTTATGATGCCTGATTCAAAACTTTTGTCTCTACCATGAAGTAACTATCATCAGAGATACCATTCTCTTTTTGGCTCTAACTTAGACCCTGTACCAGAAGAGGGAGCACCTCAGGATACTGATGGGGAGGGAGTTGGCTTGCTTTCCCCCTCATTATACTGCTGTATACTTTGACTTACAAAATGCAAGTGGGCTTGAAACCTCTGCTGAAACAGAACTTAGGTCACTGACAGAAGAAAGTGACTTGTTTGTGGTGGTAGCTCGGAGGACAGCTGAGGCACTAGAACTGCAGTTGCCCTCCAATAGTTCGAAGACAAATGTTCTGAAGGCGATTCTTCAACTTGGGCCTGCAACATTGGACCCATTACTCCTATTCAGTGATGCAGCACCCTCATGAATACCTTGATGGCTACGTGGTTGAAAGCATGTTCTTTACTGCCCGTTAGTTGACAAATAGTCGAGTGACACAGGCCTGCATCCAGGGATCTAGATTTCCTCACCAAGAACTCTACCCCACAAAGAGTTGTTATGCAGACTTCGACTAGCAAAGTGAATCCTTTTAATTTCCAACCAAGCCCCACAGAGAATCTAAAATGATTTATGCTTTTGGCAAACATATGTTGTCTTCTGCCAGCTTGGCACTATGCAGTCTGCTTGCCGGGCCGATATATGCATGACTCATAGGACATAGTCAGTGATATCTTGCCTGGTCTCGGGGCCTCCCCAGCTCAGACATTCCATGATGGGCAGGATGTGGTGAAAGTAAGGCATCAGCGCAGGCCTGTAAACAACAGACTTCATTGGTAGAACAGTTTGCACCGGTGAAGTACTTTGACGGCACGTACGGTTGAGGTTGACCTGGTTTGCTGATGATGTGCATAATGAACATGCGTTTGTTTGGGTCTAGACTCTTTGGAGAAAAGGCAGAGCCGATGCTGGAAAGTTTTAGAGACAGTTGGTCTAAAGAGCGCTCCTTGATGGCTACTGACTCCTGTGAAACAATTCCCCAATCGATTCCTCAAATGTAAGGGATATTCCAGGGGGATAGTCTTTAGACTATGCCAGCCTTTCGAGCCAGTGGTGCAGCAGTCCGCTCAGCATTTATGGACCTGTGGGCATAGCATCATCATACTTTGCACAAGAGAGTAGGAACACCAGTCCTCCAACTCCTCATCAGCCACTTCTACAACTACAGAGCCGCTTTAGTTTGGTCTCAGCGACTTATGTCCAACTGGTGGGAGGGCAGATTCATTATTTCCTCTGAGGTTGGAGATCCATCACGCACAACAGATGGGTCTTACAGATTGTTTAGAGGGGCTATGCCCTACCTTTCATTTTCTACCAACTCAACCTTCCAAACTACAATAAAGAATTCTGGAGGAGCAACTGCCGGAAATATATATTGTTCTCTCCAACAGTGCAATTGCATGGTATTGGACTCAGTAAAATGGGAAGGCTATTTTTTACGGGATCTTCCTCCTTCCAAAAAATTCAGTGGACTCAGTTTATGGAATCGGTTTAAACATTTATGCCAAATAAGAGAAATTGAGCTTTTACTAACTTAGGACAATTTCTGCTCTGACGTCTTTCTTGGCTGTGACACCGTAGTATACCACGTGACCAGCATTGCTGCTAATATTCTGTTGTAAATAAAGAACCTTGAGTTTGCTATGTGTTAAAACTTTCCTAGCTTTCAAATTATGTTTTTCAAGGACAGACTAACTGTCCCAGGCCTGCCATACAAGTTGACCCCGGAAGCCATTGCAGGAATAACGCCCATCTCCAAGCATGTGATACAACAGGGCATTCAGAAGGAGTTCATTAGAAGTCCATGCAATTCTCCAATGATGGCCTTGGAAAAAGCAACCAAATAAACCGGCGTATCAGGAAGGACCTAAGCACAATCAACCAAATCGTTGTTCCATGCTATCAAGTGGTACCGAACCGTGCCATAATCATGTCCCAGATTTCCCAAGAAGCAGACTAATTCATGGTCATTGACTTAGGCCAGGATTTTTTTCCATCCCCCTCCACAAAGATAGACAGTTTCTTGTTGCATTCAGATTCCAAGAGAAAACTCTTGTGTGGTATTGCACTCCTTAAGTGTATACTTAGACTCCTTCATATTTCAATCAGGTACTAAAGAAGAACTTAGAGACTCTGCAACTACCATGCAACTCTTCCTTAGTTGAGTATAATGATAACCTACTCATGGTATCAATACAAAAGAAGCTTGTAGGCAAGACACCATCACCCTGCTCAAACATCTTGCTGAGAACGGGTAAAGAGAAGTCGAGTATTGGAGACATCAAATGTAGAAGTGAGCTAAGAGAGTGTCCCATGAGCACATTGAAATGGTTCTCAAAATGAAGTTTCCAACCACACAGAGAGAAATGGCAATGTTCTTGGGCATAGTTGACTATTGGCAACAATAGATCCCAAATGTTTTCCTCATGGCGAAGCCCTTGCTGCGGCTGACATGCATAGATGTCAATGAACCGGTACCAGAGGATGGCTAGAGCATAGACGCATTCCAGGTGCTCAAAATGTATTCTGCAGTGTGCCCACTCTTGGTATGCCAGACTACATCATAGAGTTCATTCTCTTCTGCCATAAGTGTGAAGGGTGCACTTTATCTGTGTTGACGCAGACTCATGGAGATTTGAAACCCTTGTTGCATACCTTTCGGCAACCCTTAACTGTAGACGCCGCATTGCGTGGTTGTCTCAAAGCGGTTGCAGTGATCAGCCTGAACATTCAGCAAACTGAGTGCATTGTGATGGGTCACCCGCTCATTGTCATGGTGCCATATTCATTTGAAATTACCATGACCCATATGCATGCAGTATTTGACTAATAGCCACCTAACCTGCTATGAGAAGCTATGTTAACTGCAGATAATGTCTCTTTGAAAAGATGTAATTCATTGACCCTGCCACCTTGATGCCTACTCCTGATGAGGATGATGAGTGAGTTTGACTATAATTGTGTTAACGTAACAGAATTCTGCACAAAGCTGAGACCTGATGTACTAGATATGCCCTTTCTTGAATCTAGCCACACTTTGTTAATTGTTGGCTAATGCCTTAGAGACAGACGTGGTGTTTTAAGAGCAGCATACCACATATGTACCCTACGTGGAGTTGTAGAAACTTCCTACCTCTGCCATGTGACTTCTGCATAAGTAGCTCAACTGATTATCCTTATCAGAGTCTGTTGTAACTCTGAAGGTTCTCGTGTTACCATTTACACTGACAGCCAGGACGGATTCAGCATTGTGCAGGATTTTGGCCAGCTATAGTCACAGAGAGGATTTCTGACTTCCGCTAGTTCGCCCATTAAAACCAGTCTGTATGTTCTGAATTTGTTGAATGCACTTCAGCTGGTGAAGGAAATAGCAGTAGTTAAATGTGCTGCACACAAGAGTGCTATGATTTCATCACAAGAGACAAACGATATGTAGACAAGATAGCTCGTTAATGTGCTCTTGAGTCCAGCACATTCCATTTGGATGAGCCATATACACTATTGAAGGAGCGGCAGTCTCAAATATGCTTCTGGACACAGTACAAACATTTAATGACGCAGAATGTGGGAAAGAAGATTGTAGTGACTAAGAGTCACATCGGAAAATAAGATGGTTCCTTCAACAGGTTGCGGAAAACTTTCTTGGAGATGCCTCAGAGTAATCAACTGAGGTATATATTGGTCATTGTGTGTTTATTTTCCTGTTGGATTGAGGTCTATCCCGCCAGATGTGACAATCTGACAGTTACCAAAGTAATGTTGCAGGAGTTGATTCCAAGATTTGGGATACAAGTACATCTTGAATCAGATCAAGGAAGTCGTTTCAGAAATATAATAATGTAGGTATTATGCATGACTCTAGGGATTGATCAAAGATTTCACTGCAGATTGGAAGCATCAGGTAGTAGAGTGGTAGTAGAGAGGGTAAATGGGATGATCAAAGCAAAACTGGCCAAAGCTTGTGCCTCAACATCTCTAAAATGGCCCAATGCACTTCCCTTGCACTCCATGCAGGAGAACCAGATTATGAGGTGTTGATGGGAAGAGCAACGGGAATCCCTTCTGTTCCAGCTGTTGCTCTTGTTAATATAACAGGTGACATGGTTCTTACGTATTGCAAGGGATTGGCTGATGTGGTCCATTCTATCTCTCATCAGGTTGACATTGCAACTCCAGCAGAGCAAGAAGCTCTGTGCATTTATTTGCACCCTGGTGATTGGGTTAATGTGAAGAAACGTGCGTAGGTTATGCCTAGAGGAATGCTGGAGTGGTCTCTCCCAGATTATACTAATGACCAACACTGCTGTGAGGTGTTTTGGATTGCCGAACTGGATACATGCTCCCATACCAAGAGGGTGAGATGAGGTATAAGAGCCAACATCTGCTAACTCATTGAGTCTGCCTAAGTTTGAAGTTTGAGGCAACCGAAGGGGAAAAGGAAGATCAGTCTGAAACTTCTCAACAATCCACAGTAGAGCAGCAGATTCTGTAAGTATGGGATAGTAGTGCAGGTTCCTTAATTGCAACTGCCATCCATGGCTCCAGGTTGTAGATGAGCATCTGCAGAGAGAACTAGGATTCATGGAGAGAGTCAACAGATCTGCCTGGGACAAGTACCTAAGGGAGTGAGAGGGTAGTTGACAGAGAAGGCTCTGCCTCAGAAAAACAAAACAAACTCTGCAGGGCCGGAGACCACAAGTACTTCAAGAGAGCGAGTGCAAATGGAGGAAGGATGGCCATGGACCAAGAACAGACAAAAAAGATTGTTGACCAAGATTAAGAGACCAGAAACAATTAGAGAAGTCAGTGAGGTCGAAGAACAAGAACCCCAAGAACTGCAAAGCATCAGTGATGAGCAGTTAGACTTAATTGTCTCTAACAACCCAAGAGAGAGTGAAAAGCAAATTACAAGTGTTCAGATCCTGACTGGACGTATCTTGCAAAGATTGACATTGAATCTGATGACTGTCTGACAGACGTTGACAGCACACCATGAGATGAAACAGTAAATGGAAGGGTTCAACTTAAACAGACATTGTTGACAGATCTGATGAGAGCGAACATGGTGCAGCAATGCTGCAAAATCATTATAGTAGTATTGGTAATTGCTGTAGCTATATCTATTGGGTGGATATTAGATGTCTTTCTGTTGGAAGGAAATGTTTTATCCCTGCAACATAACCAGACTTGTCACCCTGTATTAATTAAGAAATGCATGTAGGTAGAATGTCTATTTTCAAATGCTTGCTGAATATTTCAAAATGATGGAAATTGAAGATTGCTTTGTTTTTTCCTATCTTCCAATCTCCACAGCCGATGGCTCAGCCTATTGCCACCTTTTGTTATCTTATGCCTTCTCTTGTAGCATATTTCATAATCTGTTTCATCAACAGCACTCAATTAAACAGTTTTATACAAACTGTGAATGTCCCTTAGAGAGAGTACCTTTTGTGAAAGGATTGACTATGTATGCAACGAAGCATGTTTATCACTTTCCCAAAGCCTTTAAACAAAAGGATCATTGTGAGCATTTGATTACATTATTTACCCCTTTAACAAACTCAAACACTACTAGTAATAGCATGCATGATCTAACCTGCAAAATTAACATGGATGAGAGAAATTTTGTCGATTAATTAAATGAAGGAATAAGACTAGATGAAGAAAGGGGATATGAGTGAATCAAGCAGGAAGAGACTGAATGGAAAGGAAAGGGAAAACTAGAAGATCCACACCCAAGATTGAACGTTGACATTGTGAATAAGGAAACCTTGCGTATGGTCCAAAGACAACAGGGGGATGAGACAGTAGAAGAGGTAGGATGGAGTGGATGTGAATACAGCTTTGTGGCAAAGAAGGGAGTGTTTTCTGAGGTTGAGGTAAGTATTAAGGGTATATATTATGTACGTCTTAAGTCAGCTTATTTCCAGCTACTGTACAATTGGGTGGGTAGTTGCTATGCAGTCTTAGTTTTCCCTAGAATCTATCACACGGAAAACGCAAACCCATAACTTGACACTTACCTGAGATGAAGCAGACATCGTTTTAAGCAAATAAGTGACATTTTTGGAGCCCAATACCTTCAGTGGGTGTGGTTTTAAATGATGTTAAGATTAGAAACCTGTCAACACTAGTAGATAGACTTGCTGCAAATACTGCAGGTGCTCTAACAGTGAATAACAAGAAACTGCATTCAATGAGAGCTATGATCTTACAAAACCTCCTTGCTTTAGATATACTGCTTACAAAAGAATGCATAGTTTGCAAAGCAATTCATGGGAGAGAATGCTGTGCTTACGTTCCCAGAAGACATATTCAGATGAACGGCTATGTTGCAAACATTAAGAATATTACTCATGGACTAGCTGAACTAGGAGAGACGGGTGCCATATTTGAATCCATTGAACAGGGATTTGCTAAGATAGGTGAATGGTTAGGAAGCATAGGAGGAGGGATACTAAAACTGCTTTTGAGTCTTCTTATTGTCATTCTAATTGATGCTGCATGTGTGCTTTTCTTCCTAAAACTTTGTAAAATAATTGTATCAAATGGTGGGACAAACTGTGGGAGAAAGAAGCTGTCAGCAATGAGCAGAAGAAAAAGTGACAGAGCGGATGTCAGAGTTGAGGAGATGCAGAGTGAACTTTATGATATGATGAAGGAGTAGGAAAGATCTAAGCAGAAGAACCCCTGAATGATGACTATTATTTTGTAATGAATACATTCGAGAAATGTGAATATTTAGAAATCATCATAGGAGGGGTGAGGTGCCAGAAACACTGACCATTTACATGCTAAGTTTTTGGATGTTTTGTTGTTTATTGATTCTGCAGCACAGCAAGGCCTTACGTCAGGCACTCTAGAAGGTTATTTGTTGGCACTGATAGCCTTTCTACATTTGCCGGACTAGCCGTCCTTGTTTAAATCACCACTTGTGATATGGTATATTTAAGGTTTGACACACCTGTCCCTTCTTAAACCATTTGTGATGCCCCAGTGAGACCTTTGGTCGGTCTTGAGATTTCTTAAGTGCACACCCTTCAAACCCATGCATAGCTGCTTTTGATCCTGATAACTATAGTCTTGATTGTGATTACGTCAGCTTGACATAAGAGTGGACTGCAGGCACTTTCACTGCAACTGCTCTATACCACTTCTTTCCAGACAAACTGGTGCTGATGATTAGGGTGGCATTTTTACCGAAGTTTGTGACTCTTCCAGATTGGGCAATTGATCACTACCAGCGTTCTTTGCTTCCTCTAACCCCTTGAAAGAGGAGCAAGGGCTCCATCAGGTGGAGCACAAAAGTGATTTAAGTTATAATATCAATCGTGCTGAAGCCCACCGAATGGTCGATCAACTCTTTGTGGTGTTTTATCTAACGATGAAAGGCAAGGCTATGCAGAAGAGGACCCTGTCGAGATGCATAGTAGTCTGCATCAAGATCTGCTTTACACAGGCCAAGACATTCTATCAATGAGGGTCTGAGAGCCCAATCCACCAGGGCCAAGGCTGCTATTATGGAGTTGGCCCAAAGGGTGTCTGTCCTTGACATCTGCCAGGCTGTGACGTGGGTGTCAGTACATATGCTCAGAAAGCACTGCGACACTGACCACCACAGCAGATGGGAAGGGCACTTTGCCTGCTCAGTTCTGCAGGACGTTTTGATCTGAGTCCACTCCACAGACCCTCTATTTATGAGAAATACTACTATGGTCTCTTTTTTAAAAGTAAGGAATCTACACATCAGAAGACAGAAGAACAAGGTACTTATCTTTGGTCTTGTTCTTTCCAGTGCATATTCTAGCTAACCACAGATTCTTCACTGCCCTCCCACTTCCCCATTCTGTGGAGTGATCTCTAATGAAAAAGCCTTCAGAATGTGAAAATATGGTAACAAAAGTAATGCATAGAGCATGAAGGCAGCTACCGTACGTCCAAAAGGAAATCACTCCTGATTTCCCTTCTAGTTAAGTTAAATACATTTTTCAGCAAATTAAATGGCAGCATTTTCTTCTATTGCTAGAACAACAGTGCACTCAAAAATACTTAACTGTATGATTTGAAACACATTTTTATAAAAATACAAAACATCAAAATTCAATAAAAAAAGCAATGGCTAAAAATTTGTTATAGTTAGGAAAACTTTTGTATTCTCTCTATATAAACCACATTTAAACTATACAAAAATTAGGAATTCTAAACATATACTTGTACCTATAATTTATACTTTATGCAGCACCTTCAAATTATTATAACTTGTACACCTTCATACACAGTGCATTGAACTCGGGAGCTAAGCTACATTAACCGTAACTCGCACCTTCTCTATGCTCTGCTTATACCCTTTCATATTACTTCTACCATTTAAGATAGTAGCATTTACAACACATATGATATCGCAAATCATATAATTTGTGAGAACACAGTGCATGATAGAGTTATAGTTAATGTTATTTGGTTACTGAGTTCAATACACTGTGTATGGAGGTGTGTGAGTAATAAGGTTGAAGGTGTTGTGTGAATTATAAATTAAAAGCATACTTTAGAATTTCAAATTTTTGTGTAGTTTGAGTTTGAATTGTATATAAAGAATAAATAAAGTTCTAGTAATTTAAAGATGGTGTGTAAATTATAAATTTAAAGTAGAATGACAACTTGTAATGTTTGTGTAGTTTAAGTTTGGTTTGCCTATAAAGAATAGATAACGTTTTAGTAATTTAAAGGTGGTGCGTAAATTATAAATTTAAAGTTTTCCTAACTATAACAAAGGTTTAACCTGTGTTTTTTATAATTGGAAATATATATATATATATATATATATATATATATATATATATATATATATATATATATATATATATATATTCACTGTAAAAAAACAAAGTTTACAGGGACATTATAGTTAGGAAATAGAATGAAAAAACCTCAGACATTCACTGAAAACAACAAAGGTTACAGGGACGTTCTAGTTAGGCTCACATTTGACTCATACATAACCAGAGAAATTCAGCAGTTATAGTTAGCTTAGCTAACTATAACTTATGCCCCGCAATACACTGCTTATGACCTCACATATTACATCACATGACATGGTCAGTGACGTCGCTGATGACATTTCAAATGGCATCATGCATGACATCACTGATGACATCTTAATGGCATCACCGATGACATCATCCAATGATTGTAGGTGTTTTCTAAAAGTTACTGACTGTTAAACATATAAACAAAGGTAAGTGAGTGGCTGTGGGAGTGCCTTTATGGGTGAGTGAGTGAGCGTGAAAGTTGTGTATAGAAGAATGAGTGGAGATGTGAGTGGGTGTTTTAGGTTTGTATGGGTGAGTGAGTGGGTGTGTCAATGGGTGTATAAGTAATTAAGTGGCTGTCTGAGTATCTGTATGGGTGAGTGTGTGGGTGTGTCAGTGTCTGTAAATGGTGAATGAGAGGGTGCATGAGTGACTGTATGGGTGACTGAGCAGGCATATAAGTGTCTGTATGGGTAAGTGACCGGGTACATGAGCAGCTGTATGGGTGCATGAATGGGAGTGTAAGTAGGTGTATGGGTGGGTGAATGTGAGAGGTTGTATGATAGAGTAAGTGCTTGTCTCAGTGACTGTATGGGTGAGTGAGTACACGTGTATGAGTAAGAGAGTAGATGTGTGAGTAACTGTATGGGCGAGTGAATAACTGTATGGGTGAGTGAGTAGGTGTGTGAGTAGCTGTATGGGTGGCTGATCCAGTGTGTTAGTGGCTGTATGGGTGTTTGAATAGGTATGTAAGTGTCTGTATGAATGAATGTGTGAGTGGCTGTATTGGTCAGTGAGTAGGTGCATGAGTGGCTGTATAAGAGAGTTAGTGGTTGCATTAGTGGCTGTATGGGTGAGTTGATGTGTGAATGGCTCTATGGATCAGTGAGTAGGTGTGTGAGTGATGGCATGGGTCTGTGAATGTGTATGTCAGTGGTTTTGTGGGAGTGGTGTATGAGCTGTTGTATGGGGTGTAATTCAGTGTGTGGGTGGTTCAGTGAATGATATCCTCAGTGCTATCATTTGGGATGACATCAATGGTGTCACTGACCATGTTATGAGTGATGTAATATGTGAGGTCATAAATAGTACATTGTGGGGGCATAAGTTATAGTTAGCTCAGCAAACTATAACTGCTGAATTTCTCTGGTTTTGTACGAATGAAATGTGAGCCTTACTATAACGTCCCTGTAACCTTTGTTTTCTTCAGTCAATTTCTAAGGATTTTTAATTCTATTTCCTAACTATAATGTCCCTGTAACCTTTGTTTTTTTCAGTGAACTTCTAAGGTTTTTAAAATTGTATTTCCTAACTATAACCTGTTGAGGTTTAATTTCAGTGAAATGAACATTGTGCCAGTATTAATCCTGTCCTGCGTATTCATCCACAAAGATGCCACCATTTTCTGCAACACCTCTACCCTACTGGAGTACTTTCTACTGGCGAATTAGTAAGTTTGATCCCGCTCGGTAAATGTATAGTGCGTCTCGTACACTACAACTGTATAAAGAATGCCAATGAATTGTCTCCAGTGGCCTTGTGTGTATGTTACATTGCCAATGTGATTGTTACTCAAGCATCTTCAACAGATAACTTTACAAGGTGGAACTGCAGAAAAAAACACTTGGATTATTTGTACTTTAAAGAAGTGAGTGCTTCTTTGGTGGAGATGCGATTGTATTCCTAGGCATCAAGACCCATCTCCAAAATCGGCGGGAAACACGCTCGAGGGCCTTATAGTAAGCTGCTCATCATCCTGGGAAAAGGGCAGGAAGATGTTATATACTGCTAATGTATAAGGGGGGTGACCAAATGGGCTGGGCTTCTTGGCAAGTTTACATACTTCTAGTATTTCAAAGTTTAGAACAGGATCTCTGGTCTCAGCAGCCGATGACAAGAAAGAACCTCCTCATCACAGACACTACGTGAGATATTGCGCTTGAGAAAAGCAAGGATGCAAACACCTCCATCACAGATTACAGATAACTTTTCACGGTGGAAATGCAGAGAAAACACACTTGAATGATTTATACTTTACTGAAGTAAGTGCTTCTTTGTTTGGTGGAGATGTGATCACATTCCTAGGCATCAAAACCCCATCTCCATAATTGCAGGGAAATGCGTTTCAGGGACCTATTTTTTTAATAGGAGAGGGGGGCCACGTGACGTACCTCCCCTGGCTGATTTCGACCCTGGGGTCCCCATTCCCGGGGCCCAACCTTTTATTTTATTCATTTTTATAAGGGGAAGGGGGCTTGTGGCCCCCTCGCCGGGCCGATTTCTGTTCTGGGTACCCCATTCACCAGGGCCCAGGCATTAACAAATGGGGGAGGGGTGCCCCACTCCTCTGGCCAATTTTGGCTCTAGGTATCCCATGCACCTAGGGAGCAATGGGACCTCAGGGGGAGCCCTAAGACCCCTGTGATCCCAGCCGACCAACAGCCTCCTGCGGGAGCCGGCATTGCTCTTGCACGTAGGGAGCTGCTGGAAATGCAGCTACCTGCATGAGGGAGCAATGTTTTAATCTTTTTCCCTGCACGCATATTTGTGTGCAGGGACACACATGAAAACCCCGCTTTCTGAAAGCCGGAGCGGTTTGACAGCTCTCACTTGCAAAAAACAGAGTTATGTTTGCTTTTGCTTGGTGGGAGGTGTCAGCTCCCACCAAGCTTAAGCAAACCGCTGACTCCAGAGGGTGGGCACCTCAGGAGGTAGCAGGAGTCGGAACTAGGTGTGATGGTCCCCAGGGCCATCCATGACTCCACAAGAGGGGCCACATGGCCCCCCTCTATTTTAGTACTTAGCCTCGGGGAGATGGTGGTCCCACTTTCCAAGTCCAACAAGAATCAATGAGGTGTGAGGCACAGAGCCATAATTGATTTGCATATGGCTGGGTCCTCACGGGGTGACAAGTTGATCAAAAGAACAATGGATTTAACCCCGATTTCTTGACTGGGGTGAATGTTTGATTTGTTCAGCATTCCGTCCATCATTTGTTTGCGCAGCATTTTTCGCTATAAGTGGGATGGGTATGCCCACACGTGGGTCCCTTGTTCGCTGTGCCACTGGATTAAAGCTAGCCTGGCTGATGAGGGGTGATACCCAGCCACCAGACTCAGGATGCTTGTTTCCGGTCCAGGGAGGACCTGGTTTAGCAGTTCAGGCTGGACTGTTCCCATTGAGTAGCGGGGTCAAAACTAATTTGCATGTGGCTGGGTCCAAACTGGGTTGCATGGTGAGCAAAAGAATGATGGATTCAACCCAGGTGAATGTTTGATTTGCTCAGCATTTGGTCCATCATTTGTTTGTGCAGCATATTTTTACATTGGAAATTGTATTTTTAATTATTCTTTAAAATGATTTTATATAATTCGTATTTTTTAAATGGGTTGATTGGTATCTTGTGGTATTGAATTTGGTTTGGTTTTATTTTTTTTATGATTTAATTAATTATATTTGTTAGATTTTAAAATATTTGTTGCTTTGTAAATAATTACTTATAATACACTTTTTTTTAAACGTGTGTTTCTTTTATTGGTGAATTTGACATATATTGTTTATTGCATGTATCTTTAACATATGTTTTGTTGAATATTTTTACATATTTATAAAAAATATTCAAAAAATTAATTCAATTAAAAAAACAATATTATTTTTAATGATTTTTATCTTTTAACTCTTAACAAAGGATATTAAGGGGCAATTATAATAGTTGGGTGTACTGAATGTGCTCACTAAATATATGCCCTCTCTCAAAAAACTGTTAGAATGTATTAGTAAATCTAACTTCCTCATTGTATGCACTGTCCTCAATATTTTTAGTCTGGAACTAGAAAAAATTATCTGACCCCCTCTCCCCACTCCCACATGTATGCACTTTACCCAGTGTTTATTGGTCTGGAGTTAGAATAATAAATCACTATCACCTTCAAAGTATGGACTTTCTCCAAAGTTTGTGGACCGGAGTTAGAATGGTAGATGTGATCCTCTCCCAATATATGCCCTTTCTCCAATGTTTGTCATTTGGGAGTTAGAATAGTAAATCTGCTCCTTCATGCCCCATCCCAATGCATGTTCTTTTCCCACTGTTTTTGATAAAAGAAGACATACAAAAAAGAGATCCGAAAAGGTACACACAGTTATCAAGTAAAACAATATGTAAGCAGATAAGCATTATATATTATAAATAAGCATCAACTAATATGTTATAAAGTACCTATAAAACAACAATCCTATCACTATAAAAGAAATGGAAAGGACAAAATCATAATTCTATATCTGTAAATGTATAGAGCTACTAATTTAAGTGGCAAGCTTAACCATAGAAAGTTTATACTATACTAACACTTACTAACGATGATTCAAACCTAAATAATCATCATTTGGTTACCAAATATTTTGATAATTCAGAGTTTTATGAATGATACCAGATAACGTCAAATTAGCACCTCTTCTAGTAAAAATTATCCAAGCCCACCACGCATGAACTGATAATATTGAGGTATCTTTCCAATTAGTAGTAACTGATTTTACAGCTGCGGATCTTAAGAAATCAAAATGTTTGTTGTTCAGCAGAGACATTTTAGTGGAGAGTGAAGAGGATTTACAAATAACTTTAGTATACAATTAAGTATCTGTGACATTCAATATATGAGTAATTATCTGCCAAACTTCATCCCAGAACTTCTTAACAATATGACAATCATATAACATATCTCTTAACAAACCCATATTAAAAGAACAGTTCCAACAAGCAGAAGAATTTAAACGTTTTGCATTATATAATTTTAAGGGGGTCCATAGACAATAAAAAAGTATATAAGAAATTAGTTTGATATAAAGCTACAGGCAACCAACCCGAGACAGAATTCAACCAAATCTTCCTCCATATATCCAAAGATAAAGACAGATCGAATTCTTTATTCCAAAACGTAGAAAGAAAATTGATATTACCCCATCAGAATTATTAAATTTTGTTTTATGTAACACTGACACTACATGGGTTGATAATGCTATTGTTTGGAGATATAATTCTAAATCAGAAGAAGCAACTGAAGGAAAGTCATTCGGGAATGAATCAAGAATAGAGTTACATAGCAATTCATATTTAAAAATATCTGACGGTTGCAAATTAAATCTTTGTTGTAATTCATCAAAATTTAAAAAGGCATTATTATAATAAATATCCTTTAAATAAAAAATACCAGCTCTTATCCATGAAAGCCAAAAATGTGTGTGGCAAGCTTATTTTAATGCTGGATTATGCCACAACATACATTTTAATGTATGTGAAATAGAGCACTGGCAAACAGAATCCAAGTCATGTAATATCAATTTTGTAGATTTCAACATTACTGAATTATTTAACAAAGCAGAAGAATTGGACATTGTGAGTAAAGCTGATAAAGTAAACAGTGATATTAAATTTTGTTCAATTCAAAGCCATGAAGGTGTAGTATTAGGTTCTATATGCTGAAATCACAAAATACTTTTTTTTTTAAATAAAAGCTTTATGATGCACAAGTAAATCCGGTAAACCAAACCCACCATTGTTTTTGGACAATTTCAGTTTTTTTATAACTTAACCGAGGAGATTTGTTATTCCAAATAAATTTAGGAAAATATTTGCCAATGGTCATATAACATTTGAGAGGGAGTTGAATAGGTATCATTGAAAAAAAATAAAAAAGGTATTGGAGCCATAATGATTTTAATTGCATCTATACTTCCCCACCAAGATAAATGCAAGGAGGACTATTTTTTCAATTTTTCCTTAATATAAGCCAAAGTAGAATCAAAATTCAATGACCAAGATTGTTTTATGTTGTCAGCAAATAATATGTCTAGACATTTAGGGTATCTTTTTGCCAAACAATTTCTTTATTGGTAAACATATCGGACGAACAATGAATATTTAAAGGAAAGAATTCTGTTTTGTTAGTGTTAAGCTTATGACCTGAAATCTTAGAATACATATCAATTAAACTCAATAATGGAAGGATGGCAGATTCTGGATTAGCAATATATAAGAGAATATCATCAGCATATGCTGATGTTTTAATAGGGACTTTGTTTATCTGAAGGCCTTCAATTTCTATACAAGTTCTAATAGCAATTAATAGAGGTTCAATTGCAAGAAGAAAAAGTACAGGAGATAATGGGCAACCTTGCCTAGTTCCCCTAAAAGAAAAAGTTATGGGAAAGTCGACCATTAATAAAACGTTTGGCAGACGGGCTAGAGTATAAAGCTGAAATCATATGAACAAACAATGTACCAAAATTGAAAGCAGACAAGGTGCTAAAAAGGTATTGCCAATGTATTTTATCAAAAGCCTTTTCTGCATCTCATGCTAGAACTCCTGCTGGAAACGGCAGTAATGATCCAGCATCAATTGCATGAAATAATAATCTAGTAATATTTGTTGAATGCTTATTTTTCATAAAGCCAGACGTAATGCCACATGTATAATATGAGGAAGCACAATAGCTAATCTAGTTGCAATAATATTAGCATAAAGTTTACAATCTTGATTTATTAAAGAAATAGGGCGATAATTTGTAACAAGAGAAGGGTCTTTATCCAGTTTAGGGAGGACTATAATCAACACTTCAGTGAACGACCCTGAAGTAGAACCATACTACTAAAATAAGAAAACAACAAAAGCAAATGTGATGAAAGGTGAGGTGAAAATTCCTTACAAAATTCCACCGGAATACCACCTGCACCTGGAGATTTGTTTAATTTCAGCGATTTAATTGCTGAAAGTATTTCATCTAAAGTAATTGGAAGATCCAATTTAATTCTATGTGCTTGTGAAATGTTTAGGTAAACTGCATCCTTCCAAAAATGTATCAATATATCATTAGGAGGTGGTTTATTATATAAATCGGAATAATATTTAAGGAAGTCATTAATTATCTCTTCAAGAGATAAAGCAATTGAACCATTTGGAGTGTGAATAGCATTAATTTGCTTTTTATAGTTTTTTTATACGTAGATAGTTAGACAGAAGTCTACCAGATCTATTGGCACTAAAACAAAATTTTGCTTTGTTGTTAGCGATTTGTATGCCTGCTCTATTGCTTAAAATAGTGTTCAATTCATAACAAAGTTTCTGCTATTGTACCTTATATTTGAAGTGATTAGAAGTAATATATAGACGTTCATATTTAGTTATTTGTTCATCCAAATCTTTTATTATAGTATTAAAATATTTATTTTCAAGTGTCATAATGGAAATAGTTGCTCCCCTGATATAAGCTTTAAATGCGCCCCATCTATTAATGATTGACGTAGGACCTTCAGGATTCAATGAAAAATACTCATGAATTGCAGACAAAAGCTTTGGCTTATTTTTGTCATTAAGAAAACTATTAGTATTGTTGCGCCAATGACCTTGACCATGCTGATGGGAGTTGAAACATAACATGCATGATATGAGAGCATGGTCATAAATATCTATATTCTGAATAGTGGTATTAAAAATTTAGTATATTAGACTACAAAATATGAAAAAATAATCAAGTTGAGAATAAGAATTATGCGGATTAGAAAAAAAAGTAAACTGTTTGTCTGTAGGGTTATGTAGATGCCAAACATCTACCATTTTGGCAGTTTTAAAGAAGGATTTGAGAGTGGCAAAAGCTTTTGGAGGACGGTATTTGCTTTGGGAGATTCTATCCAGCAATGGATCAGAAAAAAGATTAAAATCCCATCCAATAATCAGAGGAACATTACCCAATTTTAGTACTGCTGAAGTAAATCGGGACCAAAATCCAGGATCATCGTTTGTGGGTCCATATACACTAATTAGGTATAAAACCTTATTGTCAATTTTAATATTGGCTATAATGAAATGACTATCAGGATCAGATTATTTGTGCAAAATCTGAACATTACATTTTTTTGCGAAAAGAATAGCAACTCCATTTTTCCTATTAACCCCTTCGCTGCTAGGCCTTTCCAACCCCCCTGTGCTAAGCCTTTTTTTGGCTATTTGGGGTAGTGCGCGCTTAGGCCTCTGTAACTTTTTGACAACATAAGGTATCCACGCCAAATTTGCGTCCTTTTCTTCCAACATCATGAGGATTGTAAAGGTACCCAGGGTTTGTGGATTCCCCTGGAGGGGTCCCAGAAATTAGCCAAAATACAGCAACATTTTGTTTTTTTGGGGAAAAATGGGAAAAACGGGCTGTAAATGAAAGTGTCTGGGTTTTTCTCTGCAAATGGTATCAAAAAAGGGTTTGTGGGGCTGAAATCACCACTTTCCCAGCTTTTAAGGAATGACAGACTTTTGTCAGAAAACCAACATTTTTTACACAGTTTTGGCATTTTTCTGGGACATAGCCTATTTTTTGTGCTTTCAACCTCCTTCCAGTTAATGGTAGAAATGGGTGTGAAAGCAATAATGGATCCTAGCAAGCTATACATTTTAGAAAAGTAGATACAATTCTGAATTCAGCAAGGGGTCATTTGTGTAGATCCATCAAGGTTTCTTTATAGAAATTAATAGTTAAATAAAGGAAAATTCGAAAATTAGTTGAAAAAAACAGACTTTTGTGTCAACATTTTCACCTGTAACTTCTTCAAATTATGACAGCTCTTTGAAAGCAATATACCGTTATATCCGCATGACCTTCCTGGTTGTGGGGATATATAGGACTTATGGTACCTCACTTGTGTGGGTCGGCCTAGTGCCCGCGACAGGAAACGGCGCAAAACGCAACGTGGTCACACCTCAATTTCGCAGTGAAAAATGACCCTTTTTTGGCACAGTGCCTAGCTGTAGTTTGTGAACCCTAGCTCTGCCGGCACCTAGGGAAACCTAGCAAACCTATACATTTTTGAAAACTAGACACCCAGGGGAATCCAGGATGGGGTGACTTGACTGCCTCCCACCAGGGTCTGTTACCCAGAATCCCTTGCAAACCTGAAATATTGTCAAATAAAACACATTTTCCCCACATTTCTGTGGTGGAATGTTCTGGAATCTGCGTGGATCCACAAATTTTCACCCACCCCACGTTCCCCAAAGTCTTACGAGAAAAATGGGACCTCACTTGTGTGGGTCGGCCTATTGCCCGCGACAGGAAACGGAGCAAAACGCAACGTGGTCACAGCTCAATTTCGCAGTGAAAAATGACCCTTTTTTGGCAAAGTGCCTAGCTGTAGTTTGTGAACCCTAGCTCTGCCGGCACGTAGGGAAACCTACCAAAGCCACACATTTCTGAAACCTAGACACCCGGGGGAATCCAGGGAGGTATGGCTTGCGTTGATCTCCCAGCGTTTCCTTACCCAGAATCCCCTGCAAACCTCAATTTTAGCTGAAAAAAACACTTTTTTCACACATTTTTGTGTGGGAAAGTTGTGGCATCACCGAGCTCACACAAATTTCCCACCACCCAGCGTTCCCCCAGGTCTCCCAATAAAAATGGTGCCTCACTTGTGTGGGAGGCCCAAGTACCCATGACAGGCAAGGGCCCAAAACGTAGTTAGGCGACATCAAAATTGCCCATCTCAAAACTACCTGGTTTTGCAAGGGGGGTCACCTGGGTTTTTGGCCCCGTGCTCGGCGGCCATCTAGGGAAACCTACCAAACCCACACATTTCTGAAAAATAGACACCCGGGGACTTCTAGGGAGGTATGGTTTGCGTGGATCCCCCGTTTCCTTACCCGGAATCCCCTGAAAACCTCAATTTTAGCTGAAAAAATCACTTTTTTACACATTTTTGTGTGGGAAAGTTGCATCACTGGGCTCACACACATTTCCCACCACCTAGCGTTCCCCCAGGTCTCCCAATAAAAATGGTTCCTCACTTGTGTGGGAGGCCCAAGTAGTGAGGCGACATCAACATTGCCTATCTAAAACGCTGGGTGGTGGGAAATTTGTGTGAGCCCGGTGATGCCACAACTTTCCTACACAAAAATGTGTGAAAAATGTGATTTTTTTCAGCTAAAATTGAGGTTTGGAGGGGATTCTGGGTAAGGAAACGTTGGTGGATCCATACCTCCCTGGAAGGCCCCCGGTGTCTAGTTTTCAGAACTTTGTGGGTTTGGTAGGTTTTCCTAGATGGCCGCCGAGCACGGGGCCAAAAACCCAGGTGACCCCCCTTGCAAAACCAGGTGGTTTTGAGATAGGCAATTTTGATGTCGCCTCACTATGTTTTGGGCCCGTGCCTGTCTCGGGTACTTGGGCCTCCCACACCAGTGAGGCACCATTTCTACCGGGAGACCTGGGGGAACGCTGGGTGGTGGGAAATTTGTGTGAGCCTGGTGATGCCACAACTTTCCCTCACAAAAATGTGTGAAAAAAATGATTTTTTTCAGCTAAAATTCAATCAATCAATCAATCATGGAATTTATATCGCGCACTACTCACCCGGAAGGGTCTCAAGGCGCTTGGGGGAGGGGGTCTGCTACTGCTCGAACAGCCAGGTCTTGAGCTGTTTCCTGAAGGCGAGGTGGTCCTGGGTCAGCCGCAGGTGGACGGGCAGGGAGTTCCATGTCTTAGCTGCCAGGTAGGAGAAGGATCTTCCTCCGGCGGTGGCTCTCTGGATGCGAGGGACGACGGCGAGGGCGAGGTTCGCAGGGGATTCTGGATAAGGAAACGTTGGGGGATCCATGCAAGCCATACCTCCCTGGAAGCTCCCGGGTGTCTAGTTTTCAGAAATATGTAGGTTTGGTAGGTTTCCCTAGATGGCCGCCGAGCACGGGGCCAAAAACCCAGGTGACCCCCCCCTTGCAAAACCAGGTAGTTTTGAGATAGGCAATTTTGATGTCGCCTCACTACGTTTTGGGCCCTTGCCTGTCGTGGGTACTTGGGCCTCCCACACAAGTGAGGCACCATTTTTACCGGGAGACCTGGGGGAACGCTGGGTGGTGGGAAATTTGTGTAAGCCCGGTGATGGCACAACTTTCACACACAAAATGTGTGAAAAAAATGATTTTTTTCCAGCTAAAATTGAGGTTTGCAGGGGATTCTGGATAAGGAAACGTTGGGGTATCCATGCAAGCCATACCTCCCTGGAAGCCCCCGGGTGTCTAGTTTTCAGAAATGTGTCGGTATGGAAGGTTTCCCTAGATGGCCGCTGAGCACGGGGCCAAAAACCCAGGTGACCCCTCTTGCAAAACCAGGTGGTTTTAAGATAGGTATTTTTGATGTCGCCTCACTACGTTTTGGTCCCTTGCCTGTCGCAGGTACTTGGGCCTCCCACACGAGTGAGGCACCATTTTTATCGGGAGACCCAGGGGAACGCTGGGTGGTAGGAAATTTGTATCAGCCCGGTGATGCCACAACTTTCCAACACAGAAATATGTGAAAAAGTGATTTTTTCTGCTAAAATTGAGGTTTGCAGGGGATTCTGGGTTAGGAAACTTTGGGGGATCCACGCAAGTCATACCTCCCTGGAATCCCCCGGGTGTCTAGTTTTCAGAAATGTGTGGGTTTGGTAGGTTTCTCTAGATGGCCGCCGAGCACGGGGCCAAAAACCCAGGTGACCCCCCTTACAAAACAAGGTTGTTTGGTGATATGCAATTTTGATGTCGCCTCAATAGGTTTTGGGCCCCTGCCTGTCACGGGTTCTTGGGCCTCCCACACGAGTGAGGCACCATTTTTATTGGAAGTCTTTGGGGAACATGGGGTGGGTGGCATTTTGTGGATCCACACAGTTTTCAGAACCTTCCACAACAGAAATGTGAGGAAAATGTGTTTTTTTGGACACATTTTTAGGTTTGCAAGGGATTCTGGGTAACAGAACCTGGTGAGACCCAATCAAGTCACCCCATGCTGGATTCCCCTGGGTGTCTAGATTTTAAAAATGTACAGGTTTGCTAGGTTTCCCTATGTGCCGGCTGCGCTAGGGCCCAAAATTGACAGGTAGGCATATTGCTAAAAACAAATCCGTGCCTAGTCTGCTTTCTGCCGCCCTGGGGGGGATATCGGGGGTGGGGTTGCCCTGATATGCCCCCAAGGGGGGCAGAAACACTGTGACTATTTGTTCAGAGGGTGGGGGCATGGGCATGCACGTTTTGGGCAGCCCCACTCTAATTCAAATTTGCCCCCAAAAAAACTGTGTCGTCTAGCGGGCTTCTTGCCCCCCCAGGTGTGGCACACTGGGGGCTAATGCCCCCATCTGCACCCGGGGGGCTAAAAGTCCACTAGACGCCAGGGAGTTTTTTGGGCAAATTTTTATTAGGCTGGGGGCTGCCCAAAACGGGCATGCCAATGCCCCCACCCTAATTAAAATTTGCCCAAAAACTCCCTGGCGTCTACTGGGCTTTTTGGCCCCTGGGGGGGCATATTGGGGGCGAATGCCCCCATCTGCCCCCCAGGGGGAGCAGAAAGCCTACTAGACACCAGGGATTTTTTGGGGCAAATTTTAATTAGGGTGGGGTTGCCAAAATGGGCATGCCAATGCCCCCACCCTAATAAAAATTTGCCCCAAAAAATCCTTGGCGTCTAGTGGGATTTTGCCCCCCCGGGGGGCAGATTAGGGGCTACTGCCCCATCTGCCCCCCAGTGGGGGCAGGAAGGCTGTAATTTTTGCGGGGCGGGGGTGGGGGCATGGGCATGCCCATTTTGGGCTGCCCCACTCTAATTCAAATTTGCCCCCAAAAAAACCCTGGCATCTAGAGGGCTTTATGCCCCCCCCCCGGCGGACCAGATTGGGGGCTAATGCCCACATCTGCCCCCTAGGGGGGGGCTAAAAGTCCGCTAGACGCCAAGGAGTTTTCTGGGCAAATTTTAATTAGGGTGGGGGCTGCCCAAAACGGGCATGTGGGCAGTGGGCTTTTTACCCCCCCCGGGGGGGCAGATTGGGGGCTACAGTCCCCATTTGCTCCCCAGGGGTGCAGAAAGGCAGTAATCGTGGAGGGGGTGGGGGCATTGGCGTGCCCGTTTCAGGCAGCCCCACCCTAAAAAACATTGTGCGAAAAAAATCTCTGGCGTCAAGTGGCCTTTCTGCCCCCCCAGGGGGGGGGCAAATTGGGGCTACTGCCCCCATCTGCTCCCCAGGGGGGGCAGAAAGGCTGTAATGGTGGTGGGGAGGTGGGAGCATTGGCATGCCCGTTTCAGGCCGTCCCCACCCTAAAAAAAAAATCGTCAAAAACAAAATCCCTGGCGTTTAGTGGGCTTTCTGCCCCCCAGTGGGGCAGATTGGGGGTTACTGCCCCATCTGCCCCCCAGGGGGGGCAGAAAGACTAATTTTGTGGCCGGGGGTGGGGGCATCGGCATGCCCGTTTTGGGCAGCCCCCACCCCTAATGAAGTACTTATTAGAAAATCCCTGGTGTCTAGTGGGCTTTCTACCCCCGGGGGGCAGATTGGGGCTACTGCCCCATCTACCCCCTAGGGGGGCAGAAAGACTAATTTTGTGCCGGGGGTGGGGGCATCAGCATGCCCATTTTGGGCAGCCCACACCCATAATGAAGTACTTATTAGATAATCCCTGGTGTCTAGTGGGCTTTCTACCCCCGGGGGGCAGATTGGGGGCTACTGCCCCATCTACCCCCTGGGGGGGCAGAAAGACTAATGGTGCCAAACAATTTATGGGGGAGCAAAGGTCCTTGCCCAAAGGGAAGCTCCCCCCTCCCTGGTGCCTAGTGGGTGGATCCTTGCTTGGGGATCGCCCTCCTGGAGCGATCCTCAAGCAGAGATCCACTAGTGAGGGGTACCATTGGAAAGGGGAGATTCTCCCCTTTCCAACGATACCTCTCCTGAGTTTCTACGTGCTCAGGGGGCTGAGATAGCCCCCTGAGCACGTAGAAACTGAAACTGAGCTCATTTCAGTTTTGGTTTCACTGAAATGACGTCAGCGTGACGTGCGCGCCGATCGTCATTTCGGGGAAACCAGGGGGGGAGCCTCGGGAGCTGGGGAAGCTCTTCCCCAGCTCCCAAGGCTAATTTAGGTTAAAGGGAATCCCTCTGGTGCCCGCACCAGAGGGATTTCCTACGCGATGTTCCACGCGAGTCCAGCTCGTCATGAGCACACGACCACTGTGTGCCATGACGAGTCCAGCTCGTCATGAGCATCGTAGGGGTTAAAAGACAGAGACGAAATAATAGAACCCACCCATTTTTTATTCATGTGAGATAAAACTATTCTCTACATGAGTCTCTTGAAGTAGGCATATATCTGCTTTATGCCAAGCTAAATAATCTAAAACCTTAGTACATTTAACAGGGTGCCGTAAACCTTTAACATATAGGGGCCAATTCCGATCCGGGTCGGAAGGGCACCGAACGCTATCCGGCCGGAAAAACTACGAGCTGTACGCGTGTTTTCCAGCCGACTCGTACAGCTGTACGAGCGAGCAAGTACGATGCGAGCTACGTGAAATTCACCAACCGAGTAGTTTCCGGGTCCGAACAACTCCGTACGTCTCGGTCGTAAGCTAACCGTGGCGTGCAATGGATGCGATATACGACCGAGCCAGTACGATGCACGCGTCGGACAGCCTGTGCGAGCCGGGGTGTCTGGCTCGCAAAACGTCCGGGTGGTTGCCTTTGGGGGTCCGCGTCGGACCCCTGATACCCGCAGCCCTACGACTCGAACACAGGGGGAGACCCAAGGGCCCCCCAACACAGGCATGTACGATGCGGATGGCACCGATGCATACCCACTGTAGGGGGCGCCCTTGTGCGAGACGTACCCATTCAGTCAATGGGAGCCCATGTACGCGTCGTACGACCGGCTCGTGACTTCTATGGGAGTCCGACCGAACTGAGTCCGGCAGCATACGGCCGCATTGTACTCGCTCGGTCGGACTGTAGGCCTCCGGTTCGGTCAGAGTGCTTTCCGACCCGGATCGGAATCGGCACCTAAATGAAACAAATTTAATACCATTAATATTCAACATTATGAGGGAAGAAAAAAGATAGATAAAACGATTGACATTTCAGATAGAATGAAAAAAGAAATGTAGCTCTAATACCAATAAAGAGAAGAAAAGAAGGACACAGACTGACACAAAAAAGACTAGACAACAGAGAAACATAAACAGTACTCTTGAATCGCACACATTCCAAGAATGACCTTACGGTACATGCCCTTATAAAATACTCTAAACAAAAGGCTGGCAAACAGAAATTCAAATATCATTGAGATCAGTGGAGGACTGTGAGTGTTGATCCAAAAAGCGACGAAGATCATCTGGTTGCTGAAAAGACTTAAAGGGCCCATCTTTCCATATTCGCATAGTGGACAGATCAAATAAACCATATTTATAACCAGCATTTCTCAGTATGAGTCGAAGATCAGCGAATTTCCTGCGGATTTTGACATTTTTCATAGCGAAGTCTTGATGAATAAAAATATTATTCTCATTGATCATTAAAGAATGAATGTCCCTGTCTGCCTTTCGTATCAAAACTAAATGGTGATGAAGCAAGACTTTGAATATCATTTGACGAGGCTTATCCTGTCTTGGATTACGATGAGAAGGAATTCTATGCACCTTATCAATCTCAATTTTTTCAGGAAACTTTATATGTAAAAGACCAGGTAATAAGTTTTCTAAATATAACCTGCAGTTATTATCTTCCACATCCTCCGGTATATTACAAATTTGCAGATTATATTGCCGATTTATAACTCGAGTAATAATTTATTCATTGGTATTATTTTAGCTGCAAAAGGTATAAGATGGTCAATTTTATATTTATTATCCTGAATTTGAATACCATTGTCAGAAATTTTAATGGAAAGATCAGCCATATCCTTTCACAAATTTCTTATTGCAGCCACAATGTTATCTGTAGTGGAGCGCACAGCTTTAATCCTCCAGTAAAGTGTATAATGAAGGCTCATTAATAGCCACTAATTTAGACTTAACTGGTGGAGGAGAAATATTTTGTTTGCTTAGTAGACATAGTTTGAGAATTCTTTCTATCCATATCCAAAATAGAAAAAAAAGAAAAAAGAAAAGAAAACGCCTATCACAATATTACTTGAATAACAAGCAAGCAGGAGTAAAAATTCTACCTAAAAAAGGGCTGTGCAGCAGCTAAAACTAAGTGTGGGAGTTAGCCACAGCCGCTCCCTTTCCTGGGAGTCACTGCACCCTCCTGACAGGAAGAGTTGGCAGCTCCAGTACCAAGGACATCGGAGAGCAGCTCACCTCAAGTTGCTCCGACAGGGAAAGGCACAATACGGACACAGCCAGAAAGTGCTGGATAAAAGAATCCGCCTTGTTTCTGCAAAAACGGTAAGGCTAGCCTTGTTATGCAATTTAATCGTAGATAAGGGGCACACTCTGCTGCAGCTCAGCAGGAGGCGACTTTCTTGATTGGCACGTTCGCTCAACTCTTTCCACTCTTTTGAGCAATGAAGTTAGAATTGTAAATCTTATCTCCACCCATCATTCCATTTTTGCCAATGTTTATTGGACTAGTGTTAGAATAGTAAATCTGCCCAACCCCAGTGTATACAGTTTCCCCAGTGACGATTAGACTAGAGCTAGAATAGTACATTCGACCCATCACCCCTCCTACTGTATGCATTTTTCCCAATGTTTGTTGGACTGGAGTTAGAATTGTAAATCGGCCTTCCGTCCCCAATGTTCGCATGTACCTCATCGTTTGTTGGACTGGAGTTAGAATGGCAATCTGGTACCACGCCCTAACAACCAGTGTTTGCGGCATTAGAGTTAGAATAGAAAATCTGCCTACCCCTCAAGTAATACACTTTCCCCATTGTTTATTAGACTGGAGTTAGAATAGTAAATCTGACCTCCCCACAAAATATATGCACTTTTCACAATGTTTGTTGTTACACTGGATATAGCATAGTAAATCTTTCTTCCCCCCCCATATTTGTTTGGCTGGAGATAGAATAGTAGAGTTGGCTTACCAATGTATGTACTTTCCCCAGTGTTTTTTAGGATTGTAGTTGAATAGTAAATCTGCCACGCCCTCAATATGTGCACTTTCCCCAGTGTTTGTTTGATTACATGCAGAATAGTAATCTGACACCCCCTAACCAAGTATGCACTTTCCCTAATGTTTGTTGGACTGGAGTTCGAATAGTAAATGTGGCCCACCCCCCTATATCTGTTTTCCCTAACATGTGTTGGACTGTAGTTACAATAGTAAATCTGACCCTACCCTCCTCCAACAATATATATATACTTTACCCAATGTTTTAAGGATTAAAGTTGGAATAATACTTCGCCCCCCTCAATCTCTGCACTTTTCCCAATGTTGGTTGAATTCGGATTAGAATAGTAAATCTGCCCACCTCAATGTATGTACTTTCCACAGCTAGGAAATTCAATTTGACCCACCCCTCCATTCCCCATTTATGTACATTCTCCAACATTTATGGGATTGGAATTAGAACAGTATATATGGTCCCAACCAAATGTACGCACTTCCCTAAATGTTTTTTTAGACTGGAGTTAGAATTTTAAATGTGACCACCCCCCTTCAATGTACACACTTTTCCCAGTGTATCAGAGAGTAGAGTCAAAATAGTAAATCTTAGCCCTACTATATGTACTTTCCCCATCATTTTTGAGATTGGAGTTACAATACTAAATGTGCCCCTACAATGTATGCTCTTTCTCCAATGTTTATTAGGCTGGACTTACAATACAAATATGACCTGCCCTACCTCCCCATGTATTCACATGTATGTACTTTCCCTGGTGTTAATTGGACTGGAGTTAAAATAGTAAACCTGCCCTTCCCCAGTAATGATTGTACTGGGGGTGAGAATAATCAACCTGGCTACCCGATATATGCAGTTTCTCCAACATGTGTTGGACTGGCGTTAGAATAGTGAATCTGATCCCTCTCCTTCCCGAATGTGTGCACTTTCCTCTGTGTGTGTTGGACAGCAATTTGAATAGTAAATATGCTCCACATGTATGCACTTTCCCCAGCATTTGTGGAATTGGAGTTAGAAGTTTTAATCTGGACCCTCAATATATGAACTTTCCTCATCTAGAGGTATAACAGTAAATCACACCTCCTTCAATGTATAAACTTTGCCCAATGTTTTTTAAACTAGAGGTAGACTAAAATCTGACCCCTACAATGTATGTATTTCCCCCCAGAGTTTGTTGGACTGAAGTTAGAATAGTAAGTCTAGTTCCCCAGCTCCCATCCTTAAAATGTATGTTTTTCAGAATGTACACCAGTCTTTAAAATAGTGTGTTTTAATTTTTTTTATGTTTTTGAATTCAAGTTTCATTACTATTTTTTTGTTTCATAATTTTTTAACAAATATTTTGAGGTTATTTAATTTAAAAGTATACATTTGTAAAATTCTAATGTTTTTTTTATTTTAAATTGTTTTTAATTATTTGTATGTGTTTTAGTCTAATACAAATATCTGTTTTAGTAATTGATTTTTAAAACGTCTTTTAAATGGCTTGATAATTAAAAAACATGTTTTGTAATTTTTCTAAAACAATTCAGAATTATAAAAATTGTTTATATGGAGTTTATTGTATAATAAAATATATTCATATGGTATTATTTAATAAAAATATGTTTAATTTATATTTTAATTTTAGAATTACTTAGTGTGTTTTAACAGACCAGTTATGAGTAGTTGCATGAATTAAAATAAAATGTAACGTTATGAAATAATTGTTTGCTTTTTTATTCCAAATGTAAAACAGGGGGGCGTGGCCAAGATGGCGGCCGAGTGAGACGTGTATTGGAGTCTCTCCGGCGCCACCGACATATAGCATCGAATTACTGCCTGGGGCCACACCGGAGGTTCAGTACAACTCATATGCCCTCTGTACCTGAACTGCAGAGCCGCGTAAGCAAGAAATCCCGCCGGACGGGAGAGGAGCGGTGTGGGGCCTACTAGCGTGGCACTGAGGCTCGCAGCTCCAGGCGATGTGCTGCAGGTGGAGAGAGCATCAATAGCACCCCGGGCCGCTGCCATCGTGCCGCGGGGGAGGCACAGGAGAGCCCAGCAGAGGCAGCAAGCTGATCCCGGCGGATTGCGGGTAAGAAAAGACGAGTGCGGGATCGTCATTCGGGCCCTCCGAGGGACTGTAGGAGTCCGACCCGGAAGAGCAGAGCGCTTTCACGCCGCAAGCTGCACACATCGGGACAACGCTTGAGGGCTGGGTCAGTCCATCGGGCCACACCTACTCCTGGTCTGAAGTCCTAGCAGATGACGAGAGGGACCTTTTGGTGCTGTGTGCAGGTCGCAGAGGAAGCAACATGGGGATTGCTGGACGCTGTGTAGCAGATCGGCGCAGCACTTGGCTCTCTCCGGCACCCCAAGGCATGGCAGACGCATCGGAGGAACGCTGAGAGAGCAGAAATAGACGGACCCCTCCCTGCCAAGAGCAGTGAATCGTGAGAAGAGCACACCCACGCACGACGGAGGATAGCCTTCCACGTGCGGCCCCTACGTTTGCCAAGGAGGGCGCTAGTGAGTTTGAAAGCTGGGCACCAGGCGGAGGGGCGGGAGTAACACGGCACTGCCTCTGCTGGCTACACCGAAGGTTATAGGCCGACACCATGAGGGTTCTTGATGACTCGGAGGGCCTTCCCGTGGCGTGGTGTGGCGGTAGGGCCTCCTACAGGGGCTCTTCACAGCTTAACACGGCAACAGTATGGGCCGGGGAATTTGGACCACTCGGGCCACAAAAAGAAAGGTCGAAACCGAGTAAAGGGACAAGAGTCTATGGAGTGTTCCCCACGAGCCGTGTCCACGTTATACTGCGACCTTTGGACCCTAGTGAGACAAGCGCTTGTCGAGCTGGCCCACAGAGCGCGTACACGAACGAACAATACCCACAGGTGAACTGCGGCATATAGTAGAGGAAGTTTCTCCGAAACCTGCGAAGCCTGACAGATGGGTATAGAGAACGGGGGTTACACAATAGATCCAACCCCACTGGGAGAGCTCATCTTCGGATCTTTAGACGGGGCTTGCTTGACGGGGAAAACAACACAGCACATGGAGGGGTAGAAGGGGAAGAAACTGTGGCCTAAGAACGACGCCCCGCTATCCCCAAGATCGCAGCAGCAAACACTACTAAACACACGATACCTATGGTGACGGCCAGGGTAAAAAAAAGACAGATCAGTGAAGGACATGTTAGTGAAACAGTCACTGACAGGTCCTCCCGCGGGTGACTCGGTGGGGGACGAAGAGCATAAAGAAGGGGTAGAGGCACCCGATGTCCCGGCGACCAAGGCCTTTATGACCTTGCTCTTCACTTCTCTTCACGAAGATCTGCTGGCGATGCAATCCCAGCTATCAGCGGACCTAAAAGATGTGCGAAAAGACCTAGACGAAGTAGGAGACCAGGTTGCGACATTGGAAGAACGGGAAACCAGCAGAGATGAGGTGCTGGAGATGATGCAGCAAGAGATCTGTTGTAATCTGTGGTTTGTTCCGCCCCCCCCCCCCTTCAAGCTTCAAGCTCAGGAACAGCGAGGGGTACCGACGGATAGAGCGGTGCCTCATGACCTGAGCAGCTGCCAGGTGAGGCGAGGTACCTACCCGCAATATATCAGGTTTGGTTTTGGAATCACTATCTGTCCATTCACCCTGGGACTCAAAGAAGTGGTCAGGTTGTATTGTTACAAAAAAGAAATTATTTTTATTGTTTGATACATCAACACATTTTTGCAGTAGCTTATCCCATGGTCCTGACGAAAGCCCGGATTCGATCATCCATGGGCTGAAACATGTAGACCTGTTTTCTTCACAGCTATTATTTCAAGCTGTATAAGCACTGTTTTTACTTTGGCATCAGGGCAGCGCCTAATAAAATCATCTTTGGGCCTTGATAGCCAATTTTAATATCACTTTTCTGTTTTTCACTTTATCACCGGCACTGCAAACATCACCCCATTGAAATAATATTGGCTTCTAACATATAAATGATACGGCTATTCACTCGGGGACTTATCTGCAGACCACAATCTACATTTCATACTACATTTCCACTTGCTGTGGGTGATGGGAATCGTAGTCTAACTATTTTGTACTATTTTGCATAACCTAGATACTTTTACAGTCAGTCCTTTTTGTCTTCTTTATTGCCACAGGAGGATCATATTCAATGTGAGACTTACAGTTTATTTGGTGTATTATTAGGTGAAGGAAGTGAACATAGGAATTGACCTGGGAAAGCAACTGCATGAAGGAACCTGGTGGTGATCCGATTAAAAAATAACGGGTGGAGTATGGGCAAGTGAGGTGAAGGTGGAAAGGGAAGGATATGGCACTATATAATACACTTACACTGGGGTCACAGTAGACCCTGCCTGAAGAGTAAATGTTAGGAGAGGGGGGGCCAAGTACGGGTGTACTGACCACCAACCCCTACCAGCAAATCACTGGACAGGATACAGTACTAGCCCTAGAGGGACAAACATATAGGGTAAAAAAAAAGTTGTGAGCAGATGGTGTGGTGATCGAGGTGGAAGTGCGAAGAAAAAAGCACTCACAATGGGGTAGCCATAACCCCTGCCTGAAGACCACCAGTCAGGGATGGGTATACCAGAAGACGCTCCCTCAGCGCAACAGGTATCAGTTCAGGATGCGATGATAAGTCTAGAGGGACATAATTAGAATCAACCAATGCACTTGATGGCGTGGAACCACTCATGGCAAGCATCAATCCGTGTTTACCTACTGATGTCACGGGAGCCGAGGAGTGCCGTGTTAGTGCCGTAGTGTGCGGAATTCAAGGGGTAACAGCTGCATGTACTGCACATGCATGAGATCATCGAAGATCAATACAGTCCGGAGCGCAGTGAGAGCGTGGGCGCCATATTGGAAGCGGAAGCAATAGAGATTAAAAGCTGAAGTTAATGGTAGACAGGGTCATGAAGGGGATGGAAATAGAAGGATAGTACAGTTTGCATTATTTATCTATCAGAGATAACATTTATAGTGAGAATATAAATCTCGAGAAACAGTAAAACAATTGTTGGCGAAATTAGCATTGGACTAAGGATCACATAGAGGCTGCTCCACATAATGCTGTAAAACAGGGAGGACCTGGCTTGGCAGTTCGGGCTGGACTATTCCCATGAGGCACATGGTCAAGACTGATTTGCATATGGCCAGGTCTAAACTGGGGTGGCATGGTGAGCAAAAGAATGATGGAATTAACCCAGATCTCTTGACTGGGGGTGAATGTTTTGATTTGTTCTGCATTCCGTCCATCACTTGTGTGTCTTTTGCTTTCTCGCCCTAAGTGCGCCAGGTATGCCCAGACGTGGGTCCTGGGCTCACTGTGACACTGGAATCAAGCTATCCTGGCTGAAGAGGGGTGAAACTCCGAAACCGGTCCTAGGATGCTTGTTTCCAGTCCAGGGAGGACCTGGCTTGGCAGTTCGGGCTGGACTGTTCCCATGAGGACCATGGTCAAGACTGATTTGTATATGGCCAGGTCTAAACTGGGGTGGCATGGTGAGCAAAAGAATGATGGATTTAACCCAGATCTCTTGACTGGGGGTGAATGTTTTGATTTGTTCTGCATTCCGTCCATCACTTGTGTGTCTTTTGCTTTCTCGCGCTAAGTGCGCCAGGTATGCCCAGACGTGGCTCCTGGGCTCATTGTGCCACTGGAATCAAGCTATCCTGGCTGAAGAGGGTGAAACCCCAAAACTGGTCCTAGGATGCTTGTTTCCGGTCCAGGAAGGACCTGGCTTGGCAGTTCGGGCCAGACTGTTCCCATGAGGCACAGGGTCAAGACTGATTTGCATATGGCCAGGTCTAAACTAGGGTGGCATGGTGAGCAAAAGAATGATGGATTTAACCCAGATCTCTTGACTGGGGGTGAATGTTTTGATTTGTTCTACATTCCGTCCATCACTTGTGTGTCTTTTGCTTTCTCACCCTAAGTGCGCCAGGTATGCCCAGACGTGGGTCCTGGGCTCCCTGTGCCACTGGAATCAAGCTATCCTGGCTGAAACTGGTCCTAGGATGCTTGTTTCAGGTCCAGGGAGGACCTGGCTTGGCAGTTCGGGCTGTACTGTTCCCATGAGGCACAGGGTTAAGACTGATTTGCATATGGCCAGGTCTAAACTGTGAGAGAGGGTCTATTTTATATCATAGGGTGCCCCAAACCCATTCTGTCCACACCTGAGGTATGAGACCCTTGTCCTTGCCCTGCCAGCCTAATTTGTAGGCCGTGTTAAATTGACCAGAGGGTCCTGTGTTACTATATAACAAATACCCTGGGCCATCCTTGTCACTCAGCCAGCATGAACCCCTACGTAGGCCCTGCCAGCCTGATCTGTAGTCCTTTTGTTAAGTTGACTGGAGTTCTGCACCCATTTTTACTGAACAGCAGGCTCTAGGCTTGTCTGACCAAAATCCCTGCCAGCCTCTCTCAGCGAGGCCTCCTGCTCCAAACTAAAGAACCGCCACCCTACCCGTGTGTGAAGTTTACTAGCGCAGAGTTCACCGTTTCTCTATTCTGTCGACATATGGCACATCACATCCTGGGTCTGTACATGAGAAATAGAGAGGTTCCCACCGCAGCCGCGTCAAGCTGGGGTGATGAATAACCAAGACACATACCCATATATGTATATTTTATTCCTTTGCATTATATATTTTCTGCTTGCCCTATGCAGTTTACGACAAGTGCTTGGCCTGAGAATATAACCTTTCACCTAGTCTACGTTCCGCATTTAGTGGGATAGACACGACACGTCTGATAAAATGTGCAAACCATGCACTAAGTGACGTGGGTAGAAGTGGCGTGAGAGGATGTTACTGTAGGCGCTTCTCGTAGCCTTAAAATGTTTAAAAAGGGAGCTCACACAGTCCTCGGCGGACTACCCCACCCGTCTGTTAGTAGATGGCAAGCGGGTGTGGGTGCTCCCCAAGAGCTCTTGTTTTTTGTTTTTAAGATACAATTTAACTTGCCAATATATTTGCTGTATATGCTATGTATGCTATTTTGCTATGCTATTTTGTCCCTAAATTGGTGTTTTCTTATTGAGCATTTCATATTTATATTACATTTGCAAGGCTGCTTTCTTTTAGGTTTTAGGTAGGCACGTGAGTATTCTCAGTATTTTAGATCAAGTGTGTTTTGCATTCTGAGAACATTTTCCTTGATTTAACTTATGTTTTTCATAATGCATTTATAAATTTGTCTTTGAGGTTTTCTGAAGTGTCTCTCTCCAAACAAGTTCAATCCCTTCTGATTCATGCAAGGTCACTATATTTGTATTTTGTATTGTTATGCCTTTGTCTTGCAGTTTTTTGAAGTTTCACCTTCTTAATAAAACTGTTAAAACTCTCAGTATCAGTTTCCATGGCTCACATGTCTGTTTCCTCCATTTTTAGAGCGAGCGTTCCCAGACACCCCGGCTCAAATTAAGGTGCCCCTTTTGTCCCTAACTCACTCCCCCGATCATACGGTGAAGGTTCCCTGAGCCCTGTGCTCAGCCCCCTGCCCCCTTGACCCTTAATAAATCTCCCTCCAACATATGGTACCGTGACTCGGATTGGCAGTACCGGCAGACAGGAGTAGGCTGGGACAGAGATGGCGCAGACTAAACACTCGTGACTCCTTTCTGACTGAACCACAGAGAACAACGCTCGGCTAAGTTTATGTTGACTACCTGAAATGTTTGTGTCTTGTTTTGGTAACAGTTTGAGGGGAGCGCTTGTGAGACATCTGCGTACCTTCTCCCTTTCAGTTTTCTTCCCTGTCTAACTGGTCTCGCTAAAGGACATTCTAAAGCTGAGGAAGCTTGTGTGCGAAATGGAATTCTGAGCCAGAGAGTGAAGTTAGGAAGTTATGTGATTTACGTGTTTTTCTTGCTATAAATAGACAAACGTTATTACTGTGTCTTTCGTGGAGCCAGATGGAAGACTGCGTCTGGCATCTTTCAGTGCTCATTTTTGCTTTATTATTATTATAACGTGTTACCGTGCCTCTCTACATATAGCTAGGGGAGAGCCTCTGTCTATGTCACAAGGACTTGACAGGGAAGGGAGGATTGTGTTTGGCGTCTTCCAGTAGTTAACTATTCGTTGTTATAACATGTTACCGTGCCTCTCTACATATAGTTCGGGGATGGCCTCTGTCTAAGTCACAAGGACTTGACAGGGAAGGGAGGATTGCGTCTGGTGTCTTCCAGTAGTTATCTATTCATTATTATAAGTTGTTACTGTGCCTCACTACATATAGCTAGGGGAGGCCCTCTGTCTAAGTCACAAGGACCTGACAGGGAAGGGAAGATTGCATTTAGCGTCTTTCAGTGGTTATCTATTCATTATTATAAGTTGCTACCGTGCCTCTCTACATATAGCTAAGGGAGGGTCTCTGTCTAAGTCACAAGGACCTGACAAGGAAGGGAAGGTTGCGTTTGGCATCTTTCAGTGATTATCTATGTGTTTTTTGGTGCTTCTCTGAAAATTCCGAGGGGGCCCCTATTTCAATACTAATAGGGAAGAGGTCGATTACCGGACCCGCATAGCTAACGGGTTTACGGATATCTCCTGTTTAAAGTGGATTAGAAGTGGTTTCCCCAAGATGATTTATTAGATATTATATTTTCGGTAGCTTAAGCATTGTTTTCTTTAGTGCTTACATTATGTTTTTTTATTATTATATAGATATATTTTGTGCAACGGAGATAGAGTTTACGCCTGTGCAGGAAGGCAAGGAGTTTACATGATGCAAATCTCAGCTTTTTGCGGGCTCAGGAGCGGTTCCGAGTCCCAGATAAGATGTGCCACTCTACGTCTTGTGACTGGCACATGAGGATTTATGATAAACAGTTATCAGACTTCCTCTGCTTTTGCGAGGGACTGTCAGTATATATTTTTATTTCCAAAAACAGTCAACATGAGTATTGTGTGATTATGGTCGGTGAACAGAACACCTTCCAATGTGGTTTGCTGTTCTCTTCCTGTGTTTAAAATGAAATGTAAAGACGTTTATTTTTTGCTATGTTATTTTAAGACACCCTTCTGTACGCATTTAGGCCAGAAGAGGAGAATGCACAAATAGCTCTGTGGGTTTATACATATATAGATAGACGTGTATATAATATGCTTCACATTTTGTATAATTGAAGTGCAAATATTTTAGGGTCAAATATCTTTTTATTGTGGGCTTTTTAGCATGCATTGTGGTAGTCTTTTTAAGCATCTGTGCCTGGCGCACCGACCTTTCATGTATTTAGTAAGACCAATAATAACTAGGATTGTTACTGTTTTTTAATATCAAAGCTGTTGCCTTTTTTGTGTATAGGTAGTATTATATGGTAACCCCTTGCCCCCCCAGCCCCTGTCTGACCCATGTGGCGCAGCACCACATTTAATTAGAACAGGTCCCATTCAGATACCTGACCACGTAGTGCACAACAATATTACCCGAATTGGTTAAATATTTCCTCACATTTATAATTTGAAGTATGTACTTGGTGACAGGAGGTTGCGTCTGGCGTCTCCTACTTTGTGCCACAAATACGTGTGTATGGGACCGCGTCTGGCAGCTCACATTTGTTATGAATTTTGATTACCTATTTGGTGTAAATTGTATTGTTTAAACGTTTATTTCTGCAGGGAATGGGAGGCATCTTATCGCATTGAGTTTAACAGTGTCTTTTTTCAACTGCGTGCTTCCAAAAGGGGTGCTACTTTCCTTCATCACATCGCATTGTGGTTTCTTATCTCAGGCCTGGCAGTAGCCAATGCCTTTTGACTTCTCTCGCCATATTGTAATGGGTGTCCTCTGTTCTCCTCCTTTTTCAGCTACATGTGGTGTACTTTAATAGATATAATGTCTGTCACCTTCTCTTGATTTGCAATTTAGCGTCTCTCCCTCTCTTACCTGGCTTATAGGCCTTTCTCCCTGTAGTGATGCAAATCCTGTTCAATAGGTGCTCAATTTCATTATGATTCATGGTCAAGAATCCTGTGATCTTTGAGAAAATCTTTGTAGCGTGGGTGGTACTTCTACTTTCTTAAATATTTCCCAGAAGTGACCACAATGCGTCATGTCCTATAGGTCAGAGGCACCTGATAATGTTGTCCTTTTGTGGTCAATAGTTCATCATTAAAAGAGTATAAAGATCTGATCCTTAGTTCATTCGACGGACTACCCCGCTGCAGTGACCCCTTGGGTGGTCTCCTTCAGCCCTCTATCTAAGCATCTTTGGCTGAAGCTCTAATTTCTTATTGTACTTTGAAATGGTCTTTTTCTCTCTTGCCCTTATTCTAAAACATTATTGCAAAGCACTAATGGTTGTCCCTTCTAACTTAACGTGTGCATTCCTAGCATTGCAGTAAAGTGTATGTTGCATTTTGAAAGAATTTCCATTGACTTAAAATATATTTGCATTACATGAGTTTGTTCTTTGCTCCAGAAATGTGTCTTTAAATGTCAAGACTTTGCTAAGACTCCCAGGCTATATATTGAATTTTAAAAAGAAGTGGTTCTTCTTTCATACAGCTATTTTCCCTATCGTTTACACGTTTATTTTTGTCATACTTTTGCAGAAGCACCCCCTCATATTAAGCTGCCTTGGTGCAGTGCCCCAGGACCATGAAATTTCACCCTTTCATAGCCTTTAAATGTACTTTGAAATTGTAAATTGCATGATTAATTTTCTCATTTAAGGGTTTGCCTTCTAGATACTTGAGCGTCATAAACATCTATTCTTGTGTTACTATTTCTGGCTGATTACAATTGTAGTTTTGAATAGTCTTTCTGGAGCTAACAAATTGATGAATATATTCTCTGCTGTGTTAATAATTTGATGAATAGAAGTGCCACTTCAATGTAAGACCTTTGTTTTCAGAAGGCAAATACTTACCATTCATCTCTTATTTTGCTTATGGGCCCTCCTCATCTCTTTCTCTCACAGTGGTACCACAGGAGATGTTATATATAGGTTGTACGTCTCTTGTGCACTGCAGTGAGAAGTGATAAGCAGGAACATCGGGGTACGTGCCAAGCACACCCACTTTAACTGAGACAGGGTCAACTAGAGACCACGCAACTGGTGCACGGTGCATCCAGTGAATACTGTGTCTAGCTTCCAAGTAGCTGCCTTCACGTCTCTTAATTACGTCTTTTTGAGCACGGTTTTAAATAGGCTCCCCTATTTTAACTCATTACACACTGAATTAAGTACATTCTGTTCCTTGACAGTCACATCTCACGCTTCTCATCTCACCTTTCTGGCGTGCTTGCACCCATAGTAAAGGATCCTACCACGTGAATATTCAGTAAAGTGGTAGGAAGAGGGGGAGGAAGGCTTCTGCATGCATATCCGCCACAACACACAGCACCTTTTTGCGTTTTCTGGTTGCTATTACGCCCTAGACTTGGCCCAGCGTCAAATGATAGACCAGCCACACAAAAGAAAGAGTAACATGATAAGGTGAGGTCAAGGACTGCCGTCCCTTACCGCCCAGAGCACAATGATAGAAGATGTAATACCAGGTAAAATGCAGCTGTTCCTTTTGTAATTTTTGGATCATGGCCCACAATATTAAATAGACTAAAGATGCCATCAATATAAGTAATATAGTTTCCTGGCAGAAAAGGAGATACTTTCAGTTTCAAATGCATATGAATATCTCTCTATTTGGATGGCCAATTATAATTCACACTGAAGATTACACCAAATGCTGTAGTACTGAGCAACCAAGTACAGAATAATTTATTCCTACCTGCGTCCAAATTCAGCAGCAACTGAAGCAGGCACAAGCAGTAGCCCGAATGCTAGGGCAGATCCAGTAAGTACTTGGAAATTGTGTCTCATGGCCAAGAAAGTTAGTGACACTAGACTTAGAGCAACGTAAATGTCAGAGCAGATGGTGAACATAAGACAAAAGATTGGACTCAGCAAGTTAAGACTGTTCCCATCCAATTTCTTGTGCACGGAAGTGCACAGAAGAGGGGAGATACATGATGGAGTGGAATGCACGCTAGATATACCCATGGTTTGACTTCATGGTCACACGTCAAATGCCGCTAGGTCTCCTCAGCCTTTCATCTTTCCAAGTTGGATAAAATGAGTACCATTGAGTTAGGGGAACAATAAAGATTTGCTATTTTGTACCACAATTCAATTCTGAGTAAACATGCGCTTTACAAAAAAGCCATATTATTTTAAAATAAGCTATATTTGACGTACAATTAAAGAGAACACGTGTCTGGATATTACATGGTGTTGAAGGGTTAACAGATTTTTTAGGCTGCCTTCAGAAGTAGCATTCCTGGCCGACCACAGATTCTGGGCGTTGAGCCAGGCAGGAAAGGGGCTTCCTGTGATTGGCAGCGAACATGAGATTGAGAAGAAAGAAAACATATGTGTAGAAATATATTTGTATCTGTGGAAGTGAACAAGAGAAATAAGTTGCCTAGAATCACACAATTTGGTAACAGGGGAAGCCGAGATTGAATACAGTGTTTCAGGTTTCAGGTTGTGCAGTTTAGTGAAGGAATATGTATGTGTTTATGTGCAGATGGGTGAGAGGAGGTAAGGAATACGTTTTCGGATATGCACAGCTGTGTGCAGCCTTCAAAATATGAGACAACCAGAGATTCGTAGGAATAAGATTACCACAGGTAGCCACCACATGCCCCAGTGCTAGGAAAATACGAAAGAATAAATAATACGTGCAGATATAAAGTAGATTTCAATGTTAAAGGAGGTATGCATGGAGTGAGCAATGCTCATTATCACAGTGTTGTCCGAATAATAGGTGTGGATTTAAAGACGCCTTTTAAAAGTAGAGTTGCAGATTTTAGAGGTGGTTGCATATATTTTGCAGTTCGACCACTACAAGTTTTTATCTCTCTTAAATGTTTCTATCTTCTGTTTGGGTTCTTCTTTCGCTTTCTTAGTTAATCAATGATTAGAGGTTTTGCAACATTATTATCGCGGATATTACAATGTTCTGACAACAACTTAACGCCCATATACTTCTCCCTGAATAATTAATATATGTATAGGTCACATCAACTAGACATCACAGTGGCAATGAAATTATGTAAGAAGACATATATTTGTATAAATTAACACCCGCTGCAAAGTTTCTTTCTACTCAGGTATTGAGGCAGAAGGAGAAGGGCCCGCCCCATCATCCTTAAGTCCAAAGAAGAAGAGGACAGGTGATCAGCCGCAACAGGAACACCGCCAGCTTCACAAGCAGATGTTCTTCAGAGTTGGAGAGAATATTGGAGTAATAAATTACAGTGTAAGGTTGAATGTGCTAAAATGCATTCTAAATGCAGTGCATTCGCCAGGGACTACAAAGGATAGGAGTAATAGGAAAAGTAGTAATGTTGTGTTTATATTATGTTTAGGTATTGATCATTAGTAATGAGTATATGCCAATACAGAAGGATAGTGTGCATTGAATAACAGTGCTTCGTATTATAATGTTTCAAGGATACAATGTGTACAGATTTAATATGTGTTTTAATATATAGGTGCAATATTTCAGGGTGTTTGAAAATAGGTTTCAAGGTGTAGGGATTGGAACAAAGGGGTGTGGAATTTAATGAAATATCTACTTTTTCATGGGGCAGGTTGCTTCTTAAATCCACTTGTCCCTTTTGTGCCATGTAATGCAGCGACACAATTATGGCAGCAATGTCATTATATAAGAGCTCCGAAATAGCCTCTCTGATTATGTTAGAGCTCCTTCCATAGTATGCTTTGAATACTAACAATTCCCTTATGTTGCCACGTTTCCGCAGATCTACATACTGGGGCTGAAGGTGATGGTAAGCAACAGTCCTGGCTCACAAAAAAAAAGTGGCTGAAGGAAAAGTGAACTTGCAATAGCTCAGATTTTCGCTTGAGCAATATAGTACACCTGCATGTTTGCTCATGCTTAAATGCAGTTCACAAATATTTTCTAGGAGTACTATTTCTTGGCCTATTTCTGTAGTCTTGTGAATTCACAAAAGTTGTATATCTGCACATAATCCAAGGACATGGGTGCACTTTTTTAATAATTAGGCCCCTAATTGGGTCTGGCGTTAACAATGACCTTTTATATTTAGTAAAATGTTGTCTCTCCCTCCCTCTCTTGGCTGGCTTCACTGTGAGTGACTTCATTATGTTCTTTCACAAGCAGCATATCGACAGACAGTTGTTTTATCCAGTTCCCGGAACTACTGTGCAATGTGTGATTTTTGAGACCACAACAATTTCTGCTTTTGCCACTGTTTGTTATAATGGTGAGGGCCCAGCAGCTCCCACACCAATGAGGTTTCACAAAAATATTGCCAAATCAAGTTGTGCATTGACAAAGCCAAAAGGCTGACCAACAATTTCATTGGCTTTACCAATGCTCGGTTATTTTTATGTTGCAAAGAAATGGTACCTACCTTATTCCAGTAGTTTAGCGAAATGTTTTTGCATTTTTTTGTGAGAACATTTTTATTTTGAAAGCAAAGAATTATCAGTCTTGCTTTCAAGCTTCTGCAAATATTTGCATCTAATTGGAGAGCATTCTGAGAGCAGTATACATAGCCTCACATTGCTAAAAATTGAAAAAGTGTGAACACATTTTTATACTCCAAACACTGTCAGTAGTGCAGTCTGAGCTTACAACATTTACTTAGAGCGCTCACCCTAATAATAAAGCCTTTGCATTAATGAACAATAAATACAAGTTTGAACATACAAGTTTGAACAGCATTAACACATGGACACAAATATTACCTTTATTGCAGACAATGCCTTTCCCTGATCCATAATGTGGTACTGTAAACTGACAGCCAAAGGGTTTGTGCCGTAGGGGTTGGGCCTACTTGTCCCAAGGACGAAATACGCATGAAAACTTGTTGCCCTTGACCTAAAAACTACCAATGTTTCAATTGTAGAATGTGCTGCACAAACCTCCCCCAAGGACTGTGTATCAATTGGTAAAGAATTTATTTATGCGGATGTACAAAAAGGAATAGCATCAACTGATTGTGAGTACACAATGGTTCAGATTGCTTCTACTACACATGATATCATGATATAAAGATAAAGGATGATGATATGTACTACGACACTAAGTACATTATTGAAAGGGCTGAATGGAAGAAAATGAAGAAGGGAACAGGGGAGGATGTATGCAACCAGAAAAGGGATATGAATAAGCCCAAATGGAAAGAAATGTTTACCAACGATAATGCCTGCTCCCATGGCCCGTCTTTTTCATGGTTCATCACTTGTAGGACGTGATGGGAAGATCAGACTGTTTTCCTAATGCTGTATTTCCACTGCCCCAGGCCACTTAATTTGCCCACATTAAATAGACTTCATCAACATACCCCCCTACTAAAACTACAAGTACGTGTTGGTTATTGTGTGCATGATCGGCAAATGAACTGAGGCATGCCAATTCAAGATCAGCAATGCACAAACTATTGCCAATTGCCTCCTGAAAGAGTTCATACCACGCTTTTGAGTACCTATGCTTTTGGGTTCTGAAAATGGACTGGCGTTCATCTCAGATGTGATTGAGGGGTTGTGCAAGGGGCAAGGAGCAACACAGAAACTACATGTGTTCCACGGAAACTACCAAGTGGGAATGGTATCCCAAGCTCATCCTGAATGGTTGCACGTGCTACACAGAAGAGAAAGGACGAGTGTGTAAGCGGGCCCCAAGGATACATCACCTAAAGAACGTCTGGAAACATCAACGCCCCAACCCCTCAGTCTACAAGTTGTGACAACGCAACGTCTTTACTTTTTCATCACATTGTGTTCTTCATATCGAATGTGCCTAAGTAATAGAAGTGCTTGCAAACCTCTCAAATTACTTGAAGACAGGCACCAATGGTTACTTTTTCTGTTTACAGGTATCATCTCTGAGGCTCTACATTATTATTCAGCAGACTTTTTTGAACATAGTACAAGTGCAGCAGAAGATAAGACATTCCTCTAACTAGTAACACTAGCCACACATACCGATGATTGGAACAATGCCTCAAGACTTGCTCAAGACTTTCAGAACAATTAGAGATAATGATCATGGATGCTACTAGCAGCATTGACCCCCATTGCTGCTATTATAATGACTTTTGCACAACATTGAATAAATTGCCATTGATAAAGACGGGACAGGGGGACAGTTGACAGAGCAGGATGTTATGTTTGCACACACCGGCCTACCGACACAGAAAGCAGCATGTGTTACAATGTCATACCTGTTTGTCCTAATGTACAATATGCTCTTCAGTAAGCACACCGAGTACGTAGCGGTTGCACCTCCTGAGAAAAGCATAATTAGCAAAGGGAGAATCAGGATAGAACAGGGAATGTGAATAACTTAGCACTTATAGAAGTTGTAGAAGTAACAATAGGACTATACTAAATGCAGCCTGCTTCCATTACCAAATACCTCAAAGACCTGAAAGGTATGCTGTAAGGATTTTGTTCAAGAATGAACAAGAGAAGGGAATAAGAGAGGGTATATTTTTTATCATAGGGTGCCCCAGGCCCGTTCTGTCCACACCTGAGGTATGAGACCCTTGTTCTTGCCCTGCCAGCCTAATTTGTAGGCTGTGTTAAATTGACCAGAGGGTCCTGTGTTACTATTTACCAAATACGTTGGGCCAGCCTTGTCACACAGCCAGCATGAACCCCTACGTAGGCCCTGCCTGCCTGATCTGTAGGCATTTTGTTAAGTTGACCAGAGTTCTGCACCCATTTTTACTGAACAGCAGGCCCTAGGCTTGTCTGACCAAAATCCCTGCCAGCCTCTCTCAGCGAGGCCTCCTGCTCCAAACTAAAGAGCCCCCACCCTACCCGTGTGCGAAGTTCACTAGCGCAGAGTTCACCGTTTCTCTATTCTGTCAGCATATGGCACAACACATCCTGGGTCTGTACATGAGAAATACAGAAGTTCCCACCGCAGCCGCGTCAAGCTGGGGTGATGAATAACCAAGACACATATCCATATATGTATATTTTATTCCTTTGCATTACATATTTTCTGCTTGCCCTATGCAATTTACGACAAGCTTTTGGCCTGAGAATATAACCTTTCACCTAGTCTACATTCTGCATTTAGTGGGATAGACATGACACGTCTGATAAAATGTGCAAACCATGCACTAAGTGACGTGGGTAGAAGTGGCGTGAGATGACGTTACTGTAGGCGCTTCTCATAGCCTTCAAATTTATAAAAAGGGAGCTCACACAGTCCTCGGTGGAATACCCCACCCGTCTGTTAGTAGATGGCAGGCGGGTGTGGGTGCTCCCCAAGAGCTCTTGTTTTTTGTTTTTAAGATACAATTTAACTTGCCAATATATTTGCTGTATATGCTATGTATGCTATTTTGCTATGCTATTTTGTCCCTAAATTGGTGTTTTCTTATTGAGCATTTCATAGTTATGTTACATTTGCAAGGCTGCTTTCTTTTAGGTGTTAGGTAGGTACGTTCGTATTCGCATTATTTTAGATCAAGTGTGTTTTGTATTCTGAGAACATTTTCCTTTATTTAACTTATGTTTTTCATAATGCATTTATAAATATGTCTTTGAGGTTTTTCTAAAGTGTCTCTCTCCAAACGAGTTCAATGCCTTCTGATTCATGCAAGGTCACTATATTTGTATTTTGTATTGTTATGCCTTTGCCTTGCAGTTTTTTGAAGTTGCACCTTCTTAATAAAACTGTTAAAACTCTCAGTATCAGTTTCCATGGCTCACATGTCTGTTTCCTTCATTTTTAGAGCGAGCGTTCCCAGACACCCCGGCTCAAATTAAGGTGCCCCTTTTGTCCCTAACTCACTCCCCTGACCATACAGTGAAGGTTCCCTGAGCCCTGTGCTCAGCCCCTTACCCTTAATAAATCTCCCTCCAACAACTGGGGTGGCATGGTGAGCAAAAGAATGATGGATTTAACCCAGATCTCTTGACTGGGGGTGAATGTTTTGATTTGTTCTGCATTCCATCCATCACTTGTGTGTCTTTTGCCTTCTCGCCCTAAGTACGCCAGGTATGCCCAGACGTGGGTCCTGGGCTCACTGTGCCACTGGAATCAAGCTATCCTGGCTGAAGAGGGGGGAAACCCCGAAACCAGTCCTAGGATGCTTGTTTCCGGTCCCTGGAGGACCTGGCTTGGCAGTTCGGGCTGGACTGTTCCCATGAGGCACAGGGTCAAGACTGATTTTCATATGGCCAGGTCTAAACTGGGGTGGCATGGTGAGCAAAAGAATGATGGATTTAACCCAGATCTCTTGACTGGGGGTGAATGTTTTGATTTGTCCTGCATTCCGTCCATCACTTGTGTGTCTTTTGTAAAACATACTAGGGCCCAGTAGTACGGAGGCATAATGAGCCGCTAAACATTTACAGTGAGGATATAATCTCAAGAAACAATAAACCAAATGTTGGCGAAATTAGCATCGGACCAAGGATCACATAGAGGCTTCTCCACATAATGCTGTAAAATATACTAGGGTCCAGTAGTACGGAGGCATGCTGAGCCGCTAAAGATTTAGAGTGAGAATATAATCTCGGGAAACAATAAAACAATTGTTGGCGAAATTAGCATCGGACCAAGGAACACATAGAAGCTTCTCCACATAATGCTATAAACCATACCAGGGCCCAGTAGTGACGAGCCGCTGAACGGCCCAACCCAGCATCCTGGAGTAAAGCTGGACGCCATAATGGGCGAGAGGAAGATGGTTAAGGAAGGAAGGGATGAGATTAAAGGGAGAATATAGACCTGGAAGGACAGTGTATTATCAAGGCAAAGGCACGTATGATGATAGACTGGCTGTGAGAATTCATGTGCATGATAAAAAAAGGTTTCACATATTTGATAACAAGACAGGTGGGGGAAACACTTATGAGAAAAGTGTAATCCAGGCACTGAGTACGGATTAGATCAGGTTGGTCCAATCCTCCATTCGGTACAAGCTGTTGGTTTGCAAGATCCACTTCAATTCCTCTTTATTCAAGATTGTGCTGATGTCTTTGCTGCCTGGTGGCGGATGGATCACATTAATAGCTTGCCATTTCAGATCATCCTCCATATGTCCCTAGTTTGTGAAGTGTTACACAAATGGTGCATTCGGTGTCTGCCACCTGAGACGGCTCCGATGTTGGCAGATCCGAATTCTAATCTTTTGAGTCGTTTGACCTATATAAATTTGGTTGCATGGGCACAAAATAGCATACCCAACATTGTTTGTATTGCAGTTAGATAAGTGGTTTGTTACATTAATGTGTTCAAAGGTGAATTTCTTGCTCTCAATTGTCAGGTGACAGACACTACACCCTCCACGTTTGAAATGGCCTAGTGTGGGTTGTAAGCCCCACAGTTCGGTGAGCGTTTGGAAAGTCTTTTTGGTGGGTAGGGCTGCTCTAACCAAATGGTCTTTGATGTTTTTGTTTTTACGGAATGCAAAGAGTGGGCGTTCCAGTATCATACTGCCTGCATTGAGTACTGGCCAGTGATTCAGAAGGCATTTCTTCACCTGATTTGAAATGGGCGAAAAGGTTGTTACACAAACCAAACGATCACTTTCTGGTTTAGATTTAGGAATCAAAAGTGCCTAGTGTGGGCAGTACCATGCTCGTTTTAGTGATCTTTTGATCAGTTTGAGGGGATAGCCCCCATTGATAAGTTTTTTGACAAGTTGCCGGCTTCCTGAAAGTAATCCTGTTTGAAGGAAAAGTTCCTTCTTATGCAAAGGAATTGTGAAAAAGGTAGCGAATCTCTTAATGCACATGGATGGTTGCTATTATAGGCAAGAGGAAAATGGGATTAGCATTGTACCTGTGTCAGGAAAAATGACTCATCGTGAAAGACTGCTGGCATGTGATCAGGTGAAAGCCTGAAGGGAAATGTCTGTGCATGCGAAAAATCAGTGGTCTGGAAGATTCCAGTTAGTTCCGCATAAAAGAGGAACTTGCAGCAGGGCAGTCTTACAGGATTCCGCGGCAACCACAGCACTGAGACCGCCCTACTCACCGCCACAGATGACATCCGCATCCTCTTCGACCAAGGCCATACTGCGACCCTGATCCTACTTGATCTCTCCGCAGCCTACGACACCGTCTTCCACTGCACATCCGCTGCCAGACTCTAGGATGTCGGCATACGGGGAACCGCCCTAGAAAGACTCCGCTCCTTCCTCACCGTCAGGACCCAAAGAATCAGACTGCCACCCCTGCTCTCCGAACCCACAGGGATCAATTGCGGAATGCCTCAAGGATCGTCACTCAGCCCCACGCTCTTTAACATCTACATGGCCCCCCTCGCTGCCATCGTCAGACAGCACAGACTCAACATAGTCTCCTGCGCCGACGACACCCAGCTCATCCTCTCCCTCACTAAGGACCACGTCACCACCAGACTCAGGACGTCGCATCCTGGATGAGCAGCAGCTGCCTGGAGTTCAACTCGGAGAAGACAGAGGTCCTCGTCCTTGGACCCTCCCCTACCGCTTGGGACATCACCTGGTGGCCCACGGCCCTCGGCAGCCCACCCACCCCCACCGACCATGCCTGGAACCTCTGCATTGTACTCGACTCCTCCCTCTGCATGACCAGACAGGTCAACACTGTCGCCTCCACCTGCTTCAACCCTCTCTGCATCCTTCACAAGACCTTCAAATGGAGCCCCACCGAATCAAGAAAAGCAAATACCCACGCACTCATAACCAGCAGACTGGACTACGGAAATGCCCTCTATGCCAGAATCAACAAGTCTCTGCTCCACAATCTCCAGACCACACAGAACACCGCAGCCAGATTCGTCCTCGGCATCCCTCGACAAGAACACATCACCCAACACTTACAAGACCTCTACTGGCTCCCTGTCGAGAAGAGAGTAACATACAAGATACTCACCCACGCCTTCAAATGCCTCCACAACACCGGACTCCAATACCTCAACGAGAGAATCTCTTTCCACGTACCCAAGAGAAACCTCCGATCCGCCGACCTCGCCGAAATCCCCACGCATCCGCAGAACCAGAACGGGCAGAAGGGCCTTCTCCTACATCGTGGCCAAGACCTTGATCGAGCTCCCGGTCGACATCAGATGTGTCCCCTCTCTGAACATCTTCAAGAAGACACTCAAGACCTGGCTCTTTTCGACTGAACGGGCTGCTTACCTACCCCCCAGTGCATTGAGACCCTCACGGGTGAGTAGCGCGCTTTACAATTCCCTGATTGATTGATTGATTGATTGACTGCACCCTAACTTTGGGATAGCAGAAGGATGAGTCCCTCCAGGATGGATCAATAATAGATGTAGGTCACAAGCCTGGAGCACCCATGGTCTGGATTGTCTGGCGCAAGACTGACAGAATGCCTGGGACCACCAAGGCCCCCAGACCATCATCCAGAGAATCATCACAGGACCTAAAGTGCAGAAGATAAAGAGTAATTAGCTCAGCTGGCCACTCTCACCTAGCCTATTAAGCCACCTGGGCTCCTCTCTTCATTATATTCTCCTAAGTAACAGAGATCAAAGTTGTGATCAAAGGGAAGGTGGATGGGTATGTGAGTACTGGAACAAGGAAGCGTATTCGAAGTAATGAAAATTACCAGAAAGTAATCAGGACATCACCTCCCCAACTGTACCTTCTTCCAGTCCATATATTATTGCGGCTCTATTGATGCAGTATATCACAATTTTCAATGCACAACGAACAACAGCACTCAGAATATAGTGCATGAAATTTATTTTAATGAATACAATATAATTATCTATTTCCTCCAGCTGCAGCCAACACACTGGTTTCAAACTCCAAACACTTAGAATTTCCAACATCCAGTTTATAATGAGCTATGAATGTGTTAGCTGCAGCCCATGTAGCTGTTCGACAGATATACTGAAGCCAGGCACCTACTGCATCAGTCCAAGAGGCTGCCATTTCATGTGTGGAGCAACCCTGAACTCCACCTGGCAAACACACCTGTTGTTTTTCATAGGCAATTGAAACAATGAACTTTATACAGCTTCTCAAGGTGGAAGAGGAAAATTTAAGACCCCCTCTAAACAAACCAACATTTACGAACAGGCTGTCATTGACTGTAAACAAATCTGGTGTGCATTTACAGAAAATGTCCAAGTTAGCTATTGCGATAAGAGGACCAAATATAGGTCTGATACAGCATTAATGTTTAGGAGCAAGAGCCCTCACCCACCAATTGGCAGCATGCTTCAACATAGAAGCTCTTCGTAGGGCTGACGCTGCTATGTCCTACTGGTCCCTCAGGAGGTTCTTTGCTGGAGATCTTTTTTAATTAGCACGAAACTCCAAATTCATGAACTTGGAATGTGTGCAGAGCAGATTGGCTGAATAAGTGGGTGAAAGAGTGTTAAAAGTAACTAAGGTAACCCCCTTATTATCCTATTTAATCCGTAGGGGCCTCAGTTAAGATTAAAAACAGTGGAGATCTAGGGGAACGTATGTTCCATAAAATCTGATCTGGGTCAACATGTTTCTTGCCTACAGTAGTCCCTAAATGGATCTGTGGCACTTTGTCAGGAACTACAATTGAATGCCTAATCTACGTGAAAGGCTCTACCTAATTTAGAGTTACTGAAGTAATGCCCTCTAGGTTGACCCACAACTGGTGTCATATAAATAGGAAAACTACAATTACCCCTATTATTAAGGGTACTTGTATAATGCTGTTATAGAAACGAAATGTAAAGATAAAGAGAAACAAGACATACAACATATAACACCCATATTTTAGTTTTTGTGCCCCAGCAAAAATACTGCGCTTATTCTCTTACAACTGGCATAGCCGTACTCAATAGTACAACTCATGTGTTGATGGACTTTTCCCTGTCACTCTTAAGTACAAAGCATGCAAAAGGCAGAAAACCATGCCTCAAGTGGTGATTGCCGTGGTATTTGTTACAAAATCAAACAAGGATGGAGTCTCCCCTAGAATTAAGTTAGGTCCAATTGGTTCGCACGGAGTGAGAACCTAAATATGGACTAACTGTATTGAGGAGTGCTTGTCTTATGAAGTGTTATCAGGAGATGGCACTTCTCAAACAAAAATCAGGGATGATATCACCTATGTGTCTCGAGAAAGGTCCCCGCTTTTTGCCTATCCACCTCTGTGGATCCGAAATGGATAAACACCTGAATTGGGGAGGCTTGTTTAAGCTCCCATTCATGGGGTCATAGGGTGACGTTTTCTGCTGGCGTCACAGTGTATGCATTTCTCGCGTCACTGTGTATGTGCTCAGTGGCGGTCCGCACCTCTACTGATGAAGAATCCTAATGGTGCTGTCATGACGCGGCGTGTGGTAATGACGGGTGCATGCAGTAGCATCAAAGTGGGATGGTCTTGCGCCTTACGTGGGAGACATTTTGAAATGGCAGAAGGTCCAAAATGAGACCCAGTGTAATCACCCATATACTAAGAAATTTCAGAGAAGAAACGGCGGCTAATTTATTGAAATTATAAACTACCCTGAAATATATCATTGGTACTCAGCATCATGGATTTTTGAAAAACAGAAATCCATTAACATACTGTTACAAGCCCTGAGAGGGCATGTATGAAAAAAGGGACAATGGTGAGATCCTAAAAAGTCAAAAAGTCTAGGTAATACCACAGGTTGAAAATGAGATAGAAGCTATGTGATTGAGGTTAACCCCCATGAGATATGGGAAAAACAAGGCTCATTAACAATCAGGGTCATAACAAGGAGACCTAACAACTGTAATGTCAAAAGCAGGGCTTTACTACTCAATTTATAGAGATTATCAGGGTTAGATCAAGATATTAATGTTGAAAGTTTTAAGTGAAAATAGCGCCTAGAAACACAAAGCGGCAACTACGGTTACCTAGTCTAACTAGATCACAACAAAGTTACAAGTTCAGACTGACCGCGATGGAGCACAGGCCGGGTACAGAACTGAGTTCTGCCAGCTGGGAGTTGTATCTTTGTGGCATTGGGGTTGACATGCGAGGTCCTGTGTTGGTCTGTGCTGCGCAGTGTCAGTTCCGGTGAAGCTGCCAGTCAGGAGCTCTGAGGTGCTGCCATGTGGGGTCCTGCGTCGGGTTGCATCACAATGTGCTAATTCCAATTACGTCACCGCTCAGCAGCTGTGTGGTTGTGTCACCGTTTTCTATGAGGCCCTGGATCAGGAGCTGGGGGGTGCTGCAATTTGAGGTCCTGCATTGGGCTGCATCACGCTGCATCAACTCCAATGAAGCCTTCAGTTAGGCCAGGTGGAGTTTGCTCTGATGCCAGCCAAGTGTCCAGGACCTTGGAGGCACCTAATGCGAACCAGGGCTCACTCCCGCAGAGGCCAGCAGCAGGGCTCAGGCAGGTCCAATTGCAAGCCCAGTTGCAGCAGGTCGGCTGAGCAGTTGAAGGGAAACTGATGAAGCTTGTGTCCCTGTAGTTAACACAGGAGGTCAGCGAACTAACCCTTTGGAGTCACTCTGGGTAGCCTTGGATGAAGGCAAAGATGTTCAGTCTTCCTTCTCAAACAGCATGGTAGTCCTTCAATCAGTAGGACAGTACTTCAAGCAGCAGGACAGCCCTCTGCCAGCAGGGCAGTCATTCATGTGTACACAGGTCCACGAGTGTTCTGATGAGTAGCTTTGGCGGTCCAAAATTTATAACTGGTGCCAGCCTTTGTGTGGAGGGGACTTCCTGTCCTACCGCTACATCTAATTCTGGAAAGTTCTTCCCCTTTCCCTGTCAAGGCTCCAAACAACAGGCAGGGCAGGCTTGATGTCAGGTTCCTTTGAGTGTGCGGAAGGCAAAACTCATTAAAGTGTAAGGGGAGCTAGGCACAACTCCTCTCCAGTCATCATTACAGGATTGAACAATCTGTCCACATCCAAGCCCCTTTTGTGTTACTGCCTGGAAGCAATACATAATTCCCAACAGCAGAGCCATTGACATTCATGAGACCCAGGCACTGGCAGAAAGCACAAATGGTTGGGACAAGAAAATGCCAACTTTCTGAAAGAGGCATTTTCAGAATTTCAATTTAAAATGCCATAATATTTTAAAGTACAATTCATTTAAGTGTAAACATTGTTTTTCTATCTGCTTCCAATCCACAATTATCACTTATTAAATGTAATACAGTAACCCAGTGTTAGTCAATGGAAGAAATAGACCTTGCAAGAGTGAAAAATGCCTTTAGAAGATTTTCACTGCTACTACATATGAAACTTAAGTACACATGTCCTACTTTTTCATTTCAATGCACCCTGCCCTATGAGCCTTTGGAAAAACAATGGTTCCTGTGGAATAATATACTATGAGGTTATGATACAAAAGCACAATCGTGATATAGAGGGTTAGATAATGGCAGAGCGCTAAGGAACCACTAACACACCGATTACAGTGTAGTATATTTTATGGATTTTTTTAACAATAAAGTTAGGAGTAAACATTATACATCAAAACAACATTTGTGCATAGTGTCCCAAGTGACAAAGGGAACCTGAACCTAAGTAACAATGTGAATATTAAATAAGCCTGGGCAAAGCACTACGCTACGCTTGCGTAGTTTGCGAAGTTCGCGCTACTTTGCACTACGCGAACTGCACGTAGCACAGTGCGAACACGCGTAGTGTAGTGTTGCGTAGGGCTGCGGTCATTTTTTGCTTGCTCGCGGTCCTCAACGTCAAGTTGCCGACCGCGAGCAAGCAAAATGACATCCCGGCGAGACTTTTTCCTTGTTCGCGATCAGCAACATCAAGTTGGCGATCGCGAGCATGGAAAATAAACCTCCCGGCGAGATTCCCAACGCGAGGAGGTCAGGTTTCTCATTGCAAGTGGTCGCGTATGCCCACGACCGCTCGCGATGAGAAACTACCAGTTCGCGTTCAGAAAGCTGTCGCTCGAGTAAAAATCTACTCGAGCAGCAGAAAACTACAGCTCGCACTGTGCAAGATGCCATTTTCAATGATTGCACAGTGCCGGTTGCTTGTCCGCACTGTGCAATCATTGAAAACGACATCTGGCACAGTGCGAACAAGGTACTACGCAGTTCGCGAAGTGCTACGCGTAGCTCGCGTAGTGCGAACTGAGCTTTGCGTAGCTTCGCGAAGTGCTACTTCGCGAACTACGCCCAGGGTTAATATTAAATACAAGGTTTCCACAGTTTGTACAAGTTGACCATTATCATAATAATTCCATGTCAGACATACAGAAGAAGCGAACCATTTCCCCAGCACATATCACTGTATATAGCTGCTGTTCACATGGAACCATTGTTTTTCCTATATAACTATTACCCTGGTTCCTTAGTGAGTAGCGTTCCCCTGTTTTATCTTGAACTATGAGCTTTTGGGGCATACCTTAGGGGTGACTTACAAGTATTAAAAATGAAGGTTTAGGCCTTGGAAAAAAGTTTATTTTGCCAGGTCGAATTGGCAGTTTACATCTGCACGAAAGGCTGCAGTGGCAGATACTTTAGTGGGTGGTGCAAGAACTGCGGCAGGCCGATTGGTACCATTTCATTTACAGGTCCTGGGTACAGGTAGTACAATTTACAAAGGACTTACATGTAAAATTAAATGTGCCAATTATGTGTAGTCCAATTGTACCATGTTTTAGGGAGAGAGCACAAGCACTTTACCACTGTTCAGCAGCGGAAAAGTGCACAGAGTCCTAAGGGCAACAAAAACGAGTTCAGCATCCGAAGGCAAAAAGCTGGTGGTGACCCTGCCCAAAGGGCCAGGTCCAACAATATACCTTCCAATTTATTGAATCCATTTTACATAGACAGACAACACATATTTCTTGAAAAAGCACTTCCTTAGAGCTTTATATTTTTCTTATGCAGTTCATCTATTATTGTGGCATGGCATGTATCCCAATATACACAAGATGGACTTGTTTTCAATATGACGCAGACAAATTTCTTTGAGAAATTTTCAGATCATGTTCCTTGCTTATTTTCAGAGGGTTAAAGCACAGAGTTCCTTCCCCTCAAGAATCAACTATCTTGTACATTCCCCGACGAAATCCCTAATCCTATGAGGAAGAAGTATTTTTCAGAATATAGTTGATGAAATGTTATTTCCATCTTTTATTTGGAACTTTTTGAATATTAAAGGAAAATGTATAGATCTACATTGAAAGTAGGGACCTAACTTGTGGATTATTTAAAAATGTGTGCCTCGAACTGATTGTAACCAGCATGACACTGATGCCTGGGCTGTTCATTCTCGGGGACCAAGGGAAGCTTTCACCACTGCTGCGAGAGATCTGTTCTGTAGCGAAGGGAACCATGCCCTGTGGATGCCTTCTGTGGGAGAGAGAAGCTTGTTTTGTTGCTGCTACGCTGTACCTATTCTCTGAGGAAGGGAGGTTTATACTCCTGCAGCATATGTACCTATTCTCTGAGGAAGAGAGGTTTATACTCCTGCAGCGTATATGTACCTATTCTCTGAGGAAGAGAGGTTTATACTCCTGCAGCGTATGTACCTATTCTGCGAGGAAGGGAGGTTTATACTCCTGCAGCGTATGTACCTATTCTGCGAGGAAGGGAGGTTTATACTCCTGCAGCGTATGTACCTATTCTGTGAGGAAGAGAGGTTTATACTGCTGCAGCGTATGTACCTATTCTGTGAGGAAGAGAGGTTTATACTCCTGCAGCGTATGTACCTATTCTCTGAGGAAGAGAGGTTTATACTGCTGCAGCGTATGTACCTATTCTCTGAGGAAGAGAGGTTTATACTGCTGCAGCGTATGTACCTATTCTGTGAGGAAGAGAGGTTTATACTCCTGCAGCGTATGTACCTATTCTGTGAGGAAGGGAGGTTTATACTCCTGCAGCGTATGTACCTATTCTCTGAGGAAGAGAGGTTTATACTCCTGCAGCGTATGTACCTATTCTGTGAGGAAGGGAGGTTTATACTCCTGCAGCGTATGTACCTATTCTCTGAGGAAGAGAGGTTTATACTCCTGCAGCGTATGTCCCTAGCTCTGAGGAAGAGAGGTTTATACTCCTGCAGCGTATGTACCTATTCTTTGAGGAAGAGAGGTTTATACTCCTGCAGCGTATGCACCTATTCTCTGAGGAAGAGAGGTTTATACTGCTGCAGCGTATGTACCTATTCTGTGAGGAAGAGAGGTTTATACTCCTGCAGCGTATGTACCTATTCTCTGAGGAAGAGAGGTGTATACTCCTGCAGCGTATGTACCTATTCTGCGAGGAAGGAAGGTTTATACTCCTGCAGAGTATGTACCTATTCTCTGAGGAAGAGAGGTGTATACTCCTGCAGCGTATGTACCTATTCTGCGAGGAAGGAAGGTTTATACTCCTGCAGAGTATGTACCTATTCTCTGAGGAAGAGAGGTTTATACTCCTGCAGCGTATGTACCTATTCTGCGAGGAAGGAAGGTTTATACTCCTGCAGCGTATGTACCTATTCTCTGAGGAAGAGAGGTTTATACTGCTGCAGCTTATGTACCTATTCTGCGAGGAAGAGAGGTTTATACTCCTGCAGCGTATGTACCTATTCTGTGAGGAAGGGAGGTTTATACTCCTGCAGCGTATGTACCTATTCTCTGAGGAAGAGAGGTTTATACTCCTGCAGCGTATGTACCTATTCTGTGAGGAAGGGAGGTTTATACTCCTGCAGCGTATGTACCTATTCTCTGAGGAAGAGAGGTTTATACTCCTGCAGCGTATGTCCCTAGCTCTGAGGAAGAGAGGTTTATACTCCTGCAGCGTATGTACCTATTCTTTGAGGAAGAGAGGTTTATACTCCTGCAGCGTATGCACCTATTCTCTGAGGAAGAGAGGTTTATACTCCTGCAGCGTATATGTACCTATTCTCTGAGGAAGAGAGGTTTATACTCCTGCAGCGTATGTACCTATTCTGCGAGGAAGGGAGGTTTATACTCCTGCAGCGTATGTACCTATTCTGCGAGGAAGGGAGGTTTATACTCCTGCAGCGTATGTACCTATTCTCTGAGGAAGGGAGGTTTATACTCCTGCAGCGTATGTACCTATTCTCTGAGGAAGGGAGGTTTATACTCCTGCAGCGTATGTACCTATTCTCTGAGGAAGGGAGGTTTATACTCCTGCAGCGTATTTTTTGTTGCTGTTCTGTGAAGACGGAAAGCTGGCACTGCTGCTGCCAAACTATATATGTGCTAGAAGGAGGGAAGCTTGTACTAGTGCTGATTCCGGGTTCCTTCTCTGTGACAGAGGGGTTCTTGAACTGTTATTTGCTCTGCTGTACCTGATTTACTAAGAACGAAGCAGGCACTGCTGCTGCTCGATGCCGGCCTGTTTAGTGAGGGAGTAAAGCTTGCATCAGTGATGCCTGAGTTGTACTTTTGTTAAGGAGATGGTGTCTTGTACTCTTGCTGTGTTGTTCCTGTTCTGTGTGTGAAGGAATCTTGTACTACTCCCCTTGCTGCCTACACCTGATGCCTACCTATTGTTTGTGCTATGGAAGCTTGCACTGGTGCCTGCCAAGCAGTTTCTATATTGTGTGTTAATGAACCTTTCTATTAAACAGAGGCAAACTGATCGCCATTTCCAATACTTGGTTCAATGCATGATGCAAAGAGTGACTCCGAACGTCAAGAATGTTTGTTTTTGGTTTTGCATCTCAAACTAGCAGTTAATGTTTTCAGAAAGTAACAGTGGATTTGTAAAATGTTTTGGGCTAAAAATCATTTGTGACACCTTCAGCCAGTATTGGCTTTTTAGCGAGCATCTCTCTGCAAGTACTAAGATATTGAGACCACAGTAGCAGTGCGAAAACCACACTACAAGCCCCAGAGTGCAACAAGCTGTTATATGAAAGGTCGCAGAGGCTGAAGGTGCCACACGTGACTTTGAGCCACTTAACACAGTATAAAAAGCAAAATAAAAATGAAAGTGTACTTCTTTGCCTTTTTTTCACCCTCTTCTCTCCGCTGTAACTTGTACATTTTTAATTGAGAATTTTGACATTTTCCTATAAAACGTTGTGAAAATAGTTCATGACACACCACATGACTGGTCTACAACTAGTCTTGCTTTTCACCTGCACCTGTTGCCATTCCTTAAAAAGACTCAAATAGTTTTGAAGCGCATGGCAAGCAAATGCTTACAACAAACAAGTGGGAGAGGGTGGAGATGGCATTTGAAACGCCGATGCTCACATCTCACTCTTAATGCGCCTTTATTAACACTCACCCAAAACAAAGGAAGATGTTTAAAAACATCCTATTTTCCACTCTAAGAAGCTGCAGGGATTGGAGCAGTGGATAAAGCACGATTTGCAAACCTAAACCCTCGTATGATAAGGCTGTGTCTGAAAAGACACAAGAAACAAAGAGAAAGTTGCTTCATGAGTCACCAGTGTGAATTTTGTAGCTTCTTAATAAAAAAGACACTTTCAAACCTTTCTTGGCCTCAGGCTCAGGTGGACGGTGACCCCTCTCTAAGCTTAGTGGGGGCTGTGTCCAGGGCAGGACTGGCCGTACCGAGCATTGGGTGTTTCCCTGGGAGGCTGGAAGGGTGGGGCTTGTTTTGTTACTTGGGGCTGGTTTTGCAGCAATGTTGCAATATCGTCACCAGTAACAAAAGCAGCAAGCAAGCCTTTCCAGCTTCCGGGGGCTACGCGCAGTGCTTCACCAGGGGCTAGACAGATAAAACTGCCAGGACTGCTTTGGCTTCCCAGTCCGGCGCTGCCTGTGTCCACTCTGGACTTGTTCCCCGACCTGCTCTACATGGGCTATTAACAGTGATTTTCTCTATTCTAGAGAACAGTCAATTCTGCCTGCTCCGAAAGTTATATTTTAATTAAAACTAAGAGGTCCATTACGATGGCGGGCAGACTTTGTACGCCAGCCACCTCAATGGCAAATGGGACCGCCCGCAAGAGGTGCGGCAGTCTCGTTATGGTGATCAGGATGCGACCGCCACCTTGGCGGTCGCATCCCGCATTATTAACATTGCAGCGGGCGGTGCTGTAAGCAGCACCCGAAGCAATGTAAATAATGCATGTTGTGCACTGGCATGCACAACGTGACAGGCAACCTTGTCCATACCAATGTTGGAGGGTACCATAGGTACCCATCAAGTGCAGCCCCACACCCCCCCACCCCCCTGGGGGCCCGCAACGCGTTCACAAAGCAAAATCTGCATGCCTTTATCTGCCATGGAAAGTCATTGTAAATGCCACATACTAATATGGATCAGGCACCACCACCATATCAAGGGCCTTTTCCGCCAGGTCGGGAATCCGACCGGCGGAAAAGCGGCGCACGGTCTTTCCGTCCGCCGCGGTGCCCCTCACCATTCTAATATGGCGGGGGTGATATGGGCCATTTGGCGGGGGCGATCCGCCCGCCATCCTAATGGGGGCCTAAATTTGTAGGGGATGTGGGGGCACGGACAGCCTTGGGGAGAGCTGAACCAGGGGTCTGTGTTGGCTCTGAGAGCTAAAGCACAAGCCGAGCCATCAAAAGATGTAAATCAGACAACAGATTTCATTAAAAAAACATAAAGACTTTAAAATGGAAACAAATATGTATATTTCAACATTTCTCGGTATCTCCCTTAGGTACATATAATTATATCACTGAATCGGGTGACATTTATTGAAGTCATATTTATTAACACATGAAACATTCAAAAATATCTTAATGCTCTGCTGACGTTTTCACGAGTCACCCAATAGTGTCAGTAGTGTTCTATATTTATATAGGCAATATTGGCAGTAAATGTAAAGCAAGATTATTTTAAATTAACCATATATAAGTGAGGGGTTTGTAAAGTGCTGAATGATGTGTTCTCCAACGTGATTGTTAAAAAAAATTATACAAAGTAAAGTGACGGTCGGTGAATCACACAATTTGGGCAAGTGGCGAAGCCGGGATTTGAGTCCAGGACTGCATAGTTCAGAGACTGTAGTTTGACAACAAAAGGTCAGTGCTTTGCGTTCGGTTGTTCAATTAGTGTTAGTATGTGGCGTGCAATAAAGACATTTACGACAACCTAAAATGAAACTGACGCTATACACACATGTATACATTTAAAGGCGTGCGCTTGTATTTGGACACCGAAGATAACACAGCGACAGAACATCTCTAAGGTCCGAACACAGGCTGCGCTTCGCAAGCGTCTCCGTGAAAAGCTGACTTGACAAACAAACCGATTTTAGGAGAGGTTCTACACCTCAGTGACTATAATTAACTAATTACCAAAACACAGAAATCAAGGCGACCACCTAGAATTTGCTCTTCAGGTCACAGCGCTTCAAGGAGGCTTAGGGGGTGTACAGAATAGTTTCAGAGTTCTGTCTGTCACTATTTAATCTTCAGTTTTCTAAAGCTGGCAGCAAATTGTCCCCTGAACGACCCATCTCTAAAACCTGGTGGGATAAACCCCCTTTACCCCCACCCCTCCACATTTCCAAAGCCTCAATGTGCACTTGTGTGGTGGTTCTGCTTTTCTGTACATTCAATGAGCCCAAATGCGTCCACTTCGGTTTTCTATTCGCAATGGTTAACATACTCAATATTTCAGATTCACACCAGCAGGGGGAGCTGTGGGTTAACACTAGCTTGTTGAGCCTTTATGTATTTTACTTGTGACTGAACCTTTTAATGAAAACAAGTGATATTTCATAACGGAGCTCAATGTGTACTCAAATGTGTTAGTGCATTATTACTCTATACCAATACCAAAATGTCAACATAAGAACAATCAGAATCTTAGTACAGGCACATGTTTTGCTTTTGGCAATTACTCACAGGCAAAGATGATCAGTTTTGCAAAGAGCACAAGGGCAGCTGGAAACACAGTCCAGGGGCAAATCACATATAGCGAGCACTGTGAAAGTTAAGTTAATACATAGGCCCGTAGGGGCCGATTTATGAACTCGTTACGGACTCCAGGGCAGCATGTTCTCTTGTTGCGCTGCACTGCGTGACAGGGAAGGCACAGGAAGGTGCTGCATTTAAGCTACTAAGGGGCATTTCTGCCTTTTCCCCTGCGCTGACGTCCTTTTGGTAGCCTGGCGCCAAACGCAGACCCTTGTGCACCATCGTGCAAGGCTGCCTGCATTGCATGTAAGATTGTTTTTGTGCAGGAAAGGACACCTTCCTGGACAGAAACAATCCTGAGAGCCGTATTCCTCTTTCTATTTGTGCTGCAGAACGCAGCACTAATAGAAGGAGGAAGTAACGAGGAGAAATGAAGATAGTTCTCCTTGTTATGTCTCACCTGACAAGGCGTATCTTTTTGGCACATTCTTAGGTTCACCAGTTTTGGTAAATCTGGGAATGCGTCAAAAACCATGGGAGTTGCTTGGGAACACCCAATCAACATCCATGGAACGCCTTCCGAAGGCAGAGTAAGGCAACGCAGAGAATAGAGCTGCGCTGCCTCACTCCAGATTTATCGACCCACTCTGGGCCCTGCAAAGTGGCCTTGCGTGGCTTAAAAAATCACATGTAAGGTTTGTGTCGCTCTTGCTCCACGTTGCGTGGTGCAGGAGCGACACAAACTGGGTCATAAATAGGCCCCTTAATCTCTACCACAGTTTTAGGCTGACTGGTGTCTTAAGTAGTTGACGAGTGGGAGCAGAGCAGCTTTGAATACCATAGACAGTGATTAATGGTCACTTGCCAAGGGAAAAGTAAGATACTGCTTTTTGGCTGGAAATGTAGTAGCATTTGTTGACAAATCGAAACTAAACAACAGTACTAATACAATAATATGCACAAAGCAACATAACACAATTAAAACATAGAGCACATCACAACAAAACAGTCGAAAGAAAATGCAACACAACTACTGCAGTACAACACAACAAAATCACATTGCAATAACAAAGCACAAAAACACAGCAGCACAAAAAGCAGAACACATTACAATTGTTACAAAACTCCACACAACAAACGAGAACAGACGTTCTTGCTGCATATTAGCACCTCCAGGATCCTGTTTCATAAACAAAAATATTTTGTGATCTGGCCTAGGCTGTCCACATTTTTCAGATGACCATGTTGCCATAGGGCAGTCTCGCAGACCTTTCCCCTATATCCAATAATAACGTTTGTGCAAACATCAGGTGGTTGGTGGGTTGAATGTCCAGACCACCCACCACCATTGGATGGAGCATACTTTTTTAATTGGATTTATATTGGGGTTTAAGCAACTGTGCATATTTTACAACAAGCATTGGCAATAACAATAGCTCTGGCTTTAAAGAAATGTTGTATGGTAATAACAGTAAATAGCAAGGGAATGGGTATGTATTTGTGTGGAAGCTCTTTAGAATAACATTGGTGTAGGTTAAAAGGTCAGGTGACAGTTGCACTGTCAAGCCAGACCTAAACATCTATGCAGATTAATGACTGCCTTCCTCCCATCTGTGCTGCCGCCAGAGAAAACCAACATAAATGATCTGGTTATCTAACACACTTTACTGTCCTGTGTGTGCCCCTGAAAAGTCAAGCAGCTGGATAAATAAACAAAATGATCACAGCTGTATGGAGAGCGAGCACTTTTTTGTGGAAGCACACAACTTCTGCCCAATTAAAACCTGTACTCCTGATCCCAAAATGAAGGCGGAGCCAAAGCCCCTCTCCTAGTATTTCTCATTTGTTTTGTGCTGTCAAGCCAGACCATAAAGAGGGATAGCATTAAGTTGAATTAAATAATAGTAACAGGTGGGTTTGTTTAGGATAAGAAGATAGGCCAACCACTAATCCCTTCAAGTGAGAAGTAGTATGTTTGAGATTTAACATAAAAAGAGCCCCAATAATGTTGGTGCATCAGCATACTGGCAGCAGAAAGCCGTGTGCAAGCAACAGGTCCGAGCATCATCTGTTCATTATAAGCAAACTTATAGTGCACCCAGATGCCTGTGCTCTGGGGTTTCTCTCCGTGCTTAATTTGTGCTGGTGCTTTCAGGTGCTCAGCACCGGCACTTAATTGTCAGCACCGGGGCTTATGGCTGTCTGCCACATGGTAGTGGTGTCTGCCAATTTAGTTAAGAGCACAACAATTTCTGTTTATTATTTCAATTTCAATTACCAATTATTAGTATTTGCCTCCAAAGCCATATTTATAGCTTTGGGGCCTGTAATAGTATGAATTGTCACACTTTTAAGAGTGTCATGATTAGTAGTGTGTTGGTGCTGTCATTGGCTGTGCTGCCAGGGGCAACAGATGGTGCAATCTCTAGTGTCCTCCTGTCGAGAGCCCCGGCACTACGTTATTTTCAAATTAAGCACTGGTTTATCTAGAGTCGCGAGGGTTTTGCGCGCACCGGGTCTGATGAAGAGCAGGAAATCTCACAACTTCTGTGACTTCAGAGAGAGGCAAAAATACTCTGCACTCATCCACTTCGCAAGTTATGAAGCAGACGGACAAGTCCACTAGGGACAAGCAAGTCTTTTACTTTCCCAGGCTTTCTGCAAAGGCAAGCTGTTCCACAGTATACGAAAATGTGTCTCCAATGGAAAGCCAGAAGAAATATTTTTTCTGTGTCAATATACTTCATGTGTTTTCTGCAGATGTAACCTATTTCATAGCACAGAAAACAAACTGGATAGTTTATTCGTGCTTAATAAACAATAAACGGTGTTAATAATTTCCAGACTCAGCAGTATTCATTTTATCGATCTAAGAGGAATGAAAGCTTGAGTTGGTCCTCCGTGGACTCAAGTCTGCCCTCTGCAGGTTGCATGCAGATGGTTGAACTGAATTCTCAAGATTGAAGCTCTGTGTCCAGCAACAAGTGCATTACCCCTCTGAGCATTTTATGAAGAATAATTCTGTGATCTGCAGATCACATACAGATCTGTGCAGTCAGAGCCTTGGTCGAATTAGTGGTCTTTTACTGGTGGAAACACTTAAACATCAAAAAGAGCCTGTAAGAGGGCTCAGTGGGTGAATGTTCCTGCTGCAGTACTTTGTTCGGGGCAAAAAAGGTTTTTATTCTACTTTTTTTAATGAGTAGCACCGAGCCAGCATCCACTGAAACGTATTATTAGCTAACTTCACTGTGAGTGTTGGCATTCTGTTCTTGCACAATGTGCACTTACGTAGAAAAAGTACCCCCCTTCCGTATCAGGAACTACCTACCGTCCCAATATGTGCTATTTGACTAAACAAAAATGGACAATGCTGTTTTGGCAAAACAAAAACGTTTTTGTAATAATGTTTCACAAAAACTATTACAAAAGAAAAAGCATTTGGCAAAACGAAAAGGATGACAGCCAACCCCTATTGAATGGTTTTGCCAGTGCTTGTTTCACATGGTTGGACTTGGGCAGTGCATGGGAGGAAGTCAGGGAATTTCAGGGTCAATCGTAGCTTATTCTGGGCCAGGGACAGACGCTTGGGCCTATCAACATAAAGTGGCGCAGAACGCAGGCAATGCCAAAAGTCTGACAGGATAAAAAATGTTTAATACGTTATAAGTGGAGAACTTTAATTTGCAGGATGTGATGTGTGTGATAGACGTCTGAATATAGTACAACCCCTTCCGCTTCGTGGCCCAAATATCTGCTATCTTTGCCTGCAGTCACCAATGCTCCTTCCATTTCTTCTAGCTGAGAGCCTAGAACAGAAATCCCATCAAACGCCCCAGAGCCCAGGAACCCCCAGAAACATCTACTTCTCTGGCTATTCCCCCGCAGGGGATTCTAGCGCCAAGTGAATGAACACGTCCAGCAGTCCACAGCAGCATGTGTTCCTTGTTGAAAAGCATGTGGCAGCATTCTTCTTCATTGACTATGATAGAGTAATGTAACATGACCCTTTGACAACTCACACACTATTGCAAGATCCACCAATACTGTTCCCCATGGAGGAATGTAACGGGGGACTCAACACGCAAGCACAATACGTCACCACTAATGGTGGGCAAAGTTGCAAACTTTTTCTTTAACCTCTGAGGTGGTTTATGGAAGACTTCACATAGCTTGCGACATTATCGCTTCAGGACATCCGTGTGCAAATCAGGACTTTTGCAACAGTTTGCGCCACATGCATATATACCTCTTTGACATAAAATAAATGGTTCTGCAGAAGATATGCTTTATGAAAAAGGTCTTTGTGACTGATTGTATGATTGGATTTGGTCGGTTCCTTGAACTTGGTAATCGACACATAGCCATGAGAATTTGTAAGGCAGACAGTATGTGCACTATTCTTTGCTTATGATCCAACCCTTTACGCACAATTTGGTATATTAGATCAAAGGTTGGGTGACGTCTTTTATTTTAAGGGTGGCTTTTTAAGGTCTGAAGGTTTTATTGAATGTTGAATATTTTTTACATTATGCTCTTTGTGTTTTACCTATATTAGGTTGTGCCTTAGTAGCCCTGAGTTAGTGCGCTCTGCTAGACATCATGGTTGGTTGGCACAGCGGACTCTCCTCTTATTTGAGGTCCTCTCTGAGGTTTTTGCCTTTTGGGAATTTGTGTAGCAGAGAGGCACTCCTATGTGTTTTTATTGCCAAATGTTGCCGTATGCTTTCAATTAATTTTAAATTATTGCTTTATGATTTTAATCCACCTATCTATTGGCATTCTAACGTAATGTGTGTTTTCGTTACGCACTTTATTCACCACTGAGATGTACTGAAACGAAATGTGCATTTCTTCTACCTGCTATTTTTTTTTTTTTACCATCTAGATGTTTGTTATTGTGTACTTTTATGATCTTGGAATCGAAATAACTAATATGTTTTACAGAAATAAACCAGATTGCATTCTTCTCTTCCCAATGCCTTTGTGCATAGAAAAGCTCAGTGAAAACCTAAACTTGCAAAGAAGACGTCTCCATACATTTTCCAGCCTGAAATTATGACGTAAAATGCATGGAGCTCTTCCGGAAATATACTATTAGTGTGAATTATGCCCATCAAGTCGTGTTGAATTCTAGTAGCATGAAAAGTGTCTTTAATTCACGGTTTCCTCTACAGCGCGCGCCCAAGCAGCTTCCCGTTGTCAGTTGTGATGCCGCGCATAGAAACATCTGGCACGCGCGCACTCTTATGTCAGGAAAATTAATGATAAAAGCTCCCTCGTGTGTTTATGTGTGCGCTTCAGGCAAGCGCTTCCTTTATTTGAACTGGGAAAGTGAAATCAAGCCAGGAAATAAAAGGTAGCATGTCTAGTTTCAAAAGTCTTCTTGGTAAAACTTGCCATGCTTTCATTTCTACATTTAAAAGTGAGTTCTCCTGACTGCTTTGGTATGGTGGCTTTGCAACAAGAAAATGCATTCTCATTTCATGTTTCATAAGGAACTTTGATGTTCATATAATGTTCTTCACTTACACCTTTATAAAATACACAGTCGGACCAGGATAGAAAATTGGCCTGGGCACCAACTTAAAAGTGGCCCCATTAGTAAATCAGGAAGCAAATGTATAGACCAGTTTGCGTTGTGTTTGCACCACGTAACATGTTACATGTGCGACGCAAACCTTGAGTGAGATTTATGAAGCCACGCAAAGCCACTTTGTGTGGACCAGTGTGGCTCCATAAATCTGGAGTAAAGCAACTCCACTGCGTTGACTTACTGTGCCCGGGAAGGCGTTCCATGGGCGTTGAGCCGGTGTTCCCACACAACTCCCATGGGTTGTTTAAGCATTCCCGGATTCACCAGAATTGCTAAACCTGGGAATGTGCCAAAAAGATGCGCCTTCCCTCCGGAGCATGACGAGGAGAAATATCTTTATTTCTCCTTGTTACTACCTCTTACTGAGTGCTGCATTAATGCATCAGCACACACAGACAGAGGAAAAAGCCTCTCACGATTGTTTTTGTCCAGGAAGGTGCCCCTTCCTGCACAAAAACTATCCTGCATGCAAAGGAGGCACCTAGCACCATGGTGCAGGGGTGCCTGTGTTGGTGCTAGGCTATCAAAAGGAGCCAGCGCAGGAGAAAAAGGCAGAAATACAATATATTGCCTTAAATAAGGCGCATCCCTGTCCTTTCCCATTCACGCAGTGCAGCAAGGTGATCTGCTGCACTGAGTGACAAATTTGTAAATCTAGCCCCTAATTGCTAAAAAGGTGGCTTACATTTCAAAATCGGGAGTTTTGAACTGGTAAAGATACTCTTTTTAGGTGTTTTGCAACGTGTGGGAGACTGAATGCATTCGAGATTGCTGCAGAAAATGTTTGTGGTATATCAGGGAAATCAGCAGTAAAAAGAGGGCCAACCAGACCATAACACATGCCCAGTAATACCCAAAAAAGTCCCACATATTGACCTATCAGACCAACCCTCCTGGCACTACCAGATTGCCTGATAAGTCAGTCCAACCCTGTGAAAATATATTGAAGAAAAAAGACATGGCTGGTGGGAATCGAGAAGTTTCCAGCGCAGCAATCTCAGAAGTGGTTTTATTACAAATTATTGACAAGGCCCCAAAGCAGAAAATAGTTGTAAATGAGACCAGTGCTCACTACCAGTGGATTGCAAGACTGACAAGCAACACATCTACTTGATAGCCAAAGACTGTATGGTGCATCTACCTCTCTCTGATGAGTGTTGGCGCGTGAAAACCCAAAATTCGAACAGTCCATTACTTTACCTCAACCAAATTCTCACAGATGAATCGGAGATGGTGCTAAACCTTTATTTCATTAAGGAATATGTCCCAGGAGGTAAGACATTTCCCAACACATCAAGAATGCTAAAATACAGTCAAATAAGCAAAGGACTGCTCAAAAAGTGAGTTCTAGATCAGTCAAATAATTTAAGGGTTTTATTACAAAACTTCAAAAAAGCAGTGCAGGATAACTGCCATGAAGTCTCTCAGCAAATAGAGCACTACAAAGGAGCGCAAAATCAACAAACATTTGGAAATGCAATAGGTCTCGCATTTAGGAGAGTTAGAGCTATTGGCGATGTAAATGACAATGTCTTTTATCTATGTGCTTTCCTTTACAGTACTGTGGCCTTTGGGAGCTTATAAGTGTTTAACAATGTAGTATATTATCCTGAATGCCCCAAAACCCAACACTTACCATTGGTAGCAGCCCTCCGTGGCATCCAGGGTGTTTCACATCAGGCGTTTGGCAGCAGCAGCACCTTTGGGATGTTCAGCTTGAAGGCCAGTGGCAGGGAGAGTAGCAGGACTTGGGAGCAGATAAAGGGAAAGCCAGGTATGGAGCACCTCTGCCACCTAGAGAAGCAGCCAACTGCCTAAACCCGCTATCTTCAGTTCACGGGAGCCCTGTGCAGTGGAAGCAGAGCCGCAGCCGAGTTTTGTCACAGGAAACGGGATAGAGATGGAAGCTGCCGCACATTGCAATTCTCCCTTTGTTTACAGTGGTTGCTCCCGGAGCTCGTAAGGACAGTATGGTGGCAGAGCCACTATATTATTTGCAGAACAGTTCTTCCAGGAGATGCGGATCCCTCTAGCAAAGAAAATACCTGCCTTTTGTCGCTATTAGAGCGATGGCAGGACCAAGGCAGGGGGAGGAAGCCTGGAGGAGGACGGGGCTTAGAGAGTGGGAGGTGCCTGTTCGAGGAGCTCGGGCCTGCCCTGGGCGGTGTGCAGCTTATAAAGCAGGAGGGATGCGATTACAGCCAGGGAGAACGATGTGCCATCAGTCTTAGGCAAGAGCCGGGCACTGCTTAGCTGTGAACTCTTGGGAAGTGGCACCCCCCACCACCTCCTCCCACCTCTCCCCAGAGAGCGGAAGTGTGCTTCGTAATTATGCGTGCTGAGCACCAGGAGGATTGGGAAGGGGCTGCAACGCCTCTTTCCTTCTTACAAACAAAACATCAACAAGCTCATCCCCCTTAAAAGGAAGCCCAAACCAAACAAATATCCTACAAAAAAAAAAGCCCAATTGACAGTGGATATTGAAAAGAGCAAAAAAGCTAAAAAAAACACATGCAAAGGAGCAGGAGGCACAGCGCGGGGGCAGCACTAACACAACTATGGCATTAAGAGGAGATGGGAGGGAGGAAGCTATAGTCAAATCTAAGCAGCTATGGTACCAAAGCTGAACACAGGCCGACAGTAATAGAGAAAAGAAACAAAGAAAAAATAGTCCCCCAAAGAACAGATAAAGAACCATAGTGTAATGAGACAGCACGTAGTCCCTGCTGCTTGGGAGAAACTGAAGAGAAAAAGGAAGGACAAAGAGGCAGGACTGACTATTAGCAAGCAAGGATTTTTAAAGGACACTGAAACAAACAAATCAAACGTAGGGGGATGGCTTTAAGCCCACAAGAGAAGTTACAACAGGTCGCAAATGCTCGAAGTAAAAATAGTTCAAGTCTCAATTGGGCAGCAAAATCAATTGAGAAATGGACAGCATCCCTAGTAGCATTCAGTGAAGTTCTGACTCACCCCAAAATCGAGGGGTTTTACAAGCTATCTTCACATATGAAATCATTAAAACTGCTAAATCATTGTGATATAATCAGAAATGTCACATTGTAAACAAATTATTGCACAGTTTTATGAAACATCAAATTGCCTTAACATCTAAACAGTACCCTACCATAAGAATATTGACTCTACCCACTTAAAACGAATGTCATCCAGAGATGGTAGAACACACTAGGTCTATTTTCAAAAAGTCACGCAACGCAGCAAGTCACCTTGCTGCGCTGCGTGACAGGGAAAGGGCGGGAATGTGCTATATTTGTCATAATTTGGCACATTCCTGCCTTTTATCAGCGCTGGCACACAATGTGCTGCCTAGCGCCAACACATGCACTTTTGCACCAAGGTGCAAGGTTGCCTGCGTTGTAAGCAGGATTGTTTTGTGCATAAAAACAATCCTTAAACAAGGAGAAAAACATTTCTCCTTGTTATGCTTCAGCTGGGGAGGCGTAACAGTTTTGGCGCATTCCCAGGTCTACCACTTATGGTAAATCTGGGAGTGCATCCAAATGCATGGGTGTTGAGTGGGAACACCCATTCATCACCCATGGAATACCTCCCTGGGGTAGAGTAACGCAACACAGCGATTTGCGCTGCATTGAGTTACTCTGGATTTATCAAGCCTCTCAGGGCCACACAAGGTGGTTTTGCGTGGCTTGATAAATTGCACTTAAGGGTTGGGTTGCACATGCACCCCGTTGAGTGGTACAAACGCGATGCAGCCTTTAATAAATATGCTACGGAAACAAACAAACAAAGCGATGGATTTAGGCCCAGATCTCTTTACTGGGGTGAATGTATGACATTGTTCTGCATTCTGTCCATCAATTGTTTTTGCATTTGTCACCCCAAGTGGGACGGGTATGCCCAGACGTGGGTCCCGTGCTCTCCATGCCACTGGAATCAAGCTATCCTGGCTGAAGAGGGTTGAAACCTTGAAACGGGTCCTAGGATGCTTGTTTCCAGTCCAGGGAGGACCTGGCCTGGCAGTTCGGGCTGGACTGTTCCCATTGGGCGCAGGGTCAAGACTGATTTGCATTTGGCTGGGTTCAAACAGGTATGGAATGGGGAGCAAAAAAACGATGGATTTAGGCCCAGATCTCTGTACTAGGGTGAATGTATGACATTGTTCTGCATTCTGTCCATCACTAATTGTTTTTGCCTTTAATAAATATGGCCCAAGAAACACGAACACCAGTACATTTTAATGAATTAATAGGGCACAGTAAGCTAGCAGAAAAACCTTGCAATAAGCTGCAGTTTGAGGACTGGAACAAACAAACATGACTGTACTTATATGCTGGGGAATAACAAATAGAGAAATATGCAAGGGAAAGACATCCATTTTGATAAAGATGGCAGCTGGGCCTAAATTGAGGCCTAATTAAGATGAGACAAGAAAACACGCTTCTACATGTCATAGGAATTTTGTTGCAAATGCAATATTACTACACCGGTGTGTACATGTAAATTTGAGAGTAAAACTACATTCTGCATGTTGTTGTTAATGCTAAAAAACATAAATGGATAAAAATCCTTAACATGTGCCACAAATCCTTCTTTCCCAGTACACAGAACATATCACAGAACTGTCAAGGTACTTCAGCACGACCTGGAAAACTATGCTGTCAAATTACCTCAACCCTGACTTGCTGACACATTTACATGCATGCATAGTGTACTATGAAAAGGTTTCAGCAGACCATTCCGGCAGAAAATTTGAATTATGTATACTTCAATTTTATAGCACCTCACTTTGGTCACAGTCTAGTTCTAAGACTTTTTTATGCTAGGTGATGCAGGACCTGAGGTACAGGGAGGAGTAGTGACTTTCCCAGGATCACACAATGTGGTGAAGAAGGGGGCATATCACTTAAATTAACACACACCAGTGACAGAGAGGAATGTTTGGACGGGGGATGTTGTGTGAGTGCATCTTACCAGATATCTATCATTTTGGCATTACACCTGTATTTGTATTTTATATAAGTTTCTCTCTCTCTATTGTTTTGTCATTTATTATTCCTCCAGATGTCTGTACATTGTCTGCTGTGTTAGGGCTAGGTGGCGCTTTATAAACTCTAGCAATGAAAAACTTCTGTATATCAGCGTGTTTATGTCATGCATCTGTGAGTATATATCTTTGAGGATGCAATGTGTGCTAAAAATGCCCCTTCTAAGAAGTGCTTGCGCTGTCCTTTTAAAAGAGTATTAGCCATGTGGATAGGGGGTCAGCATTGTCTATGGAAAGTATACACTGCCTTATCGGAGGTGCTGGTTCCAATACAGTTGTGATAGGTTCCTAAACTTTAACTATGCAACTGCCTTACATCATAAACGCCTCATGCCAGCTACTAGATATCTCTCAGCTACCATGGTAAGTTCTCATAGTAAATGTTGTACATTTCTAAAGAGAGAGAGAAAGAAATAGAAAAAAAATGTCTGCCTGTATGTCCTCCCTCTAAGAAGAAAAGATGGAGGGCTGTCTTCACCACTTTAATTGCTATGCGCTGTGCCTGTTCAGCCAAATTAAATGACATGCTTTGTGAAAAGAGAGGGAGAGATACCAGCACAAATAGGGAATCTGGACCCAACCTGAAGCACTAAGACTCACTTCCAGATCATGGACCAGACTGCAGGCAGGCTAACTTCTGTTTCTGTGAATGGAGGTAAAGCCATTGCTCCCAGCCTGACCACACCCACCACCAGGGGACTGTTCACACCAGAGGGGCCTGCTCCTGGTCTGGCTGCTTCTCATGCTGTTGGCTGTATGGTTTAGGATTCACCATACACAGCTCTTGCTGCTCTGACAGCTGAGAGTGTGAGGCCCTCATGCATGAGTCTGCTTATCCATGGCTGCAACCACATGTGCTCGGAGCGCCTTAAAAACTTATTTGTTTGTTTTATTTGTTTCTTGTTTGATAAAATACCAAACAGGCAACACAAACAAACCAGATATACACTATTTCTAAAATACTACAATACAATTCATAATAACATTAAAAAGAAACACTTTGAATCCAGCTATACCAAGAAAAAGCCCCTTTTGCACCATCGTACCACTTAACCATATATAAAGTGCAAGCAATACTCAGACACACAATACTAAAGTGCTACTTAAATGTTTCTACTCATACTGATTGGGACCCATCCAATAACTAGCCCGATTATTTAAAATCTCTCATATAACCCTTTTCTCTTATCCAAGATTATGCCTCCTAACTACTATCCTTTCTACTTAGGGCCCGATTATGATGCTGGCTAGAACTGCTCTGACCGTCGGTCGGAGCCCTCAAGCTTGCATCGTAATCGGCTGGTTGAATTCGTTTCTGACTAACCCATATTGATGGGGTCAGTCGGAAGGGAATCCGAATCGGTTTTCCGAATGGCTTCCGACGGGCTTGGAGAGCCCGTTCGCCATTCGGAAAACCTGCAGTAATCCCTCGGCTGGCTCTTTCTGGCCGAGGGATTACGATGGCAGATTCCCACTGCCTTTCTGTGCTGGCCTTTCCGACACAGAAAGGCATTGGGAATCTGTCTTTGGGGGCCCCCAGCAGGGCCCCCATGGGTGCAAGGCAGCTGAATGGGGGGCTAGGGGGCACCTATGGTGCCCCCCTGTTGATCCGTGCACTCAATTGTTTTAAATCTCTCATATAAACCTTTTCTCTTATCCAAGATTATACCTCCTAACTACTATCCTTTCTACTTAGGGCCCGATTCCGATACGTCCTCGAACAGATCCGACCATCAGTCGGAGCCCTCCAGCTTGCATCATAATCGGCTGGGTGGATTCCTTCCCGACCGACCCATTTCGATGGGGTCAGTCAGAAGGAATCCAAATCGGTTTTCCGAATGGCCTCCGACGGGCTTGGAGAGCCCGTTCACCATTCGGAAAACCTGCAGTAATCCCTTGGCTGTCTCTTTCCAGCCGAGGGATTACGATGACAGATTGCCACTGCCTTTCTGTGCCAGCCTTTCTGACACAGAAAGGCATTGGGAATCTGTATTAGGGGGGCCGCCAACAGGGCCCCTATGAGTGCAAGGCAGCCAAGTGGTGCCTTCCCCCTGTTGATCCGTGCACTTGGTGGCAGGCACCTCAGGTGCCTGCCACAGGGTGCAAGAATTAACTGCACTTCTGCTCTTTGCAATGAGATCATGCATTCCACTCAGAATGCATGCTCCCATTGTAAAGTATAGGATTGTGACCGAACAGGATTCGGTCGCATCCTACTTCCTTGGCTGGAACTGATGACAGCAGGTGGTTCGGTTCCAGTTCCAAACCGATGTCGGATGAACTTCGGTCTATTCTGACATCGGAATCGCCCCCTTAGTTCGCTCTTCCCCTTACACCTATAAAACATCTACGCTTTCCGTCTAATTATAAAAATCACAGTCAAATCTAAATAAAAGCTAGGAACTATCTTTATCTAAAATCATTTAAAAAGATGTCCTTAATTGATAACATAACATCATATTTTCTCAGATCCTCATCCTCAACATTGCTTCACTTATTTTTCTTATATGAAAAGGAATAAAAACGTGAATTGAAGTGTTTTTCCTTTCCTTAATAAAATGTGTGCAGAAAAGAATCACAAGGCGCAAAGAGGAGTCTCCTATCTTACAAAATCTACACTGATCTGAACCCCCTTACACCTTTGCTCTCTCCTGTCTTCCACTCTAAATACATCGGAATTCGCCCTAGTCTCATCATCAGGGCCCATCTCCAGGTATTTATGCATTTTATGTCCTTTAGACAGGGTTGCATTTAACTTAAAACTTAATGCAAAGAACAAGGTTACTGGTCTGCACGGATAGGGGCATATTTACAAGCCCCTGGAGGGTCACTGTTTTAGGCGCTCCAGTGGCGCTCTATGCAAGCCCATATAGACAAGGCCGCGTTCAGCCACTTTGTGTGACTTAACACAGCCTTGTAAATCTGACCCTCTGCAACGCAGTTTTCTGCGGCAAAGGGGCATGCAATGGGTGTTGCTGTGGGCGTTCCCTGCAACACCCATGGCTTTTTGACACTGCTTCAGATTTACAAGGATCTGAAAATCTGAGGCAGCGCCAAAAACTAATGCCTTTCAAAAGGAAGCGTTAATGTGGCGCAACGAGGAGAAAAACTTTTATTTCTCCTTTCTGCTCTTTCTATGTGTTCTACATTCTGCAGCACATATAAAAGGAGCAAAACACCATTAATGATTGTTTTTGGGCAGGAAGGTGTCCCTTCCTGCACAAACACAATCATCATGCTGCAAGGGTGTCTGTGTTGGTGCTAGGCAGCTGTTTTAGTGCCGGCGCGAGCACAGGGATGCACTGTATTCTTGGTAATACAGTGCATCCCTGCATTTTGAAAATGACGCAGCTCGGCGCAGCAAAATTGCTTGCGCTACCATGCTGCTCCATTTTCATGTAAATATGCCCCACAGTCTTTAGCATCACTGAAAAAGGCCAACTTGCTCCACCTATCTTTTTATCAATTTCTTCCTACACATTCTTGAAATGTCTCCAGTTTTAGTTATGTGGCCTACCTACCTCTAGTCTTAGTATTACGCTTTGTAAATTCTTCTGCCACTGTAATATCTTTTGCTCCTTCCAATGGGAGTTAATTACTTGTCTTAGGTTACCAGGCATGCCCCCCTCCAAATGATCTTTACAACTCAACAGCCTCTGATGGTATTTAAATAATAAACGTATCTGGGCCAATTCCAATCATACACCACTATTTATAGACCGTTTAGGAAGCCTTAATCAACTTTTCCAAAATTGACACTTCCACCCTCAGAAATTGCTGGGTTGATGTTTCCTCTAGGATTTCGCACCCACGTAGCATCCGTCTTGCAACTTTTAGGTTATATGCTTCTTTCAATACTTCCACTGACTTATATCCCTGCTCCCCATCCTGCCCCTGGGGGGCACTCGATGCCGCTATTGCTTTCTGTGACACTATTTCTACATGGGACCTAAAATTTCCATTATTTTTTTATAACAACTCCCAACCACTTATATTCCAGAACTACCACTACTTGTCTGCCAGCCCGCCACCACCCGAAATCTTGCTCTTACACCCCTCTTTAGAAAACCTCATTATTTTTGTTTTTTCCATATTTCCAACTAATTCATTAGTCTCACAGTATCTACCAAATTCATTGATTTGTCAATGTAATTCTACTAGCGTCAAATTGAGCAAATCTGTATCATCAGCATTAAAAAAATGAGCTAAAGCAACATCCACCAATTTGGGGGGGGGTGCCCGGACTGCCCCCAGAGTCTCCGGGATATCTGATATCTAAGTAGAGAACAACAACGGTACCAGAATTCAGCCCTGGCGCAGTCCGTTTGGTGCATGGATTTTCCGAGATACAGCCCCGTGCTTCCTAGTTCGACCTGTGCCCAGGAACCTTTGCGCAGTGTAATAGTCAGATTTAATATATCTGGTGGAATATTCCTATCTAATAGTTTATTCAGTAATTTGGCTCCATTTATTGTATCAAAAGCTGCTAAGTCAATACACACGCTACAAACATGTTGATTTGACTTGGCAGCATATTTTTCTACTATCAGTTTTAGAGCCAAACATCCATCCACTGTTGAGTGCCCTGCGCTCGTAACACCAATTGGGTCATTGGCAGGATTTGTTCCATCACCTCATATTCCTCCAAGCTCTTTAATAAATGTTTAGCATAAATGTTGCTCCTTATATCCAAGAGGGTGATCATCCTATAGTTACCAGGTATATCTCATTTTCCTTTTTTTGTATAGCGGTATCCGGATACTCCCCATCCAGAAAGCCGGAATTGTATTATTCTCAATAACAGCTTCAAGGGGCGAAAACTTGCGCCCACAAATAGGGTCTAATTTCAAAATGTCAGTCGTCAGCCCATTTGTCCCTGGGATCTTGATGGCTTCAATTTCTTTATTAGTTGTTCTATCTCTCAAATTGTCGGTGGGTTCACAGCACGGGCAACATTTTCAACTTTTGTATTAACATGTTGAACAGGGGCCCTTGGAATTTCATCAGCTTCACCCTGCCTTTTTATACTATATAGATCCGTAATATACAGGGCCCAAGTTTCCTTGCCCACTGGGCGTGACACAGATAGTTTTACACTACCTACTGATTTTGCTATCAGATCCCAGAATAGTTTAATTTTACCGTTTCGTAAGGCAGCAATTATTTTACTCCATCTCTGTTCTTTCTCAAGTCACACAACTCTCCTTGCTTCTTTTCTATATACTTATTTAAATGCACTTTAACATATATCCTTTATCAAACTGTTTCCCGAGAATTCCAAAAAGAGACATAATTTAAGTCCGCTGGAAGCAGAAATTCTAACTATTCATAAGTTATGTTTCTGGCTAAATGACTACTCTTTTCTTAACAAATTCCTTTTTTCCCACATTTGGGCTTAAGAATTTCCCACTCATTTTCCCCAAAATTCCCTGAGTCAGAAATCAGAAAATCTCTTCAGAGTTTCATTACATTTGACCAAATGTAACTGTTCCTGTGAGCTCTACATTGTATTCTTTGTCACCAATTTCCTATTGATTCCAAAGGGAACAAAATGATTTCTAATTTCAACCAGCTCATCGTTCTTCAAAACACGTAACCAATCTTTCTAAATACTTCTTTAAGTAGAGGATACTAATCATAACAAAGCTACACCAAAAACAATGTACCTGCATTAAAATCTTGTCATAGTGTGCCATCCTATACCTCATTACCATGGAGAATCAATCCCTGGACCTTTTGTTATAAATATTGGGGCCCCCCCTCAAAACATACACTTTTGGCTACAAGCATTGTTCTGTACACTGCATAAAGTGCACTCACAAACATCATGTTGCCGCACAAAGAGGAAAATAATAAGAGAGAATATTGGCCTCTATGAAAAGAAAAATCTTTGTGAAGATGTCTCCAGGCGACTTCTTCAATTAGGCAAAGGGCAAAAACTGAGAATTCCGTAGTATTTTTAGGACAACATAAGTTGTTACAAAACCTTAGTTGGTATCCACATTATCAACAAGGAATGCCCACGTTTCAGGTCAAGGCATTTGTTGGAAATGGCACTTTCTGCAGGGTCACCCCATACGTTTCTTGCCTTCCTCCTCCTCTATTTCTGACCTGGCTTGAGGACTCTGTGCACTTTTACCACTGCTATCCAGTGCTAACGTGCTTGTGCTCTCTCGCCTAAACATAGTAACATTGGCTCATACCCAATTGACATATTTAATTTACTTACAAGTCCCTAGTAAAGTGCACTACATGTGCCGAGGGTCTGTAAATTAAATGCTACTAGTCTACCTGCAGCACTGATTGTCCCACCACATACGGAGGCCCTTAACCATGTCTCGGGCTTGCCACTGCATAGCCTGTGTGTGCAGTTTCACACTGCCATGTCGACCTGGCAAGTAAACCCTCTTGCCAGGCCTAAACCTTCCCTTTTTACACACGTAAGTCACCCCTAAGGTAAGCCCTGTATAACCCACAGGGCAGGGTACAATGTATTTAAAAGTCAGGACATGTTCTTTTTAACTTTACATTTCTTAGTAGAGAAGAAACTCCCAATTTCAATTTTCACTACTATAAGACCTGTCTCTCCCATAGGCTAACATTGTGATTACCGTTTTACATCTTTTAAGTGTAACTCCCAATTGTGAAGAGATAGACTTATCAAGTTTAGTGTCACTGAACTCACAATTTAAAATCACAACTTATGGTGAAGTTGGATTTTAAATTCCCGTTTAGCAAATGGCATTTTCAGAAAGTTGGCATTTATTTTCTTTAGCCAGTTGGTGCCTTCAGGCGGTCTCTGTAATACATGTCTGTGGTGAGTGATAGCTGCCTTCCTGCATTCCATCTGGATAGTCACACACAAAGAAAGGATAGGTGTGCCTGAGTGGTCATCTGCATGCAGATAGGCCATCCTGAGCAGGAAGGGAGGGGCTGACATTTACACCTGAAAGGGCTTTGTCCTGTTCCCACACAAAAGATTGATTACCTCCCTCTAGTGTGTCTGGAGCAAGGGCAGGAAGGGAAAACGTCTGTGCACGCCAAAGCTTTCTTTGAAGTATCCCCCACTTCAAAGGCAACACTGGGTATAAGTACTGGACCTCTGGCATTACCAAATCAGTACACTTCTGGACCGGTGACTACTCTGCCAGGAAGAACTGCTGTGCTGCTGAAAGGACTGCCACTGTGCTGGACTGCTGCTCCGCTGGACTCTTCCTTGCTGCGTTCTTGCCTTGCTGAGCTGTCCTGCAGTCTGCTGTTGCCCTGCCTGGATGAGAAGGATTAAACCTGTATCACTTGAACCCAGAATGACTCCAAGGGCTTGTTGGCGTGTCTCCTGTTGCCCAAGTCTCAGGGACGCAAAATACTTAGACCCGTTGGTCCAACCCTTGGCCTCATCTGCTTGAGAGTTTATCCTGCTAAATGGTACCACCCCAGTCCTGGACCCTTGGAAGTCAACCTAGAAGTTTACTCCAGGGGAATCAACGCATCCTCTGCCGCGAGATCAGAACTGACACATCGAAGCTGTTGCAAGAACTTGACCATTGCATAGCACTCGGAACCGCCTCATTGCAACCAGAACCACTGCTTCGAAATCCACGCATCGCCGCCACTGAGCGGAGAAGATCAAAGCATTGCTCCTCCAGCATAAATTAGCTCAGTGCATCGCCTTCGGAACCACCGCACTTGGAACTAGCGCTTCTCTCAATGGAACGGACACATCGCCACAGTTGCATGGAAAACTCCAGCCCACCTGCTTGGGAATCATCGACGCATAGCATACTGAGACAAGGATCAGGGTACTTTTGATCAGGGGGCCCTGTGTGGGTCCAGTAGCCAGCCTGCGCTCTATTGTAGGCGGCCTGAACACTTGACTTTGTCAAAGTACAGCGCAACCAATTAACTTTTTGAGCACTATTTGCTTCTGAGCACTATTTTTGCATTTGTTACAAATTCATATCTTGACTTCTACACATAGGATTTTTGTTGTTTTGGTCTTGTTTTATTTATTAAATCATAATCTATTTTTCGTACCTGGTGTGGAGTCTTTGTTTTCACTGTGTTGTATGAAGTGTTGCACAAATACTTTACACATTGCCTCTTAAGTTAAGCCTAACTGCTCTTTGCTAAGCTACCAGAGGGTGAGATGGGATAATTTAGGGTGTATTGTGACCTACCCTAAATAGGATAGTGGTTCCTGCTTAGATAGGGTGCATACCTCTGCCAACCAGAAACCCAAATTCTAACAACATTCAAAATATATTGAAAAGAGTTGGTGATTATTTAAAAGCTTTGAGTAATGCTTCTTTAACCGACAGAGCCATTTTTAAATGGAACACATAAAAGTTGATGGGAGGAGTGCTTGCATTGGATCTAACCACTGGCAATTGCTTGGGGTAGCACTCCAACCCACCATTCTTTTCCCCACTATGCCACCTTAGTTTGGCTTCAGCCATTTGCAAAACAATCGTGACTCTGTTCCAGTAGGAACAGTCGAGCCCGAACTGCCAGGGCAGGTCCTCCCTGAACCAGAACACAAGCAACTCAAGACCAGTTTTGCCCTGATTGGGGCTCGTAAGTTGGGTGTAGCTTGGTCCTGGTGGCTTTATCGGGTGAAGTTTGGGAACAGTGGCACAATAAGCACAAACCCTTGTCTGGGAACACCCTGGCCACTAAGAGTGGTACATCAAACACACAAAAGGTGACAGGAGGCATACTTGCAATAAGTGTAACTACTGGCAATTGCTCAAGGTGATACCGGTCCTGGGTTGCGTATGTTCTGGCTCAGGGAGGACCTCGCTAGGCAGTTCAGCAAACAAGGCAACATCCGGGGATGTCTATGATTGTTGGGTGTAAAGAAGCAAGCATGGGTAAAGAGTGTTTTCCTTCTCCACCCTGAGTAGGCCTTTGAAGGTGCCAGTACCTTTAGATAATGCATTATTTCAGCTATTTGATTGGAATATCTGTAGCGAACAGTGATATTTCTTGACTGAAATGTGCAGAGCCATTTCGTTTTTAATTGTGGGTATTTTATATGGCATAATAGCAGCAACATATTGCGGGGGGGGGGGGAGATTAGCCGAAAAGAGAATCATTACAGCTAGCTGTGGTGTGTGGCAAATCATGCATTTAACATTTGACTACATTTGGTAAATGCAGATTTAGAGCACACAGGTTATGGTTTCCCACTTTCCGCATAGAGCTGCACCGCATACACCCCTACATAGAGGGAGAAGGTGGGTGCTTTTAGTAGATTGGAAGGTTTGGAAAATCTCGGAGGCCTCTGCAATTGGGGGGTGGGGGGTGCTTTACAACCTCTCGCCTCGCAAGAAAATACACATAATAGGTTTTGATGCACATTATTACACCAGCTATTGTTTACCATTTGCTCTCGATGCCACTGAGGGTAAGAGGCATAAGGAGTGTAAATGGGCAAGCCTGTTGCTGCGTCACTGGCCTGCTCGGGCCAGGGACCACCTCAGAGTCCGACAGAAGAGTGACCAGATGGCCTCATTTGAACCCACGACCTGGGGCTGACCGTGGGAGCTCCCTTTGTCTGGGACAGCAACCCTTGGTTTGTTGTTCGCCCCTCACTTTAATTACACCGTTCGGGCTGCAGGAGCCGTGCACCCCACCCGCTCCCTGAATGAAGCCCGTCTGACGCAGAGGCGAGCCCCCTCGGAGGGGCTCACCTTCCAGAGGCGCGAAGACGGCACTAATGTCCAACATAAAGGCTGGCCCGGGGAGGGGGGCCAGGAGAAGGAGGGGGCGCGCGCCTCCCCTGAGATTAGAGCCCCGCCACTCGGGAAGGTGTTCCGCGGGAGGGAGGGGTTAAGGAGCAAGGAGGGGGGCTGGGATGTCAGTGCCTGCCTAACCATGCCTTCCTTCCCCCTTCTTAAACCTGCTGCTGTGTAGTCCGCCGCCGCCTCCCTTTCCTGCTCCTTTCTTGTCCTTATCGGGCGTAGAGCTGCTCCGGATGGAGGGGAGGTAAGAGGCTGCCCGGGCTCCCACTCACCGCTTCTGCACCCACAGGCCAGGGCTTGGAGGGAGTGCGCCCCAACACCGACCCCACACGCAGGACCCCAGGACCCCTCCCAGCACCCTCACCTTCCACTGCTGCAAAGGTCAGTTTCATACTTTCTTGTTTTGAGTTTATTCGCTGCTGCTAAGGAGCAGGTCTGCAGCCCCGCTCTTCCTGCGCTCAGCCTCGTCACGCTATAACCTGTCGGATCCCTTGCACTGTGTGATGGTGACTTTCTTTAATAGATCTAAATACTCCGTTACTGCACTGTAATGTATAAAGTAATGCTACTGCCTACTTCAGTCTATAGTATCCATAAGATGTACTCTTACAAAACACACTCAGCTAGAGTGTAGAGCAAACTAGCATGTGTACACACCTGCATGACCTTAGGAGATGCATACATGTGTCAACAGATACACACATACACAGGGCCACACGCACGGGGCGAGTATAGAACATAGGTATGGATATGGACAAAACACACAGCATCCATGACAGAGATACGTTATACAGGTGCACTGAGTTAATGAGTGCATGACTGTTTATACACACATACGTGTGTGTGTGTCAGGCGCGCAACACCCATTGGACTCACAGGGCTTCAGCCCCCCCGTCGTGTGTGGCAGCCCGGGATGAGACACTTTCCCGGGCAAAAAAGCAGCCGCACCCGAGCACTTCACAGGTCTTTAAAAGACCATTTGCATGTTAATGAGGCCTCGCTGTTGTTTCACCCCTTCTAAGAGCCCCTGCAGCTCCACTCTGCCTATTGCTTAAAGTTCAGCCCCCCCCGAAATTTTTGCTCAGCCCCCCCCAAAATGTGGCTCTAGTTGCGCCTCTGGTGTGTGTATGTATATATATATATATGCATGCACGCGCACAGGGTCCATGCCGATAGGAAGTGTATATAGCACACATGGGCACGCAGACTTTGCGTATGTAAAGTACTTATGTAAGCATGCACACAACACATACACGGCCCATGAGCGTAGACGATACCTTTATGTGTGTGAACATGACACCCGCATTCCGTTGGTGTAGGATACGCATCTGTGTACACAGCACATGCACGCACAGACCACGAGTATATACGTTTATTTGTACAAAGCACACATATGATGTGTAGAATATACCAGTATACGTGTGTACACACAGCCCACGAGCGTAAACTATGCATATTTATACACATACAGAAATACCGATAAATGTATGTACATGTAAATAAACGAATGCATTTCTTAAACAGTGGTTAAATTAAATCACGAACAGCACTTGCTGTCCAAAATAACAAGGCACGATCAATTTTACGTAGAACACACCGGCAACTGAATAGAAACGTTTAACTGTTCTCATTTCACGTTTGTTCTTGATAGCACCCACTTACAAAGTTTGGCTCGAAAGATAAAACTTTCCAAAACTCCCCCAACACGTATGCATTTGCTCAGAGCGGGTTTCCAAGGAAACAGCGTGTCCAGGTTGCATTATGTAAAATGTGTATTTATTTTTCCAGACTTGCTTCCTAATGCGTGCTTCTCTCGCCGTTTTCAGTGATGTGCGGCCGTAATTGCCTCTTTTCGTCTCGTTTTTGTTTTATCGCGGGTGAGATTACAGCGGATTATTAGCAGTGATTGCTGTAAACAGCTTTCCTCTCCCACTCATTGTGCAAGTGCCGCCCGAGCAGCTCCCCGGGCCGCACGCAGCCTTTTCACAGATTCAAAGAAGTTCGTAGCCCCGGGCCGCGCATTCACGGATGGAGCAGGCTGGGAGCTGAGCCTGCGAGCCCGGCCCCTGCTCCCGCCTCCTCGAAGCCGGTGCCAGACCCTCCCCATTCCTGAGGGTCAGGTGGACGCGCAGGTGGAGGCGTGCACGGGACTGGAGGGCGCACGTGCGGCTCACAGGGCAGAACTGCGCGAGCTCCGCTGCGGCTGCCGGGACTCTCGCAGTGTCACGTGTTATGCCTCATTCTAGTATAGCAAACTAGGAGCAGGAGGTAGTTACTGCTTGTGGGCAGATATGATTGGTCGTATGTATGTGGAATGTATGTTTGTGACCTAGTTACCCCTGGGGAGACGATGTGGTCCGTCGGCTAGACTGCCGACTTTGGTGCTGGAAACCAGGGTTCGAGCCTCGGGGTCGCGTCCATATCCTGTGATTCTGGGCAAATCACTTAATCTCCCCGTGCCTGAATGTGTAACGTAACTGGTGCTCATGTAAAGCGCTCCAATACCTTCGGGCCGAGTTCGCGCTGTATAAATCTGCATTAAAATAAAAAACGAATGAACTGGCCTCGTGGTCCTCACTCTTTGGACTTTGCTTCGAGAGTTTGCCAAAGTCCCAAGCAGATGGCCTTTCCTTCAGCATAGCCAGTGCGTCATGGGCCCAGGAAAGGAAATGGCCGACCCTGGCCACTGTTTACTTTCAACACTATAATAGAGCGACAATCAGGGTGTAGTGTGTCGGCCTCTGGGCCCCGGTGCTGCTGCACCTACTGCACCCTTTGAAGCTATGCACCTGAATGCCATAGTCTTTGGTGGAGATTGAGTAGGCTTTTTACAAAGTGACCTAAAAGTAGAGTTCAGACACTATAACATCCAAAAATAAAATTTGAATAAACTATTACATACGAAATGGAGTATTTCTCATCCCTTGAGCTGATCACCTGTGTTTTGTGTGGAAGCTCTTGACCGGTCTTAAAGACCACAATTGAAGCTTTTATTATGAGTGGCCTGGTATTCCCAACTTCTGCATACAATGTCCCATTCTTTGTGGGCTTAGGGTGGATGTACTTCTGATCCCATGGTAATACCGTGTGTGATTACCGCCAATATACTTGTAATGAGGATCTAAGCAGACTGAAATAAATAGTCTAGTCCAGCAGACAGCCATACAAGAAAGGGCAATGCATTTTGTTAAAAATTATACCATTAATTAAATTCAGTGCAATTCATTAAATTACAAATTAAACCAGCAGGTCCTCAGCTTAAAATATTTCGTGTCTGTGTTGCCATCATGATCAGTTTAGACTTCTCTTTTTGTGTGTGTTTGCTCGGCTGTCATTTCGCTTTATGTCTGTAATGTAGACTGTAGTCACTTGTGAATAACTGTGGGGGAAACAAATCTGGTAGAATTGGAGCAAACTATTTTGATTATGTGCATTGTTTACACAATAAAGAATCAACAAACTGAATGGTAATCCCACAGCAGTCTCTTAGAATACGTGTGGCACACTTTGAGCAAACAGTGTGCAGTGCTTTTCTTAGTTTTTAACCAAATGCAACTTTGTATCTAACATGAATCTTTGCAGAAAAGATTCTTCTAACCGTTTGTTAATAAACAAGGGCAACATAGATTTAGTGATATTAATTGCCAAGAGACACAATGTAGCAGGGAAAAAAACCAAAAAGTCAAATAATTTTCTTAGACCAGCTGTAGAAAAAGGCCAACATTAGAACGCTTACTGACGTTTTGTTGAAATCGAACTTTGTCTGGTTTAGGAGCGCTGTTAATTTTTTTGTATGGGTGCTAAGTATTCACCAACCAATGAACTGTTTGGAACCTCTTCGTGGGAGGACGACCGCCTCTGGAACACCCTCCCACCTGGACTCCCAATAACTGATCTTATCACACAGTAGTTGGAGTTTTATTTACCTTCCTCTGTCTGTGCTGCACCTTCTCTTTCATTTATGTGCCAAGTGACATACTTGGCAGGATGTATAAAGCGCATTAAGTCCATTCTTATTCCGGCTTCTCTATCGAACACTTTACTTAATATCCCTGGGTCTGGATTCTCTTATCTGCTAAAAGTGGAAACAATTGGAGGGCACTTAATCTTAAGTAGTGTGTGAACGAATGACTGAATGAATGACATATCTAAAAGTGCTGCTGGTACCGTGGGGTACCCTTGGCGCGGGGAACTGACTGGAGCATGAGTGTGTAAAAAGTTGATATTTAACCCTTGCTTTAAACTGCGAGTAATGAATAAAAATACCTTTCATGGTGCAGAATGTGTCTCTTGCCATGCGCTCTATAGGAATTAGTTTTCTTGAATAGCACACCTGCAAACTGAATTGCATCTATTAACTCTCAGTTTTTGTCCGATGTGAACAGAGACACATGGAGATAAAGTAATGTGTACAGGATCACATCAATGAGTTTAGGGAGGAAGCCAGGATTGGAACATGGGTTTCCCTGCTTCAAAGTCACAAGGTTTATTTACCTTGAACCTCTTTCTCCTTAGTAGTTCAGAGCAGTAAGCTCCACACACATGTGAACACACACACACTACTAAATCATGTACTCAGGGCTCATTATGTGCCAAAGAAAGGCCCTTGCATCCGTATGAGGGATGTGAATAGGGCAGGTCATGCAGGTATTTCCTAGTGGATCTCACTACCAACCCAAGAGGGCCCAGCCTCCACTATTCACTCCACAGTTGTCCTCACAAAGCTTGATGGCTTGATTCATGACAACGCATTGTGCAGACAACACGCAAGCTAATGCTTATCCACAGATGTTGTAGTGTATTTTGAGGCCATGGTGTAGGCTGTAGCCTGAGGCACAGAATGCTCAGATTGCCTTCCAGTGCATGTCCTTTAATGCAGATGCTCACTGTGGTATCAGTGACGTCCTTCATCCAGCTTTTGGTTTTGTCATCCTTGTTTGCTTCTGGTGCCTCACAGAATCTGCATCTGCAGTAAGCCAACATGATAGTGTATACAAATACCTAATAATGACACACTTTGCAACTTAATTATTATTCCCTATCGAAATAATAGTACTGTACTGTCCTTACAAGGTGCAAACAACACATACCACTGGCAAAGCAGAACCACTATTCAAAACATATTATCCATGCACCCAGTGTACCCAAGGAGCTGTTTAGTGTAATCGAGGATATATATGCGTCAATGTGTAGAGAGAATCAGGTCACACCTTCCCAAGATCGCTGTGATAACCATTAACCTTTTTAATTGCTCAGATATTATTGCAATATTACTAAAATAGAAAATATCAGATGAAGCGCAAACAAGACTCTGCTGTTGATACCAATCCACCAGGTACACCCAAACTTATACCACCAAAGCTAGATAAGGTATTTTCCATTTCAAAATTCAGTCTCTGAGTCTGTGGTGGTGGACACCCTCATCACCTCTCACTCTCTGCACCCCACCACTGGATATTTGTTATTTTAGGAAATTGTAACAACTTGCTCCTTTGCGGTCCTCTGATCTGTTCTTTCTGTCCAACCAACCCGAGCTGATACTCCTATATATTTCAATTATCCATCTCTTTCACCATCTCCACTGAACTCACTGTTTCTAGCGGTTGTGTGGCACTGAGTAGCTGTAAACTTGTTACAGCCAAAACTGAGCTTCTCGTACCAGGGACTCCATCAACAACTCGAGTTAGCCAAAAGCCATGGGAACAGTAACGTCTCCCTCTAAAGTCGTCATTAACTTGTGTATCAACATTGATTCAGACCTCTCCCTTGAGTCACAGATCTCCAAAGAAGCAAATATATGCTTTTGGCTTATTAGACTCCTAAAGAAAGTTCTGCCACACATCACCTCTGATTACCACACTGCTGCTGCTGTTACATCAATACAATCTCGCCTAGACTATGGCAACTCATGTTAGTAGGGTCATCCTGAAAAGCTTTTAGGAAGGCTCTAGTTGTTATAGAACATTGCAGCGTGATTGATATCTGACACTTGCCGTCATGATCACATTTTCCGCTACCTAGCTTATTTGCATTGGTTACCTATCATTACAATAGTTCTATTCAAGTTATTGATCCGTGTCCAATGTAGCAATCCATGGTTCTGCTACATCTTTTCCGAACTCCAAATTCCAGCTGCACACACATAAGTGCCCTTCTGGCTCTGCAGGCCAGTATCTTCTAGACATCCCTACGTCTCCCTTGGCAACAGGGCCTTCTCTGTGGCTACAGCGAGAGAACGGAGCAAACTGCATTTAGATCTTCGCTCACTGTCTTCTCTTCTGGTTTTGCGAAACAAATTAAAAACCTTTTAACATTTCATTAACTTTATACATTTGTGTTTGTTTTTATTTGATTGCTGTTTTATTTAATTGCTGTAGCTGTTGTGGTATCTTTCAGAGCTCCAAGAAAACTGCAACTAATCAACGACATAACATAACTCCAGAACCCTCACAAATATCCATTACATTTAATTGTTTTGATCCCAGACCTAGCACGCTTTTGGTGGTGGTCAAGTGAAGGCAGCCCTATCTGTGACACTATAGTTAATGTGGCTTTCTAGTGGGCCAGAGAAATCAAAGCGAGTCCCCATTCAGAAAACGTGAATGTATGGATCATGTGTTGGGCAAACAAATCTGCAGTACAGTCAGTGATTATGGTTGTACAAAGTACAACATATAATGATTATCAATTAGATATAAAGAGCAAAATATCACATTAAAACGATGAACAAACTAATATGACAGTATCAAAAATGTTATACAATTAAAACAATATGATCACATGTAGGTTTAAAAACGTCTTATATTCTTAGTACATTATTATTGGTATACAATCACAATAAAACTAATAGACAATCATCTCTGATCAAAACAACACAAGCTGAACAGCCTCTGATTCAGTTCCTGGAAGAGGTCTACCTGATATTTAGCTGTACCCACCATTAGCATGCAACTCTAAAGATGAATGCACACTGTACATTAGCCCCAAATCAACGATTAAACCCACCTTTGGCAATGCTTGTTGGGATTCTACTGGTGGTTTGTGTCTCACTTAAAGTCTTTGTATATCGCTCACGTTACCCAAAGACTACTTGAAAAGGGCGTTAGAAGGAGGACGGGATGTTATAGAAGATCAGAAGGGGGCAGATTGGTAGCGGAAAGAGAGCAGTACATCTAGAGGCGAGCAGGGGCCCTCCATCTTGTAGACGCAGAGGCTGTGTGGATCACTCCTCTCATGCAAAAAAGAAAACACTAGGCGTGGAGGTGAGTGACGATACATTTTAGGGACAGGTAAAGGTTTCCTTGGTTCATCAAGTTCCTGTGAGCAAAACAAGGACGGAGTGAACTGGTGAGCAATGACTGATGCTAAGGAGGCCCCTTATGTACAAAGAAATGTGGCAGCCATCTTGGAATATTCATTGCTTATCTGGGTCAATGAGGGCTCCCTGTTGACATGAAGCAACTAGAACATCTAGGTATAAAGTAAAATTGAACATTAATCAACTTTTTAAACCATTAAAACATTAATGAGTATATAATATGTTTCTACCTTTTAGCGTGCATATTATTGAACTAAAACCATCAGTAGCAAACTTACTATAGCAAAGTAATTCAAGACTTGAAACTCCTGTACACGTGCAACACCGCTAAAGTAATGTCCACAGCATCCTAATGTTGACCTTCATCAAGTGTTAAATTACTATTCTAACATTACATCATCTTGGATGAATACTAAATCAATAAAGTTAACCAGAGTAAAAGAGCAGAGTAAATTAAAGAAGTGTCGCAGATGCATTGTGGGGATGGTCACTTAGTCCCTACAAGGATAGGCTTTGACTACATCCCTGGTTTGAGATAGTCCCCACAGAGGTTTTACCACAAGCTTTGGCAAAGTGCCGTCACTCACAGTGCAAGGCAGGCTATGGAAGAAGTGGGCTGAGCCATTGCCCTATATTGTTATGCTTTGGTGGGCGGAAGCAAAATTTGAATGACTGTTGAACAGACCAATGGATGAAGAGGGCTGACTGAAAGCCACTGTATTTATCTATATATCTATGTATTTTTATTATGATTGGCAAACATGAGGCTAGCCAGAGCTGAAAAAGAGGTTTGGTTGTGCATTTGTTGTGAGTGGGCTGCTTTGTGGTTCACTCTGGCTTTGGACTACCCTTATCATAAATGCGTTTTCGTCATTAGGGCTACTATGGTTGGTTCAAGGCTGCCACATATGTCAGGACATGGCGATGAATCGTTCCCCAGAGCTTTGGATTTAATTTTTTATTTATTTTATTTGTAGAGTTTTATGTAGCGCAAACTTGACCAGAAGGCATCAGAGCTCTTCACAGTGTTTACATAGTAGTAATTATGTGGTTTACATAATACATAATAGGGTACACATACAGGCAAAATGGCAGTACATAGGCGTCTGGTCGACTGGTGTGACAGAAATATTTGTGCGATAACAGGGTAGTGGCCCCACAGGGCTGTGTGTGCCAGGCAGAGTGCTATATTTTACCCTTTGCTTGACTGGACACCAATGTAGTATCACAAAAGGCAAAGTGAGGTGGGTCGTTGGCTTCAGTCTGAGCGAGGATGCTCGGATTTCTGTGTGTGCATGTGTTGCTTGATTGACTTAATTGCAGAAGTCTGGCAGCAGAATGTAAGTCTTATTAAATGTAATAAGTATTAAGAAACGTGTACTTTTGGCACTCTCTGAAACACCTTGTTTTTAAATGTTTTTGCATTAATATAAAGGTTAGGCGCAAATGTTGTCTTAAAAATGGTTTCGGACCTTCATAGCACTGTCATGCATATAAGCGCCCAGGAAAATGTCTCAAAATTCATAGAACTAATTTAGCTAATTAGATCACGATTTTAGTCTACATGTGCTATATTTCAATCTACCCGTGTAATGTTATTTAGAATTTAACGTTATTTCCAATTAAAAACGTAGCTCTTTTTTAAATGATGTTTCAGGGCTTCTAAAAAAAGGAAAAGTTATTCCAAGACTTCTGCAGAGAGTTAGTCGAATTTCCAAGTGATATATGACTCGCTTTCTGTCCTGCTTTGGAGCATTTTGACAGTGAAAATCAATATTTTTTCAGTAATTTGCCGCGTGAAAATTCCAGGCTGTCAAGTGTGAATCACTACCTGCCCTAGGAGACGGCGTTCCACATCAGATAAGAAAGACACTCCTCGCGAGTGTGTCCTTTCATAAGATCCCTGGGGGGCACAGGAGGCGTGCTTCTTAAGGTAGCCCGACATCTGGTCACGTCACCATCGAGACATTACAGAGCTCGGCCCGTGCCACCTTAACTGGGGAGCTCTCCAACATAGGACTACAGAGCTAATGAGCTGCCAACGTAAAGGAGGGGGCGAAGGGGATATTGGTAGTTAGTACATATTCTTAACTACAAATATTGTGAAAGGAAACACAATTCAGTTTCTTTAACCTCATAAGACTTGTTTACCCAGATGTATGTTTATTACAGTACCTTACATGTTACTCTACATTATTTTGCCATTGCCATTTCTGTGTGTAAAATTGCACTGAGGTGTAGACTTACGTATGTTACTATGACCGTAAAGTTACTACATATAGCTTTATTTTCCATGCCACCTAGTAGGCGGACACAGATTTCCTCTTGCGTCCACTCGTTCCTAAGATAAAATCTTACTTAAGAGATACCAAACATCTTCTTAATATACTTACAGATGTCGAATACGATCCGGAAAATGAAACTATGTTGTGTCTGGACGTTGAAGCTCTATACACGCACGTACCACAGGAGGAGAGTATTCAAGTCATACAGAACATACTGAGAAGACAAGAGTGGCATTGGGAGGCACCAGTGAGATTTATCATTGATCTCATGCGGATTGCCCTCACGGAAAATTTCTTTAGATTTGAGGACCAGCTGTATCTACAAGTCCATGGGACTTCCATGGGCAGTACTTTTGCCCCAAGTATTGCCTGCCTTTACATGGGGAACGTAGAGGAGGAATACATTTGGTCCAACAACCCCTTTTCCGACAAGATACGAAAGTGGCTAAGATACATAGATGACATTTTTGTCATCTGGCACAGGGATCAAGACAGCACCTCTGAATTTATGACTTGGATCAACAGCATTCATTCTTTTCTGAAATTTACCAGTTCCTGTAACAACATGTGTGTCTCCTTAGACATTAACATCATGGCCAAAGAAGGTAAATTGGAGAGTACGTTGTACAAGAAACCCACGGACAGAAACAGTTTACTGCACTTTAACAGCGCACATCCCCGATCCCTGAGAGAAAACCTCCCCATCGGACAATAGCTAAGGATATGGAGGAACTGTTCGAACTTGAGGGATTACAACAAAGAGGCAAAAAATCTCACAAAGAAACTGGAGGAGAAAGGCTGTCTCAGAAAGGTAATTGAGCAAGCTCAAAACAGATCACGAAATACACCCCGTGAGGCTTTATTGGAAACCAATACCAAAAAGGAACTCAAGGCATTCATGTGTGTAACCACCCATAAGTCCTCTTCTAACAGTATTAAGAAAACCATAAACAACAAGTGGCGCATTTTGACATCTAAGAGACTAAAATCAGAAAAACCTATGTTCTCGTTCAGGAGAAAGAAAAGCATAAGGAACACGTTGGTTCACACAGACAGTTGGAAATCCACATGTAATGCTCAAGTTACATTATGGAATCAACCACGGGTAAAGGGCCATTTTCTCTGTGGGAGTTGTGTTGTATGCCCTTTCACAAAGCACACCACAAGTATCAACCGGGGCTTAAAGTATGACTGGGAACAAAGAGTCCACACAAACTGTAACACTTCAAATGTGGTTTATATGATCATGTGTCTGTGTGGGTCCTAATATATTGGCATGACATCCCGCAAAGTGCAGCTTCGCATTGGGGAACATAGGAGCATAATCAGAAGAGCGATTACTGCTACAAAACTAACTGCCCACTACGTGGAAAAGAAACACAATGACAAAGACCTAGAATGGACGATAATTGAAAAAGTGAAAGACGGTCCCAACATCACCAAGAGACTTCTGGAGAGGGAGCAACGTTGGGTTTATAAATTGGGAATTGACAACTGTGGATTGAATGACTCAATTCCCTGGAATGCACTAAATAGAAACTAATTTGGGCATGTGACTCAGACACTCATTGCGATGTCATTTTACTCCCGTTTGTCAGGTTGCGGTAGTTTGTAGCAGCCGATAGAGAACAGGCATATACCAGTTAATATGATGAAACTGTTGAAATACAAATAGATCCTTCTCTACAGGCAATTTCTTATTGAAAGAAATAGGACCTTAAACGTAAGCATGAGCAAGTCTTTACTAATACAGCACTATCAATGAGACTCAGGCTCCATATATGATCGTCCCTTTAACCTCATCTAAAGAGGGCAATTGCCTTGGACTCTAACAAGGGTGACTTAGGTTCAATTGCGGTTTGTTTCACTCAAAAACATAATTTGGTTCACGACGAACGATCGGGGTATCACATTACCCAGATAACAAGGGGAATGACTGGTGAGACTACACGCAGTAGATAAAAAACTACATTTCCCATAATCACCTGGGAACTTGGGTAGTTTCCACCTAGACGCGTGCAGGAAGTGATGCGGCAGTGTGTACTTGAGAGATCAGGTGTATTAAGATCACATGCAGTAGATACAACACTACATTTCCCAGGATCACTTTGGAACTTGGGTAGTTCCTACCTAGACGCGCGTAGGAAGTGACGCCGGGGACAAGCACCCGGCCCAGTCCCACACACATCGAGCAATTACATTACGAGATTACCTGTGTATTTAAATGGGCATGCAAAGCAGTGTTTTGCAAATGCCGGGATACATGGATATCAAATAGGTACACCACGGGGCAGGACCTTTGATGTAGTAAGTCTGGATTGATTGCAACAGACAAAGGTATGTAATGGGGTTATGTGGAAAGCAGGGAATCCTAACGCTGCAGTGTTGTACTTTTACTTCCCTGAACAGTGTGTGACTACAAGGCTTCCCCTCCCGTGATCCATGAGAAACGTTTGTTCCCCTCTAATTGGGTAAGGGCACTTGGGCGCTTATACGCAAAAATGTGGTAAAATGGTTATTTTAACCTATACTGAGACCGCGATTGAGGTAATAATTGCATTAGTTAATGTTGGATGACCACTACCGCCATGTATGAGTGGACATTACATACACATTGGTTTTTTGAGTGTGTGCATGGTTTACAATGGGATAAGGTGTTTTATATTGATGAGCAGTAAACAAAGTGCGGTAATTTACGCATGCTGCCAATTGGGCAAGTTGAGATCAGTTGGTCTAATTCAGCTCTGTATGTTGATCACTTATCATTGGTCATGGAATGAAAGGAATAAATGCACCCGTGGATGATGGATGCCAGAGAACACTAGGACTGTGATTATTGTACTATATAATTGTATGTTCTCTGTGTCCTTTTATTCTCCTTAAAGGCGGAATCTTTTTGTACATGAAGAAGTGAGATAAGTATATTCCCTAATATTAGTTTAACGGAGGTCACAGCTTTCTGTACCTTCAACACAAAAATATTGGACAATTTTTGGTCAACATCAGGGAGGGAATATTTGTTGTGCCCTGATGAAAGCCCAGGACTGATCTGGACAAATATGATTTTTTGGGCTGAAACATGGCAGTTTATTAGGGTCATAGGACCACAATCTCCAAGAAGGCCCTGTTTTATATTATTTTTAATATCCACTACGACCCCATGAATAAAAGGGATACCTGGGGAACAGAGTAGGATTTTTATCTTTAAGTCCCCCTGGCCTACGTCTCCTAAGAGCTCCCTGAAATACGGTCGAGCCCACCCTGACCTTTAAGAGTTAGGGTGAACCCGATGATGAAGCATGACACCAGTAGGGTGTGTGAGAGTTAAATAACAAAAAGGAATTTCTTCCTTTCCCCATGTTGCGGTGTACGCCACGTAAGGATTTATTTAGTTCTTAGAGCTCTTTTGTGGTTTTGATACATTATTGGTAGTGGACTTCACCACCCACAGAGAACGTGAGCTCCCTAAGTGAAAGAATATGGGCATTTAATAGGGTTACTTATTTTTAAAAAAAAACAATAATAACATTTAATTTACAATCTATCTAAAATAATTTAAATAATTTATTATTAACTTGGTAATAAAATAACATTTTCTAAAATGTTGACTCCTTGAGTTAATTGTGCATTAAATAGTAATTAAAATTAAACATATTATTGTATTTATGAATATAATTTTTTGAAAGAATAATTAAATGGTACTCACCTTCAAGTAAACATGGTTCAATTGTTTATATTTAGCTAATTTTAAAACTTTTTACATTTTTAAAACAAATTGAAAAATGTAATGTATTTAATAAATAAAGTTTAATATTTAATTAAATTATAATAATTGTATTTAAGCACTTAAAAAAACATGTATATTAATGTTGAACTAATTAGTTTAATTTAATCATAGTCCCTATGGGGTGTTATATTAATTTCCTGCCTCCATTGATTTCTTTGGGGGAGTGTGGCAGTATCAGTTGTTCGAAGGTAGGGTTGGAGTACATTTACAACTGTTTTGACTGCTTTAAGATTGTAGTAAATTTAGAAGTGTATTTTAGGAGCTGCAAGTGTTACTGTTTTGTGGGTGTGTTTTGTATTAGCATGTCCCCCCCCAACCCCTTCTGTTTTTTTCTCCAGTTTTGCATAGTGCAAACTGTACTCGAAGGTATTGGAGCACTTTACATGTGCACCAGATACCTTAAACAAGGACACCTTCATTTTTGTAGCCACTGGGATATTAAGTAATTTTCCCAGAATTACAGGCTGTAGAGCCGACGCCGAGACTTGAACCTGGGTTCTCAGTTCCAAAGTCAGCAGCTCTGACCATTACGAATTTCCCTAAACCCCACTCTTTTAGAAGTAAGTATTTCTCATTTTCCAGCCACACTTCCTTGTTTCTCCCACATTTACTTCAGAAACATATACCTACGTGTGTGGAGATCCATGCGTATATATGGCAGAGAGACCTCCACACAGAAAAGAAAGGAGTGGCGGAGGCATAGGTCTCCGGACATAGGTTTGTGAAATTGTATTTTGTAGTATGTGAGCAGTACTACTGTAGTACTACTCAGTGCTTAATTCGAGCCGGTGTTTTCCGGTGCTCTGCACCCGCACTTAATTGTCAACACTGGTACTTATGACAGTCTGCCACATGGTGGCGCTTTTAGTCTAATTTAGAGACGAGCGCAACAACAGGTTATTATTCATATAATAGCTTTGGGGGCCTTGGATAGACTTAATAGTCACATTTGTAGGAGTGTGATTGTTAGTAGTTCTGTTGGTACTGTCATTGGCAGCGCTAGTAGGGGCACTAGGTGGAGCAAGGTGCAGTGACCTCCTGACGAGGGCCCTGGCACTTATTGTTTTTGCAAATTAAGCACTGGTACTACTTTAGGTACTACAAAATGCAGTTAGAGAATCTGACCCACAGTAGATAGCAGTGAGTGTGAACTGAGAAGACAAGATGGTTGTACAGATGTGGCATTATTAAACAAAAGAGGCATTGCTAAAATAAACCCGTGGGCCGCACCCTCAGCTGGGGACAAGTAGCATTGAAAGTCAGTCGGCTGTTCATTTGGATTAGACTCATTCAGCAGGAACAATTTTTATATTGGCAGTAATTCTGCTTAATATATTCTTGTGTTCTTGTAGCATCACTCATAGGAAGTTCATCAAGGGTCCAGAACATTTAACTTCGATTAAATCGACATATTGCCTTAATACTCTCAACCCACTGGTGGGAGATGTTCAAGATAAAGCAAGCAGTCACCAAAGAGAAATACTGGAATGTTAGTCGAAAGCATCTCAATCATTTATTCTAGGCCCTCCACCACACCATTGTTTTCGATTAAGTTCCCATATCTCAATGTTCTAAAAATACTTTAATGAATGTTATGTGTGGCATTAGCGAGATAACTGCCTGCCCTTTAGTTATGTATCCGAAGTTGAAGGAAAGAGTTTATAACAAAGGCAAAGCAAGTTTCCTCATGATAATTTTCTCTGGGATGTGCTATTGGAACATACTCCCTAGGAGTAATAAGGTTTTAAAAACATTTCCTCAGAAATTCTACTGAAAAAATAACACAAACAGTGTGCCATTGTTGAATGTACTTTCGAGTTTCAATAAGTTTTTATTGCATTTTCCACAGAAAAGGAGAACTTTCAAAACTATTTGATGGATGTAGCCACACATAAACTCCCCCCTCCCGAAACCCATCAACACCCACCACCTCCCACACCGGGTCACTCGTGGTTGCAAGAAATAAGAAATGTACCATTAGTCCTCTGAGGGGGAGAGGTTGGCCAGTCTCAGGATGCACAACATTTGAAGAAATGTTAGGTTTTTGTAGTCCGTGTTGAGATAGGAGAGAACTGGGTTCCACAGCTTAAGGAAAATGTTGGATTTATCTGCTAGCCATATTCTCATGCCCAATGAGATGCCAGAGTTTAAGGAGCCATTGTTCATGGGTCGAGGTCACAGTCTTGCCCCAAAGGGAGAGGATAGGGTGTTTAACTGCCAGCAGGAGGTGGGAGCTTTGTTTATCTGAAGTGGGACCAAGGGAGTAAAAGCCCTCTCGGGGTCTACCCAAGAGAGAGAATTCTAGGATTTTGTCGAGGGGGTAACCCTATATTTGAGAAATGGCAAGATTTTGTTCTAAAAGTACCCCAAATTGGTGTAAGCCCACATAATATGTAGGAGGGAGACACTCGCCCCACATCCCTGCCAGCAAGTGTCAGGACGGGTAGGGTCAGTGGCATGGAGTCTGGTGGGCTTTAGGTGCCAACGATACAGAAGTTTATATAAGATCTCCCTGCCTTGGGGGTGATTGGCAAAGTTGGTGGTGTGAGTGAAGATTTCACTACACTGTGTACTGTCGAATGTGATTTTCATATCTTTTTCCCAGCGCTCCTAAAAGGGCATGTTGTCTTTGAGAATTTTATAAATCTGTGAGAACAGGTGTTTGGTTGTAGTGAGGCAATGGAGGATTTTTTCAAACGCAGTTAAGGCCCTGGTAGCGACTGCCCTACTGGTGGGATGCAGGTAACAAAAATGTTCAGTCTCCGGAATGCCGTAGTCACCATTAAAGAATTTAAAGGACATTGGCGTCTCCTTGATGTAGAAGTCCCAAAGGCAGAAGCAGCCTTTGGACCTCAAATTCTGGAAGTCTCTCCTTGACATGCTTGGGGTGAAGTGCGCATTGCCAAGTATAGGCGTGAGTGGGGAGGGAAAAGACCCGAAGAAATACAGCAAACTCTCTCTCATCCTTTTGGGGACCCACAGGACAGCGCCTACAGGTCTAGCTGCCAGAATCTGGTCAATGTGACATCACCGTTTGTCAGATTCCCCCCTGAGCCATCAATCACTTACTGGAGGTGTGAGGCTTGGTAGTATAGGGCAAGATTTGGGATCCCCAATCCACCATCCTTGGGGCCCCTCATACAGGCCTTTGCAGCAAGTCGGGATTGGCCTCCCCTCTAGACATATTGCATGCAAATTGCTTGCAAGTGTGAGATGTCGTCCTTTGGAATGTGTAGTGGCATGGCCTAGAGGATACGGGATAAGCAGTAGCAATGTCATTTTGAGTGTTGAGCTGTGTCTCACCCAGGAGAGGGAGTGGTTTCTCCATGCAGTCAGAGGTTTTAGTCTCGCGAAAAAGGAGGCTGAAATTGAGCCACGCGCATATCTGTAAATTGGGTGCGAGTTTAATGCATAGGTATCGAGCAGAGGCAGTGGACCAATGGAATGGCATGGTAGTGTTCAGAGAGTCCATCAGTGTTTTGTCTCCCACAAGAACCAAGCCCTCGAACTTGGACTAGGTTCTATTGCTTTTAAGGCAAGCCACCTCCCGGAATTCCTCGAGGAGGTAAACAAGTGCCAGGAGGGAATGCTGGGCCTCTGTGAGGATCAGAAGGAGGTCATTCATGAAGGCAGACACCTTAAAAGTGTTGCAGAAAAGGAGATGCCATGTCTTGGTTGGCGATTCGTGATTTTCTGTAGAAGTGGCTCAAGGAAGAGAAAAAAAAGGAGAGGGGAAGACGGCAGCCCTGTCTAGTGCCTAAGGATATGCGCAAGGGTTTTGAAGCCTGGCCATTAGCTCTGAACACGGCTGTTGAGCATGAGTAAAGCTTTGACACCCAACCCGAAAGCGGGGATCCGTGCCATAGTTCTGTAAGGCATTGAACATTATGTTGCTGTCCACCTTATAAAATGCCTTCTCTGCATGTCGGTAAAGGTGGACCGCATTTCTTCCCTTTTCCTGGCGATATCGATGAGATGCAGAACCTGTTTGGTCTTTTTGCCAGTGGCTCAATGGAGGACGAACCCGCCCTGGTCGGGATGGACCAGATCAGGAAGGAGTTTATCTGGCCGATTAGCCACTACCTTGGCGAGGAGCTTGAGATCTGGGTTAAGCAGTAAAATGGGATGGTATGAGGAGAAACGTTTTGGGTCCTTGCCCGGTTTGAGAATTAAAACAATAAAGACCTTGGACCTGCTGCGGGTCATTACTGCGTCTGTTGTAAACTCGTTAAATAGGGTCGTTAAGATATGGAGGAGTTGGTCAATAGCGTCCAGAATCACCTGTAGAGCGACAGGGCGGTCCAAGTCCTTTGCTGCCAGTGCCAAAAGGTGGGGAAGAGTGACAGACTCAAGGTAAGCGTGACACAATTCTGGGGTTGCTGGCGATGCTATGTACAGCAATTGATAAAAGGCGCAAAATGCCTAGAGTTTGCTGGTAGTGGTGTTGTGTACGGTACAATCATCATTCCTAATCTCCCCTAGTAGTCATTTGGTTGATGCACCTGCAATAGGGCACCTTGCTTGTTACCCCCTTCGTAGAACCTGGACCCTAGTCTAGTGAGAAGGTAGTTGGCTTTATCTAATTCTAGGGTGTGATGTTGATCTCTGACTTCCTAGATCTTCCTCCAGAGCTTATTTGAGGGGTAGTGTTTATGTTGTTGTTTGAGGTCTGCCAGGCCAGCAATTAGATTGGTCCTAGTGAGGTCCCACATGGGTTGGAGACGTGTGGCTTCCTGGATGAAAGCTCCACTGACTCCTGCCACCAAGGTGTCCAAACCACCCACCTGTGCACATCCACAGTATCGTTTAGGGCAAACTATTCTGTGAGGGTGCAACAGATCTTGGCCACCACATTCGGGTCACAGAGGAGCGAGTCATTTAGGCATCATGAGACCCTCGATTGCAGGGATAGGGAATGTTTCTAGCGGATCAATACCACCACAGGGCTGTGGTCGAGGAGAGTCGAAGGGAGGTGGTCCATCTTAAGGAGATCTACGTTGAGCGTTCTGTCCAAAAGAACAAGGTTGATCCAGGCTTATGTGCGGTGTGCTGCTGAGTAGTAGGAGTAGTCGATTGTTAAGGGGTGTTGTGTGTGCCATGCATCTAGGAGGCCATGTGCGGACCTCCGAGGACTAGTGCTGTGGTTTATCTTGTAGTGTGTTGAGGACCAAGTTGAAGTCATCGCCCAATATCTGGGGCCCACGTATAAAGGCAGTGATGGTCAGTGCAATGGGCATAGGAAGGCATCTTGGTCAGAGTTGGGAGTGTATAAAGAGGCAATGGAAAGTAGTTGGCCTACACGTTACCTTTACCATTAACTGCCACCCACCTACCCTCTATGTCTGAAATGTAGTCATGTTCAGTGAAGTGTAGTGGTTGGGCAATGATTATCATTATCCCTGTCTTTTTAGCTTTGTATGAGGTGTGGTATTTGATCAGAAATGTGCGGGAGCTGAGTCTGCATGGATCAGCCCACAGGAGGTGGGTCTCTGGGAGCAGGCAGATGGGAGCTCCAGTCTCCTGGAACACTCCAAGGATGGCAGGCTCTCCTAGGATGCAAGCCTTTTAGAGGGGTTATTGAGGCCACTGACATTATATGTGTGACTACCTGTAAGGTGAATGAGCTGGGGATACTGAAAGAAGGTAAAGGTTGCGGGTCGTGGGGGGCCCCATGATGGACTGGAGAGGTGAATGGTGCAGCGGGCAATGCCTGTGTAACCTTAACTCCCGCTCAAACCCTCAACAAATAACTTCAAAAATACCAGGAAAACAACAAAACCGGGGAGAACAAAATACCACATTGTAGAGATCCTGTCTCCAATGAGGCACCTTACGATTGTCCATGCTGGCTCTTTAAGGTTACTGGCTGTGTTGACCAAGATCAAATTTCCAGTCTCCCCCGCCCGGCACCAAAGTGGAAGAATAGGAATGCTGTAGCGAGGCATACCCAGCAATGAGCGGAATCGGAAAGGAAAAAAGGAGGGAAAGCAGTCGATGACAAAGGGCATGTACTTAGCAACTGGTCTGCAAAGTGTGGCCGTTGGAGTGGCAGTGGTGCTTCAGAAGCTGGGATCTACTGGATTTTATTTTATTGGGACTAGGCTGGTGTCGACCCCCTCATCTGGAGACTGTTTGCTACCCAGAGCTTAATGCCCAGGCCTCCCCCCGTCGCCAGGAGCCCATGATTCCACTGGCTCTGTCGGCACCCGTAAGATGTGTTTAACCTTCGCATGTGTGGTCAGGGCCGGTTTGGGAACCGAAACTGGCCCTGGCAAACTGCTCGGCCGGCCCCCCTGGGGGGGCTGAGGGGGTGCGACCGAGCTGTTTGCAAGGGCCGGTATTGGCCGATTTTGTTACCGGGGGCCGATATTGCAGGCCCCCTGTAACAAAAACGGCCCCCCAGGGGCCCAAAACCGGCCTGCACCCTTGCGGCCTACCGAGGAATCACCAGGTGCCCGCTACGGCCAGTCCAACCCTGTGTGTGGTCGTGAAGTCCTGGTCGTTCTAGGTGGAGAGGATGCAAAAGAGATGGGCCCAGCGATATGTGGGCAATGAGGAAGTCTGTAACTGACCATTGTGGCCTGAGACAAATCCTAGACGAGGAGGTGGATGGCTTTGAAGAAGATGGTGCTCCCTTGTCAAGCCTTAAACACAATCAGTTCCTTGTCAGTAAAACGGTGGATGCAGATGAGGACAGCTGGTGTATATCTGCCTGCTTTGTAGAGAGGGACTACCCTGTGGGCTCTGTCCATGAGTATGGGGTCACCTCTGGATCACGCCAGGATCGCGTCGAAGATGTCCGAGAGGTATTTGGAGAGTTCCACATCTGTAACACTTGTTGGCGGTCCCCTGATGTGAATTTTATTACAGCGCAATCTGTTCTCCAGGTCTTCGGATTTCTCATGCAGGAGGAAGTTCTGACGCTCGCCCTCTTTGTTGAGTTTATTGATGGAAGTTTTGGTCTGGGCCACTCTCTCTCCAGTGTTGTCCACATCCTGCTGGAGGTCGTGAAGATCCTGCTGGTGGTTGGTCAGGTCATCTTGGACCTCCTGAAAAAGCTGGAGGAGCAGGTCCCTGGTGACCTGCTATAGCTGGCAGCCAGGCAGGCTGTCTGGCCTATCCGTCCCAGTCAGCGATAATTGATCCTCTCCCTCGGGGTGCTGATATTGGTTTTAGAGGAATGTTTTAATAGAGAAGTCTCTCTTGCCTCTGACCCCGGGCATGGTCCAAGTCGCGTCAGATGACAATGGCATAGTGTGGGGGTGTTTGGGTGGCCGCGCTTCTCTCATGCTTGGGTTGTGGGGTCTCTGGGGAGTCATCAACTGAAGGTACACCAAACAGTCCAGGCACATGGCGCCCTGCGAGGGCAGTGCCCGAGGTACCTGTGGGGGTGCAGGTCCATGGCCTCACCCCCTCCACCCCCCCAAGTCACCCACTGTAGGAGGCCACTCCGCAGGAGCTCATAGGCAGGGAAATTACCTCTCCCCCACTCGGGAATGCTGAGGGTAATGTGCAGCAACCTTGGGGGTGGCATGGTGCTCTAGTACTTCCTCAAGGTGTCATGAGGAAGCCCACAGCAGTCCCCCAGCGCTGCGCACCTCTCGGTGTCTGGTCTCCAAGCTATATGTGGACACTTGGAGGCATGGTGGGCCCTATCGAGTGAGACCTAGCCCCTGTTCCTCACTGGGTCCGAATTGGTCGGCACCGCTTTATGCTGTTGGGGTGGCCCAGAGTCTCCTGCTGCCTCTGGGCCAACATGCCACACGTGGGATCCTCTCCTGTGGGCCTCAACATGACTCCTCACTGGTGCAGGGGGGCGTCTCCTAGTTGCAGAGAAGCCAGCTGCAGTCCCTCGATGGTCTCTCCTGGTAGCTGCCTGCGTTGTGGCCCACCTCTTCAGGCCCCGTACTCCAGAGGTGAGCGTGGTTGCTGGAGGATGCAGAGAGTGTGTGAGAGCCGTTCCACGGAAGGGACGTTCAAATAAATCCCTCTTAGCTTTGGTAATTAATACTGTGAGGCAAATGTTAAGGGTAAACATCAGAAGACATCCCTTCCAGCATTTACTGAATCTTTTTTTCGATGTTTGCTTTAGATGTTTGCCTAAATATTCTCCAATGTTGTTTTGATCATTAGGTTACTGCTACAGTCAAGCACAGCTTCCAACCCATGATTTGATCAGCTATCCTTGCATAAGCGGTGGTGTTTCATTGATCTAGTAGTAGACAGACTGTTAAGCTGAATCTAGGGCCTATCAAAGTACCTAATATAGCACATGCACACAATTATGTTTTTTCTATAGTTTTGCATACTATTTACAAAAACTGCTATATTTTCCTAAAACCCTGCTTGAAACTTTTGACCTTCTCGTGAAACCTTAGATTTTTCCCTCTCATTTTTTCTTCAAAGGACTCTTCCATTCTCTGCATGCCTCCTCTCCCTAAGTACAGCCTATTCTAAGTCATGTACATGTTTGCTTTAATCTATATTTTTGTATTTATGCAAATTGCCCAGACCTCGCCTCAAAGATCACCACCAGTCCTTCTTTGAATGCCATTCCATGCAACCTAGCAATTATGCACTCTATCTCATCTGTTAGTACCACCTACATTCTGCATGAACTCACACACCTCTACCCCCTCTATTGGTCACACTGAACTCATTCTAGTCTCATCCACCACAAATACACTGGAATAAATGCAATGAATTGTATCCTGGAGAGCACAAAACTCATCCCTGGAACCAACAATAACCACTGAATTAACCACTAACATTGGGTCCTGGGGCAGTATGTTGTCTGGTGTCAAGCTCTTCAGCGCCTCGTTAGCTGTAGTAAAGCGCTATACAATTACAATCTTAATGAATACTTGAAGATGAGTTATGAAGCCACTGCTGATTCCACTGAGAAAGTGGCAGAAAATTACATAATCACATCACATGCTTCAGAACTGTGGAAAACAAGGTGCTTTTTGGCGGCAAGCTGATTAGCCAGCACAGCGATCTATTGCATGTTCTCCTAATAATTTCATAGTTTTAAGATGGCCCCGTCCATTGGGCCAGATGTGGCACTGCTCTTTGTAAACATGTTCTGCCTGAGTCCATGTTGACAGACAGTCACACGGCGCTGTGATGATTAATTAATCATTCTTTCACAGAATTAGCCTGGTTTCAAAGTGTTTAGTGGAAGATAAAATGCAAGACATTTAAATGCAAGCATTGCCCAGCTGGTCCTGAATCTGACGTGGGCATCGACTTGCTTTATATTAATGCAGTATTGAATTCCATACCAATAAAGGAGAGACTGTAAATCAGGTGCAATGAATCTGTGAAAAAGTTAGCGATTGAGAACAGAATGTAGGGGCCAGACTGTAAGTATGTTAGAGTATGAGGTGATAGACCAGGGCACGCCCACACAGAGCTTCTTGCACAACCTCATCGCAGGGAACCATCAGGGAGCAGGAAAATAGACCATGGTGAGGAGAGGCGGATAAAGGGAGATGGAGACAATGCAAGTAGCTGAAGCTGGGGATGGTCCTCTGGGGCTAATGTCACAAGGCTGAGGGACAGCTCCTTGTACCTTTGCTGATGGCGATGCCAGAAGCTCAAAGGGATTATATTTTATTTTAACAAACCGCAAGAATGTTGACAGATTGTGTCAATGTGTTGCAGAACAGGGGTAAATACACATTACGATTTAGGCTTAAGTGGCAGAGTTGTGAGTGCCTGGAATTGTCCTGTTCAGTTGGGAGAGACAACAAACACAGAGACTCTACAAATAACTCTCACCCAATTCTTGAAATTACAAATAAGAAAAAGTCCAAGAGAATGAGCCGTTCCTTCTTGTGCCAAGCACCGAGATTTCGGTACTGTGTTTTTTGAGACAGTCTAAGACTCAGCACCAACCTGCTATCCTTATCCCAGAAAGAGACATCTTTTCAGAATGTACTGCAACATATAACCAGTAACCCGGTATCTAAGACTCAACACCAACTTGTACCAATTGTAAAGAAACTTCTGTCCAAAATGTCCTTCGCACTTCCTCATGCTTTCTTTCATTATAATTTCTCATACCTGAATACATAAACACTGCACAGGGCTGTCTAGAAGCGCCATTGTGTCACCAACCTACTACCAATGTAAATCCCAACCTATGTTTCAGCCGAGGGGCATTGCATCTGCCTAGCTGGCCTTCTTCAGGGTTTTAATAATATTGACAATGTGAACACACACTCAAAGTCAAAAATGATTTTACAGCTGTTCTCAATCTTTTCACTGCCCAAGGTAAAAAACGGAGATACCTAGTTGTAGTTTCACAGATATATTGACTGAAGGAAAAATTGTTGACAATATTTCGGTGAGAAAATACATTTCTAAATGAGCCCTAGAATTTGAGGTATATAGTAGGTATAAAGTATAACGTGTGGCCACAACATCGAAGATATAACTGCAGAAGTATGTCACGTGCAGGTGTTATTTGCTGTTCTATATTTACTGGGAGGCACTATAATTACATTTTGTACCCTCCGCACTTGGGGACATAGGCAGATCTGCACTTACACGTTTCTTACAAAATAGTGTACATAATATTCTTCATTTTTTAATCTTGTAAATTGGTACATTTAGTGAGAATAAAAATATCAAAAAGTGCATTGGTTTTCGGTCACTAGTGTAACCCTTGACTGCATTTTCTGTTTCTCTCTTAAATCAAGGTTATTTTGCAATGTCAGCAATATAAACTTTGATTTACCCTGATCGAAATGAAAAAAAACAGCAGCTGCATAAATGTATACAAGATGATCCTGTTTCGTATGACCTAGGATGCTGATTAGTCTGGTGCATACACATGCCTGTTGTGGGCTGCACGAGTGTGGGGGCTTTCTAGGCACATGTGCATGTCTGCGTCCTTAGAAAGGGATTTGTTTATTCCATTTCATCTGGGTGTGACGTCGTCGTAGGTGGAAGGTCAGGTTTCAATGGGTGTTTGCAGATAAGTGAGACTGTGTAAGGCAATAGTTAGGATGTCTGGTAGTAGGAAAAGCATGCTGTTAAGTGTACGCTGAGTGTGTGCGAGTTGACCCGGATGTGTAAGGTGCAGCGTAATCATGTCAAGGTTGATTACAGCTGCTTTATGTCAAGTGTTGAGCTACAGGGCCACTTGGAGATGCTGCAGAAGAAGCAAGAGCAGGGACCAGGGCTCAGCATACCCATGGCCACTGTAGATAAAGAGACTGAAAAGGGCATCTGAGAGGTCACCCTGTGGAAGACATTGAAGGTGCTCCATGAATGTATACCTCTACCACAGTTAACTAAAACCGCCCTGTTCCTCATGCAAGCAACATAGAAAGAGTGTGCTCATGTGTGCTACGCAGCATGTAGAGAGTAGCTGTATGTCTCTATGTGGAGGTCAACGATATCGATCTACTACAATATTGTATCCGCAACATTGACCTACCTCTGCTTTGTAAAGTAAGTATACAATTAATAGTCTAACCACACCTATACTTATCTTAGGAGGTAAGTAACATTAGGAATAGTGATCATATATTCCAGTGTCATGTATTGGCTATGATATTACTGAAATGCCATTTATCACACGTGATATAGTGACCATAATACCCACCTTCAAAGTGTTTTTAGATATTATGATTGTGCAAATGTTGACTTGTATAGAGTATAGATTTAAAGAAAATGGTGTATGAAGATTTTCTTCTCACGCACATCAAGGACATTTTCCAAGTAGTGCTTTGGATTAGGATCCGTTGGGATACATAGGGGAATCTTTAACCACTTCACTCTGCTTATGATTGACCTGGTAGAAATAGGCGGACCCCAAAACTGTCCAGTAACAGAGTTATCAGTTTTTTTCTCTTTTCCGCTATTAACAAACTATAACAGCTGATGTCTTGGTAATAACATACATACCCCAGTATTTTGCACAGCATCTCTGGCAGCTCTGTGGTGCAAGGCTTTTTTAATGGAGCGTGGACAACGAAAGCATAAAGTGATGAAATTAAGGTTACTCATAGAACTTGGAGAATGTTAAATTAAATGCAAATAATTCATTAAGAAGAGTTGAGCAAGAAGAAATGGGAGGTGACTAAAGTGTTGCGTTGCTTGATGGGGATCAGGTATGATGGCAAACTCTGTGGCATAAACAAGTCGAATTTCACAATCTAAAATAGCTGTTTTAAATTAAATTTGTAAAGTCGTATTTCTAGCTCTGCTTGAGAAAAAATATGGAATTTTGCAATTCTCAGAAACCAAGGATCTCCCTGTCTAGATCTGGCAAAAACGGCAAAAAAGGGTACAGAGGCAGATTTTAGGCACCAAAGTAAGTTTTAAAAGTCATTTGGATCAAATCCTACTCCGGATAGAAAGGTATCTGGTCCTGTCTTGATAGAACTTATAAATTTGGTGAACTTTTGTCCAATGGGTTACTTGAAAGGGGCAAACATCTGGTTCCCTGGACACCTGGATATAGCTAAAGGCTGCCTGCTCCACCAATGCTGTCACCATTCTAAATTAAAACAGGACCTCTGAGCTTGGTTGTGTAAATACCTGGGGAATCTATGGCCTTCCATGGTTTATTAATGTTCAATCGTGGATGATCATGGTGTGACAGTGATTGTGAGCAGTCATTCCACCAGGATATCGAAATGCTGTTGCTTTTGTAAAGGACTTGTGGGAAGGAAATTCCTTTTGACAACCCGAAGCTGCATCTGCTCACTTTTCATGGGGAGCCTGTGCAGAGATGGCTGCATGCCACCCTGGCTCAGTCTCCTGACTGATATTTGCCCCGGATATATACCTAGATAAAAGCCCATTGTACCTTGACGTTCCTGTGGACGGCCGAGTTTATTTTGAGGTGGCTAGGACACCTCAACCAAAACCTTCTGAGCACTGGAACAAGACAGGGCAGTAGACTTCCCACGGTTGGTTCTCTGCTAGACTTTACGTAGCGCATCAAGAGGCTAGCTGCACTCAGAGGTCAACTCTGATCACTGCAAGGAGATAAAGCTTAAAAGAAATGACAATACCTAGGAAGGGGCTGGAATACAGTACTAAATTCTCTGCATTGCAAACCTCCATATTGTAATTCTCAGACACTGACACTGAGAGGAACCAAAGGTGAAGGGCAAGCATTATCACCTATTTTTTACATCCATGGGCCATCCACGAATGCCTTTCGCATTAAGATGGTCAACAATTCATGAGATCGATTTGTCCGTCTTTCTGTAGTTTTGCAACAGGCAGTGGAAACAGGAAACTCAGGCCAGGGGAACAGTGGTAAGCACAAATAAACGTTTCCTGACATAGGATGCTTCCAATAATATCATCTCAAAATATATGATCTATTCGGGGGGCGTGGCTTGCGCGCCGCTGCGAGATGGCGGATCGCGCTTGAGCTCCGTAAAGAGCGGGGGCCGACGGAGACATTTCTGCCGCTGAGGAATGCCCTGTTCAGCGCAGAGGATGACATCCTGCCTGGGAAACTGCCGTGTACGCCACGAGGGACTTTTCTGGGGATGGAGAGTGGCCAGAGTCCATATATCGGCATTTTGAGGTGGCGCTTCATGATTGCACGAGCGGCCGCCATTTTGTTTCTTCTGTGAGGGAGTTTGTACTATCACCTCTACACGACGACGCTACTGGACTGTCCTGTCAGGAATGGAGGCATACAGGAGCTGGTGACGTTTTTTCACTTTTCTTGAGTTTATTTTTTTTTTTTTATTTTTTTATTTTTTTATTTTTTCTGCCGCCTATTGTAGTGCTGGCCATTGCGTGATCTTTTTGTGGTTTCTGCTACTTTATTTTTCATCAGACGCACTGCCACTTCCCTATGTGAGACTTCCTTGCTCTTGGCCTGATTTTGGTTGTTTTCAGGTGTCGGTGTGTGCCTACTGGCGCCTGCAGCACGTGAGTTTTTTTTTTTTGTGTGGTGTTTTTTTCTGACGGGGATCGCCTGCCATAATCTCTGCTCGGCTCTTTTGATGCAAGTACATTATTCCTTCCTGTTCATTTTTCCTCTCGCACATTGAGTGTTTTACAGCCCCTGACATTTCTTGCTCTCGCTCTATCTGAGGAGGTGTATTTTGTTCCTGTGGAGGTGGTTTGCCCTATGGCTGAGAATATGGCCCCTTCACCGAATGCTAAAGACGTTAAGGACTCTAAAGCATCTCTTAAGAGGTCCAAACAGGTATCCCCATCTCCTGAGTCTGCTCCTAAAGACACTAATTCGACTCTTGAGTCCATCCTGACTCGCCTTAATGAGGTCTATGAAATTGCGCAGTCTACTAAGACAAATACAGATTTACTGCAGGTGGAGGTATTAGCCATCAGGAATGATTTCAAGGCCCTTTCCCTTCGTGTCTCAGGTACAGAAGCACGGATTAGTGGCGCAGAGGATACCATGCAAAAGCACTCTAGATCTCTCACGCAGATAGAGCGTTCCATGGCAGCATTGAGGAAAGACCTCACTGAACAAGAGGATCGTAATTGTAGATCCAACCTGCGTATTTTTGGTCTTCCAGAGGAGGTTGAGAAAGATTCATCTTCCATGATTGAGTTTCTTTATCAATGGATTCCATCTACACTACAAATTTCTTTCCATAAAGATTTTGAACTGGAACGGGCACACCGTGTCCCCTCCTTTCGCCCCAAGTCTGCTACGCAACCAAGAGCGATAATTTTTAAACCGCTGCGTCATCAACATACAGAGCAGATTTTGGCTCATATGCGGAAGGTTAGAGCTGTCTCTTGGAATGGCCATCGTATCTCAATTTCTCAAGACTTTGCCAGGGACACGGTGATAAGGAGAAGGGGCTTTCTTAATCTCCGGAAGCGTTTGTCTGAGATGAATATCCCCTTCTCTTTTGCTGGTCCCTCAAAATTCCGCATTACTTTCAAAGGTCGTGTCAGAATTTTTGACGAACCTGCGGATTTGGCCTCGTTTTTGGATAATCAAATGGAGTTGCAGATGGATCTTCAAACAGGGGCTTCACATGTTCCTGGTTCTTCTGGCACCTGATGTGGCTATATATATTGCGTTGTTTTTTGTCTTTGTCACATCTATTAAGTCTAGCTGCTTTTAGATCTGCGCGGTGGTCTTTATGTCCATTGGGTTTGACGTATTTTTGTCGTCTCTTGGTGCTTCCCTATTATCGGTATGATGTGTTGGTCTTTAGTGTTGTTAGTTTTACTGTATAAACCTTTTAATTTTTTGTGGTAGCTTTTCTTGTTGGCTTGACTTCACTCCTGTTCGCGTGTCGTCTTGTTACTCCTTGCCTCCCCAGTTTGTCTCTCGACGTATTAGGTCATGGTCCTTTTCCTCTCCCGTTGCATGTCTTCGATAGGTGCATCGATTTTTGTGGTAAAGTGGGTTTATCTTATCCCTTTGTGGTCGGTCGTTTTGTTTCATGTTTGTTTCCTGTTATTCCGTATTTTACGGAGTAGGTCATTGTGTTTTCCGTTGCGTTATCAACGTGTTGTTGTATGGTGTGTCTAGGTGTTTTAAGCATATATGTTTACTAGGTGTTTATTTATGGCTATATTTAGAGTCAATATGTGATGTTCATATAGTTGCTAGTTATACCTACTTTATTGATTTTTTCATTGAGTGATTTGATTACATTGTGTTATTAATTGTCTTTTTCGAGTAGGTTAGTTTTTTATAGATGCCTTGTACTTGATAGATTTATGCCTCTCTTATCTACATGTTCTCTTACTTAGGCAAGCATATTTATTCTGCTAGTTTGTGTGTATATGGCTTTATTTACTCATGGTCAGTTATTTATAAGATTGCATATAGATTTTACACACTTATATATAGTATTAGGTCTCTTATTTAACTGCCATAGGGATTCATTGACTGTAATATTGATAGAAGGTTATATACCGTTTTTTATTATGTTTCACTTATTTTTCTCATATTGTATCATATAGTATGCTTTAGATTGTATTTCTTCTTTTTTCTTCATTATGTTCCTTTTTCTCTTGATGGAGTCTGCTTTGGTATGGTTCTACCTATAATAATGTTATCTTTTAGTTCACTTTCCACCAGCTCTTATTGCCTGAAAGTGCTTTCTTTCTCTCTCTTTCCTGCTCTTACCGTTCTCTATGATTCATTTTAGTTGTTATTTATATATTAATTTGGTCAAACGTGTTGCCTTTATAGTCTCTCATTTCGCTTTGTTTTCTAAATAGCTATCATTAATTCCAGTTCTTAGCTTTTAGATAGTCTTTCCTTTTAATGTATAATCAGTTATGCACTGTTCTGGGGCTTTTTATGCCATTGTTGTTATTCCTCCTGTTGGCCCTCGCTCTTTTTCCCATGTCCCCCCTTGTATGAATTTGGTCTCTTCCAGACCTGCCGGATGGGCCCTTCTCTCTCTCTTTCTGTGTATTCTCTTGCTGTCCTTTTCCTCTTCTTTCCTTTTTTCTCTTCGGATTTCCTCTTTGGTCTCACCCTGTTGTGTGTTGGCTGTTGATGTCTGCTGGTTAGCTCTCCTGGTTGTTGCGCTTCATGTGTCACATATGGAATATCTTTTTTTCCTGATATTGGTTCTATGTCTGGACTAAATATACTTTCCCTTAATGTTAAAGGGTTAAATCATCCAGTAAAAAGGTCAAAGATTTTGGACTACTGTAAGTCTCTTTCTTCGGACCTCGTCCTTTTTCAGGAGACAAAGCTCTCTGCCAAGGAGGCGTTGTTTCTGAAGAAAGAGTGGGTCTCTGATGTTGCTTGTTCGGATGCTTGTGGTAAAAGGAATGGGGTAATTACCTTAGTTTCTAAACATTCTGGGTTATCTATCGTTTCCTCTGAACAGGATACAGAGGGACGTTGGTTACTATCTAAGGTGTCCAATGGTAATGCTGACTTATTTGTCATGAATATTTATGCCCCCAACAAGGATGACCCGTCCTTTTGGAATGCTATCACCAAAAAGCTCGAGGATACCCCTCACTCTGGCAATCTTATTGTAGGTGGTGACTTTAACTTGCCAATGGACCCTATCTTGGATAGGAATTCTGCCTTTAACTTTCGTCCCCCTAAAGCACACAAACAAATGACTAATATGTGTTCTCTTACCCATCTTCAGGATGTTTGGCGTCTTCATAATCCCACTGGTAGTGACTTCTCCTTCTTTTCTTCCCCTCATTCGTCCTTTTCACGCATTGACTATCTTTTGGTTCACTCTTCTTTGGTTCAATCTTCTTCTTCTCCGCTTATTCACCCTATTTTAGTTTCTGATCACGCCGCAGTGACATTTACTCTTACGTCCTTTGTCCCTAGGGCACGAGCTCGTTCGTGGAGACTCAACACAGAAATCTTACATGATGAGTCCTTGGTGCGAGAGTTTTCCAATGACATTGAGACTTTTTTTATTGAGAATGTTGGGTCGGTCAGTTCCCCTGTTGTTCTCTGGGACTCTTTCAAATGTACTTTCCGTGGTCAGGTCATTAAATGTATGTCAAGGAGAAACGCAGCCATTAAAAAGGAACTCACGGACTTAGCAGATGAGATCAAACGTCAGGAATCCCTTTTTCGACATTCTCAGGACAAGACCTGCCTCCAATCTATTAAGAATTTAAAGTATTCGTACAATACTATAGTCACTAAGAGATCTCATATTGGCCTGCAGGCTCAGAAATCTAAGAGACTGCTGTTAAAAAATCGTGCGGGCAAGATTCTTGCAGCCACTTTAAAGTTTCAGGAATCTTCTTGTAATACTTTCCAAATTCCTTCTATTACTGACCAGCTTGGTAAGAAAAAATTTCAAACTGCAGAAATCCTTGATGTTTTCCGCGATTTTTATAATAACTTATATACCCCGTCGGCTCAAGCTTCTTTTGAACAATGTCAGGAGTTCTTGAAGTCGGTTCCTTTGAAAGTTGTTTCGGAGGCAGATAATCAATCATTAAATTGCCCGATTACTTCTGATGAAATCATTTCCGCGATCAAAGCTACTCGGTCTGGTAAAGCTCCTGGTCCTGATGGATATCCTATTGCGTTTTATAAAACCTTTATTCCCGTGCTTGTCCCGAAACTCCAATCCGTTTTTGTTGCTTTTATTAAGGATGGTTCTGTGTCTGGTTCCGCGGATGATGCTACTATTGTAGTTATCCCCAAAGAAGGGAAGGATCACGCAGATCCCAAAAATTTTCGTCCCATTTCCCTTCTTAACATGGAAGCCAAGATTTTTGCTAAAATTGTAGCTAAACGATTAGAGTCCTTTATTCCCCAATTGGTTCATCCTTCACAAACAGGTTTCGTAAAGGGGCGTCTTGCACGGGATAATATTCGTACTTTTTGTCATATTCTTGGTGCCGCTAAGCGATCTAATCTTCCGGCGGCAGCCTTGGCCCTTGACGCTGAAAAGGCCTTTGATAAGGTCTCTTGGCCTTTTTTAAGAGCTGTTCTATGTGCACATAATCTTGGTGATTCCTTTATTCGTATGGTTATGTCTCTTTACTCCCGACCTAGGGCTAATATACGGGTGAATGGTGCTACGTCTTCCTTTTTTAACCTGTGTCAGGGCACTAGACAAGGGTGTCCTTTGTCCCCTCTCTTATTTTTGTTATCCATTGATCCTCTCCTCAGAATGATTGACTCGCATCCAGATATTAAGGGGTTCTCTTTTGGGTCTCATCAAATAAAAACAGCTGCATACGCAGATGATGTTCTCATTTTTTCTGATGATATTGCACTGGCCATTCCTGCTATTTCGGATACGATTGCTCTTTTTTCAAAAGTCTCAGGATACACTCTGAACAAAGATAAGACAGAGATGTTTCCTTTAAATGCTTATTGCTTCTCCTCTCATATGGGTTCGGCGGGCTTTAAATGGCAATCTAAACAGCTAAAATATCTGGGTATCCATTTCTGTTCCACCCTATATGCTACGGCTATTTACAATGAATCCCAAACTATTCTTAAGGTGAGACGTCTCTTAGAAAATTGGTCTCCGAAGCATATTTCTTGGTGGGGCCGTATGCAGACTCTTAAAATGATGATCACTCCTATTATTAATTTTGTTTCCTCTATGCTTCCAGTAAGGCTTTCTGATTCCTTCTTTCATGAACTTGATTTGCTTACTTCTAAATTTTTATGGAATGATAGAAGGGCTAGGATTGCTTATAAATTTTTACGGAAATCTTATGATATGGGCGGCTGTAATTTTCCTGATTGGGGGAAGTATCAAACTGCTTTTCTGGCGTCCCAGGGTGCCCTTTGGTTTTCTTCTACATCTATTCATGCTCCAGCATGGTTGACAATAGAACAGGAATTGGCCTCCCCACTGCCGACTGCATCCTTTTTAACCACAAACACCCTTTCTATTCCATTCTCTTGCTCTATTATTTTAGACACTATTGCTGCGGTTCGTAAGGTTGATAAGAGAGTAGCAATTCCATTACATAAAACTAGATGGTCGTCTATTTGGCGCAATTCTAAAATCAAAATTAATATTGACCCTGAGTTGATGTCTTACTGGGCTGGGAAGGGTGTTTCACTTGTTAAACATCTCTATGATTCCAATAACGATCCTTCCCCTTTCTCATCCCTTGCTCAACAATTCTCTTTATCTAATTTAGATTTTTATACTTTTCTTAAGATTAAGGTTGCACTTGCTAAATTACACCTTCATCCTTCTTCCCCTACGATTACGCTTTTTCAGCTTTGGATTAGGACTGGTCACGTTGCGTCTCGGATTTACAAATTTTTATCGTCCTCTACACTCCCCTCCCAAACTGTCACACAGCAAAAATGGGTACATCATTTTGATCAGAGTGTTACTGCTCATATCTCTCCTGATACCTGGCAAAATATTGGTAAATTTTCTCTTCGTAACAAAATTGCCCCTTCCCTAACGCAGTCTAAGTTTTTCTCTATTAATCTTCTTCACTGGACTCCCATTCGTCTGCATTCACTTAATCTTAAAGAAGACAATTTGTGCTGGAGCTGCGGGCTTTTACCAGGTGATTTTCAACATATGTTCCTTGATTGTTCCCTTCTCCAATCCTTTTGGGATTTAGTTCACAAACACCTCATGCTCATCTTTAACATCAAATTCCAACTGTCTTTTCCATTAATTCTTTTGGGTCCATTGGCGACCCCAGTCCCTCTGCCTTTAGATCCCATGGAGTTACAGTTGTTGGACCTCTTGTTAACTATTGCAGTCAAAGTAATTCTCATGGAGTGGAAATCCTTTTCGTCCGTCTCTTACCATACTTGGTAGGCTTGGGTTTCCTTTCTACGTAGTGCTCATACGTCAGTGGACCATGCTCATCTTTCTCCTTCTATTTCCTCTGGTGTTTGGAAAGCCTTAGATTCATACATGGAGTTGGCCTCTGAAGGGTTGGTGGCGCAATTTCCCTTTGATTTGTCTGGTTAGTGTTGTCTTGTGTTTGGCTGATTCCTCTGGAAATCCTCTCCTCTTCCGTTTCTCCTCTCTGTCTCTCTTTTTCTTTCTTCTTCTCTTTCCTACTCTTTCCGCCTTTTCTTTCTTCCTTTCTTCTCTTCTCTCTTTTCCCTAATTTGCCATCTGTGGGTGATACTTTTGATATATTTCTTTGCCAGATATCATTTTGGGTCTTCCCTCCTTAAGTAATTTATTTATCTGATGTCTGCAGATTAATGAATGACATTGATTTGTTTCTGTAATAATGAAGCCAGAAGCCGAGGTGAAGATAACTCCTTTAATCAAGCCAACCGCTCTCGCGCTGGCGAGTAGCCTGTCAACATTCTAAGGTAAGCTTCAGGTGATACCAAGGGGAGAAGGGGTGCGGGGGTGGACGGAAGGTACCAAGGTGGGAAATAAGGAAGGATACAACACATCTCCTTACCCAACATAACGAATAGCAAGGCAAAAAGAATCACACAATACACTGTCTCCGCTAAGCTAGCGGGTGGCGAGAATCTAAGGTGAGCTAGGGTAGAAACCGGGAAAGGGGAGGATACAACACATCTCCTACCCCCAGAATAGCGGAACAAAGTACGAGGAGAGAATTACACCACAACTCGATCCCCGCTCCATACATGCCCATCCTCCAACTCCACCACATTTCTCCCCATGTTCTTTATTCTTGTAGGAGGGAGGAATTTGCTCTGTCCCACAGGTACCCTAGTGGGTTTCTTTATCACTACAGAATCATTGACATTAGCTTTTAAATTCTTCACACCATTTTTCTTGTCATACCACTCTTTGTAACGGGCTTGATGTTGCTGAATTTTTTCCTGACTTTCAGTTCTGTCATAGACAACAGACTTACCCCCCTCGAGCCACAGGGGACACAACTTTGTGCCAGGTTCTCTCCCTCTCAACACCACAAAAGGGGATATACCCGTTACTAAATTGGGCGCCGTGTGGTAGGCCCACAAACAGTCTCTAAGAGAATTGTCTACGTTGTAACCATTAGACAATGCCAGTTGGATATGGTCTTTGATCATACGGTTCATCCTCTCCACCAACCCATTGGCCTTGGGACAGTAGAGAGCCGTTTTCTCATGCTTGATGGTAAGGTTCTTCAAAAATAATACCATATCCTCAGAAGTAAATTGTACCCCATTGTCGGTCACTAACGTTGAAGGTACCCCTTCATAGGAAAATACTGACTTTAGAAACGCGATGAGGTTCTTGGTCGTAGTGGAGGGGGTAAATTTTACGTTCACCCAATGAGAAGTATAGTCCACCAACACAAACATGAATCTTCTTTGTGGACCTAGGGCATCCATTGGGCCAATTATATCCATGGCCACTTTTGTCCAAGGGACAGTAGGTACCTCCACGGGGGAAAGAGGAACCTTGTGAGTGGACTTTACCTTGTCACTTTTGGCACAGTTGTAGCAGTCCTTAACCTTCAGTTCCACCATTGAATCCATCTTTGGGAACCAGAAACTGTTCCTCATTTTACTTTTGGTGAGGCTCCTTCCCAAATGGCCTTCATGGGCAAGGTCTATTAACTTATTTCTGAGGGCAACAGGTGGCACAATTTTTGAATTGCGATAAATTTTGTTCCCATGGATGTTCAGCTCATTTCTGACTTCCCAGAACCCTTTTAAGCTCTCCATGACCTCACCACACTTTTCTGGCCACCCGTTTACTATAAGACCTTTGAGTATCTTCATGCTGGGGTCCTTCTCCACTTCCTCATCCCATTCCTCCTTAGAGACGGAAGGTGTGAGAATGGAAAGAACAGGAGTGTCTAACGGGTCAGCCTCACTGTTCCCTGCAATGGGAGATCTGGATAAATAGTCTGCAAGGACATTGTCCTGACCAGGGAGGTATTCAATGCGAAAATTAAATTTCTCAAGCCCAAGGACCCATTTAGCTATCCTAGGGGATTCACACAATACTTTTTTGGATGAAAAAATGTGTGTTAAAGGTTTGTGGTCCGTGCGGACCGTGAAAGCACAACCCCAAAGGAAAAGCTTGAAATGGTTAATGGCCCAGTAGCATGCCAAAGCTTCCCTTTCAATTACGGAATAGTTCCGTTCTGGTGGGCTTAAGGTGCGGGAAGCAAAAGCTATGATGGTTTCTACACCCTCTCCCTTCTGTGTTAGAGTGGCCCCTAGACCTTTGTTGGATGCATCAGTACATAGAATGGTTCTCTTCTTATGGTCAAACGGGCCTAGTGCCCGTGAACTGATAATTTCTTTTTTTAACTTGGCTATAGATTCCGAATGATTTTTTCCCCAATTAAATTCGCAATTTTTCCTCAGCAGTTCTCGTAAGGACTCACATTTTTCTGAAAAATTGGGGATGAATTTCGCCATGTACTCGACAAGACCCAAAAAGGATTTCAACTCTTCCTTGTTCGTGGGTACTGGGGCATTTTCCACAGCTTGAACCAGACTTAGTTTAGTCTTTATTCCTTCAAAGGAAAGATTGTGACCCAAGTAATCCACCTCAGTAACTTTGATCTTGCATTTATCTTTTTTTACAGTGAGTCCCGCAATGGTAAGCCTGGAACACACCTTCCTAAAAATGGAATCATGTTCCTCTTCATCCGCACCATATACCAACACATCATCTTGGAAGCACATGCTGTTAGGGATTCCTTCCAGTACCTTTTGCATCATTTTTTGAAATACGGCTGCCGCCGAGGCCAAACCGAAAGGCATTCTACCAAACATGTATGTACCAAAAGGAGTAGAAAATGCTGTTAGTGGCCTAGAATCAGGGTGAAGATCAACTTGATAGTAGGCCATGGAGAGATCTATCACCGAAAAGAACTTGGCCTTCCCCATGGTACTCAACATTTCATTAATGTTGGGGAGAGGGAACCGTTCTACCCAAATGTTTTCATTAAGGCTGCGTAAATCAATACAAAGACGAATGCCTTGTCCATTGGCCTTTGAGGCTATCACGATAGGAGATAACCACTCCGATGCGTCTACAGGATAGATGACCCCTAAATGGCACAATTTGTCGAGTTCTTCCTTCAAAGGTTGTCTTAGTAGTAGGGGAACCTGGCGTGTTTTATGGACTATAGGTTTGGCCCCTTGTCTAATTTTTATCTTATGTTGATAGTTTTTCAATAATCCCAAATCATTAGAGAAAAGTTTGGGGAATTCTTCACAGAGGGACGACACTTCTGCAACTTCTTTAATTATTTTGACTTGTTCCTTACTGTTGGGGTCAAGGATAATGCCAAGTTCCCTTTGGTGACGCCACCCTAGGAGGTTGGATCCAGAGCTGACTAGGTATACTTTACCCACCGTGGACCTCCCTTTAAAATGTATTTGTGTCTCCACCATCCCCACCAACGGAATTGGATCTTTAGTATATCCATGGGGTGAAATGTCAGGTGTAGATACAACCATGTTGGGTTCCCCATCGATCTTTCTGAAATCATTCACATTTAACAGAGTAAATGGTGAGCAGGAGTCAGCAAACATTTCAAATGTCTCCCTATTGATTACAATGTTGCATTTAGGGTAATCATTAGAATTGCTACCAGCCGGACTCTTTACTTGGAACACAAAACTAGGTGGGTCTTCGCTAGGTGCATTGATGGCTTTAACTTGGTGAGAGTCGTTGTCCCTACACACTCTAGCTAAATGTCCCCTTCTGTTACACTTCTTACAATGAGCATTGCGAGCCGTACATGAGGGGTTGTTAGCTAGGTGGTTACTACTCCCACACCTGTAACATTTGATATCATTTTGTTCTCTAGGGAACTTAGTAGAAGACTCTCCCCTATGTCTAACTTTAGTACCATTCTTATTAGACGCATCAACTTGTATCGCTGCAACGACTTCCTCAGGAATTTTAATTTCCTTCATACATTTAGCAGTGTGCTCAATTGACTGAGCTATGGAAATAGCTTCTTCCAATGAAGGGTTTTTGGATAACAATTTCTCTTGAATCCTAGAGTTACTTGTACACCTGACCAAACGGTCGCGTATGAGTGAGTCGTTAAGATCTCCAAAATCACACCTTTGAGTAAGACCCCTCAACACTGCTATGTAGTTTTTCACAGACTCACTTTTCCCTTGAGATCTACTGAAGAACTTATGACGTTCTAGGACCACATTTATTTTGTCCCCAAAATGATTGCCTAACTTTAACATAGTTATGTCATAAACATCCAGGTCATCGTCTTCCTCCAACTCGGGCTCTGGCAAGGTTTCATACACTTTGCGCCCATGAACACCCATGTTGTGAAGGAGAAGATGTTGTTTCCTTAGAGCAGAAAATCTCTCCCCACCCATTGCAATCAAGTAGGATTCAAATAATTTAGTCCATTCCTTCCAATGAATTTCGGGATCCCCGCTATCATTTAGGAATGAGGGAGGTTGGCAAATTCCTGGAGTACCCATGCTTCGCTAGGAATAAGATGCAGCCCCTGTTATCAAAGAATGGCCCTCGGGAGTCCAAGGTAAGCAACTGAATATGGATACCAGCTGTAAGTACTTAAAGTGTAGTACTACTTAGTAGTCATGCCACCACTGTCAATGACTTGGGGAAGTAAAGCCCGATGATTGGCCAGAAAAAGTACTGCTGGGGGAGGCGGATGCCTCAGCTCCGTAATACAGCACAGTAGTACAGTAATGGAATGGCTAATGCAGGATTAGTAGAAGTGGTGAAGTAATTTATACCACCACATAAAGTAGCCAGGGACCAAAATATAAGGATACTAGCAGCAGCGAGGGCGTATGCCCCAAAACAGGCAGGAACTGAAGAAAAAGGACACTGACAACACCTTCCTCCAATGCGGCACCGATCACCTCCAGCCCACTGCAGATCTCCTACCAGCTGAATCCGCGTGACTCCTAGCTTGTTTCCCGCTGTACATCAGCGCCTGTAGAAGCGAGCATCAGTGGCAACTGGTACCTCACAGCAGCGTCAGCCAACAGAACTCGACAGCCACGATACTTTACCACTGGAAGCTCGGGGAAGCTGTCGCTCGATCCTACGGTGCCAATATTACTCCGCCCGCAGGTGGGCGAATGAACTGACTGGACGCAGACTGCCTCCAAACCTCCGTCGTCACCCTCCACACGGTAGCTCCGCCCGTTATGGGCGTGTGGAAGCAATCCCGAAGATCGTCCTGCACTTCCTGCGAACTCCGCCTACTTGTGGGCGTGAGGAGGCATTCGTCGTCCGACGCGGAACTGACAGTGGGAAATCCTTGTCAGCTGAGAGGTCTTCGGAAAATAGCTTGTGAGGAGGCGTTCACCATCCGTCGCGGAACTGACAGGGTTGAGATCCTGTCAGCTGAGAGGTCTTCGAGAGGCGGTTTCGTTGTACGACGAAACTGACTAGAAATTCAATCCTCTCACGTCATCTGTCGGGTGACAGGTACAACACGCTTATCAGGATACTAGTCGTCAGCAACTCTCTCTTCACCCGGAGATGGACACTTTATGCTATGACAAAGACACCACTGCCTTCCGTGCTGTCCACTCCTGCTCCGCTTTTTCTTGCTGCACAGTACTTCGAGAGCACACAGGAAAGGGGAATTGGCTTGACCTGCCCCCCACGCAGGAAAATCGTCGCCAGTGTAATAATGAAGCCAGAAGCCGAGGTGAAGATAACTCCTTTAATCAAGCCAACCGCTCTCGCGCTGGCGAGTAGCCTGTCAACATTCTAAGGTAAGCTTCAGGTGATACCAAGGGGAGAAGGGGTGCGGGGGTGGACGGAAGGTACCAAGGTGGGAAATAAGGAAGGATACAACAGTTTCCCTATTAATTAGTGTTATTTTAATGTATTTATTACCTTATTGCCCGATATCAATTGTATCACTTTGGCCTGTATCTTATGTTTCATATTGCGCTTTTAAAATAATAAAATTCTTTTGAAATGAAAATATATGATCTATTCTGCAACTACAAACTTGTAAATTTTAGCTGAGCGGGCCTTCTCAGAGCAGGCCGGGAATGTTACCGCAGCTGCATGGTTATCTACCATGCTGAAAGCAGGCCACACAAGGGAAGTAGATGTAACAACTACCAGTGTGAAAACGTTTGCTCCTTCGCTTTCTCATTTTATGGTCTGCAGGACAGGTAGGCGGTAAGTGTGCAATGTGAAACACCCAAGCAAACTCAGCCTCGGTTGTAGAGGTTTCCAGGTGTTAGCCCCAGCCTCCCTCTGGGCAGTAGGAGATAGATTACAAGGGCACAGATATGTCAACTGTTATGATACAACAGGGCAGGAGTAGAAGGCCATAGACAAGCAGGTGTTCAGAGCATCGTAAGCTTATCTGGTGAAGTCATGCCTTCCAACATGAATTGTGAGGCCGAAAACCTTAAGAGTGTTTAAAGTAGCTTGTTATCTGTTGCCAGAGGAGTGCTGAAGAGCGTGGCCCAGTGCTTCATTTGTAAAAGAACACGTTCTGCAGACTTCTGAGCACTCGCGAAGGTCAGGGGCAGAATGCCAGGACTGCTCAACCTCTATGGACGACCAGACTCTCCCTGCCTATCTATTCCACTCTTGGAGGTTGTATGTTGGATTGGAAATGTATGTTGGGAACCAAATATTCACTGTTGTTTCTAGATGCATGCTCAGTGAGTATATATTGTTAGAAAAGTAGCAAAGTCTTTTTAATATCATGTAATTGCCAATATTACAGTACTATTTCATACATCAATCAGTGCTAACACATTTTCATTATGTAATAGTGGAGTTCGGAATTTAGAACAGATTTAATGTTATTAAACATTATTTCTAAAAAAATGAACGATCACAGATTTTGAAATTCCCGTTTTCAGTGTACAAACTGGACCCTAAACCATATTGTTGGACTGAGTGAAGGGGCAATGGTATGTGTTGACATGTTTGAAATTCCTCTAGAGTTTTCAAGGTAGGATAGTATTCGAACGTTTTAATGATTGCACACATAATTAAGCAGTAAACTAATATACCGGATGCGATTTTAATTGATTTCTAAACGTTGTCTTACTTAATAACTGTCTTAGTGGTAACTCTGTTTTTTCTTTTTCCAGCAGTTGAAAGTCTCATTATGATATTTCAGATAGATTCACTATGTATTTCATCAACATTATTATTAAATTAATGAGGCATATTAACCCATTTGTGCTTTTTTATACTATTTCAGATATTTTTATTCCTAATGCTTATTTGATATTTTCACATAAACCACTTTCCGACTGACTGGTTCATATCAGAAAGGTGGATCTAAGGAAGCAGATCTCTGGGCACGTAGATATATGCCTACGCCTGGGTGTAAAGCTCTACCTAGATTAAATTTAGGTTCTCTGCCCGAGATGCACGTCTTGTAACACGAGCAAATGTCCACACCCCTTTGAATGTGATGGTGGGGACATGTATAACTAAAAATATGACCGTAAAGTTACTAGTACTAACTTTTCAGGTGTAGTTTAGGAGTAAATCTGCCAAATGTTCTACATATTGTAAGTGGACCTCTCTGGTGATGCTATTTGCCTTTTAGAACTAGAGATTGAAAGAACAGGGAAACAGGCAACACTTGAGGAGAATAATGCACACCTGCAAACTACTGCTGTCAGCACACAGCTAGAGCGAACTCCCTGGCCTCTGTCCTCGTTCCCTTGTGCTGCGAGACATCAGCTACAGTTGTGTTGTGTGTCATTGTGCGATTGCGTTTGTTTGACATATAAAATGTGCTATGATTTGTTTATAAGTGTGTAGAGCAGTGTTAGATGTGAGATATTGTGTTTTTCGTATAATTCATTAACAATTTACATAAATATAATTTTATTTGCCTGCAACTCGGTTTATTCTTTATAATATGATTAGTGTGGCTGTATGCAATGTCTAAAGTTGTATGACAAATTTATTGCATTTCTTCTAGTTTTTTAAACATTTCTTCAACATGATTTATAGGGGTTTCTGCCATGTCTAACTTTAAAATAACATGTTTTCTTTTCACTTATTTTTATTACTGCTGGCCTTGAGACAGTTCTATCTGCGTCGCCAAACTAGGCTCATGTTTAAAAAAAAACTTCTGTTATTCCTCCAACTTTATGGTAGATATTCCCCATTTTCCCGATACTCGTCCGTGCCACTCTCACATTTACACCTCAACTGTAGTACTTACTACATGTGTGGATTTCTACTAACTCGATATGGAGAACTCCGCACACAAGCGATTAGACCACAAGTGATTAGACCGGCTTTGGATTTATGGGTATGTGAAGGCAGCATCATAACAGGAGTATTACTGCACATAGTTATAAATGCCTTTGTTGATTGCCCCTGATATATTATTATTGGATGTATATTACGCTGGCTGTCAAAATACGCATTTCTGCTGTACCGTGTGAAATGAGATGGGGAGTGGTATTTAGAAATCCTGTACCAAAAAATGTAGAACAACTCCACACCAACAAAATTCAGGCGGCAGAGGTCCCAAAATGCAAACCTTCATGTGGGCATTTGCTAAATGAGATGTTTTATGATCTAGGCAGTGATTCCTTTTCTTGGACTAACACACTCCATTGGCATCAGGACTCTTCTTTAGGTGTGAACAGTTGCCACGCAGTGCTGTCAGAGTGGTTGCAGTGGAGGGTGATTGGCAAACAATTTCAGCATAATATATGAGAGCTGACATAAATATATGGCCTCGGGCAAAGACATTTGTTAAATCAAGACATGACTTGTGTTTAGGAATAACAACACATCCAAATGTTTCAGCAGAATAAAGGGCATCAAAGGGAAAGATGAGTAAGCTGAATAACCTCAAAATGCATGTAGTAAATCATCAATCCTGCAATACAAATTAGCCTCACGTTTTTCTAAAATAAAATCATTTTCTCTGTACTTTTATTGCTAATTGGTGGGGTGATCGTCACTGATTGTGAAATGGCCCAATTTTTGAGCAACAATGTCAGAGTCCTTTGAATACCTAAAACGAATAATACCATTATGAAGACTTGCAACAATGACAACTATAATATGAATTTATGATGACAAAATCTTAATTGTATAATAAATTGACAAGTACCTACAATATCATTTTCATTAGGGCGAAATATTGCATTAACCCAAACCCTGCCTCTGCCCCTATCCATAATTCGAAACCCCTGCCATTACCATTATCCTTACTCTTACCAATACCCTTCCACTTACTCATACCCTTACTCCCACCTACAGTCTCACCCTTCTTATCCCTACCGATACTCTTCCCTCAGCATTAGCTTTAAGGTAACCTGCATTTACACCTTTATCTCACCTCTCTTATTACCCTTCACCTTACCCTACCTATGCCCGTATCCTCTTTCCAACCCTAAATCTAAACCTATGTATAACCCTTGACCTAACCCTAAATTCAACCCTTACCATTTATAATGAATGTCATATTTGACAGCTTTAGAACGTTGAAAGCTTTCAATGTTTGTTTATTCAAATTAAAAAGCATTGTATTCAGTTTTATGAATAATGAAACAAAACATAAAGCAGTACAAATTTACAATATCTGGAGAGTGTGTAATCAAGAATTCACAAAGTACGTATCGTAGTCCAGCACGGGTGGGCAGTTATGGGACTTATATCTGTGATGGTGGGCTGTCGTGAGTGCTGCGTCCCAGGCAGTTATTAAAAGGTGCACCATATACCACCCACGAGAAGAACAATATCCCTGAAAATGGAATATATGCAATCCAGCGATGACTGGAAGATAATACTAACCAACAGGCGATGCACCATAAAGTAGAAGTGAAATATTAGTCATATGAGAAGAGAGAAGGGGAAGGGATGGGGAGAAAGGGGAATGGAGGACTGTATTGTAAAAGCAAAACCCGCCTTAAACGTAGATCTTAATGTATCACACAGGGCCTTTACATCCCATTTGGAGCTGTTTGAGTTATGTTACTCAAGCGCCAGCCATAGATGCTACTGTTAAAGTAGTGTGAGGAGTAATGTATGTACCCCAAGTGCGGCAGGTGCCACAAAAGATTACAGAGGTTTACATTTCTGTAGGTACTTGTCAAAGCCGTCCTAGAGTTGTCTTGAGCTATGAAACAAATGGAATTTCGAGCACATTATATTGTCCACTGTGAGCCCAAAGCTAGATGCTAGCCACCCCACTTGCTGTATGGACTGCCTGTCCCAGGATTCTTCTTCTCTACCCCTGGAGGCATGAGGGCTGGAGGTGGGGCCCTTCCAGCTCATGCTATTTAGGAATGACAGCTGCCCTGCAGCGCGGGAGCCCCATGCTGGACCCCAGCCATCACACTAGCTGTAGTTTAGTCTATTAGATCAAAAAAAGACATGCTGAACTCACATATTTGAAGGTGTTCTTGTGCTAATGAAGAAAAAAGGGACTCTGAAATTAAAACATTTGCCTAGGATCACACAGTTGGACATCAGTTAATGGGTCAAGCATATTACAGTTAGTTCAAGTAGATTATTCAAATCACTAGACCTGCAGATCCGGTAAACATTTTATAATTACCCTAAGCCTTCTGTTGATTCTGCCATTGTTACTTGCCAGGAGAGATGAAAAAGAAAGATGTGCGTAGTGTTTGAAGGAAGATATTACAACTTGTATGGGGCAGCTTGAATGTCACAGCAAGTATGGCGCAGCTGGTGTGGCACAGTTTGTATGGCGTAATGTGACACCAATTAAGTTTGTGTCCTCAAACTGCTGCCTGAATATATATGCTAGTATGCTGCCTCATTGCCGGATCATATCATGTCGACGCTACTTTCTGTGGATAACACCCTACATCAAACGGATCACACTCCGGTGCATCGAGGAACAGTCCAGCATGGCAGGGAGTCTCTAGTGTGAGAATTATAGATCACGCCCAGGGTCCCACCTCACTAGGTCCACTCAACAGGGTTGGATTGGGATTCAAAATCGTCCCAAGCGCGCTAAAAAAAAGTGGCCTACATTTGCATATTTCCTTTCCTCAAAACACTGCTTCGGCGAAAATGTATTAAAAAAAGGGGGGGGGGGGGGTAAAAGAAAATGCACGGATTAGTTTACATTGGTGAAACACACCTGTAAACAAGTGAGGCCACTTCTGCTTGGGGCCCCTGTCCCGCTCAGTATGCGTTACCAATCCGATGCTGCCACTCATTAAGTTCAGGGCCGTTGAATCGTGGACTCCTAATATATCAAAATGCTTACGGGAAACAGGGATGCGCTGTATGTGCTCCCCGACTTTATATCCGCAGTAAAAGGAGCGCTGCTTTGAATAAGTTGCTCCCATGCTGGAAGATCGTATTTCAGTAGTTGTAAAATTATTGCGTTTATCTACTCAGTTCCAAACTCCCTCGCCTCTGGAGGTAAGTAATTAATTTACTGGCAAAGACTTGCTGCCTTACTTGTGTAGGCTTCAGCATTCATTTCAGGACTCCGGATCTCGTTGCGGGTGTTTGCAGGTATGGGCAGCCATCTCGGGGCGATCGGGTCTTTGAGTCGAGAGGCCTCAAGGCCTGATCGTTAGGAAGTCAGCAAATTTGATGCCGGGACTCTGACATTGTTGAATCAGGGTCGTGAGGCAGTTAGTCCCCATTTGCCATATAGAGAGCTCCGAAGTGGAGAGATCAGACGTGGAGCTGCGGGGTCAGACGGCCGTCATGATCGAGTGTTAGACACGCTCCCAACACTTTATGCTATTACTTTGTTCAAAATTGTAATTACCCTACACAATTTCTTTCAATTTGTTGGTTCCATTGGTAATATTTAAATCAAACATCCTAAATTCCGGTCGCTTAGGAGGAAATGTTACTTTTCCTTTCACTCCCTCCATGTATGACAGCAGTTGTTGCCGGATGCGCAGGAAGCTATCCCTTTCTTTGATGACATGGACTACCAATCGCTCCACTGCATTGGCATAAAGCAGTCTGAGTATCAAATTAATTTTAACAACTGCAGTGCAGCCTAACCTATATAGATTTATCCAATTTCTGAATTTGTTGGGCTGATACCATCCCGATAGACTGTCAAATCCATTCTCAGATATTGTTTCACCACAGTGGTTATTTTGAAATAAACTATATCCCTGAGGGTTTTGGTGTCAGCTTCTATCAATCCCACGTATGTCATTAAAAAACATTTTTTATAATTTTTTGTTATATATTCCCCTTACCAATCTGTCAAATGAAGTCACTTGGCTCATGTGTGTTATTCATTCGAGTCCCAATTAGGTGATAGCAAATTTCGCATAATTATTTGAAAGAAAAAGTGGTTGAGTTTTTCTTTTATTTCATCTTCATATCTTAAACACCTGGAAGTAGGTTGTACACATTGAGTTTATATATCACTGTACTTTGTCAGCCCAAATGGGATAAATTAATCAATCATCAAACTTTATTCAGATCATAAGATCATAATCATAAAAGTACATGATACCTTTAAAAACATCTCAGTGAAATAAAAAAAACATTCCAGAATTCATCACAAACAAATAAAAAAGTTTAGAAGATAAAAGAATGCAATCATGCAGGCTCACGTCAATAATATTTTTACTTTACAAGTAGTAGCAAAAAAACTAGCAACAGCATAATAAACATGGATGTCCAGTAAAAGTTGAATATACATTAAAGCAGGCATGAATTGTATAAAGTTTAGCCTCCTTAACAAAGGGACAAAAACGCTTGTTTAGGTTTCTTATAACATCTACAAAGCATAATAAAGTGCATAGCGTCTTGACTTGAGGTGCTGTCACACCCACAAGGACCGTGTGGTCTAGTGGGTTCCATGGGGTTTGTAAACCACAAAAGGCGATGGAACATATTGAACATAAAGCAAGTTAACAAAAAACGATGGTGATCACTTCAGACCACCCACCCCCTAAATCCGGCTCCATATAAAAAAAAATTCAAAATGATATAGGCTCTTACTGTAGGTATAATCAGTTCCTTCGGTTTTCTTACTGAATCTCTCCACTTGATGTAGATGGTAGAAGTCCATGGTAGATCCCCTTTTACAATCTTATCTGGGTTTGCAAACAACTTTCACCCTGAGGGCAACAATAGCTCACATACTTCAACCATGGGATCAGGTGCCATCTATCTAGGGAGAGGCAGTCTTTCAGGACCAACCCATTTAATTTGCACTCTGGCCTGGTCCAGATAGTAAGCCAAATATTAAGGGGGCACAGATCAATAATGTTGTTCGAGTAAGGTAGCCACAGGTCCTGGTGGACGATATATGAAGGTGTACATTGTGAGACACCCAGCAATCTTCTGCAGAATTTATCTTCAATAACCCGGAGAGGGCCAGCTCCAAAATAACCCCATACATCACCTCCATACATGGCAACTGCAACACATTTGGCTTTGTACAATTTTACCATGGTCCCTAAAGGTTTTTTGCCCAACCTGGAGGCAAATCCCAAAACATCCCCAACTGTTCTCCTCAAAGTAAGAAGGGGAGACCAGGTACTGTTACTGTCAAAATTTACCCTAAGGTATGGAAAAGAGGGGACTCTTTCTAAGATATGGTCAATGGCATAAAACAGCAAAGATTTCGTAGACTTGGACCTCATTTTTATAAGATATGCGGCAAGTCTAAATCATTAATAAGGGGGTTAAAATAATCTATTTATCGCAGTAAGCCTAGTGCGGCTCTTGACAACAGAACAGCATTGTCAGTATATAATAGGGTTGGTATGGAATGTGACCCCACTCGCGGGGAGTCTGTATTCCTCAGTTATAGGAAGGGTTCCAACTTATTAAATTACAAGGTAAAATAAAAAAGAAAGAGGCCAGGATGCAATCCTTGCACACTCCCCAACTGACTCTTAACGACTTGGTACAAGAGCCGTCCATGTTGTATCTAACCATTGTGGACATATTCTGATGCAGATCACTTAAAAAGTAGACTATATCAGGATACACTCCCATTGACAGCATGATTGCCCATAACTTGGCCCTGTTCACTCTGTCGAACGCAGAGGTGAGGTCCATGATGAAGATGCCCTGACCCTGCGTTCATGTATTTGCTTGCAGTCAAATGCAAGTTCAAGCATTGCTCACTAGTGCTAACACCCAGTCTAAAACCGTACTGTAACAGCTTTCCTTTGTCCAAACTGAGAGTCAATTAAGGATCACCCTTCCCACTACTTTAACAACAGCATCTGTCAAATAAATGGGGCAATAGAAGTGAGCGGCTGCCCTATCACGCTTTTAAAAAATAGGGACAATGACCGAGGCGGAGTAAGATTTAGAAGGACCCACTGCTACCACTGCATTGATGCAGTGAGACAGGATTGAGGATCAAAATACTGGATCAGTCAAAAAGATGTCGGTCGAAATCCCACCTGAGCCTGGAGCCTTATTTCAGGAGAGGGTCAAAATGGTATTATTTAACTCCTCCATACCCACAGGCAAGGTAGAGACACCCACTCGGCCTGTTAGTTCTTCTGGCGAGACATCAATACCTAAGTTATAAATCACTTTAAAATGGGTTTCCCATAACTCTGGTGGACTGTGGGAAGAAAGTGAACTCTTCTCTGAGGTATTAAAAAGAGGGTGATTATAGCAGTCCAAGACAGCACAATGTTTTGATACAGACCACATCTTAGATTTCCTTTTCCCCTCTAAGGATTTGGACTTTGGGCTTTATAATCCCTCCTACTGAAGTGCTGTATGGGCCCTGCTGCAATACTTGTGAAACCATCTACAAGAACCAGGGCGACCCTCCCGGATAGGAGTAACAAACAAGGAATAGACCACCTTCACAATCACGGGTAAGGCCCCTAAAACCTCCAAATAATTTTTGGAGCCTCTCAGACATTGTTCTAATTCCAAGGTGCAGTTTCCATTAAGTATGCATATAAAGCTCCAGAGGCCACTTTAGACCATCTTAATCTTCAACCTTGGCTACTAGGCATGATATCTAAAGGATACCATTATCCCAAACCTATGCAACAGGCGGCATCTCCTATACACGATATTAACCACCAGTAATTTACAAGTGTTTCAAAACTGTTTATCATCCACTGTGCCTCTCTCACCTCAAACTCAGTTGTTAATATTGCTAGACAATACTTTTTTCCCAGGTGAATCCATTTCGTGAAATATGGTGCTCTGGAAGTATGCACTTTCCAAGACCTTGGGGAAACAGTTTTAAATTATAGCGTAATGCTGTAATGGATATGCATCATGCACAAATAAATTAAATTCTCATTTATTAATCATTGAAGAGGTTTTATATAGCACATGTTGAAAAGTTGATGACATCTTGATACTCTTCCCTTTGATCACCTTGGAGTATGGGGTGAGTCTGTTATTTTAAGGTAAATTCTATAGACCAGACAATGGCAAGCCATACCATATTAGAGCAAATAGGTTTTGAATGTACTCCTAAGCTGTAGGAGGCTAATACAATGTGAAGAGGGTGTGGGGTCCCAGTTCATGGAATCATTTTCATGGAAACCTCATTATGTGGCAATTAAAAAATAGAACAATGATCTAGCATAATTAGTTTTCTAAGCTCTGTGTGTGGCTATTGGCCACTTGTCTAATAGGCTATTGAAATCAGTTTGAGCCTTATGTCCAAACCAATTTTGCTCTCGTCAATGTTAAGATTCGGAAAATAGGCATGCATTATGTACTATTCCCATTTTAAACTTTTACCGACTCCTAAAATGGGAATTTAAATGGGCCCCAGTTTGCAAAATGGAAGGGGCATGCTATGGGCATCCCAGCCAAATGGCAAATTGGTATGAGATGGGTCAATGTTTTGCATATGTAAGCTGGTGGCTAAGCATAGATCAAAATGACCGATCCCGGAGTGTGAGTGGTAATGCGTTCCAAAATGGAATCTTACAGAAAGAAAAGTTTGTTTTTGAGTAGGCAGTGGTGCTGGTGACCACTGCTAATTCTTAAATAAACTTAAAAAAAAGTATACATTTAAATGCTGTCCTGTTTACTTTAAGGAAAACGGGGCTGAATTAAAAAAAAAACCTTGTGGTGGCCTCTAATTAAGGTTTGCTGCAATTTGCACCCCGCCTCATGAATATTAATAAGGTAGATCGTATTGTGACCCACTTTGAATTCTTTTTTTGTGAACCAACCTATTTGTATATTGGTCTATTCGCAAAAAACTATATTAGGACTTTTCTGCTCTATTTCCACCCAGCAAGAAAGTTCTGCACCTCCGGGGTAATTCTAAATGTAGACATATCTCCATGTACACTGTCAGAGAAATTGGTATCCACTATAATTAATGAACCTCGCTCTGCAGTAACCTACAACAAGTCTAATTGAAACTAAACTGGGTAGCAACACTAGGGTGGTAGTGATTTTGAAGATAAAGTATTTTCTAGTACAAGGGGCAGCTACAAAAACAGACTGTTGATGACAGACATTAGTGGTGGTATTGAAACCTGAGGACTTTGTGGTGATGAAAGTGCATCTGTGGACCTTGAACTAGATATTTTCTCTTTAAGCTCTCATACTTAACAGGGGCCTATTACCAGTGTTTAAAAGATGTTTCACATAGGAGAGCACAGGCATGCATGCATGCCTACACACACACACACACACACACACACACACACACATACACACACACACACTCACACTCACACTCACACTCACACTCACACTCACACTCACATGCACAACACACACGCAAACTTATGTTGCAAATAACTTTGGTTGTCTGTATGTTGGGAGCCAGGAACACATGTTTTGATTGGGCAGACGTTGTGCTTCCGCAAAAAGAGCAGTGATCATTTTGTTTATTTATCCAGCTGCCTGAGCTTGAATTTTCAGGAGCACACATGACAGTTATTTCTTGGCATACCAAGACCTTAAAACCTGTTGCTCCCCTGGAGCTGACCCCATTTGTTTGACCTCTCATGTGTCAGAAATGACCTCCATTGTGTGTGGGAAAGCAGTTTGCTATGGATAACCAATATGCCTTGGCTGCCACCTTGGAACAATAACCTCTAGTATGCCAGTACCAGCATTTTACCATGGTTGCCCATTATGCAAAGAATTACCTCCAGTTTGCTAGTGCCAGTATTTTGCCATGGGTTCCTCTATAACACAAAAATTGCCTTCAGTATGCCATGGCCAATGGCAGGTTTGCAAGCATAACACCCCATTTTCAGTCACACTCACTTAATATAAGAAATGTGGGAGTGGATGCCCCACTCAGGCAACACCCTCAATCCTTGTCAAGGTGAACCACAAGAAGTCACTAAATGAACCTGTGCTTAACCCTCTAGTACAGTCTTAACCAAACTTTGGATCGTGAGCTGAGTTTTGGTAGGTTGGGAAAGTCAGAGTAATAAATAAAGATGTCTTTAAATTCTGTGCTTAGGAAAGCAAAAATGAAGCACTCCTAAAGTGTGCTAAATAAAGATTGTAATTGGATTAAAACAAACAAGACACTTAGTTATGCATAAATGATGAATAGTCACAGAAACCCATTTTCTAAACATTATTATTAGTGTGCTATATAGTTGTATCAGTGTAACTGCATGTCTCTGCAAATTTATTAGCCATTTAAATGGAAAATGTGCTGCCTACAAATTACTATGCGCTATCACACAATGCTTAATTTACATTCAAAAGTCGCCTAATGTCTATTATAGGTAGGTGGGTCATGAATGTTTGTTGTTCTAAAATGTGGGTCCTGGTTCTAAAAAGTTTGGGAACCATTGCTCTAGTAGCTTGGGACAAAAGCATTCAGGCTTAACTTAGAGGGGATTTGTGTACAGTGTTTATGCAGCACACAAACATTAATAAAGTGAAAACACAACACACGAGAAATCCCAAACCAAGTTAGAAAAATAAAGTAAATTCTGGTAAATAAAATCATACCAGAATGGCAAAATCCAATCAGTAGAACCAGAGATATTCAATTTTAATGATGTTAGAGAAAATAGTATCTTTAAGTGCAAAGCTCCACTCGCGGTCATCTGGTCGCGCAAGACCAAGGGAAAGTCTCAAGTTTTTGCCGACTACCTTGGTCTGCGGGTCGAGTACAGGGACTAGGTTAGATCCACTGTAAAGTTACTTTCAAAGTCAGTTCGCAGAGGAGTAAGCCACGAGGAGCAGGAGGAGTGCCGTGGGTAGTTGTCTCTGTAGCATGAAGAGTAGGTTGGGCGTCATGGACAATCATCGTTGTAGAGTGATGAGCCGGTCAAGTGTTGTGACATGTCATTGCTGTACCTCACGTTGGCTGTTGTCGCTGGCTGTCGTTGCTGTCGCGTGAAGTACAGGTCTTTGGATGCTTGTTAATGCTGGCAGTTGCTGGAGGACCGAAAAGCAGCTTTCACCGATGCCTCGCGTTGACCATTGTTCTAGGGCAGAGTCATGGGGCCAATGGGCCCGTTCTCAGTCACAAGGAGCCCAAACATCAGGTTTTTCTCCTTTTTTTCAGGAGGAGTACACCCTTATGACAGCTAAAGGTCTAGGACCTGGGGAGGAACCTCTTGGGGGATCAGGGACTCACTCCAGCAGAGGCCACCAGGGCTTAGCCAGATCCAGCTGCAGATTCAGACAGGTCCAGTTGCAGCAGGTCAGCTAGGCAGTTGCAGGGAGGCCCCCAAAGCTTGTTGTGTCCTTGTAGCGCACACAGAAGGTCAGCCAATTGAACCTTGAAGTCGGCTCACTGAGAATGCACAGCTCATTTGGTTTCAAGATGGCGGAGTAGGGGTCTGAGCTAAGCAGCTCACCTGAGGTCCTCCTCCTCTCCCTCCCTTACTCGGTGAGAATGAACCGCGACGGCGAGGCTCAAACCGAGATGTGCTGAGAGAAACTCGTAAAGACGGCCTGATCCTTCCCAAGCGCCTGAATTTGAAAAACTTTGGCGGTGTTGCGGTGGACGCTTACATCGATGTTGATATTGACGGCCTCTGTTTTGCTTCTTCGGCAGACGATTCAGGGTCTACGCAGGAGCTCCGGACTCGGCTGGCTTCGGGTTCTTTCCAATCCAATCCGGTGGTTGAAGAGAATGCCTCAAAAAAATCCACATCGCGCAACGAGGCACAACAAACAAAATACTGGCGCGGCCCCCCCGGCTGTAACGGCGCGAGCGGCCGCTTCGGGAGCAACAGCAGCATTGGTCTCAGCTGTGCTGCCCCTGATCGCTCCGGCTGGAGCTGATGGAATACTTGAATCAAGAAAGGACGGGTGCAGCAGAGCCGCGGAGGCCGGGGGGATGAATAACGAGGCACTTTCCTTGCTAATGCCATTGCCTCTTTCACCATCCTTCGAACCACTGCTGCAGGAAAGAGGGAATAACACTAAACAGGTACTGAAATCACCCTTGTTTACCGCAGACTTACATCTTAGGAGCTCAGGCAGAACTGTAGCTAAGCCGATGGTCAAATCTTCAGCGGGGGTCGATATAGTAGGTCCTACCTATGCTATTAAAACTGCTCCGGCGAAAGTTTCCCCCACCTTAAAGGAGACTTATATTGGCAGGGCTACTATATCTAACTTACAGGGAGTTAGTCAATCAATCCCTTGTATATGCGACACAACGGAGACTTATGATGGGACTTCCCCTGGTCCCTTAAAGGAGCGGGTACAAGCTGAAGAGCAGACCAATGTTTTAACGGCTGGAATAGATGAGGTTCTGTCCCCCGGCTCACCCACTGCTGTGCAGAACCCAGCTGGGGAGGAATCCGCTTGGGGCTTGGGTCTACTATTAGCTGAGGGGCCGGGTGGGGGCTCCCAACAAGTGCTGCAAGAAGCAAGTAAGGCGGATGAGCATACTTCGGGGAGAGAAGGGCTATTAATGGATCACACGACAGCTACTGAGCTCACTGAGGCAAGTGAGTTTATTGAACAAGATACCTCTCAGGAATTGATAGTAGGGTCCGGAACAGAGGATGAGCTGGAGGAAAGACGAGAGAAGGATCTTTATAAAGATAATAAGCCTAAACCACGATTAGGCAGAGGACGCAAACTTAAAGGCAAGTCTAGGGCTAAAAAAGGAGGCAAGGCCACCGCTATATCAATCCGGCCTATTACAGATAACATTCAAAATTTAAAAAAAACCCACCTAGACAAAAGCCCTTTAAGAAAATGGATAGAGGCAAAAGGTCTTGTTAAAAACATGACGATGAGACTGTCAGGAGCTAGCCTCATCGATACCTCTGAATATGTAGAACATACAGAATCTCTACCCGTCAGAGAAACACCTTATTCCTCCAGTAGTCCTCTCAATCAGGAAAACCGTACTTTAACTGCTTCACTTAATTCCTCACCAGATGGGTTGAACGTTCGAGAGCTGTTACTGACTCAAGAATGTATGAGTGATCCTATAGCACGAGCAGGGAAAAACCCACAATCTATTACATCTACAGCTTCTCCGCTGACCCGCCATACTTCCCCCCCCCCCACCCCTGGAGAGTACTATTACAACAGCGATACTCCCTTTAGCCTCCCAAACGCAGCATCTTCGCACAACTGACAAGGGACAAGGGCAAGAAATGATGGATTCCTCTCCAACAGACCTAATACTTCGGATCTTGAATGACCAACGGGCTACCACTCAGGAGCACTATCTCCAACTGAGGGAGGACAATAGCAAAATGCAAGCATCATTACAAGAACTCACCTCTAAACTGGGTGGGACAGCTCAGGATATTAACGAACTTCAACAACGTGTGGTCGAGATTGAGGAGACAAACTCGCGAAACACCGTTGTACTGGATAAACATGATTCACAGTTATCTACACTTCAATTAAAAGTCGAGGACTTAGAAAACAGACAAAGACGCTCCAATCTAAGACTGTTTGGGATACCAGAAGGGTCTGAGGGTTCAGACCCCAGGGCTTACCTTGTGGGGCTGCTCCAGAAAGCCTTCCCTGACTTGGCAGACTGGGACTGGGATTCACAAATTCAGCGCGCTCACCGCCTACCTTTGGTCAGGAGGAACAGGGAAAACCAGTTCCCACGTCCCTTTTTGATCTTCTTTGGGAACTTCCTACTCCGTCAGGCAGTATGGCAGAGAGCACGGCCCAACACCCCTATAGCTATAGGGGAATTTTCAATTTTTGCACGCTCAGACCTAAGCAAGGAAACAATGAATAGACGATGGATGCTTCGTAAATTAATAGATCCCATTAAATCTAGCGGGGGTCAGGCATTTTTACAGGAACCTGCATGCCTCAAGGTCGTTAAAAATGGGCACACTCATTTTTTTAATGATGTTAAGGCAGCTGAAGCATATATTTTTGGTACAAACGCGAGCAAGAGTCAGGCGGACAAACAGCCTTAAGCCTCGATAGATTTAAATACTAATATAACCCATATGTTTTAGGTCTGGCTGGGCTATGTGGGGATCTCATTTTGTATTAATAGTATACCTAGTAGTTAACCATTATAGAATTAAGGTCTAACTTTTTGGGGTCTCCTTGCTATGTTTATTTAGACTATGAGAATATACTTACTAAGAGGTTTTTTTTTTTTTTTTTCTCTTCTTTTTTTTTCTTTGTTTTTCCTCTTACCCGAGGGAGGGATTGGAGGGGGTTTCCTTAGGTGATTTGCTTTGTGCGCTGCCTCATCCAGCGGCAGCTGATAGCTAAGGGTGGTTCTGCCCCGGCTGGGGCTAGAACCAGGGGGGTGAAGTGGGGTGGGTCTGGGGGCGTGGCTGGGGGGTGTGTTAAATGTAATGAAAAATGCCTACAGGCTGACATGGAAGAATTTTGTAAGATTATATTGGTATCATTTTTTTTTTCTCTCTCTCATTTTTTTGCATATGTATAGGAATCACATTAGAGCATCTGGGATTGGATCCAAGGTTTTTACTCTCTACGAATGTATGAAATAAAATGTTTAGCTTGGAATGTCGCGGGGTTAAATAGCAGAAACAAAAGATCTTTGATCACAGAAGAATTAAAATTACACAATCCCCATATTGCTCTTTTATCTGAGACACATATTGCCGGGAAAGATAAGAAACTTCTCAACCAATTGGGCTATGACATTGTGATTTGTTCGAGCCTAGGGCTCTCTATTAGAGGAGTGGCTATCCTTAAGGACAAGCGCTTTAGGACAGAAACCTTACAGACCCTATGTGATAAGGATGGTAGATGGGCGATTGCCCAGCTATGCATCGAGAACCATAAATACATCTTCTGTGTAGTTTACGGCTCTAACAAAGATGAACCGAAGGTTTTTGATCAATTGAATATAAAACTACTGGATTGGGAGGGAGAACTTATCATCATGGGGGATTTTAACTGTATTATGGATTACAAAATAGATATAACTAGAACCAGTAGCTTTCAAAGGATGCGCAAAACTAGATTATCTATTTTAGATTTATGCCGTATCCATGATATAAAGGATGCCTGGCGTCACTTATACCCAAAAGCACCGGGCTACACATATTATTCGGCACCTCATACACTGTGCTCAAGATTGGATATGGCACTAATAAGTGACAATTTACTAAAGATCAGCAATATGGTTCTATGTCCCCGAATCTCCTCGGACCACAATGCAATAATTCTTATAATTACTATGTCACAAAATAGGCCCCGCCTAGACCATTCTCTTTCCCTAGACACTTGATTTCAGACCCACAGTATGTGACGCAGCTTAAATTGCACCTTACAGAATTTATATATATTAACATGGACTCGGCTGTATGTGACATCGTCTGGGACGCTTGTAAAGCAAGTATTAGGGGTTTTACTCAGGCTTACATAATTAGGCAAAACGCGGAATACAGAAAATCCAACGCTCTGCTTATATCCAAAATAACCACTCAAGAAGAACTGTTGGCTTCTGCACTCCGGCTAGATCTGCCAACGACTACAGAAATAGGTCTTAAACTCGGACTTTTAAAAAATGAAGTTAAAACAAAGCTTATTCAGAAGAGCAGTGCTAAAATCCATAAATTCAAAATAGCTCAATACGAGGGTGGGGATAAAATTGGTAAAATTTTGGCCTATAAAGCCGCTGAGAATAGAGCCCAAACCCTGATTACTAGTATTCGGGGGGATGATAATATATTATATAGCCAGCCATCAGATATAGTCGAATTATTTGCTGACTATTATAGAAAATTATATACTCCTGAAAATATTCCTAATCCAGATACAATTCGGGACTACCTGGACCAACATATAACAAACCTTCAGGTCATTTCGGGAACGGACTCATTGTCTGACAATATAACAATGGCAGAATTGCACCAAGCTATTGCCTTACTTCCTGTAGGGAGAGCGGCAGGGGAAGACTCACTTCCGTTGGAGATATATAAAGTCTGCTTAGCCGAATTGGAATTTCTATTCCTGAAGGTACTGCAATCTGTTGGGCTTAACGGTAAAGCACCCAACTCTTGGAATAGGGCGAAAATAATCTTTTTTTAAAAAAAAGATAAACCAAAGGTGGAGAGAGGGTCATATCGACCCATTTCTCTGATAAATACCGATGCAAAAATATTTGCAAAAATTCTGGCTCTAAGATTATCCCCTATCTTGCCTAAAATTATTAACCCTCAGCAACACGGGTTTATAACCGGGAGAGATACCACAATGCACGTAAACATGGCTATTACGGCATTTGACGTAGCAGAGATAGAGTCCACCCCACTCGGTATGATACTATTAGACGCTGAGAAGGCTTTCGACCGAGTGGGATGGGACTATCTCTGGTGCGTCCTGTCCAATATGGGGTTCGGAGGGCAATTTTTGCAGGGTATTCAGGCCCTATATGATAACCCAACAGCCCATACTTGTTATGGGGGCCTGACCTCCCCAGACTTCCCAATACTCCGTGGTACACGACAGGGATGCCCCTTATCACCCCTTTTGTTTGCTCTCTCACTAGAACCTTTTTTATCCGCTCTCCAGTCCCAAACCCAAATCGTACCTTTTAGCTCTGGTCCTCAAATGTTAAAAATAACAGCATATGCTGATGACATCGCTGTCTATTCATAAGACATCGTGGAGGCCCTTCAAGGTATTGCTTATGAGGCTAGGAAATTTGGGGATATTTCTGGATATAAACTTAATCTACAAAAGACTCAGGTTATTGCTAACTATACCCCTGCTTCGGTTGTTCCTGAGATTTGTCAAAATGCTACATATCTAGGGGTCAAACTAACGGCCAAAATACAGGAAATTAATAACATTAATTATAATGCACTAATTAAATCTACTATTTCGCTATTAAAAAAATGGTACAGATTACCTTTGAACATAATCGGAAGAATCAATTTAATAAAGATGACGATACTACCCAAATTTCTGTATTTTTTTCGATCCATTCCATTGGCTCTAAATAATTTGTTTTTCAAACAACTGGACGGTGCATTCAGTAGATTTATTTGGGGCTATAAAAAAGCGAGAAGGTCTATGAATCTTCTTAAAAGTAACACTGATATGGGAGGGCTTAATTTTCCTGATTTTAAGTTGTATTTCTGGTCTGCTTTTGTTTCGCGCATTCGTTCTTTGTTAAACAGTGGAGGAGCACTTCTTTTCCACATTTTTATGTTGAAAGATGACTCTAACATGTTTCTGCTTCGAGTTAATGACCCTAACTATTTTAAAAGAGTCAAATTCAAGACCGCTAGAGACTTAACAAAGATTTGGGGCAACATATTGACTTACTGTAATACTACGTTTTTTCATTCAAAATTGTCGCTATGGGGTAATCCGGGCCTTCCGGTGATTTTCAATGATAGCATCGCTCACAGCTGGTCTAGGATGGGCATTAGTGTTTTAGGGGATCTATATGGCACGCACTGGTTTCTAGACTTTAACACTCTCAAATTGCTATATGATCTTCCCGAAACCACGAGGTATAAATATCTTCAGTTGCACGACTACTTGATTAACAAAAAACAGCTCTTGGAGGTCTCAGATAGCGATATATGGACTTGCCTATACTCTGGTAAAAAAAAATCAATAATTAGTGACACCTATAGTATTCTGACTAGCCTCAAATCAAATGATTGCTCTAAATTAGCTGATAAGTGGGGCAGGTTATTAGGCCAAAATATTACAGTGAGAGAGATAGAGTGCTCTCTCAAATATTAATAAATGGGTTCGATCATCCAGCTTAAGGCTTCAACAGTTTAGAACGACTTGTATGCTGTATTACACGCCTGAAATAATTTCTAAATGGTCTGTTAACAATTTAAATGGTGATCGAACCAAATGCCCAAAATGCTCTGCTGAGGCCGCGGATTTGACACATATGTTGTTTTCCTGCCCTATCCTTAAGGTCTTCTGGGGGGACATCCAGAAGGTTCTCAAAATCAAGCTTATTCAGTTACCTTCATTTACTGCTGCCTCGGTTTTGTTAGACATTTATCCTACTTCTTTCCCACAGGCTCCTCTGGCCTCAATTCTTATGTCTTGTGCTAAGTTAACTCTGGCCAGAGCCTGGATTCGTCCCGACCCACCTACGGTATGGGATTGGTGGGCATTGGTAACTGAGATCTATTCAATGGAGTTAGCACTAGCAAATCTAAGAGGGATACGCTCTCTGAGCACACATGAAAATAATTGGGGAACTTTTATGGAATGAAGCGCCTTTATTATATGTCTAGCAATGTGTAATATATATATTTTTTTTTCACTACGACTTTGTGATGAATGAATGATATAATTTTTTTTTATGATATATCTTTTTCTCTTTGTTCACCAATGCATGTATTTATGTATGTCTCTCTTGTCAGCCTGTTTAATAAAAAAAATTTAAAAACAAAAAAAAAATGAACCTTGAAGTCACTCTGGCTAGCCTGGGATGAAAGAAAGCCGGTCCAATCTTTCTTCTCCGACTACAAAGCAGTCGCTAAAGCAGCAGGGCAGTCTTTCTGGAACTTCCAAAGGTCCAGAATGTTCTGATGAGTGGCTTTGTAAGACCTGGTGCCAGCTTTTGTGTGGGGGACTCCCTGTCCTACCCCCACATCTGATTCTGGAAAGTTCTTTCCTTTCCCATGTCAAGACACCAAACTGTCTGGGGTGACAAAAGACAGTGCCAGCTTGGTGTCAGATTCCTTTTGTGTGGGCAGAAGCCAAAGCTCTTTGAAGTATAGGTGGGGCTGGGACCAGCCCCTCCCAGTTAGCTGCCAGGATGTCCCATCCTGTCCATACTTAAGCCCCCTTCGTATTACTGTCCAGAACCAATACACTAACCCCAACGGCAGAGCCATTCACAGTCATGTGACCCGGGACACTGGAAGAAGGCACAAATGGTTGGAACAAGAAAATGCCAACTTTCTAAAAGTGGCATATTCAGAATTCTAGCTTAAAATCCTTCTTACAGTTAGAGAGGATTTTAAATTACAATTCATTTAAGTGTGACCAGCATATATTTTTTCTGGTCCCAAATCAAAGTTAGCAATTATTAAATGTAATAAGGTAACCAAGAGTTAGTCAATGGAACAGATAGGCCTTACAGGGTGTGAAAAACAACTTTAGGAGATTTTCACTGCTTGGACATGTAAAACTTAAGCACAGGTGTCTTACTTTTTAAATATAATGTACCCAGCCCTATGAACCTTTACGGCCTACCTTAGGGGTGGCTTATAAGTATCAACAAGCATTGGTAAATGTATTATGTTCGAACTAAGTGATTATTAATACATTTCTTTCATTGTAAGAGCCTGGTGGGACATATGAGTCATAGGGATAGATAGGACAAGAGTAGCATGCAAAAGCACTGAGGTACTTGGAAAGGATGATCACAGGGTAGATACTGGTTTGGGGACTGTATGTTTGAATTTTGAGAAAGAAAGGTGTCAGCTGAATGTTCATTCACATTAGAGTAAGAGGTTCTTAGAGGGATACCAGACTAATACCACAAATAACAATAAGTGGCAGAGAGACTGGTGTGGTATACCAGGTATTACACATTACAGTGAAAGTGATCACATGTTAAGTTTCATTATGCCACCTATTTCTGCAGGTGTGAGAGAGTGATTGGTAGCAGAAAGATAGTGAGCGGTGGATTTGATGGATTTAACAGGAGAGGCTGCTAGTTTGACTCTGCTGTAGGGTTAAGAATTCTATTTTTTGTTTGCCCTGGTGTGAGTTAAACTATAATTATACTTTAAATTCTTTATTAAAAAAACTTTCAGTGCATGGTATAAAAGCTGCTCATGTACAGAGGAGCGCTGACAGTATGTCTGTCCAATAGTGTCCAATAGCATCTAAATATCCTCTAATTAGGCTATTTGCAGACAATGATCTTTTTAATATAACTGCATCACAGCAGCAGGTAAATCAGAATATAAATTGAAATTGTGCAAAGATAGATACTAGGTTGCTTAATAAAGTCTAGTCGTGTTTGAACAGGTGCTAAATTGCTGAATGAATTCTTGTACTCGCAGTTCGACCATTTGGGATATATTGTGTTCCACAGGTGAAAGAGAGTGATTGTTAGCGGAATGGTAGTGCAATGGTAATGTAGGACCATATCCCGAATGCCTGCATCCTTCAACCTATATATCAAGGTCCTGTGGATCACAGGCTGTGATCCACAGTGTCGAATGCCGCACTAAGGTCGAGAAGCAGAATTGCTACGCCACCTCCCTGATACAGTATTCTTTTGAGTTCCTCAGTAACCACCCACAGAGCTGATTCCGTGCTATGCTGAGGCCTGAATCTCTTTAGAGTCTGATGTAGGACATTATTCTCTTCCAGAAACTGCGAAAGGGTGTGGTTGACATGCTTTTCCACTATTTTTCCTAGAATAGGTAGTAGTGAAATGGGGCGGAAATTCCCCAGATCTGTAGAGTCGTTTTGGGGCTTCTTCAGTAAAAGTTGGACTATGGTAGGTTTCCACTTTTTGGGAACTATCCCTTTTGTGAGAGATAGCGATAGAAGCTCTTCTGTGATGGACAGTGTGGTGTCCCCGCCCTGAAGTAGAATATGTGGGGGTACAGGGTCTTGGGGAGAACCCGATTTAATATTCTGTAGGATCAAGCTGGTGGTTTCTTTACTTAACACAGGAAAGTAGTCCAGTACTGGCCCTGTGGCCTGTCCCATGAAGTCGTCTGTTCCTAGGGAGATATTTGACCCATCTAGGTAAATGTAAATGTAAATGTAAATTGATACTTGTATAGCGCACTACTCACCCGCAAGGGTCTCAAGGCGCTTGTACGAATACCGCTGTGGAACCCATCCTGGCTTTTCCCTGTGAGGCGTCCACTCCTGGGCACCCCCAAGGTGGAGGCCAGGCATCCTTAGCGTTGTGGGGGCCGTTGTGGAGATTAAGCAAGCTATTGCCCAGAGTTGCAGAGTGGGACTCCATGATTGGAATGGCACCGAGGCGAGAATTATCAGGTCCGTGGAATTTTTGAGCCCAAGACCCGCCGAGGCAGGGAATTGAACCCTGGTCCCGGGCTAGACCTCTGCATCAGGGTCTGCCGCTCTAATCATTGAGCCACACTTCTCCACTGTGACTGTTCCCTTGTAGAGAATTGTAGATGTTTTCCACATTGTTTTTAAAACATGTGGCCAGCACGTTACATCTCTCCTTTGAGGATTGGTAAGGAGAGACCTCTTGCTCTTTAGTGGTAAGGGATTTGACAGTCTTGAAGAGTTCTTTAGGAGAGTTGAGAGCTGAATTTATTTTCTCCTCTTAGTGTTTGGTTTAATTTTGGCAATGTCTGATGGCCTCCTTATACTGACACTTGAGGATAGGACCATATGTTTTCCTCCATTTCCTTTCAATTTTCTTGCAGGTTTTTTTCAGGGAGGCTAAGTGGTTGTTGAACCATGTCATTTTTTTACCTGTGAGGTATTTACTTGGTCTGTCTTTCTGAATACAGTGTTCAGCCACTTGGTTGAACCAATCAGGCCAGATCATATCAGCCTCATCTAGATTTCCTGTCAAGACGGGAATGTGAGGTTCTAGGGAATTAACCATGCTGTCTGATATGAGTTTAGGCCATTTCCTGCCTGCCTTCTTAATGCTATGAGCTACTATTTTTGTAGAAGTTTTTATCAAGGCAAATGTGATAAAATGGTGCTCCGACCATGATTTTGGGGTCATAAGAAAAGATAGAGTCGAGTGGCTGGCCTTTTTCATGTGGTGCAAATCCCACATGTTGACTGAGTTGCATCACTTCCATATCTTGTAAAAGTCTATTGTTGGATGCATTATTATGTTAATCTAGGTGAAAGTTAAGGTCCCCGAGCATGGTCACACATCCTTTACTAGCAGTGGTACTAGCTATGTGGTCAGGGAAGTTCTCTAGAAATGTGCTATATGGTCCTGGTGGCAGGTAGACGAGAATACCTGAAAATGTACAGGTGGGTGAGGGTGCGATACTGAATTGTATGTCGCAATTGGTTACCGTCAGGGGTGAGACAATGCATCTCAGTTCTTCTTTATATGATAATGGTCACTCCACCTCCCACCTTTCCTTTCTGATCAAGTCTACAAATAACATAGCCCAGAGGAAGGGCAGTGAATAAATCCGGTGTGGAACTGTTCTTCAGCCAGGTCTCTGTTACAAATAGTACATCTAGGCGTTCTTCCCCAGTTAAAAGCCTAATCTCTATTTTGTGTCCTGGGAGGGACCTGCTATTTATGAGCCCCATTTTCCATTGTGTTTTCCCTTCTGGCCTTAGCTGCTCTGTGTTTTTGTCATCTATATCCTTACTTAAGGTGACATTGCAGTGGCGACAGACAGTCTTCTTACCTATCATGTTTTCCGGCATAAACGTGTGTGCACACTGAGGAGTAGCTGTGGGCCTAATCTGCAACAGCTCTCTCGCATTGTAACTAACTTGACTCTGGTGGCTTGGGGTGGAACCGCCAGGGTTCCTGGCCCCGGTCGGGCACGGACGGACAGACGCAGACGGTCTTGCCACTGCTGCCATAAGTAGATGGCAATTATACCATATGTTAGGGAGAGAGCACAGGCACCTTACCACTGGTTACAAGGGAAAAGGTGCACAGAGTCCTAATGCCACCAAAAATGGGTTCAGCAACAGAAGGCACAAATCTGTGGGGTGACCCTCCAAAAGGGCCAGGTCCAACACTTACATTAACTCAGACTCATTTTCACTCACACTAATTCTCACTCATTCATTCATCCTCACTTGCACTCACTCAGTCATTCTTACTCACTCTCTCATACTCATTCTTACTCTCCCTCACTCATTAGCACTCACTCTCTCTCATTCTGACACTGATTCACTCATACTCACTCTCACTCTCTCTTACTCTCAGTTTCTTGTACTCGCCCACTCTAACTTATTGTCGCTCACTTTGGCCCACTTATTTTGACTTTATTCACACTTATTTTCACTCTCACTCACATTCCCTCTTACTCTCTGTCACTCTTACATACTCACACTTATTTTCATTCTCATTCAGTCTTACTCTCACTCACTCATACTTATTCACACTTATTTGCACTAACTCGTACTCTCATTCTCATATATTCTCACATTGACTCATTCTCAAATCATAGTTACATGCCTTCACTATTACTTACTCGTACTCATTATCATTCATACTCTGACACTCCCTCAGATTCGTACTCAATCATTCTAATTCTCTCAGTTGCAGTCATACTTATTTTAACTCACTAATTCTCCCTCTTACTATCTGATACTCCATTTCACTGATTCTCTCTCACTACCTGTCACTTTAGCACACATATGCATACACAGGTACACACTCGCTCATTCATATAAACACTCTCACCCACAATCACACCCTCAACACACATTTAAATGCATTTTTTCTTACTTCCGTTGACAGCGAAGGACCAGTTCATCTGTTTGAGCTGCACTTTCTATTAAACTAATTGTGAATAATACTGTATTATTCACTATTGGTATAATAATTGTGTGTGTGTGTGTGTGTGTGTGTGTGTGGTTGTAGTTAGATCAGAATTCCCATAGGAAGAGTTTTTTTGTTACACAAATAACTTTAGCATCATTCAAAAAATCAGCAAGAAACGTTCCAAACAAAATAATTCACTCACTTCTGTTCCTTCATGCAAAGTTTTGTGCTGGTCCATCGAGCAAATGCTAAGAAAAAGGGGTGTCCCAAAACATTAATTTCCATTTTAATTCCCATCATAAACTTTGCTATCTGATACAAACAATGTGACTGAATGAAGTTTCACTATATTAGGCAAAAAGTTAGAACTTTACTCAGAAAGCGTGCTCTTTGTGATTTGGTGTAAATCCGTTTAGCCGTTTTCAAGAAATTAGTGTTCAAAGTGGAGCTCTGCTTGGGCATGAAGGTGTCAACACCCCCAAAAAGTTTGACGTATCTAGATGGTTGATCCCGCGTGAGTCCCGCGGTAGTCCCATGGTACCAAAAAAGTCAAACTATAGGGTCCTCTAATTGGTCGAAAGCTGGTTTGTCTTTTGTCGGCCCTTTCGGTACTGCAGTATAATATTGTCGGGTGTGAGGGTTTGAAAGCAGGGCTTGACCAGAGAGCAGGCCCTTCGTCCATCCCCTTCTGTACACGGCCAAAAGCAAAGGTCCTTTTCAGCAAGGGGTAGGCGGCCGCAGAGGGGTTTGGTGTAGGCCACAGCCAAAGACCGTGGGCTGCAGGGGTTGGCTGACTATAGGGTGTTGGGCAGAGGTCATGTCATGTCGCTCTGTTCTGGCCGCCCAACAGTGCCTTCGATCCATCTTCTCCTGGCTGGCTAATGCTCAGCTCAAGTGTAATGAGCAGAAATCCGAGATCTTGCTCTTCGGCACGTTTCCTACGGACTTCCGTCAACAGTTGTGGCCTCAAGAGCTCCCTCCTCCCTTTTCGGAAGGACAGCCCACTAAGAACTTGGGCATTTGGTTTGAGGAGAACCTGTCCTTCTCTACACACATTAAGAAAACGGCCGGATGTTGCTTTGGCCTTATTAAAACACTCAGGAGCTTCTTCCCACTGATCCCGCAGGCAGCCAGAGTAACCGTGGCCTGCGCTCTGATTCTCTCCCGGCTAGACTATGCCAACTCCTTGTTTACTGGGTCACCTGGTTATTTGGTCAAGAAGATGCAGGTGGTCCAGAACACGGCGGCTAGGCTAGTCTTAGGTTTTTCATCTAGGTCGAGCGTCACCACGCACTTAAAATCTCTACATTGGCTGCCGATCGCGGCCAGGATCAAATTTAAATCTTTGGTCCTGGCACATCGTGCTCTTCATGGACAGGGCCCACTCTATCTTCAAAGACGCTTTGCCTTTTATGCTCCTGCAAGGGCCCTGCGCTCGTCGGCCCTCCGCCTGGCTGTCGTCCCGCGATTCAAGCTTCAGAAGATGGGAGGTAGCTCTTTGGTGGTCAGAGCTAGTAGGGCCTGGAATGCCCTTCCTCTTGATCTTCGCCTCACTCAGGAGCTCGCATCTTTTAAGAAAAAGCTTAAAACATTCCTTTTTGTATGATTGTCTCTTTCCCCCCCTTTTGTTTCGCGCCGGGACACTCTTGAGTAGCCGAGCGCGTTACAAATGGAATAAATTAAATGAAATGAAATGTCAACTGTGAGCAGTACATGGTGAGGGTGCAAGTTATAGCTAGCTCAGTAAACTAAAACTACCGAAGTTCAGTGGCTTTAGCTTTTTTCATTTTTTTTAACATAAGCTATGACTTTTTTTCATACCTAATTAGAACTTCACTTTAACCTTTGTTTTTATATATTGAGAAAGGGAGAGAGAGATGCCAGTCACAACCATAAAGTCTACTAGCTTTGGAAGAAGGGAGTCACATGTACAATCTGCTCTCTCCTGTATTCCGGACCTCTCCTTATCTCAAGATATTAATAGTGTGTAATACAGCTTTCAGACTTCTTGGATTTCTTTACAAAATGATCTGGAGGTATAAATGTGAAATTTTCCAAAAATGTTTACTTTTGAGGAAGCCATTGCTTATCTAAGACCCGAAGTGAATCCTGATGCATGTCATGGTGGTTTTATACCAACATCCTTGCAGTTAAGTTTTCCATGAGTAAGTAAGGGCGTCCTTCCCCCTAGAAATACTGAGCCTGGAGTAAACACACCTGTTCACAGAAAATGCCTTGTAAATCAGGCCTAGATATTAAGGTGCAAATCACATCTAATAAAGGAGTAACCCATAAATACTCATTGAAAAAACATTGTGAGTTGGTCCTACAGTGTCTTCCCGTATGTTTGTTTCTGTTGCTTTATGCTAATGATGTTTGAGTCTGAAATTAATCTTACGGATTTATTAACATGACTGCTATATTTTTTGTTTGCATCCTCTTATAATATGTTAGATATACTTCATCAGTGTTCTGCATCCGATACTTAATGTTTTTAATATGGAATCAATTGTTTATACTTTGTATGGCTGTCTTTTAGTTTTACTGATGTATTTGAAAAAGCCTTAATTAAAAACAAAAAATGTAATGAGGATTGATATTCAACTATGGGCCATTGTACTTTAAAGGCGAAAAGGAGCCGCAGTCTGTGTCACATATGTGTGGGTAAACCATTGATAGATGTTGGTCTGAGTTTGATTGCCCATTTTCTTTGTTTATTTTTAGGTTTGATAACAACCCATAATGATGAAGATTAGACACAGATTGCAGGCTTGCTTCCTGCTGTCCTTTGTAGCTGTGAGCATACATTTCTCCACAGAAGTGCATGGCCAAGGTATGTGGGAACGTTTGAAAAATCATTCTCCACTGCATTTCTCATAAACAAGCATATTGACACACATGTATCCACCATACACACACAAACATTGTACATACAAATATACATGTACACACCCACCACAAACACAACTGCACATACAAGCTTATGTACAGAAGCACATGGACAGACATACACCAATGTGCACACACACATGTGATTTACATATGTGCGCACACAGGTGCACAGCGATGTGCACATAAGAACATATACACACAAGAACGGGAACATTCATACGCATATATATTCAAATATGCATTTAGGCACCCAACACCCACATTAGCACCCGCACACAAACATAAATGTTGTACAACATGCAGAGAAGCACATGTACAGACATAAACAGATGTACACACAGGTATAGGGTTTGAATATGTATGCACATGCACACTAGCACTTGCATATTGACACAGGGATTCATGCACGCATGCACCCAGGCACCCAACTTAGACTCGTACTCATACACACAGAAACTCACATACATCATGGTCATAAATAATTATATTACAAGAATCTGAATTCGTCGTAGAGTGTGGTAATATCGAAACATGTGCATAAGCTTTTCCCACGTAAAATAATACACCATTGCTTATCTAGAGGGACTGTGCAGGGCTGGAAGACTGAGAAACAGAGAAGAACTATTGTGTAAGAAAAGGAAATGTAATACGTTTTGCTCTTTGGCATGCTGTCAGTATTTATACTACAGCGGATTACGGAGATTAGCCATGTATGAGCGCTTTATCCTGACAGCGTGTGGATGATACCCTGAGTGGGATGAATCACGCACCCTGCCAGCGAGTGAGTCTAAGGTGGTTTTTTGTCACAACATAAAGTAAAAGACTATTTAACTCATCGAAAAACACCTGGAAGTGATTGTGTCTTGGCACGCCCATAGTCTCCTTGTATGAGTGACATGCACAACAAGTACAAGTAATCGCATGCACCAATGGCATGGTGAAATACAAAAAGGTACATTTCTCAGTCACACTTAAGTGGTTCTATTTTAATACACTTCTCCTAGGTGCACATTTTGGAATTCATTCAAATTTGTTTAGATCATTTATACCGCAGGCTTCCTTCCCATGTTTGTTTACAAAAAAAATCCTCAGCCTATTCATATGCTCAACTCACATCCATTCTGTCGACTGAGCCAGAAGCAGACCATGACACAAGATCCTGTGAAGTACTCATAGCTGGCAACAGTTTGAGAAAAGGTCTGGAAAAATTCCAGGAGTACCGTTGTATATGTACATGAGTCATGGATATCTATGAGTACACAAATACGTAAGTATTTCCTTCAGAAGAAGTATAACTGGTGTACAATTGCATACCTTGATGCAAATGAGTATTTGCATTTACTTTTTTATTTATGGGGAAGATCATATCCTCTTGTAAATGATCTTATGCAAGGAATGTTTTCCTTGCACTCCTCAAACCTTTTGGGATGTTCAGACCTAATGTTTGCCCTTGAAAAAGCATTGACTGTGACCATGCCTAGGTTCATTCTGTATGTAATTCCAGAGTGGCACACTAACTGTAAAATAGTGTTGAATACCTGCAAACATACGGGGTTTTCACAACTCATCGAACATTGCTGCTGGGCCCATTTAAATGAGTTTTAAAAACTATCCCTTAAACCTGGATATGCGCACACAGAAATACCATCACACTGAAGAATTTTCCATGTGAGCAAATCACATTTGCAATGCCAATATTGCAATTTCAAGATTTGTTTTAACCTCACAGATTAGTTTTTTTGCACTGCAGTTAAACATATGTACACAAACACTGTTTAATCTGTATTCTGCCAAAATATTGAAGAAAAAATATTGTGTACAAGTATTGTAAACTCAGAAATATAGTGGTACAGAAAACAGAATTTAACAACACTTTTTGTAAGTTATACATTTGTGTTATATTAACTACTGTTGTATATAATATCTTTTTATTTAAGCTAGCTGTATAAAATATCAAATTCTTATTAATTAAATTTAATAGTTATTGTATTTTCATAAATTATCAGTATAAGATGTTTGCTTATTATTTTTTTTTTTTTTTTCCTATAGTTCGTGATTTTTAATGTGAAATTTAAATGTTTTAAAAGTAATTAGTAAATTTAGTAGGAGGTTGTTTGGTTTGTATTGGATTAGGTTGAAAAGTTATTCAAAATATAAATTATTGTTTTTTAATTTAATTTTATTTACCAATTAAATTATTAATTGATAAATATGTATGTTCTTTAATGTGTTAATTGTTATTTCTATTATTTGTTATCTTTCTAATTGTTACTTTGTTGATCAGTTTATTTAAATAAAACATTTTGAAAAATAGTTTTATATGTATATGTATTTCTTTCAATATTTAGTTTTATTCTATGATAAATTTAATGTTTAATATAAAATTTTTCTTAGAATATTTAGTTGTTTGTGTTTTAATTTTTGGGTAGTAGGGAGGGAACTGAATTTATTTTTAATATGCTTAACTTTTTTAATATATTTTGTTTATTTAGTTTGCAATATAACATTTTTATTGTTTCATTTTAATTAAACTATCTTCAATTAATACTTTTTGAGTCTAATTTGCATATGGCCGGTCAAGACTGATTTGCACATGGCCATGTCTGAACTGGGGTGGCGTGGTGAGCAAAATAACGATGGATTAAACCCAGATCTGTGACTGGGGGTGAATGTTTTGCCAATGTGCAACATTCCGTCCATCATCTTGTGTGTTTTGCTGTTCGCCCTATGTGGGAAGGGTATGCCCAGACGTGGGTCCCGTGCTCACTACGCCACTGGAGTCAAGCTATCCTGGCTGAAGAGGGGCGAAACCCCGAAACCGGTCCTTTTTTTTTATTGACCACAAGTCTTGAGATCTTCATTTATATTGACTGAACACCTACCCGCGAGAGAAAAAAACAAGAGAAGAAGATAAAACAATCAAAAAGGTTAACAAGAGGTGGGGGGTAGGCCACAAGGGAATGAAGAGAGGCAGGGGTGTACAAGGAAAAGAGACACAGACACAGTGTAAAAAAAAAACAGTATCACTACTGAATAAAGGTACTAACGGTACCTGCTAGAAATCTTTCGAGCCCGGAGGCTCCTCCGTAGAGGTTCAACAGGAGCCAAATCACTTTCAACATTTCCAGAAGAAACCCCACAACACTCGTTAGGGAACATAAGTGATTGTGATAAACCCAAACCAGGTTTGAAAGATTTATGAAAACGCACTTAGCAGGCTGAGACATCGACTCAGCATGTACAGGAACCTTGACAAGTTTGGCAGTATTCCACCAATTTGCGACCTTGGACCCTAACAGCATTACCACACACTTTGTCAGTGACCAAAGTTTCATAAAGCTTCGGCTCACCTTTCTTCACAAACCCCGGTGTTTTGGTGCATACAGACTCACCTACCCTAAATGGGTACACTATCACTTTTTTCCTTGCATCATAGTATATTTTCTATTTGTTCTGTGCGCATTCAATACTGTGTTGAATCAACTCATTACGACATTGATGTGACATTTCACTTTTTAAAAACTTACTCATCCAAGCCGGCTTCAACTGCATTGCAGGTTTCCTTCCTTTAAGAGCCTCAAAAGGGGAAAAACAGTAGTGGAATGCGGAGGGGTACTAGAAAATCACAGCATAGATTGGATTCACATTTATTAGCTAACGCCCACCTCACACACTCACCAAGCACCCTGTTGAAACGATCCACAAGGCCATTGATTTGTGGTTGGTAAAGTGAACTCTTGAGATGCCAAATAGAACTAACACTCAAACATTTCTCCATCTCACCAGAGACAAAGTGCACCCTATTGTCTGAAATTATCTCCTCAGGTAGACCCTCACTCAAGAAAATATCTTTGGGGAAGAGAATCACAGCTTTGGAGTCTGGTTCACTGAAAAATTGACAACAGGCCATTTAGAATAGTAGTCCATAAGGACTAATGCAAAACGAAAATTGTGTGACAAAACATTAAATGGTACCACCAAATCAATGCCTAGTTTCTTCCAAGGTCCAGAGGGACAATCGATAGGTTTCAATGGTGGAGTGGACATTTTAAAAGATTTATCATTAGTGGAACACACAACACAACACTTGACTAAGTAGTCAATTTCGCCATCCATTTGTGGCCACCAAAATGACTCACGCACCCTGCTTTTAGTCAACGTAGACACCAGGACCTTCATGCGCTTTGGATTAAAATACTGCGCCTCAGCTCGATTAGGGGAATAAGTTTGTCACCTCTCAAAAGTAAACCATCTTCAATGGTTAATTCTTCTGACACTTTAAAATAAGGTTGCAAATTCAAATCCAAAGACTTTTCCCTAGGCCAACCAGAAGTATCATTTTCCATTACTTTTTTCATTACCCAATCATCAGCCAATCTTTTTCTCCACACTTCTTCAGTGAATTGACAGGAATTCTCGTCTTCTATGGCAGCAATGAAACAACATTCATCTTCGCATTCAATTGTCAACTCATCGTTCTCAACAATAGGATTTCGAGACAAATAATGCACACTCACATTTCCCCCTCCAGAAATATGTACACCTTCAAAATTGAATTGGAGCAAACTGGCAGCAAATCCTGCAATCCTGGGAGTGCTACTCTTGCAATTGGTGCCATTAAGAACAGAAACTAGAGGTTTGTGATCAGTTTGTAAGGTGAAACTTCTCCCCCTGAAATAGCACTTACATTTTTCTATGGCCCACCAACACACCAAGAGTTATTTTTTTATTACTGAATAGTAAACTTCACCATCCCTTAGGACTCTGGACGCAAACCCAATAGTATTTTCCATGTCAGCATCCCTCTGTGTCAACACTGCACCAACACCGAACGTACTCATATCCACAGTCAAACAACATTTGAGATTTTGAGCAAAAGATTTGAGTGCACTCACGCTGACCAACTGCTGTTTGATGTCAGAAAATGCAGCACAGCACTCATCGTCCCACACAAATTTGGACCAGTCTTTAAATAGCAGAGAAATGACCCTCACTCTGGATGCAAAATCTGGTATAAACCGTGAATGAAATTTACAAAGGCCCAAAAAAGATTTCACCCCTGCTTTATCCACAGGGGGAGGGGCATCCAGAATGGCTTCAATTAATCGAGGCTTGGGACGCACACCCTCCTCAGATACAATGTGACCTAGACACTCTGCAGAAGGTTTTACAAATTGGCATTTTTCCCTCTTGAGCACAACCCCAGCTTTGTCAAAAGCCATAAGCATTTGCTTCATGATCTGGTCATGTTCTGAGTGAGATCTGGCATGGATCAGTACATCATCCTGGAAATGGAGACATTTGAGATTCCCTTGAGCAATTCAGACATCAGTCTCTGGAAGACGGAAGTGGCCAACGCCAAGCCAAATGGCATGCAGCAGTACTGGAATGTCCCCAAAGGGGAAATAAATGCTGTAAGATGAAGTGATTCTTGGGCCAATTCTACCTGATGATAGGCAGACGCTAAATCCAGTTTCGTGAAAAACTTGGCACCAGAGATTGTTGACAATAATTCACTAATCTTAGGAAGGGGATGTGAATCTACCCATATTTCTTTGTTGAGGGCTCTAAGATCAACACAAACCCTCAACTCACCATTCTTCTTCTTGGCAACAACCAGGGGAGAAAGTCACAAAGAGGACTCAACAGGCCCAATTATCCCTTTCATTCGTAACCCCTCAACTTATGCTTCACTGGTATAGCATTAGCCTTTGTCTTTATTTTCTGTTGAAATCCCACAATTTTCCCAAGCTTACCAGAAAATACCCTGGGAAACTCGTTTAACAAATGTTCAATGTCATTCGAACCTCTAATCACAGAGACCTGTTCCTTTGTACCAGGACGTAGGATCATCCCAAAGAGCACTTGGTGGAACCATCCCAAGATATTCAACCACTTAACAGCAACATACATTTTTCCACAGATACATCTCCCTTCAAAGACCATGGTTTATTCAAAGAAACACTGGAGGTCGATCTTTCTTCCCTCATAGGAAATTGGAGATCTTTCAGGTGGGAATAGTGTTTGCCATGGCCAGTTCTGTTGGAAAAGCTCTTGGGTGATCACGGTGTTCCTGGCCCCTGAATCCACCAAAAGATAAAGCTGTCTATCTCCTACCTGAACATAAGGGTCGACGCACACTTCTTGCTCAGCCTTGCCCAGGTTATCTTCGCCCACCACCAAAACCATATCATGGACTTCACTCAATAAATGATCAATTTTGCAATCATCACTCACAGCTGATACACTGGTTCCTTTGCGTCTGTCACTTTGACACACCTTGGCAAAATGCCCAGATTTCCCATAAAGTCTACATTGTGCATTTTTAGATGGGCAAGCCCGACCTCCCTTTTGATTTGGATGATAACCACACCTAAAGCACATGTTATTTAGTTTAAAAAAAGAGTTCTGCTGCATCGGGTTGACAGGTGATGGAAATAGCGAAGAAGACGCTTTAAACACTTTCTCCTTATCAACTTTGGAGAGCACAGCATTAACTTGTTCAGTGGTTTGTCCTCTAGTTCTCTTGCTGACTTGATCGACGTCTCTTAGCAATCCTGATGGTTTCTGTTAAAGAAGGGTTGCCTAAAGAAAGCAACTTCTGCTTGATGGACTTGTCAGTGTAGTGGCAGATAAACTGATCACCAATGAGCTGCTCTGCAAAATTCTTGAATTGACATTCCGCTGCCAACTTGCGCAGAGCAGAGATGTATGTATCAATGTCTTCGATCGGTTTTTGCTCTCTTTTGAAAAACTTGTGCCTCAACAACACCAGACTGGGAGCGACATCAAATCTTTGAACTAGTTTCTTTACAGCTTCTTCATAGACGTCCAGCTCATCCTCCCCCTCGACTTGAACATCAGGCAGATGTTTAAACGTGGATCTGCACTCAAAGCTCAAACGCTGTGTAAAATGAGATACCTTTTACTCTCAGGTCTGAGTCTTGAGGCACCAATTACCCACAGGTAGGTTTGAAAGGCATCTTGCCACTGCCTCCATTTAATAGGTGGATCTCCTGGTGTCTCCAAAAAAGGTGGTGGAGGATTTACAGACTGCATCGTATTTTGATGTACGAAACACAGTGTAAGGCACAACCAACCTAAATGCAAATTTCCTTTCTTGAGAAAATACATCAATGTTTTTTAAATTTTTTATAAATGTATCTTCTTATATGTAGGGATAAGCATGCATTATTGTATAAATAATGCCACTAATACTCCTTTAAGAACCGACTTGAAAAAATATTGCCACTGAAACTTGTGAAGATGCCTAAAGCGTAGACTAGAAGAAAATAGTGCTGCAGTGTAATTGTTCCTGAGCTATCCCAATTGCACAAGATGGATGCCGGTTTTTCCTTTTATTTTTAAAGATATTAGGCACTTTCCTTAAGGATACACTGCTTAAGTATCCTTACCTGGGCCAAAACGAGCGTTCCGCCTCCCGCAAATAATTGCATGATTGAATGGGAGGCTGCTTAATTCTGGGGCACACGGTGCCGATACTTTGTGTTCCCCACAGCAGACCGAAACGGTGTGTGGCACTACACCGACATGTCCTTGAACGTCGCAGCAGAGAACAGGGACGAGCCACAGGGCCCTTCTGTGCGCTGCTTCATGCTGACATCCAACATTCATCGCAGCGAAGCCTGACGGCGTCCAGCATTACACCAACACCTTCCAGGAAGTTGCAGCACACAACAGGAACAGCACAGCTGCGGTGATTGATTAACCCCCACCCGATGCAGATAAGTGTCTTCCGTCTGGACAGTACTTCTATGCGATGACGAAGGGTTCTCGGAAGTACACCAGTCCAGCTCGTCTCCCCCTGAAAAAAAGTAGCTGACAGCGTTTAAAGAAGTAAATGTCTTGTGATACAAATACAAGTACCCCCGGCAGCTTTAGGCAAACAGTGACAGCAAACCGCCACTCCCTGGAACACGAACAATGCAGTGTTCGAAGAGAGAAGGAGCAGAACTAAAGCATCACTACTATAAGCGATAAGTATTAAAGAAAGACAATACTACACTGTGCTGTGCCCCAGTGCTGTTGATGCGGTATATGGAGTTGCAACCTTTTGCCAATGGCTCATTGGTGCAGTGGGTGTGAGTACACCTCGCAGAGCAACGAAGAGGCAAACTTTGAGCTGCAACCAGCCTCCTTTTAGAATCAGGCCCTGGATTTCTTGTCAACAGAATGATACCAACAAAGATACCACAAACAACCATTTGAAGATTAAAGAAGATAGAGGATGGAATAGGCCTTTTTTTTTTTTTACTTCGGCACGATTTCAATTGAGGGAAATACATTTTTTTGGTTCAACAATGCAGCCACAGGAGTGCCTTAATCAGACGAATTTCCTTGCTAAGATTATAACTAATTTCCTACCTACAGTATTCTGTGCACAGTTAGTAGTATGCATGAGTGTGTCAAAAAACGTAGGGTGGAAGACTCCAAAGTAAAAAAGAAAGATCACGTTGCAAAATGGAAATGACACGTTTCCCATCACTAAAACCATCTTGATCAAAGGGTTGCATTCCTCAGATGTTTGAGCTGCCTTTTACTTGTCTCATTTTCCAAGCAAGCACATGAGCCAAGGGCTTAGAGGTCGTCAGAAGTGAAAATTCCTGCGGTTGTTATAACAGAGGCCATACCACGAAGAATTGTTCGCACCTACACTACATCTGTGAGGTAACCCACTCACAGAGACGCTGAGAGAGGGTGTTCCAGAGTGGAAATACCTTGAAAGCTTGCAAGTTTGTGGATGTTCACAAATATTTGAAAGGTACATTTTCACTCTGGATAAAGCAGGAGCTTTACCACTGTCAATAGCAGGAGTAAATATTTCTGCAGGTTGGGGATGGGGAGGGAACAGCCTCAAAATTGTTAGGGGTGTAGAGTAAGGGATTTCTCTGCAGGAAACTTATTTCCCCTTGGTTGTGAGGGGAAGGGAGTAGTTTTATTTTGTATCTGCAAGCATGTAGGAACAGAGTTTCAAGTACTATTTCTTAGTGTCAGAAAACACCTGTTTTATTGCCATCAGATAGTGGATTTTCCGAACTCCTACTTTTATTAAATTTGCTAAGAATCATTGGATTACTCAAGAAAATCTATAAAAGTTGTAGGCTTTCACGAGTACTTCAATTCACAAAATGTACTCTAGCAGTTTTTCAAATAAATGCAACATCCTCATGAGCAAATCATGCTATATTGAGCATTTTAACAATACACTTTCAGAAAAACATTTGCACAAGGGAAATACTTTTTCCTCTGGAGAAAATATTTCCTCTACTCCCTCATATACTACTGTGGTCTGCTCTTGGGTTTTCTATGCCACAAAAGGAATTTACATTGATTTGCAGATTTGGGAGCTACTTGGAAGATATTTGAGAATACGCACAAATGAATACATTTGCCATGGTGATCTTGCTGGACCCATAATTTACAACAGTGGAAAATCTTATCAATTCCAGATGATTTTCAACACAAAAAGTTGGAATATTGGTGCAAGCATATGTAAGGGAAATTCAAAGGGTAGAGTAAGGCCCTGACTGGCCCTAGTTGCTCCCAAAAAAGCCAAAGTGAAAAATGTTGTCTGATGAGGCGAGTGGATAAAGAGTGAAAAGTAAAGAGTTCTAATAGGATGGCCCACAAAGTGTACAATAATTCTGACCACTGTCTATTGCATTTTCCTTGTGTGACATTTAAGCACCAGGAGACAGACTCCACACATTTTGACATTTCTGCTTAAGATATCTTCTGTACATTAATTCAGACACTCCAGTTTTACTCTGTTGCATAGAGTATTATATTGCAATCAGAAAACCACCATCTCAAATGAGAACATGGTAGCAGCACTAGTGCTTTATAACAAATTCACTATCGTTTCCCTTGTAGTAGTTGGTCATGGCTGCTAAGGCCATAGATTGGTCTGCTAAGCCAAAGGTGACTTGTTCTTTCCTCTGGTTACTGTGACAGGGACTGATGGCTGAAGGGTGTTAAATATTCTCTTCCAAAATATGTCATCACTTGAAAGACCTTGATTGAAGATTCTAGGAATGTTCCTAGAAGCTCTGGTTACAACAGTTTCCTCAACACCTGTTGATATCGCAGAGATGAGAATTCACTGAACAATATTTGCACAGCTGTGGTTAAAATGAAAATCCTTGTAGCTACGTATTGCCTCTGCATGTTATTACCACAAAGTGTAACTGATTACATAAGTCTTATTCATCTTCATCAAACATACTTTATGACTGGGAGCCCTCCCAGGCTTGATGTTCCAATGTGACTGCTGCCCAACATCTATTACAGGAGTTGAAAGAGCAATCATTCACAGTTTATTTATTGCCCATTTCTCATCTTCTGGAAAATGCCTGGGTAGTTTCTTTGACAAAGCTTCATGGTCTGGATCACAGTGAGAAATAGAATGTGCCCTTATGTGATGATGGATCATGATTTTTGGGTAGTTTCCAGCCTGCACTCAATGTTCTTTGCTCTAGTCGATTAGTACGTGACCATAATCCTCATCCAGCATTTGGCCATAATTTAAGTGGTTACATTTGTGATTGGCATTTTCTATTACATCTTATGGTTTGTATCAGTAGTGAAAACATGCACCATTACCTACTTCAATGCAGGCAATGGGGGGCCTTTTCAGACACAGGTCCCCATTTTACTTGATCACATTCAGTATGGTTAAAGGAGACTGCACCGGAAATGGAGTTGATATGGCTCATGGCTTTAATTGAAGTTTGCTGCAGCACCACATATGATGAAAGGCATGAAAGAAATAATAACTTCACCACTTCAGGCCCTCTAACCAATTTGGATTCCAAATACATGTTTGTGCATTGTTGGTTGCAGCCTTCGGAGTTAGGTGGATGAGTCTATGGGGCAGACATTCACTGTCCAATAAAATGATGGTGTAGTGACCTGGGGGCAGGGCACTAGGACCCTGCAAGACACTAGATGGACACTGAGGGAACCGGACACCACATCCGGTCAAGGGGTGTGGGAGGGCATTGCAGAGTGAGGGAACAATGTGGGCAGACGTGCGTGGGCACGGGGAGAACATCCTGTACTAGAATAAAGTATCATCGATCCTTACCTGTCTCCTGTGAGTCTGTTCTGAAGAGACACGACAGATGGTCCCCATTCTCCTTCTACACTGTTGAGTCCAATCTGTTAAAGAAGGAAAACATTCCATCTTGGATCCATTGGAATTCAAATTCCTCACACCACTTTACCTTGATGACTAAGATTTTGATTGACGCAAACTCAAGGAGATGATAGGCGGAGCACTGAAACTTTTCAGACACACCCCAGTAACAGATCTGGGTTGAATCAAGCATCCTGGGACTGGTTTCGGGGTAACAGGATGCTTGTTTCTGGTCCAGAGAAGACCTGGCATGGCAGTTCGGGCTTGGCTGTTCCCATGAGGAACAGGGTCAAGACTGATTTGCATATGGCTGGGTCTGAACTGGGGGGGGGGGGGCGAAGTGAGCTAGAGAATGATGAGGTATTCAACCAAGATCTATGATTAGGGGTGAGTGTCTGAAATGTTTCAGCGCTTTGGCCATCATCTCCTTGTGTAAGATTTTTATTGACAACACATAACTGCTATTCGCATATGGGATTGTCACACAGTTCCTACTAATGGAGGAAGACTTGAAGTGTTTGTGCCCAGCGTCTCTGCAACTATACGAAAGGATGTTCTCCAAAGTATAGTCTTTGCCCATTTTTTTTCTTGTACTTACTCACCAGAAGATCCAGCTTTTTGATTGGCTACATCTGTAAAGTTTAGGCCTTAATTGGAGAGGCACTTTTGCAGTTAATTTTGAACTACTCGCTGTCCCTCTTTTTCACAGGAAGTCTTTATTTATCTCGTTTGTGAAATACAGGACAACAGGCTTTTTACCTGTGACCATATGGCGCCTCAGCTAAATCATAAATTTGCTAAGTCATCTTTTCTGTCATCCAAGTCAGCATGAATGGGAATTTGTTCCGTCTAATCATGTCTAAACATAAACTGTTGCTATTAGGAGCAGCGGGAATCTGAAAGGAAACATGCTGTAAATCTTACTAAATTCAATCTAGGATCATAGGTTAGCAGCTATTTTCCTTTCAACCTTATCCATGGCTGCTACTTGGCATACCACTGACACCTATAGGATCTATGCATTAAGCCCTGTACGACTTACCTCTCGCACCATAGAGTACCCCCCAATTCCCCTTATTTCACTTAATGTGAACAAAGTGTGTACTTATCTGTATAGCTCATGCAGAGTGACGATTGGTCTGGATTTGGGGATGAAAGAGGTAGGATTGTTAGTTTGGCTCCAGATGAGCTCTAGTAGTAATAATGTCATAGCGTTCTCCTGTGGTACTTATAGGCAAGCAATATTAGGAGGGATGTGCAGAGGCCTATGTGAGATCTTTATTGAATTAATATGTAATTGTACTGTCACTGCCTATGTTATATTCATCGAATGCCCTGTGTCGAAACTTACCCTGTTGCTTTTTTGTTATTGTCTCTTAAATACCAATAAAATATGTTTTAAAAAAAATCCCTATCTGTGGCGAGATATTTTAATGCAGGAGTGGCAAAGCTGCTCTTTTGAATCAACCAATTATTGCACAAAACATAGACTATTGCTAGAGCCATTAGAACTGTATTTTGTGTCCCATCAACTTGACTGATAGCCCAGAAGGCAACAATATAACACAATTCGGCCACCTTGTCAGGTTGAAAATGTCCCTACAAAAGAACACGCCTCCCTTGGCTTGCCGCCGCTGTTAGACTGGCACATTGACTCTAACTCATACGGCTTTGGTTGAGAGCTTACCTGATTATCGTAGGGTGAGAATATACATGCCAACTTGAGTCCTTCTCTTGTGATTAAATCCCTAATGATCGAAGAATTCACAGAGTATCCTCTGGTGGAAACTACTATTTGCTATGGAAAACCACGACCACATGCTGTGCAGTCTGCCAGTCACTGTTTGCTCTCCAGGAAATCATTTAAGACCTATCTCTTTTGATCTCTTCCCATCTGAGCTATGCTATGTGAATGCTTGAGAACCTAGGATGGGCAGCGCTTTAAGGAATTAATGAGGATGATGCTAATGATGAGAAATGTCTGGTGGGCTTGGTTCACAGAAGCACCGCGGGTGCCACTCACACTGCCTTACTGTCCCTAGCACTCCCTGCATACAGCAGGGTCCATAGGAAGGCTGTTTTCAGTCTATATTCACCCATTGCTGTTATCTGACCCCATGACCTGTCTCATTCTCCTCTTTCCCCTCACTGGACCTCTTGGCTGGGTGAGCTGCCGATAAGGGTCATACCTCTTTTACTATGATGAAGTGTGATCCATTATGATTCAGATCTCCACATGCATTCCTCTTTTTGCTACCTCACCCTACAAATCCACTATACAGAAAAGGTGCTGAGCCAATGCCGTGGCTTTTCCTTTCAGTGTAGCCCACCTCACTCACACCCGTAACCATGGAACAATCTAGTGGACAGAACTCACTCATGTGCTCAATCCAGGGGCGATGGCCGGTTCTGATTGGTCACTGGGTAAACCTTACTGCTGGACATCAATCTACGTCTTCACATAAACCAATCTGACACCTCGGCAAACAGCCTTTTTGTCTGTCCGCTACATGCCCCGCTGCAGATTATTATTCATTTTTTGAAGAAGGGAGATTTTGTTCCAGAGAAAAAGGCAGTCTGCAGAAAGAAAGAAATCTGAACAGGTTGGTGTCCTTCAAAACTATCCATCTGGTGTTGTGTTGTGTTTGTCCAGATGTTAGGTTTAGCTGTCGTAGATGTGTATTCCCTCTGTGCCAATCATGTTTTCACATGTTGAACTTGCTGTGCCTGATGAAATATTTATTCAGTTAGTTCTTTTGACATGTAAATGATGTCTCAGTACAATATCAAAGTATAAAGAAGGCCAAGTGTTTGTAACCTTTGGCAGCAAACATACACAAGTGCATGTACAAACCATATTGGCAAAGAGAATAGGCTCTTTTTTGTGGTGTACAAACCCCCTTTGGTGAATGATGTTCATCCTTATTTATCTTGGACTAATTAAATCTTTGTTGGTTTATGGGTGCAGAACGTATAGGGTTTTATCTGAACTGGTGATGGTTCTTGGTTGCATGTGGTGTCTCCCAGGGCTCTGAACTGTGTCATTATGGACTTCTGCAACTTTAAAAATAATTAAATTGCAAAAGGTTTGCAATGCATGAAATTCCATAAGTGTATCGCTTTAAGCCTGAATCCTACAAATCTCCAGAGAAAGAAATCCTCAACACGTCGTTCTGGAATTCAAGAGTTTAATACTTGTAGCATTTGATCTGCCATCATAAGTTATAAACCAGTTTATCCTTGAGATAGGATATGGGTTGATTTTACCTCATTTTACAATGTGTGGAATACATTTAAAGCATCTCTTGCTAAAGAAAAAGTAAGCAATGGTGAACAGTTTGTAATTATCCCATCTAACAATTCCCATCCCAGAATGCTGCTGTCCTGACTCATTGCTAGGACGGCTACTGCCTAAATCATATCCCAGGATGCTGAAGCATGGATTGAGGGCCCAAACCCCTAACCAATGCTTGTCTGCCTACTGTACTCTTAAACTGTATCTTCGACCACGTTCGGTATGGAAAATAAAGCATGCTGAAATAGCTAACATTTTCTGCTCATCAAAAGTATCTTCATAAAATATTATACCTCACACCTACTAATTCACACAGCATTACATTGTGCTTGGAAAAATACCTGTTGTGTGGCTTTATTTATCTTCAATAGCAGGTGAGAACAGAAAGCCAACTTTAAGTCCCTATTCCCACAAGCTCCACAAAAAAATGTAGACTTCTACAAGGTTAAATTCTAATATGTACATATGACAGGCCCCTTGAGCTGAACCAAACAGACAACTTCTCTCACCATCCTCACCCCTCCCCCTGTGATCTTTCTCTGTGCATGATGTAGAATTGTTCCCTACTCTCTTGTGTGGGGTATCTTTGCTTCCCAGTCAGGGTTGCAGTATATATCACACACATTGGTACAGCTTAGTTACCAGAACTTCTTTTCTAGAGAAATTGTAAGTAACGGGGGACCTATTTAGAGTTAGAGTTGGGTTGTATTTAAAATAATATGGGGCATATTTGCAAGAAAAATGACGGCGCGCGGTGTTAGCCTTCTTGGGTCAAGGCTGCGCTCTGCCACTTTTGAAACGCAGGGCTGCACCGTATTTACAACAATACAGTGCTGCCCTGCATTTCCCCCTGCGCTGGCGCCAATTTCCACTACCTAGTGCCAACGTAGTCACGCTTGCACTGTAGGGTGCCTGCATTGTGGGAATGATTGTTTATGTGCGGGAAGGTGGCCCTCCCTGCACATAAACAATCATGCATGGCGTTTTGCTATTTTTATGTGTGCTGAACAATGCAGCACACATAGAAACAGAGAAAACGAGGAGAAATAAAGCATTTCTCGTTGTTGCACCATGTAAAGACCAGTTTCTTTTTGTCTCTATTGTGGCGCTGCCCCATATTTATATCACCCTTGTAAATATTGGCCAGTGTGAAAATCAATGGATTTTGCAGCGGAACACCCACCGCAACACCCATTGCCCACCCCTTTCACGCTAAGTATAGCGTGAAAGGGTGCCTTATTTACAGCGTTATGCCACGTTAAGTGGCTTAACGCTGCCTTGTAAATAAGGCGAAGCCCGCATTGCCACAGGAACATTGGGGAAAAAACGTTCCTGTGGGGACAGGGGCTTGTAAATATGCCCTATGAGTTCTAGAATAATTGTTGAATAAGAAGTTGAATCAACAGCGTAAAGGATTGCTCCCTGACATAAGAGGATTTCTTCATTACTACCCAACTCTCAATTAGGCCTTTACACAAATATACCTTTCAAAGCAACAGGGGAGAGTACTCCCTTAACCTATAGTAACACATACTTTACCACAAAGTATTCTTAACGTTTCCCCATGGTCCCCATACACATGAGAACTTACAGATCCTAAACCTTGCTTTTAGTGTTTTATGAGTTAGATTTGATTATTATCCAAAAATAGGAACATTTAGCCTTTGTGTGATCAAAAACATATAATGCTTATAAATTTCAAACAACATCCTCATGTACTAACAAATAAAAAACACCTTATATGTTTTGGTTTGCCTTATAGTATTCCTAACAGCTAACAACATATTGTATCTTGTTCAATGGTATTGTTTCTGTGGTTGTCTAAAATTGTATCAGCATGAAAGTGAATGCCTTTGGATTTTATAGTTGTGTCAATAACCAATATAACAATGTGCTGTCTCTCGTATTTTGAATAACTCATATTTTGCTAACATCATAGCATTTTGGGAATGTATCTGTGTTGTTACCATTTTTATCTCCATTATACTGTTATTGGATATGAAATAATGCAGTGTATTCTCTTTTATAGTACCAGCACCAACAAGATTGAAATTTAATGTTTTATCACAAGAAAGAATCCAAATTTCATGGAAAGCTCCGAAAGGGAAATTTGAGGGAATTAAGCTTCTGATTACACCGAAAGAAGGTATGAGCTTAATTGATAATTTCATGAAATCTAACCTTTTGCTCTATAAACTCTATTCATTGCTATCTAAAACCTTAATAAAATACTACTTTTTAGGTCCAGCCTGAGCAGCGCTAGGTTGCTCTGCTGGGCATGCTGTACTCGAGTATAGACTTGAAGCCCCGCCCACTCTCCGCCAATATTTGTCATTGGTATGTATCAATGTCCTTCGTAATGCTTGCTTCCGATTTGTTAATAGGCTTGTTAGTGCCTCCTTAGTACAGCCTTTTCTTCATTTGTTACCTCCCAGGAGGACTGCCCCTTTTACTTATGCTGTTACACGTTAGGTCTTATTTAGTCCGTAATCACTATTCTCTTGAATGAGTTTCTCCTACTGCAGGCACAACATGCTTTTCTGCAACATTCAGCGCGCCATGCGCACTTTCACTTTCCAAGCAGCCCGGGACAATGGCGGACGCTTATTTGAAATAAAATAGGTCTTGCATTTACAAGAGTTTGAGCTATTGGCATTGTAAATGACAATGTCTTTTATTTATGTGTTAATTATCAAAAACAGATAAATAGAAGGCATTGTCATTTACAATGCCAATAGCTTAAACTCTCGCAAATGCGAAACCTCTTGCATTGCAAATGCTTGTTATGTTTCCTATCACCCTTAATTCAACTCTACTAGAAATTCATTAGCTTCAAGCTATTTAGATATCATGTTAACCAACTGGTAGAGTAGAAGGCTCATTAATGTTGCTAAATTATCTGACCTGCCTGACACTAAGGTCTTGATTAATGAGTTTGGCGGTGTGGAGCGGGGCGACACGCCTCCGCCCTGCTTCCACACCGCCAAACTCCACTGCCGCCTGCCCACTGGATTACAAGTTGTAATCCGTGCGGGCGGTCATGCAGCGGCTGGCTCACGGTGCTGCCTTTTAAAGGCTTATAGGAGAGCCTTAGAAAGGCAGTGCCGTGGGACAGCCACAACGCGTTCCAGCACAGCATGGACTGCAAAGTACATGCCGTGCAGGAACTGGGGGTGCAAAAAGACAGGGGGACACACCATGTGCCCCGAGCACTGAGGCACCCCGAGCACTGAGGCACCAGGGGGTCCTGTAGGACCCCTTAATTTCCTCACTGCCAGTCTTTTCATGGTGGGCTCACCACCATGAAAAGGAGGGTAGTGTGGAAACTCATAATATGCTTGTAGGTGCAGCAGCTGCACGGTAGCATGTTGTGGTCTCAGATTGCTGCAAGACCCCCAGGCGGTAACAGTGGTCCTATTGCGGTCTGAGCGACAAAAGCCATAAAACTGCAGTCGGACCGCCGGTCTGGCGGTTGCTGCACCACCACTGTGGGTTTACCACCAAACTCATAATCAGGCCCCAAATCCTCATTATCAAACCAGTGGGTGGATCTCTAAAGCCGCTGACGGCCTATCAACCATTATGGAAAGACAAACTGAGTGGTTTGATCCATTGGCTGGTTTCACATTATAGTGGAGTATATTGGTCCGCAGCATTAAGTGTGCTGGATCACATCTGCATGGGGTTGTTGCCCACACCAATGCAGGTTGTTGCTCTCCATGCCACTGGAGTCAAGCTATCTTGGCTGATGAAACCAGTCCCAGGATGCTTGTTTCCAGTCCAGGGAGGACCCGGCTTGAGAGTTCGGGCTGGACTGTTCCCATTGGGCGCAGGGTCAAGACTGATTTGCATATGGCTGGGTCCAAACTGGAGCGGCATGGTGAGGAAAAAAATGATGGATTTAGGCCCAGATCTCTGTACTCCGGTGAATGTATGACATTGTTCTGCATTCTGTCCATCAATTGTTCTTTTTGCATTTGCCCACACAAATGCGGCATGACCATCGACTTTGACAGATCTGAATGCCAAAGTGATATTACAGAGGTGGCCCAGACAGGGTGCAGGATCCTGTGCTGGTTTAAGTCATGGTGGTTGTATTGGAGTAGCGGGCACAAATGGAGTTTCCCTACATCCAGGAAGCCCGCACTGCCTCCTCCACCGAGTGGTGGTATTTCTGTCCAATGCTGCAGTAATGGGGTCTACTTGCTGTCAATGCAATTAAATGGGGCAGAAAATATATTATTTTGGATTTCTTTTCATGTAAAAATGTATGAAAAAAAGCAATATGACATGGAAAATGTATGGTGACTTTAAGAACAAAGGCTGCTTCTATTTTCCTGCATTTGCTGGCACTTAACCTATACAAGGCTTTTAGGTACCGCACTCTGGGGTTTATTCTGTTTCATGCCTGTCGTTTTTTAAATGTTACTACAATTTCCTCTCTTGCTTTTTAGGTGGAAAAACAAACCAACTTACTCTCAAACCGAGTGCAACCAGGGCAATTATTCAAGACCTGGACCCCGACCAGAGCTACCTTGTGAAAGTTCTGGCCTTTAATGACGCCGGAGAGAGCAGGCAGACCCAGGGGCATTTCCGAAGTAGGTGGAGGTTGCTTGTGTGTTGGTTTGTGTGGGTGTCTAAGGTCGGTTTGCATGTGGTTTAGCGACCCTGGTTTCTATTTGCTTGTATCTGTGGCTTTTATCTGTCACCAAAGTCAATGTATCCACACAAAGTTTTAAAACAATGATAATATATTAAGGTTAGATATTTGGAACAAAATGTTCTAATAATTTAACACATTCTTAATTATAAACCACGTGAAATAACATATTGAAGAAAAACCTAGATAAATTCATGAGTATTACAGTATAGCAATCTGCATCTTTAAGGATCAATTTCTAGTCATTCTAAAACACACAGCCTCAGTTGGCCCTAGTTCCTGGTGCAAAAGTGACACTTCTCTGAGGACAATATTATATTTGACTGGTGTTCTGCATGTAGTTACTGAGCATGTACATCTTTATTTGATGATCCACGATTAAACCTAACGAGAGGTGTAGCAAGACTGCGGCAAAGGAATGGTGGGGCTGTACTGTGGGATTCATAGTCTGACACAGAGGTACTGTGGAGGAGAATTGGATACAGGGCTGCAGCAGAGAAGATGATGATGAAGCAAGTAAAAACTAAGAGTTCATAAGACAGCTTGTTTGTGTCACTATTTCCGAAAGAAATAATAAAAACCAATACTAGTCACGTGAAACAGAGGCTATACTCAGTCGATTAGCATTCTGTGGTCACTTTAACCCGGTGGGTCAGTGTTATATATAATATGTGTTAGCATACTTTACAATTCATGATTGATGAACTCGTTTCTTTTGTTAGTCAGGGATTTGGAAGACAAAAGAAAAGAGACGGCTCCAAAGAAACTGAAGGTCGATGAAACAGAACGAGGGAACAAGAGCCAGCCACAAGAAGGTCAGGTCTTTACTGATGATGTGTCCAGGTTGAACCAGCGTCCACTGGCACTAAGTGCTGCCTCTCGTAGGGACAGTCACAGTTTTTCTATGAGTGCTGGTTATCAAAAGCACATTGCTGGTACATTACAATGATCATGGCCAAGCATATGTTGGTGGGCACGTTGATGTATGTGGTGTTATGTTGGCAGCATCTGGAATGCTCGGTTCTGCCATTTATAAGGCCTCGTTGGACTCGATTTCTACGTGGTTCTGGAAGTTCCCACTGACCAGAGATCTAGGGTCAATGTGTTTTGTCAGTGTACATGGGTTTGCCCTGTGTAGTGTTTATTGGTGGTTCGTATTCTTCTGGTAGAATGATTATAATGTTCTGCTCCTGCAAGAGATCTCTGCAGTGTTTGTTGCCTGTAGGTGTGCTTGCTGCAATAGTTGACCACGTATTTCATTGAATGAAGGTGTGTGGTCGCCCAGCGCCTGCCCTCAGTTGCCTGTGTTTTTGTCAGCCAAGTTGCTTCTGTATCAAATAGTGCACATTCGCACGGTATATTCTCATTAACATTTTGGTTCTATGATGTGTGATTGGCTAAAAGGTGGGGTGCGCTGATGGAGCCCCACGCTTAGCCTGCTATATGATTTTGGTGCTGTGCCAAGAAGATGAGGGTTTGGTATGCTCTAAGATGTTCTCTTCACTGTGTGAGGTGTGAGTGTATCAAGAGAGCGATGGGCATGATGTGGGCTTTGATGCCATGTTGTGTGCATCAGGGTGTCGTGAGGGCTGTCCCTTCCAATATTTTGAGTCGAGATTATTGTGTTTACTTGTATGTCAACAATGCTGTTGTACACACTGTGACATTCTGCTCTGTAATATATATGTTTTTAATTTATGTCATACGTACTGTCTAATGTATTGTATTGGATAGTGCACTGTCCTATGTAAACAATGGAAGACAAGACCCTATTACCTTAATAAGGTGTTTGTGTTAAATTGCTCATTTGATTATTTCTCCTCAATACAATTTGTTGCAGTGTATTTTATGGTTTGCATGTTTGGTTATTGCATTGCACCATGTTATTACTTTAAAATGTTGTTGTTTAGCATGGAAAAACCAGAGTGGCTAAGTGATTCAGGGAGCTATAGGGAGATTTCCATGTTCCATGTCTCACGGGTGATAGTACACTGCGAACTCGGAGCATATTCATTTACAGAGATGCCAGTCGCACTCTTGTGGAGAAGTGGAGTGGAGAAGTGTGGCTCAATGGTGGAGAAGTATGGCTCAATGGTGGAGAAGTGTGGCTCAATGATTAGAGCGGCAGACCCTGATGCAGAGGTCTAGCCCGGGACCAGGGTTCAATTCCCCGCCTCGGCGGGTCTTGGGCTCAAAAATTCCACGGACATGATAATTCTCGCCTCGGTGCCTATTCCAATCATGGAGTCCCACTCTGCAACTCTGGGCAATAGCTTGCTTAATCTCCACAACGGCCCCCACAACGCTAAGGATGCCTGGCCTCCACCTTGGGGGTGCCCAGGAGTGGACGCCTCACAGGGAAAGCCAGGATGGGTTCCACAGCGGTATTCGTACAAGCGCCTTGAGACCCTTGCGGGTGAGTAGTGCGCTATACATTTTACATTTACTCTTCTGATGGTAACATTTACTGCAAAATCAAAACCAGAGTTATATCTATGGATATCTAAGAGATAGTCAAGTCCCAAGAATTCAATAGCTATATTACCGAATAGTGATCCCATGCATGGTCAGCCCAGATACGAATACATGGAGCACAGAGAGAAAATTAGATCCTAGAAGAAATCTAATGAGAAATGAGGAGTGAATAGTGGGAATTACCCACATTTCAGGTATACAGTTACAGCATTCAGGGAAAGAATACATCTGTGATGGTAACCCTGCTCAAACTATACAAAATACACATATTCACGCAGGCCCTGCACTGATTTTTACATGTTATCCAGTAGTTCCAGGCTTTTTTCCTGAGGAAAATTCCTCAAAGTTTGACTAGTTGCACTTTATACTCCAGTTTCCACCCAAAAATGTACAATGAGGCCTTTCAAAACTAGGACCTTAATATTGTTTATTCAGGTACTCTCACCATGAGTACGTATTTATGTCTTCACATCAAGCTGGTTAGCCTTGAATTTGGAAGAAAACCATGGGGAAGTGGCTGAATTTTCCCCTAGTTGGAAAATATATTTTTCCGGGGCAAATGTTATACCCTGGCTCATGCACACTCAGTTTCTTAATGCTTCTGTAAGCTTTCTTGTTGGTTACAATCTCACACTTCTGCCTTTCTCCCTACTATCATTCTTCCTTGACGGATTTTTCTTGGAGACATATTTAGTTTTTTGGACTGTAGAGATTCCAGTTCCACGCGTGCAGCCATTTAGAGAGGAGTAAACGCTGTTGAGATGGTGTGTTGATGCTAATCGAGTTATTGAAGTCGAACAGAGCAATTGAAGTTGAAAGTTTTGCTAGTAGGGAAATGTTCAATGCAAATAAGCGGCAAATGTTTCACAGTGAAACGGCCAGTGAATTTAGAGCGAATGGTAACCCTCTGAGGCCTCTAGTGAGTTTGCTACACTATTCTGCAGTAGTCTTTCCTCTATTTTCATAAAGGACGGCATTTTATAGTACTGTGGGAATTGTACTCCCTTCAATTATAACAAGCATTTGCAATGCAATAGGTCTCGCATTTGCGAGAGTTTGAGATATTTTTATTGTAAATGACATTGCCTTTTATTTATGTTTTGGTTTTTGAAACATAAATAAAAGCCATTGTCATTTACAATGCCAATAGGTCAAACTCGCGTAAATGTGAGACCTATTGCATTGCAAATGCTTGTTGTTACCGAAAAGCCCTTTCCACAGCGCATACTGGCTACTTTAACGTTACTCACAAAAACAAACAAGTACATGGCTTCGTGTTACCAAAAGCACAATGCTCCAGCACTGGAATTATAATCAACATAGTGGCAGAACTTGAATCCCAATGACAGGACTCATGAGGCCTCACAAGGAACATATTAACCTGTAATAATGTGCTAGAATCTGTTGGAGGAATATGGTTAAATACCAGTGTGCACACTGATGAGAGGCATGTGAGTCCAGGACAGTGTCTCCTATGAATCAGTAGTGCGGATCCTGAGTAACAGTCTCTTAATCATGAAGTTTTGCCATCTGCACTAGTCCTGTTATCATCAGCGCTATTCTTATTGTTGTCATCGGCACTAGTCTCGTTGTCATCAGCACTAGTCTCGTTGTCATCGGCACTAGTCTCATTGTTATCATCAGCGCTATTTTCGTTGTTGTCATTAGTATTGTCATCAGCACTAGTCTCATTGTTGTCATCAGCGCTATTCTCACTGTTCTCGTTAGCACTAGTCCCACTGTTATCATCAGAGCTATAGTCATTGTTATCATCAGTGCTATTCTCATTGTTGTCATGAGCACTAGTCCCATTGTTATCATCAGAGCTATTTTCGTTGTTATCATCACCATTAGTCCCGTTGTTATCATCAGTGCTATTCTCATTGTTGTCAGGAGCACTAATCCCATTGGTATCATCAGCGCTATTCTCATTGTTGTCATGGGCACTACTCCCATGGTTATCAGTGCTATTCTCATTGTTGTCGTGGGCACTAGTCCCATTGTTATCATCAGTGCTATTCTCATTGTTGGCATCGGCACTAGTCCCATTGTTATCATCAGTGCTATTCTCATTGTTTGCATCGGCACTAGTCCCATTGGTATCATCAGTGCTATTCTCATTGTTGGCATCGGCACTAGTCCCATTGGTATCATCAGCACTATTCTCATTGTTGGCATGGGCACTAGTCCCATGGTTATCAGTGCTGTTCTCATTGTTGGCATCCGCACTAGTCCCATTGGTATCATCAGCGTTATTCTCATTGATGTCATGGGCACTAGTCCCATTGGTATCATCAGTGCTATTCTCATTGTTGGCATTGGCACTAGTCCCATTGGTATCAGTGCTATTCTCATTGTTGGCATGGGCACTAGTCCCATGGTTATCAGTGCTATTCTCATTGCTGTCATGAGCACTAGTTCCATTGTTATCATCAGTGCTATTCTCATTGTTGGCATCGGCACTAGTCCCATTGCTATCGTCAGTGCTATTCTCATTGTTGGCATCGGCACTAGACCCAATTGTTATCATCAGTGCTATCCTCATTGTTGGCAGGAGCACTAGTCCCATTGTTATCATCAGTGCTATTCTCATTGTTGTCAGGAGCACTAGTCCCATTGGTATCATCAGCGCTATTCTCATTGTTGTCATGGGCACTACTCCCATGGTTATCAGTGCTATTCTCATTGTTGTCATGGGCACTAGTCCCATTGTTATCATCAGTGCTATTCTATTTGTTGGCATCGGCACTAGTCCCATTGTTATCATCAGTGCTATTCTCATTGTTGGCATCGGCACTAGTCTCATTGTTATCATCAGTGCTATTCTCATTGTTTGCATCGGCACTAGTCCCATTGGTATCATCAGTGCTATTCTCATTGTTGGCATCGGCACTAGTCCCATTGGTATCATCAGCACTATTCTCATTGTTGGCATGGGCACTAGTCCCATGGTTATCAGTGCTATTCTCATTGTTGGCATCCGTACTAGTGCCATTGGTATCATCAGCATTATTCTCATTGTTGTCATGGGCACTAGTCCCATTGGTATCATCAGTGCTATTCTCATTGTTGGCATCGGCACTAGTCCCATTGTTATCATCAGTGCTTTTCTCATTGTTGTCATGGGCACTAGTCCCATGGCTATCAGTGCTATTCTCATTGCTGTCATGAGCACTAGTCCCATTGTTATCATCAGTGCTATTCTCATTGTTGTCAGGAGCACTAGTCCCATTGGTATCATCAGCGCTATTCTCATTTTTGTCATGGGCACTAGTCCCATGGTCATCAGTGCTATTCTCATTGTTGGCATCGGCACTAGTCTCATTGTTATCATCAGTGCTATTCTCATTGTTGGCATCGGCACAAGTCCCATTGTTATCATCAGTGCTATTCTCATTGTCAGGAGCACTAGTCCCATTGGTATAATCAGTGCTATTCTCATTGTTTTCATGGGCACTAGTCCCATTGTTATCATCAGTGCTGTTCTCATTGTTGGCATCGGCACTAGTACCATTGTTATCATCAGTGCTGTTCTCATTGTTGGCATCGGCACTAGTCCCATTGTTATCATCAGTGCTATTCTCATTGTTGGCATTGGCACTAGTCCCATTGTTTTCATCAGTGCTGTTCTCATTGTTTGCATCAGCACTAGTCCCATTGTTATCATCAGTGCTATTCTCATTGTTGGCATAGGCACTAGTCCCATTGGTATCATCAGTGCTATTCTCATTTTTTTCATGGGCACTAGTCCCATTGGTATCATCAGCGCTATTCTCATTGTTGTCATGGGCACAAGTCCCATGGTTATCAATACTATTCTCATTGTTATCATCGGCACTAGTCCCATTGGTATCATCAGTGCTGTTCTCATTGTTGGCATCGGCACTAGTCCCATTGGTATCATCAGCGCTATTCTCATTTTTGGCATCGGCACTAGTCCCATTGGTATCATCAGCGCTATTCTCATTGTTGGCTTCCGGCACTAGTCCCATGGTTATCAGTGCTATTCTCATTGTTGGCATCGGCACTAGTCCCATTGTTATCATCAGTGCTATTCTCATTGTTGTCATGGGCACTAGTCCCATGGTTATCAGTGCTATTCTCATTGCTGTCATGAGCACTAGAACCATTGTTATTATCAGGGCTATTCTCATTGTTGGCATCGGCACTAGTCCCATTGTTATCATCAGTGCTATTCTCATTGTTGGCATCGGCACTCGTCCCATTGTTATTATCAGTGCTATTCTCGTTGGCATCGGCAAAAGTCTCATTGTTATCATCAGTGCTATTCTCATTTTTGTCAGGAGCACTAGTCCCATTGGTATCATCAGCGCTTTTCTCATTGTTGGCATCGGCACTAGTCCCATTTTTATCATCAGTGCTATTCTCATTGTTGGCATCGGCACTAGTCTCATTGTTATCATCAGTGCTATTCTCATTGTTTGCATCGGCACTAGTCCCATTGGTATCATCAGTGCTATTCTCATTGTTGGCATCGGCACTAGTCCCATTGGTATCATCAGCACTATTCTCATTGTTGGCATGGGCACTAGTCCCATGGTTATCAGTGCTATTCTCATTGTTGGCATCCGTACTAGTGCCATTGGTATCATCAGCATTATTCTCATTGTTGTCATGGGCACTAGTCCCATTGGTATCATCAGTGCTATTCTCATTGTTGGCATCGGCACTAGTCCCATTGTTATCATCAGTGCTTTTCTCATTGTTGTCATGGGCACTAGTCCCATGGTTATCAGTGCTAATCTCATTGCTGTCATGAGCACTAGTCCCATTGTTATCATCAGTGCTATTCTCATTGTTGTCAGGAGCACTAGTCCCATTGGTATCATCAGCGCTATTCTCATTTTTGTCATGGGCACTAGTCCCATGGTCATCAGTGCTATTCTCATTGTTGGCATCGGCACTAGTCTCATTGTTATCATCAGTGCTATTCTCATTGTTGGCATCGGCACAAGTCCCATTGTTATCATCAGTGCTATTCTCATTGTTGTCAGGAGCACTAGTCCCATTGGTATCATCAGTGCTATTCTCATTGTTTTCATGGGCACTAGTCCCATTGTTATCATCAGTGCTGTTCTCATTGTTGGCATCGGCACTAGTACCATTGTTATCATCAGTGCTGTTCTCATTGTTGGCATCGGCACTAGTCCCATTGTTATCATCAGTGCTATTCTCATTGTTGGCATCGGCACTAGTCCCATTGTTTTCATCAGTGCTGTTCTCATTGTTTGCATCAGCACTAGTCCCATTGTTATCATCAGTGCTATTCTCATTGTTGGCATAGGCACTAGTCCCATTGGTATCATCAGTGCTATTCTCATTTTTTTCATGGGCACTAGTCCCATTGGTATCATCAGCACTATTCTCATTGTTGTCATGGGCACAAGTCCCATGGTTATCAATGGTATTCTCATTGTTATCATCGGCACTAGTCCCATTGGTATCATCAGTGCTGTTCTCATTGTTGGCATCGGCACTAGTCCTATTGGTATCATCAGCGCTATTCTCATTTTTGGCATCGGCACTAGTCCCATTGGTATCATCAGCGCTATTCTCATTGTTGGCTTCCGGCACTAGTCCCATGGTTATCAGTGCTATTCTCATTGTTGTCATGAGCACTAGAACCATTGTTATTATCAGGGCTATTCTCATTGTTGGCATCGGCACTAGTCCCATTGTTATCATCAGTGCTATTCTCATTGTTGGCATCGGCACTCGTCCCATTGTTATTATCAGTGCTATTCTCGTTGGCATCGGCAAAAGTCTCATAGTTATCATCAGTGCTATTCTCATTTTTGTCAGGAGCACTAGTCCCATTGGTATCATCAGCGCGTTTCTCATTGTTGGCATCGGCACTAGTCCCATTGTTATCATCAGTGCTATTCTCATTGTTGGCATCGGCACTAGTCCGATTGGTATCATCAGCGCTATTGTCATTGTTGTCATGGGCACTAGTGCCATGGTTATCAGTGCTATTCTCATTGTTGGCACCGGCACTAGTCCCATTTGGATCATCAGTTCTATTCTCATTGTTGGCATCGGCACTGTTCCTCAGTGAAAAATCTAAGAAAGTTTCAAAAGAGCAACCTGTGCCCGACAGGCACTTAAAACTTAGCAGTCCATCAGGAAGTACATCGAAGATCAGAGCCCTCCACCGCTGCAAGTAACTGAACTGAATGCCCAAAGGAACATTTCGTGTGCGTGGTGTACATTTATCTGGAGTTCGCCACCAAACCTGTTACACTGTAATCAAACATTCCTCTGTACATCCATGCCAAAGACAGTCAGCAGAAAACACGGGAGTTCTGCCTCACAGAATTCCGAGGAGCGGCCTAAAGATGGGGCAGACATTTTTATACTGTGTGAACATAGTGCAATGCATAATACTTCAATACTCCAACACTAAAGCACAAAGCAGCTGTGAATCTTATTTCAGATACTATCTCGAAACAAGCGGCACTGAAAACGATCGCGAAAGCTATCGCTATTGTAAAAAAACAAACCCGTCCGTGAGTCGTGCGCGCGCGCCCGCCACAGCGAAACATGTGTTTTCAATTATCGCGCCCGTATCTGGGCATGATAATTGAAACCACATGGTCTTTGGTGCGCGTAATAGACACCAATAGGCCACAGGCGGAGCAATGCGCCCGCCTTTGGCCTATTGCGTGCCGTCTTTTTTGTCAAAAACACGCACGCAAAGGCCAATCGCGGAAGCCAAAAGGAAAAGCACACGCACGAACGTGTGCTATTCCAGGCTCCATTTTGAAACCCCGGACAAAGGGACTCGCGCTGCGCAAGCAGTGTTGCGCACTGCATCGCTAGGCGCGAGACCTAAAAACATGAAGGACATTACATTCTGTTGAACAGATAGCAGTGTCAGTCCAAGAATAAGAGGAGACAGGTTGACGTTCAAAGTGACAAATTTGTACTTTTTGGTGGCAAATGCTTTTTGTACCTTAATGAAAAGTGGATTTATTTGTTTGCAATTTTATATAGCGCAGACATTGCCTAAAGGCATCGGCGTGCTTTACAACAGTAGCATGATACAATAATTACGTTCAGACATTTGCATCCGTAGTTGTGACCAGGACAAATGCAGCTGTTGGACAAGGGACGTACACGGTTCAAGCACTGATCCAGGAGCAGAGATTGGGCATTTCAGGAACCCCCTATTTGCTCCAGAGATATCCCCTAATGGAGGGGACTTTCGCTTGTGATGTGTAACTATTGTAGAATACAGGTACCATTTCACAGGTCTTCACACGTTACATGTTTGGCATCCTTCTAAAAGTCATATATTGCCCTGAAAATAAAGCAGGTTCAGAATTTGTGAATTATGTTGCTTTCGGCATCTAAGAATGAATATGTGTATGTGTGAGTAATGCTGTATCTTTCTTACGTGCTCAGCCAAACTCCTCTTTCGGAGCAGATGCATGTCACAGAGAAACATGACGTTGAAACATGCGCTGCATGGGAGGGTACTGCACATTGCCCTTCCCACACCAAGGGCCCGATTCACAGAACTAACTTAAGACTAAATCCTAAACTTACTACCATTTACTCATTTTAGTATTCACAGAAGGCACTTACTCATTTTGGTATTCACAGAAGGCACTTACTCATCAATGAGTAAGTGCCTTCTGTGAATACCAAAATGAGGTAAGTGCCTTCTGTGAATACCAAAATGAGTAAGTGCCTTCTGTGAATACCAAAATGGTAGTAAGTTTAGGATTTTGTCTTAAGTTAGTTCTGTGAATCGGGCCCTGAGAGTGCATGCTATCATATCACAGCAGAAGTGGTGAGCAGCAAGAAGACCTATTCAGTAAACCTTGCACCTGCCATCAGCTGTAGAGTATCGAATAGAGAGCTCCAGCTAGTGCTGGTCTAAAATCTTATATCTTTGGATCAATTAGCTTTTTTGTTCAGGAAGGGATATTAGAAGCTTGCAAGCTGAGTTTGAGGTGTGTACCAGATCTTTATGACATTTTTGATTATTTTAGGGGCTATGTAAAAATAGTGTTGTTTTCATGTTATATGTATTAGGTGCATGGCAGCGTGGCCAAATATTGCAGCTGCAACTTAGGGTAACTCGTGCTGCAAGCCCTGTCTATCCAATTACATCAGCCCCAGGGAGCCCTGTCTTAGGTGCATTCAGTATGGTTTCTGACATTACTTAAGGTTTTTGCAAGAAAAAAAGCATTCAATTCCTTCAATAGCCCTATAATGCACAGGTGTTAGTGTAGAACATCATCCTGATTGTCGTAGTTTTAGCTTCCTAGTTGATTTGTGTCGGCAACGCGTAACGTCTTTCACTTCTTCTACATGCATTTTCTGATCTTAAAATGAAAATTCAGTTTCCATAACAGAGACATGCATTGGTGAAACAGTGAGAGCCATGATCCTGAATACAGTGTAACAAGAGGAGTGTAATTCTGCTGGGGGACAACCTAGTGCTTTTTTGCCCCGAAGACTCTGGTGTATCAGAGGCGCAGGGAAGAGAATTTGAACCATTAAGAAGAGGTTTTACAGCTAAGGAGCATTCCCTTTCTGGCCAAACTATTGGTACTGCCTGATGGCAAACCTTACATCTTCGGGCCCTATGAGTACGCAATAACTCTTCTGAACTCCATTCATAACAAGCATTTGCAATGCATTAGGTCTCGCATTTACGCGAGTTTGAGCTATTGACATTGCAAATAACAATGCCTATTGGCATTGTCATTTACAATGCCAATAGCTCAAACTCGCGTAAATGCGAGACCTAATGCATTGCAAATGCTTGTTACTGGAGAGTGGCTGGGTTTAAACAGACCTACTACTTGTAGTAATGCTGCCTCTGCTGCAGGACAGTATATTGACTCGCATATTGCATAGCTGCCACGAGGCCCCATGTCATGCACGGGCCAGTCCAGACTTTTCACTGCCAACATCTTGAATTGTGGGTCGCGTTATTCATCTTTCACCCGGTATGTTTGGGCTCCAATATTCCAAGATGCATAGAACTGTGGGCTAAAACGCCAGGACTAGTAAGTAGCATATGATTCAGGGCTAATGAACAAAGTCAACAAGTTAAACGTAATAAATGAACCGAATCCTACATTTAAAACCGCGTATGTAGGAGCCCCTGAAAGCTATCAAATCACGAAAGAGCTCGAATAATCTACCTAACAAACAGTGGAAAGAGAGATGTCCAACCCTTGTGTTTGTTAGGATCTGGAGAAGGATTTACTTCACTCTGCGCAGGTGTGCTCTATAGCGCATAGAAGCTACATTTGTGATTGAGTGTTCGCGCCAGTGTAAATTGATGAATAGTAAGGGAAACCAAGTGAAACGTTTGCAATACACAAATGTAAAGCATCATCGCATTTTCTAGAATGTTCTGGTCTTGCGAATGCAGAGTTGCTCCATGGAAGGTTGAGGTCGTTCTCTTGAATATATTTATGCAGAGGTTCTGCAGACTCTTCATTTGAAAACTTTAAAAAAGGGCCCATTACCTAATTTTAAAATGTAAACGCGTGGGCGGGCACTAGGTAAAGGAAGCCATCTAGTGTGTGGGCAAAAATAGTGCGAGATGGAAGCAGAGCAGGAAAGACCACAGGAGAGCACGGCCGAAGGAAACATAAGAAATGCACTCGCTGCAGCCCTGTAATAGGTTACATACTTTTCTAGTTTGACATAATTAGAGTTATAAATCATCAACACGACTTCTACTTGTTTTGCATTGGTTTTACTTTATTCATAATAAGATTCCACATTTCAAGCCCAGACCTAGTCAAAAGCACCAGTCCAATCGGGACGTATTGAGGCAGACACCAAGAGAGCGGAGGGTCCGAGCTGCGTCACCGCAGCCTGCGTGTCCCCAGAGACGAGACTCGTACAAACGGGCTTAAATAGCCACAGTTTGAGAAATGGTGTCATTATCTTTCCTAACACCTAGACTCTATTGGTGTTTGCACTTCTTGAAAGGAGTGAGATGTATGGATTACCGGACATTACAAGCGGGGAGAGCAGGCCAGACACAGGATGTGGCCCAGCGAGAACTCTTTAACATATAAAAAGAAGTGGGCAGACAGGCAGTGAGGGTGGGTATTATCTTGAATATATCATTTATTTAAAATAAGGACTGATCGCAATTCCTAGAACCAGAATCACAGGGTGCTGAGCAGGCGTCAAGGCTCGAACCGGTTCCCCAGCTCCAAAGCCGGCAGCTCTACCCGTTAGGCCACATGCTCACCCGGTGTGTTTTACTATTATTCATAAAAGGTGTGAGGTTCACCGTTGCAGCTTGATAGACGCGTCCTGGTGCGGCAGGCACCGAATGGCGTTGACTAACAGGCAACATGACTCCATAAAAGCCTGGTTGAGTGCACTTTAGGAAGAGCCCTTAACCTCAGGATCAAGAGGCTGGGTGAGAAACAGGCGCATGCGTACTTTATGCAAAAGAAAGGGTAGGGGCGAGGTGTGTTTAGGATGGCTGCTTGGTGAGTATGAAAAAAAACATATCGGGCGGCAGGAGTGGCGTGTGAGCTTGTGTGTCGATTCGTGTTAGAGCAAGAGAGGAGGAAGACACGTGTTTTGATGTGTTTGAGAGAGAAAGCGAAGGGTGTCGAAGGACCGATGTGTGTTCTAAGAATGGGAAGTGAGAGGGAGAAGGGGCCAAGGGGAATTGTGGCGTAGGCGCGCGCGCGTGTGTGTGATGAAGAAGGATCTCTGTCTCTGAAGATGGTCTCTCTAGGTCTTTGAGACTAACGTGTGACGTATGCCATGGTTACGACTTATTTTATCAGTTAGTTAAATAAGAGGCACCGACATCTGGATAGTTAAGATTGAAACACCAGATTAATGTGAGGTTTAAACCTTTTTTGAACAAGAGCAAGATAAACAAGCCCGGCGGAGCGTGGGCGCGAGCGCTTGGGGGCGGGGGAGCGTACCCTTTGAAGTGCTTCAAAGGAGCCAAAGCTATAGAGAAGGGAGGGGGGAGTGGGAGCAGCTGTGCACGTGCATGTGATCGTGCACTCAAGGTTTAGGCCAGCCAAAAGTGTGGGTAGCACTTTGAAAATCCCACATATAAAATGTCTCTTCGAGCCTTTGGCTCACGAGACCTAAAAATGAGGTTAGCAATGCCAGCCAAAAGCTAAAACCCACACCAGCATGAGTTATCGATTGAATGATCTCATGGACACCTGAGAAGCCCGAGCAAGGGAGTTGACAGATACAGACTCATCTTCTAGTCATGCGATTTTTGACTACTAATCCTTGTAGGAAAATTATATTGATTATATCCTAGTTGAGGAGAGCCAACAATTCCCATGCCATAGTCTTGCTGCTGTCTCCTTTATGGGAATTTGAAATACTGTTTCTCACTCCCGGTACCACCGTCTTTTGAACCACTTACCTTTATCCTGCTACTGCAATCGGCCCATTTGACTTTCTCTAACCACATTCTGGTGCCAGTTTGGACTCCACCTACAGCATGTTTCATAACGCTTCCTGCTTATAGGGGTAAGGGACTGGAGATGCGAGGATTTGCATTGAACAGCTGTGAGCACCTATAAAACAGACTAGATGACTGCAATTGTGGAGGTGGATGGGGATCCAAGGTCGTGAGCATGCATCGATCTCGTGCCATGTTATTTATTTATTTGGTGTTTTCTGTAGCGTGAACATGACCCTAAGTTGGGTATCAGAGCGCTTTACATTTACATATCTTTAAACTTAGTACAACACGAATGCCATGGAGATTTAGTAAAAATAATCAGTGCACATCAAGTTACTAGAAACAGTTATGCTACACGGTCATAAGTAATTGTACATTGATTTGTGAAAGAAACATTTGTGCATTAACATTCAAATATACAAGACCAAAATGAGGTTAGTGGTCGATGTGTTGTAGCATGTGTAGGAACAAGGGTCCGCTGATAATGTCAAGTCTGCTGAAAGTATGGAAGGAATTTGCTCATAAAAAAGGATTTGGCTTAATTTTTGAAGGCGGAGATGGACGCAATTCTTCTAATGTTATGGAAATGTAATGCTTCTGGACCCCTCCCACCTTATCCCCAAGTGGTTTTGCTGATTGTGATGTTTTCTTACCAAATCTCATTAAGATTTGAGTTAATCAATTTTTATCTTTATTTGGGAGGAAATTAGTTTTTTTTGCGTGTCGTGAAACATCTTAAAATTGTGTTCTCACTAACCACAGTATTCGTGGTTTTCATGTTCCTTTAAATAATCTAACTTTCAGACACTTATAATACAAAACTGTGCTACTGTGAAAAAGAATGAAGCACTTGGCCTGAGGGACATTGTTCATGCCTGCAAAATATTTCTCATAACTCATCCCCTCCCTTCAAATGATTTGAACGCGGATTATGTGTGCAATACCTACGGGCTAGCAGGTGGTGGTTTTCAACTAGCTACTAGTTTATGGCTTTGAAAATCCTATTTATAAATAAATCAGAGTTTCTGCAACATCAGGAATGAACATCAAGTGACTAGTAAGCTACTGAGAAGAGAATTGTGGAGAGTTAGAAAGGCTGAGGATCAGCATGTTCGACTGTACAACTCTCCTTGCCGCTTGCCTCTGTAATGCTACATGTTAGGCCGCAGACCACATATAAACAGATTCGACAAATAAAGCAGGCAGCACAGGTCACTGGGAGTACAGTCATGTTCTTAGATCTTTCCTGAAGGGTAAAGATTAGAAAGAGATTTTAGGATTAAGTTGAGGGTGTTCTGCCAGATGGATGCCCGGACTGAACGTTACCACCACCAAGTATAAACTTTGTAAGATGGGAGACGCCATAAAGATGTTTCTGTGCAGAGTGTCAGGGAGCATTATGCTCCCCAAACATGAAGCAAAAACCATGGGACTAGACAAATGAATTTAAAAATGGTCAATTGAAAGACTGGAGACAGATGTAAGAATCTCAAGTGGAAACAACTCTCCCTCTCTCGAAATCTCCTACCTAGTGCAGCACAAAGCTTCTAAATACCGTCATGTTTTATTTATTTTGTTTTTTTATGCATATTTATATAGTGTGGACATTACCTAAAAGTGCTAGAGCGCTTTACAAGAGATAGATTTTGTTACATGGTACAATTAAAACTATAAATAGTTACAAAGATTGAGAAAATAACATGGTAGATCATTACATAAAACAGAATGTACAGTAAGTGTAAGGGGATTGAGGTAGTGTAGGTGTCTGTGACAAGAGCTATTACAGTGTCTTAGTTAAAATGCCATCTGTTTTGAGGGTAGTTAGCGAGGTAGTTGTGTGTAGGTTTGGAAGTAATGAATTCCAGATTCTGGTTGTGCTTCCCGAGAAGGATTGTGCCATAAGATGTTCATTATTAAAGGACGGGGGTTCAAGCAGCATTGCTTTGGCATTTTGCAATGGTCCAGAAATGCCCGACAGCTTGAGTTTGTCCACCAGGTGGGACCAATGAATGGTAGTCTCTTCTGAGCAGCGTTGCTACGAGTATTCATCTCTATGTTTCCATAGTAGTTGCTCTTTTTGGTTGACCCACTATCACGGTATGAGAAAGCCTCAGGGTGAAGGGAATAAGGGAGTGATCGGACCAGTCTACGGGGATGGGATCTTTCACTGAGAGCGTGTCATCTTTAGAGATTATTAGGTCTAGAATGGAGCCTTTAGGGTTTGTCAGCTTAAGGTTATGTTGGACCAGACCAGTGAAGATTCAGATCTCCCAGAAAGATCACTTTGTCGGATCGAGAAGTTTGGTCAATCGTGAGGTCCGTGCATTTCTCGACAAAGGCCATGTTACCACATGGTGGGAGGTAGACTGCATTTATTCTGAGGGGAGAATTGTGTATGCCCAGAGTGAGGCATTGGAAAGGGGAGTAGGGGCCCTTGGTATCTCCTTGCATTGCAGAGTATCTTTGTAAATGGCTGTGATGCCACCCCGACTCAGCCTACTTTGTCCTTTTTGGTGATGGAGTTGTTTGGAGGAAGTAGAAGATTACAAAAGTGTTGTGAGATGTGTCGTTGAACCAGGTCTGTCAGGATTAAGAGGTCAACATTGTATTGAGAGGTGGTGTTGGAGATTTACAGTTTGTGCTTCACAGCAGATCTATTATTGTGAAGCATGACTCGTCGAGTTGAGATAATTGTTTTGGTGGGAGGGGTGCCGAGGGTTTTGGTTACTATATGGATATTTTTTATGATAGCAGGTGATTACATTGAATGTAATTTGTGGTTTAATCGGGTAGAAGAGATAGTTGGGATTCTGAGCTCGTTGGAGTTGTCTAGGGTTGAGGTGGTAGTAGTGGGAGAGGAAGTAGAGGAGGCTGGGGGAAGTTAGCTGCTGTAGCTTGCAAGTAGGTCCACAATGTCATCTTGAGAGAGAGTGGGTGTGGATCTTATAAGACGAGGTCAATGACTACTCCTAGGAATTTAATGCCGAGGACAGTGTGTCTCCAGCCGAGGGGAGTGATGATAGTCTGGAGTTTAGCTGGGCTATAGTCTCATCAAGCAGAAAGAGTTTTATGCTGATAAGATCAAGCTTGTGCTCTAGGTGGTGGGTTTGGGTGGTACTGATATGGGGGAGAGGAGTTTGAAGGATGAATGGGCGGGGGGAGAGTGGTGTTAAATATTAACATATGGGAGGAAAGTACTTGTGTGGGCGATCGAGGTTAAAAGGAGTGCAAGGAGCAAGGAAGCGGAGCAGAGTGAGGTGATGTGTGTCGTGTGGCCTCAGTGTGGTTGTGGAAGCTGGTCTTATTTGTGGTAATTTAGTGTGGTAAGGCTGGTTGCCAATTATTGAATGCTGATGTCATGTGAGGGGAAGTAGTGAAGTGAGCAATGGAGAGTATACAAATATACCCAAACTTACTTCACATCTGCTACACTTGTTTGTGATTTTCTGTTTTATCAGTTTGAAGAAAATACATTGTCCTGCAAACAGTGCATGCCCATACGGTGCACATATATATTACAGAGTCTGCAGAAGTCTGTAGTTGTGATTGAGATTCTCACTCTACAAGACATGCCCATTTAGAATTGATTATAACTTTGGCTTCATATGACGAATTTTAACAGAATCTCTCAGCAATTTAGCATATGCACCCAAGGTTCATTCTTCCGAATTTCCGGCAGATGGATCAAAAAGTGCAAAAAATTATTTGGGGGAATCCTAAAATGTAATTTCCCCTTTTAAATTCCCTACACATTTCTGCTATCCTGAACAGCAATATCTGCTCAACAGACCTCCGCCACATTTGGCATGAATATAGCATTAGTTTTTAAGAAAGCTATAATACAAAATGGAATTCAGCGAGTTATGAAGGGTTCAATTTATTGATATTGTGAGTGTTTCTTTGCAGAACCAATTCACTAAGTGCAATTTCACAATTTTGGGTTGCTGGCAAACTTGAAAATGTTTGTTCTAGCTGCCATAACATGACAAACCCATGTTAAGACAACAGATGGGGGAGGGACACAAGGAGCTAATGAGGGGTCATATGACAACACCAGAGTCGTAAAGGATACACCTCGGAGAGTTAGGAACACCAGTTTTACGCAGAATATGTCCATATTTAGTCCACAGGCAATATGCTCTTTTTCTCTTTCTTCCCATCATCTGTTCTCTTGGTTTGCAGCTAGGTGTACACTATAGAAATCACATACATGCATAGATATGCCATGCATACTAGGCCTGTTCGTCTGTTGTCTCGGTAATGGCCTCAACTCTAACCCTAATACTGACAACATTCACTGGTACCACTTCAGGGCCTCTTTCCCTACACATTAGTGTGAGTGTGTCTGTGTTATATACTCATTAAGGTGTGTTATGTTGTTCTGTTGTGTAATACGTCTCATCTCCTTTTATTTTATGTTCTCGTGTGAGAATCCTTGTATGTCATATATTGTGAGAGGTTTGGAATGTGGGGAATTTGTTCAAAGCAGTTGGGAGGCAGAGTTTGTGCTGTGCAGTGATGGCTTTCATCTTTGGAATACATTTGGAGTTTTTTAATATGCATCGACTCCCGAAGATTATTTGGAATTTTCATTCAGTTCCTGAGAGCCACATACCACAGTATGTTAGTGTTTGAGGACTAGAGTAGGTTCTTGTCTTCCCGGCACCAGGGAAGTCATCCTGGCTGGAGGATAACAACATGTCTCATCCAGTAAGGAAGGACCATGAGGTGATGGGTTCTTGTATGAGTGGGGGCTGTATTTACTGATTGGCTAATAGTGCAGTAATTAATGGGTATGACTACAACATTCACGTTAGCAAGAGTCACTCGCGCTATGATCTGGTCCCTGGAGAGAGACGAGCAGATCTTATGGGTGCGGCCCATGGGGATTGTACTTGAAGGTGCTATTATTATTGCTGGTTCTGTGTGAAGGTTGTGGGATGATGTAGTTATCTTGAAAGCAATCAGGGCTTCAACTCTCTTCTGAAGTGAATATACTCCTGAATGCTTTGAATCTTGCTGGCAGTGAGTTCCAGAGTTTAGTGGCTTGTACTGAAAACGCAGCGCCTCCTATGAATTTCCTATTGTAAAGTGGTATGATGATCCATGGTGCCGGCCTGGAGGGCAGTATCCCATTTTGTTTGGATTGCTTTAATTTAACTTGTAGGTATAGTGGTGTTTTTCCTTATCATCTCTGTGAACAAAGCCGAGTGCCTTGAACATTGCCCTTCTAGCTATAGGTAGCCAGGGGAACGGTTGCAGAGCTGGAGTCATGCCTTTGTGTATGCCTGTAAACCCTAAAATGACAAAGGCTTCCACAAATATAGCACACCCATCACAAACAATGGGAATGGTCTCCCTGCAGCTGGTATCACAGTCTAGTGAGGTATCTGGCAGCCATGGAAGGGGACCTAAACGGAGAACTGGTGTGCAGTTTCAGAGACACTAAACATAAGAAGTGTGTTTGCATGTAATGCCAAGAAGATTCAGCCAGAGTGGGAAGATGTGTATGTGGGTCACAATAGGGCCATTAAATTGGGTGTATAGGATTGTTTATATGGATAATATTTCAATAATACACACTGGCAGTTTTGGGCTACGATTTTGGTCAACAAGCATTTCAAGTGAAATGTTTCTTTCTGCAAGTGATGCCCTATGCTGCCTGCTCAAGGGCCTTCGTTCTGCTAAAGTCTTTTAAGGATTTGCTAACAGTAAAGTACTATCAAACCAAGCCAGAAAATGACGTAAATGTTCACTGTTCCAGCAAAAGTGTTATTCCAGCTTTTGCCTTAGTGTTATTCCAGCTTTTGCCTTAGCAAAATACCACCAACCTGACCTGGAAAAAGTGAAAACAGCTCCTGACAGGGAGGCATATTAACAATCGAACAGCTGTAATACTTCCTGGATATTGGTGCCTAGTGAATACTTATGTCATATCTGATAAGTGTGATATGACTGGTAGGATGCTACAGCAGTGCATCGGGCCTTTACCAGACTACAGGCAATTGAAAGGGCACTATAGAATGCTCTTGCATCATTTATGCATTCTGGCAGCCTAATATGCGAGCTCACTGTGGCGGGAGCATGGTATAGAAAGTATTCCCGGGTGCAAAAATGGCCAATCCATGTAGCATGTTTCATGCACTGATTCACTGCACGTTTCTGAGCACTGATGTTCCTGGTCTTTGATGGCCCTGACTGATGTTTCATAGGTGTAGCTTTTATATTACTCTCAGGTGCTCCTGGCCCGCCTCCTTCAGCGTGTAGCTCCTTTAACTCCGGACCCTTCAGCCTTTGTCTCGAGACGTTGTCAATCACTTCTTGGCTCAGCCCACAGGGGTATTCCAGTCTCACCATGTTCCTATTGGCTGCTTGTGTGTGCCATTCTACCTCATTGTGATGCAAGAGAAACCTTTTCAGAGCCACTGAGAGGCTCCAGGCAGTATGGATCGAATACTCACAAAAGCATCTGAAAAAAGAGATGCTAAAGAATAAAGTGTTGCTCGATATTCCATTGTGAGCGTTTTCCACCTCTCGCATGAGTGCTGATTGTGCTTCAATCTCTGCAACTCACCCTCATCTCGTCTGTTGCTTCCTCCATCTCTCACTGTCACGCTCACTTTTTTTTAAATACTTCACAAGGCTCCTCCATTGCCCACCCCAACCCTCCCTGCTCACCTCTGTTCACCAGCTGTGTTGAGGCAGGTGCACTACTCCCTTGACCCTCCGCGTCCTGTTTCTGTTTTTTTCTTTTCAGAAGTGCCCTGCAGCTGGCATTGGATGATCTTTTCTCTAAATGGTCTTTTGTGCACATCTTTTTATTATCAATTTTAATTTTCCTCTCCACAATAAGGGTCTTGCCTTTTTAGGGTAGTAAAGTAAAAAAAAAGCCAAAATGGCTGCTACACCATGACATATGCGCTTAGAGGGGCATGTTGATACAAACGCAAGCATATGTCATCACGTTTGGGGTAGGTCTGTTTTTTTTATGACCAGTGCTGGCCAGCAATGTCAACAAGCATTGGCACAGCACTAACCAGAAGGTCGGCTAATGCCTTGCAAATCGTGACCTATTGGCTTTGCCAACGCTTGTTGGGGAAAGGGACGCTCGGACAACTATAGCCGCTTAGTGTATAATTAACTCCTGTTTCTTACAGTCCAGCCAGGAGGTAGCCTTACGCAAAGCCTGTAAAGCAATCTGTAGTTTCATTGGTCATTGGCTGGCGGAGAAGCGCACCTAGGGGCAGAGTCGACACACTTCAATCCACACTTTAGTAAAACGCCTTTGTTTAAAATGCGGAGTTAGATAATGAAGACAGGTGTGGGCAAAGCGCTCACCTCAAACCACAGAGGTGATTTCTGTCTGTCTCTGTGTGTGGCTCTGGTTTATTTGAAATCAAAAACCCGCGTAGCTTCTGTATTGAACACGTTTTGTTGTGCTCTGTCTTTCTGTACAGCCGGTCTTTCGTGTGCGAAGGATGCAGCCGCAGGGTATATTAAATGCGACAGAATAAAGAGGTGTTCATTCTAGAAAGAAAGACTCGTAGACGCCAGATGTTAGTTTCAACTTCCCGCTCCAGTTGCATTTCAGAGAATATTCTTCTGATGAAGTGTTCAAAAACAGAAAATAAGTCCTCTGCAGGTGATCGATCTTACGCGCCGATTACATCAACCACCAGGGTGCAAATTTACAAGATGCTGCTTAGCACTACGTTGCGCATTGTAAGGGCGTGGAATCATATAGTTTAATTTCTTATTGCACCTGTAAGATCTTTTTTGCGTCAGCAAAAATAAGTGCCTTTATCCAATCTAATGAAATTGCTGTTTCAAAAAGAAATAAAGGAAGCAACACACCCTTCCACCTATAACGCCTCGCCTGAAGTCGTAAGCGCTATATAAATGCAATTAAATGTAATAGGGTAATAGTAGTTCGATGCAATTGAGTACTACCCGCAGAATTTATGCACTCTGCCCCCCAAAGACACTTTTTGATGGAAAAAGTACGGCTTTATTTTTCATCCACAAAGTAGAATCTCTTGTGTTTAGCCATTGAACCGTGGCTCAGTTACACTAGGTTCAGCCAGAGGCTCCCGTATGAGGTATTATTCACATGTGGCCAAACTATCAAAGGCTTCATAAAAAAAATACTCATAAAACTCACTGAAAGACGCCGCTACTCACAGGAATGGTATTTCTGCCCAAGGCACGTTGACATGACAATTAGAGTTTGGTCTGTTTTTTAAAAAAAATATAGCATGAGAAGAAAACAGTGTACCTGAAGGGGAGTTTAGAGTCGAACCTGGGCTGGGATGCCGCACGCGGACAGCCGGATGAGTCTCACAGAATGCACTGCGCAGGCCCGGGCCTGCCTGGAGGTGGCGGCGCTGCACGCGAGACGTGGCGCCCTCGTGGCAAGCCACAATTCAGAAGGTGTACAGTACACTCCGGAGTCCGGATAGTATTGCTTCCCCTTCAAAGTGGCCTCCAGGGACCTGAGGGTGAGGATTTATAGGGTGAACCGCCCTCTCTGTATTTAAAAGCCACTAAAGAGGAACTTCACTTGTAGGAAACTGTGGTGGGCAAGCCAGAGCGGTTTTGGTAAGAGTTGAGCCGGAGCAAGGGGTGACACTGAGAGCCACCAGAAAAATCATGACAAGTCTAAAAAAGTAAAACTTGTTGGAATCACAGAAATGGCATACGTGGTGCTAAATAGTTGTTAATTATGCCAAAATACGACAAACTCTCTAAAAAAAAGAGACAAACGCAGTACGTTGAGAAATACTTTGGGAAGTAATTTGTTTTATTTCACATTTAATAAAAAATTGCAAAAAAGGACACACGCTCGGTTTTTCACTCCCATACTGTAATCGGGCCTTGAAAAATATTCAAAATGTTGCCAGATCTGCAGGTGTGGTAAGTTAAGTTATATAATTGATTGAAGAGTAATGAATGTATCAATTACCTGGATGCATTTTTGTTAAATTAATATAGGCATCGTTGCCTGAGGTATTGTTTTTTCGTAAAAGTGGATTTGAATGAGTCTCTTGCAGCTTTACAGTTACAACCTTATACTGCGCTCACTTAAAGTATCTCCAATAGGAAGGTAAGATCCTTCTAGCGTGGTTACCTGCACTCTTTGCCTAGTGTCAGTGTTTTTTTGACCTAGTCTGATTCGGATCCTGCTAACCAGGTCCCCAGTCACTGTGCTTTCCCCCTCAATTGACCATGGTAAGTACTTTTTGTACCTCCACAATTAGCTACTGTTGTACCCATGCAAGTGCCTAGTATATGGTACGAAGGTGCCCAGGTACACCAGGGGTTTCCCATTGGCTGCAGCATGTACTGTGCCACTCATAGGAGTCCAATTAAACTGTGACTACAGGCCTGCCATTGCAGCATGTGTGAGTGGGTGCTTGCACCTCTCATGACAGATAAGTATCCTTATATCTGGGGTCACTACACTTAAAACCTATAAGTCACCCCTATGGCAGGCTCTTCAGTCTTGAGGGCAGGGTGCTTGGTTATAAGTGTGAAGGTGCCCCTGCATGAGCAGGACACCCCTACAAACCCCAGAGTTGATCCTCCTGGCTTTGTAAGTCGGTGAGCCATTTTAATACATATCGTGGATATCAGACATTACGAGATATCTAACTGTATAGTGGCTGCACCAAACCCAGTCATGTTCGGTATCAAACCTGTTGGAATCATACTCTAACACCAATTCCAGTGCTAGAAGTATGATCCCATGTACTGGGAGGCTTCCGGTAACAGCCTTTCGGGGTTTGACAGCAAGATAGTGCTGCTGCCGACCACATACACGATTCTGCCCTCCTGCTGCTGAGCCAAACTCGAGCAGGGGAAGGTAGAACAATAGATTTCCTGTCACAGGGAGGTGTGACCACCTCCCAGACGGGACTTAGTGTATTGGGCTGGGGTGGCAGGGCCGGACTGGCCATAGCGGGCACCGGGCAATCCCCCGGTGCGCCACACGGGTGGGGGCCGGTTTTGGGCTCCTGGGGGCCGTTTTTGTTACAGGGCCGTTTTTACAGCATAGCTGCAAAATCGTCCCTGTAACAAAATCGGCCGAAAACCGGCCCTGGCAAAGAGCTCGGTGGCACCCCCCTCCCCCTCCCCGGGGAGGGCAGCCGAGCACTTTGCCAGGGCCGGTTGTGGTTCCCAGTCCGGCCCAGTGGGGTGGGGCTGCTTGCGAGCACCACCAGACTGCTTTGAAGGGCACATTTGGTGCTCTCCGTGCATACTCCAGTTTGTGCCAGTTCAGGGAGCCCTTGGCTCTCCAAAAACACACATTTTTAATTATAAATTAGTTGAGCAATCGCAGAAGTTTCCACCGTTGTAGATTCGGAGACCGACAATAAAGCGTAGTGATGAGGATTCTTTTTAAATTGCAATCCACAGTAGCCACACGTTCTGGTTTTTGTATCTTTGTCCAAATTGATGTACACTTTTGGATGTCCCAAAGCACAGCCGCCGCCATCACAGGACACGACTCTGCTGTCACCTTCTGAAACAGGCTCCTCTTTTATCAAGTCAATGGCAAACTGTTAATTAACCTCTTTCTGACAGGCAGCAAATCGTACTTTCCGGTAATCACCATCATCAAAAACCTGGCCGGTGTGAGTGATCTTCTCGCCACTGGAGCTGATATGAGCCCCATATAACCGACGAGACTCAGGGAGGCTTACTAGTTGAGAAACGGAAGGGAGGGATTTTAGGGCATTAACTCCGCGCAAAGCGGGGCGCAAAACCGCAGACATTGTAACTAATGTCCTCTGAAGGCCAGATAGGTGACTTGGCTCTCACTCTGGCATGAAACTGGACAAAGGACATGGGAGTATCCTCCCCTCTGTACAGCCCCTCCTTTGGAAGAAACCTCTGAGTTATTCCAACCCTTTCTCTAGGGTACTTAAGGGCTTATCTGTAGGTGGTCCTTAGATTCGTCGTGGGACAAGGCTCAAGCCTGAAACCACGTCGCTCTTCGACCGTCTGGACACTTTGACTTCGCTGGACTTGGACTGGAATTGACACTGCACCAAGGAAGACTCCTGCTGCTCTTGGTCTTGCTGTTCTGCAAGTCTTCTTCGTCGTCTGTGCTTCTTCCAGGATCTTCACCAGATCTGTGAGCATCAAGGACACCCAAAGTAAGCTCCCTTGGAGTGAAGGAGTCACTCCCCTGCATCTGCAGGCACCGCTATAAAGCTGACCGGTCTGCTGCTCCAACGTCCCACAGACTTCCCCAGGCTCAACAACACAGGTGGTGGCTCTGCAACTCCCTCAAGGCCTGACCTGTCCTCTCTGCAATTTTCAGGCTAGTATCCCTCGTCGGAACTGCTGGGACCGAACCTCTGTGATCCACGTTGACTTGCTGTTGCCAAGGCTTGTTGGCTCTGCACTCCAGAGATCTTCAGGCTACAAGAAGCTCCTGCCTCCAGCATCTCTTCCTGCTAATGACAGCATCCTCACTGCATCCTCTGCACTGTGGGCCTTTGTAGTACATGCTTAGTGTTTCTATGCTTATGGAATGTTTATTCTCCTACGTTCTTCCCTGCCCTGTGAGTTCTAGGTTCTCTTCCTAGACAGTTGCTGTTGGCATCTGTCGTGGAGAGTCCGTTCTTGTGTCTGCTCTGCCTAATTAAACTGCTCTTCAAGAAGATACCTTTCTATGCCTACTCATTTACTACAATTTGGCGACGACTGGCTTCTAACCCATACGCTGCATTCCCAAGGCACACAGCAGTTTCTGCACAAGAGCGGAAGATCTTCACCCTTCACACCACTCTTACCTTGGTGTCCACTTCCTGATCCAAGCCTTCATCGGACCGAGGCTTGATTTTGCGATGTTCTGTCGGCGTTGAGGTTGTCAGTCTGACTGTCCTGACTTCATAGCTCATTTGGCAGCTTGGAAGTGCTTTGAGTCGCCCTGACTCTCATCTGGTGGTGTGTGAGGCTGAGCCAAGTTGTTGTTGTCTCCAGCTCCAAGTTCCTGCGCACCTGTGTCTTCAGCTTCTCCTCGCTGCCGTGTCTCTTTGAAGTTGACAGTTGGTGCAGTTGGTGCAGCGGGAGCTTCGTTCCTCTTCCTGGCAGCAGTCTGAATGATGACGTCGTGGAACCTTGCACTACAATCCTCGGCGTTCTGTGTGAGGTCCTAAGGAGTTCTTACGTTCTCACGCTCTGACGCTGTGACGCTCTGACGTCCTCTACGTGGCGGCCATCTTTGTTTACATCGTTGTCATCACTACGGACACGGACGTGCATCAGCTCCGCCTCACACCATTCCGGTGCAGCGTAACAGCGGCGATACACACGTCTTGTGTATTGTGAAGATACACTCTGATCCAGTGCAGGATTCTCAAGTTGTAGATTGGGTGGAGAATTGTCCAACATGCAGAGAGGGGGAAAAGAGACTCAAGGTTTGTCCTGGTACTTCGCAGGGGCATCTACCTAATCCAGGTTCACCGTGGCACACCATTTGCTTAGACTTTATTGGTCCCATGGGTGAGTTACATGAGAAAGACAGATTTGCCATAGTGGTGGTTGATGTTTTTTCAAAATGGTTAGTTGTGGAATTTACCAACAATATCACTACTGATACCACTATCAGGTTCTTAGGAAATTTGTTCAAGGATGAGGGTCTTCCTTCTATAATCATAACTGATAATGGTACTCAATTGATTTCTTCTGATATGCAATCTTTTCTCATGGGATGTGGGATATCTCACCATCGCACATCTTTGTACAACCCACAAGGCAATGGGATTTGTGAAAGGGCCAATAGGGTGGTAAAGGGTATCATACAGATGGCTTTTTCTGATGGTTCTATTGTTCGGAAAATGGTCAATGAAATGTTGTGGGCATATCGCACTACACCTCTAATTGATGGTCAGCTGTCTCCTTTTCAAATGATGAGGGGGCGGGTTCCTGGCTCTAAATTGATTCCGGCCTGGATGAAGAAGGTGGTTGCTGGGGAAAAGGATCTTGCTGTGTTGCTGCCTACTTCTTCTGTGCGCCCTTTTTGTGTGGGGGATTTGGTCAAGGTAAAAAGGGGCAGGATAATCAAAGGGTTGTCAAAATTTCAGGGTCCGTTTACGGTCAAGAAGGTTTTGGATCATTGTGTCATTCTTAACAATGGGGAATGTTGGAATTTCAGGCGGGTAGCTTTGTATCGGAGAGGTGCTTCTTTGGAAAGTCTTGGAGGCTCTCCTGGGGAATCTCCTTCTTCTGAATAAGGTAGCAGTGGGTTTCTTTTGGCTTCTCTGCCTTCGGAGTCTCACTCTGCTGTTGCTGCACCTCTGGTGGTTGGGGGTGCTGGGGATTCGCCAACATCTAATCCTACTCCTCTACCTGTGCCTTTGGTCTCCAATCGCACTCCACGTTTTAGGAGGGCTCCAACCTACTTGCAAGATTTTGTTTGTTGATGTGTTTTTTTGTTTTGTTTTTGTTTTCTTTAGAAGGGAAGAAGATGTGTAGTACATGCTTAGTGTTTCTATGCTTATGGAATGTTTATTCTCCTACGTTCTTCCCTGCCCTGTGAGTTCTAGGTTCTCTTCCTAGACAGTTGCTGTTGGCTTCTGTCGTGGAGAGTCCGTTCTTGTGTCTGCTCTGCCTAATTAAACTGCTCTTCAAGAAGATACCTTTCTATGCCTACTCATTTACTACAGCCTTCCTTCTTGGTGAGCTGCTCGAGGTCCCGTGCCTTTGGCTTGCAGGCCCTCCTGAGGTATTTCTCCTACTTCAGTGGGCTCCCCTGCTTGCTCAGGACCTGCTCTGACTTCGTCCTCCAAGCCAGTTGCAGCTACCAAGGTTTGTTGGTGATTCCACCAGCCACCGACCACCTAGTCACCGACATCCGACTTGGGACAGCTCATGCACGGCTCCTGGTCTTCCTCCGTGTCGCCTGGTCCTCACAGCTGCAGCAACAAGGTCGCCATTAACACTTAAGAACCGTTTGACATTGCTCTTCCGTGTCTCCTGGCCACTCCTGAGTAGTATAGACTCTGTCCCCTCTGCTTGCAGCTTTTTCACTTCCAGAATCCACCCTTGGATTCCATCAGACTTTTTCACCTTCCTCTCCAGAGGCACTTTTCTCCAAGTCTTCCATTATCATCTACTGATATTTCTAACGTCTCTTCACCCCTATGCACCTGGCTTCCCTGGTGTAGGTAACCTGTTTCCCGGGGAATCACAGGTGGGGTGACTCTCCAACCTTCTGTCCTCCAAGGGAATTTTTCAGGGTCCTCTGGGAAGGGTCCTTCTTCTGCAAAACTGCAACCGTGACTACTCCATTGACTTCCATTGGGCACGCGGCTGTGTTCCCACTCTGCACAGAGCCTCCGTGGGGTTCCTGGGTACGTACCTTGGGTGGTTCCTTGTGTCACCAGTTTTTCTGGGACTTCTGGTCCAAGTCCCGTCCTCCTTTGCAGTGTGCATTTTACTTTCTTAATAAATGGTTTGGTCTCCCTGGCGACCACTGTATTTTGTGCTACTTACCTTATTGCAATGGAAGTATTATTGTGTATTTGTAGGAGATATACTAATGTGATAGTGAGTGTTGTGTAATAAATAGAAGTATTTTTATATAAATACTGTGTGGTTCTTTTTTAATTTAACCTACACTACCTGATTAAACTGGTAAAACAAGCTGCTTAACGCTCCTTCAGGATAAGCCTGAATGCTGCTCTCCACAGCTACCACTTTGATAGCTTTCTATGGTTACCAAAGGCCACTAAAATCACCATAAGGGTTGCCTAGATTAGTTAAAGGTGCATCACTTAAATAAGTGTGCACCGTATAATAAGCCAGCCTCCTACACCTCCTGATAGATATGAAGTCATTTTATAATTGGGTTGAAGTCAGTTTTAATGTGGAGAGCTGGTGAAGCCTAAATTACAATCAAATGCATTGTCTCTGAATGTTTAGAGAGGGTCACACTGTCCAATATCTGCCAAAATTGTTCATTTGAGGGACAAAAATCAAAGTACAAATTTTTTGTGAAAAAAACAACCAAAACATCAACTGAAATAGTAGTGACATAGGCACAACCAAGCACACAGGAGAGCCTCCCATTTTGGAAGACACATTGTTGGCAGCCTGGGATTCGTTTACCAAATACGTTTAGAAAAAAGGGCTTTTGGAAGAAGCACTCTGAGGGGGAAGTTTGAAATAATATTGAAAATAATATAGCTTACACTTAATGTGCAGTATTAATGTGTAGACTTAATGGAAAATAAATGTGTTTAATTGCAAAATATTTTGTACAAAGCAGTCAAATTTCCTCGACTAGGCCTGAAAACTTGGAGAGGCATCGCTTAACCTAGAAGTGACTTGACTAGAGAATGCTGATGTAGTGTAAAATTATTTCTTTCCTGTCTTTTCTGTCAACATGACTTTGTTAATAAATAGATGGCTGTTTAAAATGGATCTAAACCATCTTCTTCCGAGAAATATTTCTACTTAAACAAAGCACCCTGTTAACAATTGGTTGTTTTTGTCATTTAACGGGGAAATTAAGTATTCATACATATAGAATCAGAATTTAAACTTGATCTTGAACCTTTTCGACTAGCGTGTAATTTCCTTTTCAGTAAAAGTTTACAAATTGGTGTTTGTTTACATATATTGGTGTTTCAACTTTTACATAGAGCATTGTTAATAAATCTGATATTAGAAGGTTAGAAATGTGATTAAAACATGGGAAAAGTAGTCCAGAATGAAGGCCGTATCCACAAGCTCTAGAATAGCTACAAATTAGATTTGAACTTATCATTGTCGTCTAAGGACTATTGTATTCTTGGTGAGAAGACAAGGAGGAATCCTGATCCTTGGAGAGCATTGAATGCTGATTGGCAGATAGAAGAAGGAAGAGCAAAATGGTGCAAAGCTTTGTGAAATGTGATATTTATATAAGTGCATGTTCTTAGAGTAGGTTATCACTCATTCTGCCACACTTTTTCGGACATTTGTCCTGACCATTTATCCTTATTTCACATTGCTTTGAGATTTAACAGAGTCTCTTGAATCTCTCTTTATGGGAATTTCTGCTTTATATTTGAACTGTCAAGCTGATTTGATGCTGAAGCTTTCAATCAATACGCTTTCTTTCAACAGCTTGTGCCATAAAAGCAATTTTACAATAGATACATTCAATATAGTTAACATTATAAAACATTCCATAAAATACATACTAATTCTTCCGTGTATCAGATCCAAAGCATCGCAGCATACAGCATATAGGTGCTAGACAGATTACAATCCATCAACCGGATTCCACAAAGAATACTCAATGTCATCGATTAAATCAACTATTTGGTAAATTAGATTAAAATAAAGCTAGTGCGTGTGTTAAAAAAACACGGACACATTTCGTAGAGAATGGGAGCCTGACATCAAATGACAAGTGGCAAATGCTTTACACGTACAAGTTCCAATGTCTCAAAAGGTCACCAAAGGTAACACTCGTAGATGTCAATGATTGCACAAAGCTGTAAGTGAGCCCCCAAATGAGTTAGGGGACATAGATGGAGCCAGAGTCACAGACTTGGGGTGGACATCCTCGATCTTAGTACCCACATCCATCCCGGAAACTTAGCAACATAGCTTGAAAACAATAGTCGAGGGTCAGATCTAAAACTAAAGTACAGTAGCACTACTTCTGGTCCCCAGCATCTTCCAAACATGTTTGATCCATTTCAAATGAGGGCCCACATAACCGGGGCAGGCAAACAAAATACGGCACCGGTTTCTGCAAAGCCAATGCAAACAGGACACAACACGCCTGCACCTGGGGTCCAGTTATTGGTAAAGGTTTTCAATGGCAAGGTGCCAACCCTGAATTAAAAGTATAGCTTTCTATGTAGTGGCAACGTAATAGTGTCCTAGTAGGGTTCCAAAAAGCTGTGCCATTTAAAATCTATTAACCTTCCTGTCAATGACGAGCTTGTCACCTCACGTGCCTCACATTGTCAGATCCATAGCCAGTAGCGGTTCTTCAATGATTTTGGAGATGGGGTGGGATTACGAGATGGGTTTTCCCAAAGTTCCTTCATAACTATGATCAATTAATCGCTTTTTAGTTTGCTGTAGCCACTTAATTTTGTGAAATCTATCTGCATCTATAACGTCCCTTAGGGCTATGGCATAGTTGGCCAGTTCAGGTGCAGACCATAGCCTTCGCCAGAATAATAATGGACGCAGTCTAACTTTACTGGCTAGCGCTTTCCTACCCAAGTCGAGCATCAGGGGTTTCAACAGGGTATTAGGGGGCAGACATGTCACAGTTCTCAGAAACGTATTCTCTGAGAGGGATAAAGCTGAAATATTAGAGAACCCTCAAAGTTCTGAGCCATATAAAGCTGAGCCTAAAGCTTTAGCATCATAAACCTGTAAAGCTGGGTCAATTGGTTTCGAGATGAGTGACTGTGTTCCTTCACTAGGGCCCCAGTGATCTGTCTGTGTTAAAGAGATATAACATCCACTTGAGGCTTCTATGACATGTTTGAAAACAGGGAGACATAAAGGTAGTTAAAAACATCTGCCCTCTCAAGTGGTTTTCCCCCCAGCATTGCTGTTCCTCTATATGACCTATGTTGCTTGAACGACATGTATTTCGTTTTTGTGGCATTGATTTCAAGACCCCGCAATCTGCAGACCTCCTCAAATCGGTACAATGCGCGCTGCAAACAACCAGGTGTTTTCGAGAACAGCAGAGTATCGTCCGCAAACAACAATATGGGTGTTTTAGCATCAGCCATAGTAGGGGCATTGATAGGAAAACAAGAATGGAAGTGAACAATATCATTAAGAAACGAGGAGAATAAGGTACAGGCCAAAACGCAACCTTGTTGAACACCTTGGTCAATGGAGAACTGATTGGTGAGTTCGCCCTGACCACCTTAGTGAACTTGGGCAAAATTGCCTTGATGCAGGCGAATTACTAATGATTACAGGTACTAGCAACATGTGGGTGTTAATTCACACAGGAGTAGCAGCGCCCTCTAAGATAGGACCCAAGAGTCCGAAGTAAATAATGTAAATTCCTGTGCACACGCTTTTGTGTAAAGTGAAAGTTCATCAAATGTTGATAAGTAAGCAAGTATTGTCTCTAGGCGTATTTTCTTAATCTTTACACCACAAAGTCCAGCCAACACGTGTTTCGTCGTAAGTGTATTAAACCTCAACTTCTTCAGGGTTGTATCGTTATGGAAAATAATTCAATACCTAATAACCGGTTATAATTCCGACCGGGTTGGTCATTCAAATTTCAAGTATCATACATCCAAATAATTATGTTCCGTCAATCTTTAAAATTACAATTTCCAACTTTGCATCTTTAATAAAGTTCGATTCTGTGCCGGTGTGTGTGGGATATTATCTAGAAGGCCGATGTGAGCCTCGAGATCTGCAGCGAGTAAGCTGTCCTCTCCAACACTGCCGGCAACACGTTCTGAACCGGAGGCCTAATGATAACAGTTATGGAGGAATTCCCAACTCATGGAGGACCAACCATAACTTCATGCGGTGAACTAAATCGAAAGCCGATTTGAGATCGACATGCTGCCCTTTCCGATTTCCACTGCTCTTCAATATAAAAGCAAGAAGCGAAAGACTTTTTCAATGGTACTGATTTTATTGCAGAAGCCCGCTTGGAAGGATGAAAAGATGTTGTTATCAATTATCCATTCCTGGACTTTGGCCAAAACAAGACAGGAAAAAAGTTTTTGGAAAGAGTCTATTAAACTGATTGGCCGAACATCAATCTTCCTTTTTTTGTATATGGGAATTACTTCAGCGCCCTTCCAGGAATCCGGAATGGGGGCTCCGCTGGCAATGGCATTTGCCAAAATTAGAATATATCTAGACAAATTTAGTACCTCCTACAAGAATATATCAGCAGCGATGTGGTGGGTCCTGGTGTTCTGCTTCTTGTAAATGTGTCTAGGGCATTGAAAACATCTACTGAGTCAAAACAACCCTCAGTTAAAACAACTAGACAGAATGCGATCGAGTCAGTTAGCTCGTCCTCCTCAACATTTGTGTAAGAACGCTCAGAATATAAATGTGAGAAATTATCAACCCAGGCAGAAGGAGCAACATAATTTTGAGGGGGAGGGCGCTTGCCCATACCTGGCTTATTTAACTTGGGACCAGAATCTAACAAAGTCTTTGGCAGAACAAGCAGCCTTAAGATTTTGCCATCTCCCCTCCTCTTGCTCTGTTTTGGCCCGAGGTGAGTTGAGTTACAGAGCTTCCTTGCTGAGTGGATTAGCTTCATGTCCATCTTTTGTTGCCTTGACCAATATAGAGTGTGTTCGTCTACACTCCTCGTTAAACCAGATTTTTAATACAGGGGCGGAGGTGTAAGAGTATATGATACAGGAATGAGAAAATAGAATTTTCTTAAAAAGCTTGTTTTGGGAAACAATAACTGTCCCTTGGTCCTCTACACAAGACGACCTAGTGCACAACTCTGTTAAACAGGATGATAAATCCTCGCTGATGGCGGGAAGTATGTCGGGAGTATCAACAGCCTGAGACAATTTGATGCGTCGCTTATCACTGAAGGGTTGTGCGTCTCTGGTTGTGACAAAAATTGATTATTTTATCTTTTGATCTAATAAAGATGAACTACTAAAATATTTTGATTAATAGAACTCTTTTACTCATACCAAACTATCTTTATTGACTGAAAATAGACTAATGATTGTGATTATTACTTATGTGATGTTCAATGCTGTGCTTCTCTAAAACAACGACAAAGATCCATACGAGCAGTTGAACATACAACAGGAATTAGCCCGTGTGATGGTAAACTGACTGAATTCTGCTCCAACAACTCTTACATTTTATTTATCACTTAACCATCCCCTTCACGCTTTTATTAAACTCTGCTGCCGGACTCCTGAAAGGCATGTGTTTTATTTAAGGGATATGACAGTGTCTCCCCAAAAGCATCACATTGTTCCTGTTACTGTTGTACTTATGGGGTAGATGATTCACAGCTCTTTAGCAAACATGTGCAGGATACTCAGTGATTTAATAGGTGCTGGAAGTAATGGTTTGGGAAGAGGGAGGAGTTCTGAAGCACCCCCAAAAATAAACATGCTGGAGTTCAGAAGGTGAATGAACAATAAAGAGACCTTTAAATTTTGTGTTTATCTTGTCCCATTTGCTGGACGTTTGACACTGCTCTAGGAATGCTTTCAGGCAGTCATTGTCTCATGGAAGCGGATCGGGCACATTCTGTGCGTCAACCTCAGTAAATGCTTGGCCACTATGGAAAACTTGGGTGTCCACTGATTACTGTAGCCCACCATTCCCAACAGCATCCTAACTTCTCTCAGTGTTCTGACTGAATTCATTTTTAAAGTTGCTGTTGTTCTCTCCTGTGACACCTTTCTTATTCCCTTTTCAATCAGATTTCCTAAATAAAGGACCTTTTACTGGCAATTTTGCACTTTGCTTGGGGACACTTTGTATCCATTCTCAGCCAAATATTTTTGAAGAGCAATTGTGTCTTGTTTACAAGCTTATTGAGTACTTGATGCCACAAGTAGGTCATCAATGTGCTGAACAAGAACTGAACTGCAAAGCATTTGTAAAGTCTCAAGAGTTTTTTTCAATATCTAGTTAAATATTGAATGGCTCTTGGTATACCCCTGTGGAACTCGGCACCATGCCAAAACTCTGAATATGAAAAAGAACAGGAACTGACTATCCTTGTGCAGTGGAATAGAGAAAAAGGCCTGACAGAGATCTACAATAGTAAACCAGTCTGCATCACATGGAATTTGAAGTAGTATTGTAGCTTGATTCTGTACCATTGAAGAACATGTAACTACAATATTGGTAATTTTTCAAAGCTCCTGTACAATTCAGTACTTGCTGTTTGGCTTCTGTAAACCCATAATCAGCAATTCTCAAAAGCGTCTAACAATTTCTCCCAAAATCCCTTGTTTTTATATATTTGCAATCACTGGAGTAATTCCAGGCACTGTTTCAGGTGTGAGATTATATGGTGGTGTTCTCTGGAATATTGCAATCTGCTTTATTGTGATTCTGGCTGGTTCACCAAGATCACCCCTACTCCATGGTACATGGACATACCCTCCACCTGGTATCTCTCTCAAGGGGAAAGTTGGAGCCTCATCTTCAGCAGGAGTACTGATGGAGGCTTACTATTAAGCTCGGTAGTGTCTGATTGTTTTTTTTCTTTCCCTGTTTCTTTGCCTACCTGCTCTCTAATCTGTCAAGATCACGCGATTTCCGAATGTGCTTCGCTAATTCATCAATGTGCAATCTCATCCCTGAAGATCGCGTGGTCACAAATGCTTCATTATCTAAATGTGACCTAAAACTCTTCTGCAAAGAGATGCTTTAAGTGAGCTCTACCTCGTATTTACCTGCCAATTAATTGTGTGTGGTAGCTGCACATCTTGTAATTTCCCTGCTCAGATATATCAGCTCATTCTTCTGATATTGATTCAAATGTGAAATATCTAAACACCCACTAATAATCGCTTCCAATTCAACCTTCAATTTTGGTAGATCTAGGGGTCTCACCCTTTCCTAATAAGTGATTTAGTAGTTCCAATCCCTTTTTATCAGGGGTTTCTTCAAACCACGGAATGAAAATCCCATCATCAAATGGCCCTCTTTCTCCCGGTACAATTGGTGTCATAAAAATAATCATTATTCCTTCTCTTAATGATTGAACATTTTGTGGTTGGTTCCAGGCAACAATTTGTGAGTTTTGTGACGTCTGGATAAACCTTGTCACGGCTACCCCACTTGTAGCACCTGGAACAACAGGGTTTGGAGAAATATTTATTGGCGTAGTGGCAACAGGAATTGCTAATGTCTGAGCTGACACAACTTGTGACACTGGTGTAGGATTTTTCACAATAGAAGCAGTAACATCTGGAGCAATTACAGTAGTGTCTACTTCAACAGGTGCAGTTGCATCTGAAAGTGTTGTAAGCGGTCTCTCATTCTGAATTCGGGTCAACAGAAGCTGTAGTCTCTATGCCGCTAATGGTTGTAAAACCTTCCGTACTTGATGCTGGAGCTGCATATGGCGATGGACGTGAGGAAAACAAAGCATCTAGAATGTCATCCCCAGAATCACTATCACTATTAGTTTTTCTTGTGATCTCCTCATCTTTATTTCCCTGCTTTCCCTGCTTCCGGGTACATTCTAGCACCCTCAGCTACCAACTTTCTCCATCTTTGTTGTTCTTCATCTCATTTAGCATCCCTGTAATTATGGGCTGCACACATTGTTCTGTTCTGGTACCTTTATTTCTCTTTGGCATGAGCTGCTCTCTACCAGGCATTTTATGCTTCGTATTGTATAGGTCTAGGAGTCAGCTTCATTTCATATAGCTTTTTTCTTGGATTTTCAATAATCTTCTGATCAGAATTACTGTATTATGGGGACCTTAATGCTCCTTTTTCAGTGATCTTGTGCCATTGAAGCCATGAACATGTGTAAATCCCTATATTTGTCACAATATAATGACCTGGGGTACCTTCCAGTAGAGCCTCCTCGCCCTCATGGACCAAGACTCGCACATCATTTCTCATGAAATCGCTAAGAGCTTTAAAACATCTCATGGTTGCAAAAATTCAACAAAAAATGAGCAAATATCAATCCGATTAATTTCAATGTTTTGTTCAATTCACAGTTTTGTTCAGATCAATGTTTTCTTCCAATCCCAAAGCAATCCTTCTTCGCAAGCCTATCACAATACAGCTCCTGATGATTCGCCACCCAATCCCAAAGCAGCACTTTGCACAGCTGACCTATCTCAGCGTGGCACCTTCTGATGTAATTTTCACTCCTTGCAGCAGTTCACCCTCCTTTACAATTTTTCTTGTGCACAAAATTCAGCAACTTCAATCAAGCACAGTAAACCGATAACTCTTGTCTGCTCCATTAGAGAATTCATTATAATTTTTGCAATAGGTTCCACTAACACCACAATCACAACAGTTTGATATAGTCCTTATCTCAACTGTGCGGTCGATGGTACCTCACGAACCGACAGCACGAAACCTTAGCAGACAAATTACGCCACAACGTATTATTTCCTAATTATCCTGGATCTTGGACTACTCAGAATCTAATAACAACAACTCCAACTGCCCAACATCAGAGGCATAAGCACAACTAAACCATAAACATTTACCAAAACACAGGACACAAAACTTCAATGCAATCATAAAAGCTCAACAAAATCAAATATGACAGGTAACCTTATTGATACTCACACCTCCACCACTGCAACCACTTTTGAAACTGCAAACTGTTTCAGTCTTCAATTTCGGGCTTTGGACTTAAGTAACATGAGCAATTCTAAACTTGGGAAATTTATTTCAGCTCCTTTCTCTCCTGTGACACTAACCGTCCTCTCGCTACCACTTGATGGAGCGAGGATTTTTATATCTTAATCTTCGGGTGTAATCATTAAATAACACCCACCATTGGTCTCATGGACCTTTGCTCATCGACGAAGAGAGTTTAAAAGGAGCAATCATCTAAATTAATGTTTTAATGTCAACAATTCTTTTGTCATTTGTAAATCAATAAAGAGAATTTGTGTGAGTTAAAGGATTTTATTAATAATTTAAATAATTCAAATTATTTTATTCAGAAGGTAATAGACTTCTGTCATTGTTGATACAGATTCAAATAATTCATTAGTTAATATTTCAAAACAAGATGAAACACAATATTAGTAAAATTTATGGTCAAAATAGAGATGATACAACAGGCATGTTCCATAAAGGAATTTCCCTAATCTTAATTAGATTTCAATGGCATAAGGTGTCAGTTCAGAAACCCAATAAAGAGTTCTGATGAGAGAATAATGCATAAGCCTTTGCACTTCAAATTAAAGAAAATTGTAAACCTGTAGAATATTCTCAGCTATAAATCAGCAGACATCTGGTAAAAGGGAATAGGCTCAGGAAGTAATTTTTCATAAAGAGAGATAGAGTTTCAAGAAACCCAGGGAAGGATCTCCAGAATGCAACAACCCTACTCTAGGAACACACGCTAATACAAATACAGTGAATTATAAATCAAAACAAGTATCACATTCTCTTTTCACCATATCCAATAGGATTTCAGTAAACTACTGGGAGAAGGTAAATGCCCCAGTTTCTCACATCTTCACAATAGGCCAGTGATATAAGTCCTTGAAAAGATACTTCGTCCACATTTTGTGGTTCAGGCAGTTTTTCCCATGAATCATAGTTCCTGTTGTCTCCTCTCCTCCTGGTGAAAACCTCACTATCAGTTGTATAATACATAGCAAATGCCTATCCACTAACTAACAGACAACTTCTGGAAATTTAAAGCATCTGCAGTGGAAAGAAAAACACCCCATGCAAGACAACAGCTCTACATGATAAAACAGGCCTTTCAATGTTAGCATATACATCTCTGTTAATATGGCATTGAGAGTTAGGCTAACTTAAATCAGCACATTATACTGTATTTTTCATGCTTATAATGCCTAGGTATGGTTACTTACTGTAAAAGTTTTGTACATAATACGTGTGTTATTTAGTATAGACTTTTACACTTTTTAGTTAAATGCAGATTTTGTTTCCAATATGAAGAAATTCGCTCCAGCATGTTCAAAGACCAAGGTCAAATGTCAAGCTATGTCTTCTGACAAATTGCTACTTATTTCCAAACTGGTGTTTAAATGTATTTCTGTGACTGCAAAGTGAGAGGGTTTTGTAAAAGTGATCTTGGTTACAATCTTGCTGGGTTACAGGAAGTCAAAAGAAAGGCTGTGGGATGTCTGACTTTTTTCTAACATACAACATTTAACTACTTGTACATGAACCATACATTTGGGACTGTGTGTTCTAAAATGCTTCACCAGCTGCATACTACACCTCTACCATTCCTGCTGAATGGGCGTGGCTCATTTTCTACACTTGTTCTTTGTGAAACGCTTCCCTTTAGCTTCTGTGATGTAATATTAATGGCAGCACCCCCTCTCTGATAATTATTTCAGCGACACTGTTTTCCAAAGGCTCACCTACTTGCACAATTGTTTTTTTAATAGGCAATGCATTTGAGGGTGCTAAACCCAGGAGATGTAATATTTATTAAATGTGATGGCATAGAGTCTCTGTGTATGCATTCCTGTTTGGTTTGGGGAGCTGGAAGTAAAAATAGGCCCCCATCTTTTTCTTGCTCTCATCTGCCGATTTCTGTGCATTGAATTGGAATGTCTATTGAGGAGAGGAAAGACTGTCAGTCTGCAAAGGAGCTCATCTCCTTCCTTCTCCATTAAATTAAATAACAATCACAGTTGACTTCAGGCTTCACTTACAGTTGAATGGCCAACTTTACATTATAACTTTTTAAGGTGGACAACTTTACATTATCACCACCCAGGGCACTTTGTTCATGTAGAGACACACTGTGTATAAGGAAACATCAAAATATGTTTGTTGGGGTGTAGGAGGCTATGGGTGGGTAGCAGTTTTTTGGTGGTTCCTTCTAAATTCTCCATCTCTAAGTCAGGCTATAGAGGTGGAGGGGGAGGCCGTTTCAGGTCTTGGTGAACAGGTATGAGAAATGGCAACTGCTGCTTTTGCTTTAATGGATGCGTGGTCTAGGCGAGAGAGAGGGAGGCGGAGCGCAGTTGTCTGGGGGCTGGTGGAAGTTCACACTGTGGTTGAAGTAGGCTGGTTCTGTTTGTGCAGGGCCTTGTAGGCCTGGGTTAGCATCTTGAACTGGCACCTCTTGTAGATGGGGAGCCAGTGGAGGTTCCTGAGGTGTGGGGTGATGTGGGCCCACCTGGAGAGATCGAGGACAAGTCTGGTGGCTGGGTTCTGAATGGTCTGTAGTCTTTTTAGCAGGTTTGAGGTGATTCCTACGTAGAGAATTTTGCCATAGTCTAGGCCACTGGTGATGAGCACCTGGGTGACGGTGCATCTGGTGCTGGCTGAGAGCAACTTGAAGACTTTCTAGAGCATGCGGAGAGTGAGGAAGCAGGCAGAGGATGCTACGTTGATCTGGTTTTTCATGGTGGATTTGCTGTCCAGTATGGTGCCGAGGTTCATGGCACGTTCTGTGGGTGTGGGTGAGGGTCCCAGTTCTGCTGGCCACCAGGAGCCATCCCACAGGGATGTGTTGCTTCACCAAGATGAGTATCTCCATTTTGTCGGAGTTGAGTTTGAGGCAGTTGGTTTGCATCCAGTGGGTGATGCTGGTCACGCACTGGTGGAAGTTGACGAGGTGCCTGCGGACAGAGAGCGGAAGAGCTGGGTGTCGTCTGCATATGATATTACATTTAGTCAATAGGTCCTGACCAAATTGACCATTGGGGTCATATAGGTGTGGAATAGGGTATGGCTGAGGGAGGACCCTTGGGGGACACCGCAGATGATGTTCTTGGGGTCCGAGGTGTAGGGTGGAAGGCAGATGCTATGGGTTCTTCCGGTGAGGAAGGATGCAATCTGCTTGAGGGCGCCTCCTAAATCTCCAGCTGATGGAGTATGTTTAGGACGGTGTCATGAGACACAGTGTCTAAGGATGCCGAGAGGTCAAGGAGGATCAGGGCAGCAGTTTTCCCTGCTCTAGAAAACTCCTGATGTCGTTGGTGGCTGTGATTAGGACAGTTTCCGTGCTATGGTTTGAGTGGAAACCAGATTGGGATGGGTCAAGGAGGTTGTTGGTCTGTAGATAGTTGATGATTTGGCAGTTGATGGCTTTAACCACCATTTTGGTAGGGAATAGGGAGATGGCCCGGTAGTTCTTGAGTTCTTTTGGGTGTTCAGATGGTTTTTTGAGAAGTGGTTTGACTTCAGAGTATTTCCATTCCTCTGGGAAAGTGGCAGAGGTGATGGAAGTGTTGAAGATGGTGGTGAGTTCTTTGCCAGTGGTATTGTTCCCCTGGGTGAATATGTGGTGTGGACAGGGGTCCTTGGGTGCTCCTGAGTGGATGTAGTTCATAGTGGCAGAAGTGATCTGCCTGGTGAGTTGGTCCCATGTTGTGATTATGGGGTTCGGGTGGGAGTCAGTGAGGTTGAGGAGGCTGTGGATGGTGGCTTCAGGCAGTTGGGGGCTCGAAGTGTTCGTAGATGGTGGAGATCTTGTTGTGAAAGAAGTCTGCTGAGGTGCTGCAGAGATCTTGGGAGGGGGTGAAAGTGTTCTCGGATGCTGAGGGGTTGGAGAAATCGTTGATGATGTTGAATAGTTCTTTCTGTGGTTAGAGCTGGCTTCGAGGCAGGCGGTCTGGGTGGCCCTTTTCCTGTTGATGTTGGTAGTTGTTGAGTGCCAGTTTGATGGTTGCTCGGTCGTTTGGCTCTTTGCTAGAGCACCACATTCTTTCCAGCTGCTTGTGCATTTGCATTTGGTGGTTTTTAGTTCCAGAGTGTACCAGCTGGTGTGCTTGGTGAGCCTGCCTGGTTTGGAGGGTTTGATGGGGGCGATTTTGCTGGTGAAGTAGGTGATCCATGCTTCTTCGAGGTTGGAAGTGGTGTCCAGAGAGGAGGAGCTGAGTATGTTGGTCTACTGTTTTTTGGGTATCTTTCTCCAGCTCCTGTAGGAGGTGCTGGACTGGTTGGTGGAGCCGGCGGGGGCAGCTGTGATGGTGAAGTAGACAATTGAGTGTTCTGACCATGTGAGTTTGGTAACATGGCTATACCTAACTCTGTTTCTGGCTGCAAAGACGGGGTCGAGCGTCTATCAATGTAAGTGGGGTCGGTGACAAGCTGGGAGAGGCAGAGGTTGTTCATACTCTCGAGGAGGTTAGCTGTGTTGATGTTGTTTGGGTCATCGAGGTGAAAGTTCAGGTCTCTGAGGAAGAATACGTTTTCGGAGTTGATGGACCAGTGGGGCTATGAAGTCGGGAATGGACTCGCAGAAGGCAGGATATGGTCCTGGTGGTCTGTAGGCAAAGGTGCCGCTGATGGTGGTCTTGCTGGTTATGTTGAGTTGGAAGTTGAGGTTGAGATAATCCATGATCTGTGGCAGCAGTGCAGTGGAGGGATTCTTTGTGGATAATGGCTATGCCACCTCCGTGGTTGATGTTGTGATCCCGGTGTATGATCTCGTATCCGTTGATTGTGGCTGAGGCAATGTCAAGCGCGGATGACAGTTTGAGCCAAGTCTCGGTGAAGAAGATGATATCGGGGGTGAGAGAGGTGATGGTCTCCCAGATCTCAGTGGCATGTTTGTGGAGTGATCGAGTGTTGATCATGAGGCAGTGGAGTTATCCCGGCTCACTAGTGGTGGGTGCGGGCCACGAGAGGGGGTTCTGACATCACAGGAGAAGAGGCAGTGTTGGCAGAAGAAGTGTCCTGCCGTTGAGCATGGAGATGCCCTGCTCCAGTTGTCGTTGCGTGATCCAGGGTTCAGGGCTGATATCTCAGTGTTGGCTGTGGGTGGGCAGAGATACAGGGCTCTTAGTCCTTGCCATGGTTCAGGCACAGATGGGCTTTCCCTTGGCACACCAGCAGCATAGTAGCGTGGTGGCCTCCATTGAGTTGGTTTCTGGGAAGGGCGCTGGCCGGGGTCATTGAGAGGCGCGAAGCAGAAGGGAGAGTGGCACTGAAGGTACAAAAAACAAGCGGGGAAAACGATTAAATTGTGCTTAGGAGGAGGCAGAATGTTGGAAAAGGAAACGGATTAGGGAAATGCAAGAACAGAGTTAGAAGGAGGCAAAATACTGATGGAAAGAATCCAGTTAGAAGGAGGCAAAATACTGAAGGAACAAAACAAGTTAGACGGAGGCAAAATACTGAAGGAAAGAAATTAGCTAAGAGGAGGCAAAATACTGGAGGAAAGAAACGAGTTGGATTGAGGCAAAATGCTTGGAAAAGAAACGAAGATAGAAGGAGGCAAAATACTGGGAAAAATTAACAAAGTTAGAGGGAGGCAAAAATACTGGGGGAAATAAACAATTTTGAAGGAGGCAAAATATTAGAGAAAAGAAACGAAATTAGAAAGAGGCAAAATACTGGGAAAAGAAACGAATTTAGAAGGAGGCAAAATACTGGGAAAAAGATACAAAGTTAGAAGGAGGCAAAAATACTGGAGAAAAGAAACGAGTTAGAAGGAGTTAGGGTGGAGCGCTCGAGCTGGCAGCAGCAGTGGGGAGCTGGCCTGTGTTGTGTGCTAGGGGGCCCGGCGAGTACAGCAACCAAGGTAGGCAGGCAGCAAGATCTCCAGACTCGGGGAGAAGAAAATAACACACACCTACGCAGGGATTGTGCTTCGGTGCACTGACCCGGATCATCCGGTTCAGCCCCCATTTATTCACCTGACCTCTTCCGGGTCACAGGCTAGACCACCCTCTCCATGGGCAGGGGGTGTTCCCCTTAAACATAACATTCCTCCTTTATCATGGCAAACAAAAACAAACACCAACACCGGGTAGAGAAAAACCCTTCCAGTATGGAAGACGAGAGAGATGGAGGGAGAGAGAGAGAGAGAGAAAAAGAGAGAGAGAGAGAGAGAGAGAGAGAGAGAGAGAAAAGAAAAAGAAGAAGAAGAACGAGGAAAAAGAAAGAAAACCCACTGCATTTCTTTTCCTCAGTCCATCACAAAACCTTTCAGTCGAGACGACACCGCCGGGTTGGCTCGGAGATGATATCTGTGACCACCTCGACCTTCGCTCCCAGCTCTACTGCCTTCAGCTCCAGCTGCCCCCGGCGAATGTTCCACAGCTGCCTCGGGCATTGGGGGGGCTGACCCAGGTGAGGCATTCTCCTCGTTGACGACGTCACCCATTGTTTCGCCATCCTCAGACTCTGGCCCCACCTCACTTGGTTGTGCCGGGCACTGGTACTTTTTGAACTGGGAGACGTTCCTGGTAACTGTCTCGCAACCCCTCTGGGCAGTGACCATCGTGCCCTTTACTGTCTGGATCACCCAGGGCTCGGGTTCAAAAGTAAGGGAGAACTTCCCTCGGGGATGTCGATTCTTCACCAGCACCAAATCACCGGCCACCAACGCGCTGCTTCGGGCATGGCGCCTCTGGGACATTCGGTCATTCTTGGCCCGCCTCTGTCGGAGGCGTTTGGATACTTGACGATACGCAGGCGAGGATGGTGTCACCTGAGGAAACACATCATTCAGCACCCGTTGGTTACACAAAGACCCAGGGCTGGCCATGGTGGTCGAGTGAGGTGTCAGTCGGTATTCTTTCACGAAGTTGTACAGGGCACACTCCATGTTCTGTTCTCGAGATATTGCTATCCGGAGTACTTTGTTCAGGGTGCGCATGAAGCGCTCCGCTTCACCATTAGCCTGTGGCCACCGGGGTGTGATTTTCACGTGTCGGACACCTCTTGACCTGAGGTATTCAGAGAACTCGTGGCTGGCGAATGGTGGACCGTTGTCCGTGCGTAGCTCCTTGATTAACCCATGGCTGGCCATGATTTTCTCAAACCGAGGTATGGTGTGGCTTGCAGTAATGGAGTCCATTATCTCCACCTCGGGGTATTTTGAAAAATCATCAATGACGACAAGCATGTGTCGGCCATCCGGTAGGCTCCCAAAATCTGCACTCACCCGGTTCCACGGGTGAGGAGGTATGTCCTCCGTCAGGATTGGGGCAGGCGGATCAGCGGGCCCCGCCGCTTGGCAGAGCGCACAGGACCGGACTGTTCTCTCCACCACACTGTCCAAATCCGGGAACCACACCTTGCTCCTCAGGCGTGATTTGGTCTTAACCACCCCTTGGTGCGCGTTGTGAGCTAAATCCACCACTCGCTGCTGTAGTGACCTGGGGATAACTAGGCGCGTGCCTCTCATCAGGCATCCCTCGGGGGACACAGCCAATTCGGACCGGACGTTGTGAAGAGCTTTCAACGCCACCTGTGCATCAACTGTACGGTGTGCCAGGTTCTCCAGCAGGGAGTGCCACCTTCCTGATCCAATCGCTGAGATTACCATCTCCCAGCAGTCATCTCGTTTGGTCGCCTCCAGGATGTCCTCTAGCCTGATGGGCAGAGGGCGAGAGCGTTCCACCACCAACCTGACGTACTCCTCCGTCTCTTGAGCTTCAGACTCCTCTTCTCGGGTAACCGGCCGGGCATGTCTGGACAGGAAGTCCGCCGGGTTTTGTGTCCCGGGGCGGTAGATGACGGTGAATTGGTACTCTTGCAGCTGCAGGATCCACTTTTCAATTCTTGGAGGTGGTTTCGACGACACGCCCATGAAGAGAGGAATCAGCGGTTTGTGGTCAGTGTGAACTGTGAATGGCTGTCCATACAAATAGAGGTGGAAATGGCGACACCCCCAGTGTATTGCAATCGCCTCTTTTTCGATGTGTGAGTACCTTTGCTCTGTTTCCGTTAGAGCCCGGCTCGCGTAGGCTACCGGGGCCCACTCACCGTCCAGTTGCTTCTGGGACAAAACGGCACCCAAACCAATGGGACTGGCATCCACCGATAGTTCAGACTCCCGGGCGGGGTCAAAATACGCCAAGGTGGTTTCGGCAGACAAAGCGTGTTTGGTGGCCTGAAAAGCATCCTCTTGAGCGGGACCCCATTCCCATGTGGCAGCGTTCTTTGTGAGGTCCCGTAGGGGTGCCGTTAGGTTCGTGAGATTCCGGATGAACCGACCACAGTAGGTGACCATGCCCAGGAAACTTCTCACTCCGGTAACTGTGGTCGGGGCAGGAGCCGTCTGGATGTCACGGACTTTCGCGGGGTCGGGCGACACCCCCTGTTGTGAGAAGTGATATCCAAAGAACGCTATCTCCTTTTTTAGGAATTCGCACTTTTCACGATGTAGCGTCAGGCCACTGTCCTGGAGCCTCCGGAATACGCATCGTAGACGGGTCATGTGTTCCTCCAGAGTCGGTGCATGTACCAGGATGTCATCGCTGACGTTTATAACCCCACTGAGGCCAGCCAATACACTTCTGATGGTGTCCTGAAACACTTCCGCCGCGCTGGACACCCCAAAACTGAGGCGCTTGTAGCGGCGCAGTCCCACATGGGTGGAGAAAGTGGTTATGGCCCTTGACTCGGGATCCAGCAGGAGTTGATGGTAACCTGCCCGGAGGTCCATCTTCGAGAACCAGTGCGATCCGCTGACCTCTGCAACGATGTCGTCGACCGTGGGTGTCAGATGGCGTTCCCGCTTGATGGCACGATTCGGCAGACGCATGTCCACACATATTCTGACTTCACCTGGTTGCTTCGGTTTTCGGGCTATCACAATGGGGGAGACCCATGGTGTCGGTCCTTCCACTCGCTCAATGATGTCAGCGGCCTCCAACTTTCTTAGTTCTTCCTCGACCTTCGGCCGCAGATGGAACGCTACTCTCCGGTGCTTGAGAGCAACCGGTTGCACTGATTGGTCTACGTGTAGCCGTACCAGGTGGTTCTTTAAACATCCGATTCCGTCAAACAGGTTTCGAAACTCGTCCACCAGTGACTCAACATCTTCCAGGTGCACAGCGAAGGCAAACACCACCAGTTGCAAATGTTCCGCCGTACGACAGCCCAGCAGCATTCCCGCACCCTCCTTGGTGACGTACACTTTTGTGCGAACGGAGTGAGCCTCATGGGCGATGTCGGTGGTGAAAACGCCTAGCACCGTGAGTGGTGTGCCGGAGCCATAGGCAAACACCTGTATGGACGTTGGCTTTAGGACAGGCTGTATCGGGAAAGATCTCAGCATGGACTGGGCCATTATGTTTATGGACGCACCTGTGTCAATCAGGACCGGCGTCAGATGTCCTGCAATCTTGACGTGACACTTTGGGGCCCTCCGCCTCGGACATCCATCCGGTTGTAGGGCGTGAATGACATGGACCGTGCCCTCGTCTTCATCGTCGTCCATATCATCTTCCTCCGCCTCCTGTAGAGGGGCCTCCACCGCATTGATCTGCCGACCTTGTTGTCGTTGACGTCCCGCCGAGCGGCATACTTTGGCCAGATGGTTTAGACGACGACACGCCGTACACCTTTTCCCCTGTGCAGGGCATTGACCTTGGTGCGGGTACGGTCCTCCACACATGTAGCAGGAACGAGACGAGGGTGGTGGTTTGCTTTGCTCCGCTCTCTTTGAATTTGCTTTCTTCGAGGTCGTCGCCACCACCGCGTTCACTGGCTCCGTCTTCACTTGACGTTGAATGGCTGTCTCCATATGTGCGGCACGCACTTTGGACAACTCCTTAGACCGGCCCATGGTGAGAATGTCGGCCATGGAGATGCCGGGCGTTTCGAGGATCCTTTCCCTCAACTTGACGGACGAACAGCCCTGGATAAACTGGGCCCGCAGCTCGTCGTCTGTGTCCGGGAGGGTACAGGTGCTCGCCAGCTCCTTCAACCGAGCATAGAAGGTGTCAACCGATTCCTCCGGTAGTTGCCTAGCTTGACGTAGGAGGAAACGTTCGTAATCTGGATTTGCTAGGGGTTCAAAATGCGCGGTCAGAGCTGCCTTGAGCGTGGCATAGGTGTGGGGAGGGCCGGCTTCCACCACGGATTTGGCCAGCCGGTGAATGGCCGAACCACCCAGATGCAGTAGCATGGGCCGATGACGTTCGGGCTTGAGGCCGACTGCGGCATAATAGTTCTCCAGGCGCTCCAGCCACTCTTTCCACTTGGCCACCTGGGCGGATGGCGGGCCGTCCACTATGAACGCCTCAACCGGGGGCACCGTCGTCATCCTCACACCGGCTGGGCGGGAGGTCCGATGCAGCAGGCGCAGGCGGACCGGGGCGGGACAGAGTACGTGCTACAGGGGCGGACGCGGTCCCAAAAGAACCAAACTCCTCACCTCCGGCACAGGCAGCGGAGAAATCGCGGCCTCCAGGCACTCAGCAATCAGGCTTCAGGGTCCGGGCGGTCAGCTTAGGACGGCACGCCCCACGTGGCAACCAGAGGCCGCAGGATCGGCCCCCTTGGCGAGATGGAGCAGTCAGGAACACCCCGCCGTCTTCCAGCAGCCCAGAAGGTACACCACCGCCTCCACGACAGCCACCCGCACTGAACCTGACCAGGAAGCAGCAGGCTGCAACAGGCGTCCGTTTCTCCGGCCAATCAGCACCACCGGGACCCGATCTCCTGCGAGGAAACAGCAGGCAGTAGGCCAGTCGAAGAGAGCTCCCCCACACGCGCTGTTTGCGCGGCGCCAGGCACGTGCGCGTGCGCCGTCACCGTGACGACATCGGCCCCGATGCGGGCCGTGGAGGAAGAGCGGGAGCAGAGAGGCGGCAGGCACAGGCCGCGGAGGCGCACGCACGTGCGAAGAACACTCCGGGAGGCAGCCACCACCAGAGCGGGTCAGGCAGCGCTTCGGCGCTCAGGAGCACACCCGGGCCCAGGGAGGAAGCAGGCAGCGAGGAATCAGCCCGCGTGGGTCAGGAGGTCATCCACCCCCTCGTCGCCAGTTGTTGTGTGCTAGGGGGCCCGGCGAGTACAGCAACCAAGGTAGGCAGGCAGCAAGATCTCCAGACTCGGGGAGAAGAAAATAACACACACCTACGCAGGGATTGTGCTTCGGTGCACTGACCCGGATCATCCGGTTCAGCCCCCATTTATTCACCTGACCTCTTCCGGGTCACAGGCTAGACCACCCTCTCCATGGGCAGGGGGTGTTCCCCTTAAACATAACAGCCTGGGGACCTGCTCAATTGCGTCACGCTGCAGCCTCCATTAAGTAGGTTCCGGGGAGGGGCGCTGGGTGGGGTCAGCAAGAGGCTGAAAGTGGGAGGAGAGTGGTGCTGAAGGCACAAAAACCAGCAGGGAAAACATGGCAAAGCAATAAAAATGTGGTTAGGAGGAGGCAAAATGTTGGTAAAGGAAAAGGGTTAGGAGGAGGCAAGAACGAAGTTAGAAGGAGATACAATACTGGAGGAAAGAAACGATTTAGAAGGAAGCCAAATACTTGGGAAAAGAAATGAGTTAGACAGAGGCAAAATGCTTGGAAAAAGAAACTAAACGAAGTTATAGAGAGGAAAAATACTGGAGGAAACAAACGATCTAGAAGGATGCATAATACTGGAGGAAAGAAACGAGTTAGAAGGAGGCAAAATACTGGAGGAAAGAAACAAGTTAAACAGTGAAAAAATGCTGGGAAAAGAAACAAAGTTAGAAGGAATCGAAATACTGGGAAAAAGAAACAAAGTTAGAAGGAGGCAAAAATACTGTAGGAAAGAAACGAGCTCAAGGAGTTAGAGTGGAGCTCTCGAGCTGGCAGCAGCAGTGGGGAGCTGGCTTGGGGAATCATATGTTAAATACAAAATGTAGTGAAAAGAAAGAAAGAGTAGTTTGACAACCGGGTGTACAAAAAACAGAAACATCTTACTGATACAACAAATGTACATAACAAATAACACATATAATCACTAATAAAATTAGAGATTACAGCAGTTCTAGCATCCGACACTGGAATAAACCCTAATGGTCCTAACTACCAAAGTCCATAGTAAGAGTCACACCATTGTTGATCCACTCTTGTAATAAGGAAAAAAGTAATGTGATAAGTCCAATGGTGAAGAAAACACTCATATGATGACAAGCATAGCAGAGAGACGTCGACGTTTCGGTCTCTGTTATAACTATTATGTGAGACCATCCTCAGGACAATGCTGAGAGTAAATTTAACCCCAATGTTTTGATATATACAGAATAAAAGGAACAGAAACAACCTTCAACTTAAATGTACACCTTGGGAAACCAAAAATTCAAATGAAAACGTTTCTTACACACGTGACCATACAACCATATATTTGTGTAGCAAATCGGGGTGACAAAATCCAAAGTAGTCAGGACCATACAAAGAGACTATGGGCTAGATGTACAAAGATCAGAATAGCGATTTCCTAATTGGGATTTTCTGCAAAACACAATTAGGAAATCGCTAATCCTTATGTATGAAACTCATTGAGTTGCATTTAGTGATTCGGAGTGGGTCGCAAATAGCATATTAATGCATATTAATGAGGTGAATCGCAATTTGCGACCCACTTTGATTTGCTGCCATCACAGGAATGGTGTCCTGCTGGGGTCAGCAGGCCTCCATGTCTTTGATGGCTTTTAAATAAAGCATTATTTTTTGTAAATGCAACCCGTTTTCCTCCTTAAAGGAAAATGGTCTGCGTTTAAAAATTAAAAAATACAACTTTGAAGTTTCATTTTTTAAGAGTAGGCAGTGGTCCGTGGGACCACTGTATGCCCTTAAAAGATATTCTGCCAACCATTCTCAAAGGGTAAGGGGTCCCTTAGGGACTCCTTCCTAATGGTGAAGGAGTTACCACTATTTTCAAAATGGTGATAAATTGCGAATGTGTTGCAATCGTTTTTCAGTCACAAAACAGTCGTACATACCATTTCAATTCAGTATTAGGAAGGGACGCCCTCAACATGTCTCTTCCAAATACCGAATCGTAATACCCAAGTTACTGAATCACTATTTGGGCTTTGTACATCCCCAAAAGAATTTTTGCTGTCGCAAATGGCCTGATTTTGCGAATAGCAACGTTTGCGAGCGCAAAAATGCTGTTTTCTTCTAGTCCTATATCACATGAAAGCTATTTTAATGGTGTCTCACTGAACAAGCACTAGAGTGTGTTATATTTAAGTACAGCCAAAGTCATATGATTACATCGTTCAGTAATATAGAAGCTGTGGGATTTCTGCAGCAACTGTGTATCTATCTGTAGAAATATGTTTCACACTGTGTAATGAAACAAACTTACAGAAAGCCACAGAACCACATAACTATTTGTTTTTAGAGATCTCATCATAATATTACTTTGATTTGTATTGAATGCTGAAACATGTACAAAAAGCCTAAATATAGTAAATATAACTTGTTGAGAAAAGACTTTGAACAACAAAGAACAGGTGACTAAATTGCTTACTGATGAGAATGGATTCATCATTGAAAGCTTCGGTTCCGGGGTGCTGCTCGTGAACACTGGCCGTCGCTGAACTGAGCGCGGCCAAACGGACGCCATAAACAAGGCATGCTCAGATCTAATCAACTAGACCTCGATGTACGGCTATATAGGGAGTGAAGTTAAATCACTTATTGGGTTATTTTGTAGAAATTCCAAGGTCAAATGAAATAATTTTAGCAAAAAAAGCCATTTAATGGAATGTAAACAATGTAACCAGCTTACTACATCTACAGGGAATTAATGGAGCCATTGTCTAGCAATTATATACCATCAATACGGCCATCTTTGAGTGTTGACAACAAATTCAATCTAACCTTATATAAATGAATTAACTACCCTACATATTTTTTGAAATGGAGATATACCAGACCAAAAATTATGCAGGGTTAATAACAAATGAGTAGAGTCTGAGGTATGCCTCAAATACAATATACAACGGTTATTTCTGTTAAGTGATGTTATCGTGACCATTTCATAATGGAGTATAGCCAAGGGAAAAAATAAGGTGAATCGAATGTCTAACAGCATTTGTGACGAATAAGATGGACATCCACCAAAGCCATAGTTACAGTCAAGTAAAATACTTATTTTAGAAGATCTTTTCTATTGAGTCACCAAAGTCTAAGTATAAGTGACCGAATTACTCAAACCACATGAATCTATACACATAGTTTGCTGAATCCGGGTTAAATGTTTCTTACAATGCTCAGCTGAAACAAGTATATCCATGTGTATCTAAAAGTGCAATATACAAAATGAGCAGAAGTGGTGGTAGAAAAGTACTATGATAATTAATGGAATGATAGAATCACTAACCACCTGCAGAGGTTATCCCCCAAAGCTTTCTGGACAAGTAGTGGCATTTTTGCAGATGATACCCTACTTATTTCCAGGACCCCGATGGAGCTCCAAAATCTAGTGAACCGATTTGCAGCAGTCTGTGGGGAATTTGGTCTGGAAATGAATACCATGAAAACTAAATTCATGGTATTTAACCCACATAAGTCTTTTAGGGGCGTGATAAAGTTGGGTTCCACTTTACTAGAGCAGGTGAAGCAATTTGACTATCTGGGGGTCAGGTTGACAAATTCATTCTCATGGGCCCCACAAATCGCAAAAAGCCAGCTCTCACTCCAGCATGTAAGCTCTGCTTTAGTTGAAAAAAAAAAAGAAGAAATTCAATTTATAGACCAGTTGCCCCAGTAATCCAAGTGTATCAAGCCTAGGGCATTGGAGCCGGATTGAATGGCGCGCCATTATGGGGCCAGAATAATGTAAGGACCATTGAAAGAATGAAAATTCTTTTATGAGATCAGTCCTAGAACTTCCTCGAAATGCCCCCCTGACCCTTATGCGCTTGGACCTGGACCAAAAAAATTTAACACACATGATTGCTTTCAGGCCCCTTGAATATTGGATTCGAGTCTGGTCAAATAATTCACCACTCCCCATGAGAGAATGACTACTTCATGTGTTGACACTAGAGACTATAGGGAGCATACCGTGGCTCGATATATAAAGAGTTGATTGTATAGATTGGGTATGAGTGAGCTTTGGACTTATCCCAGAAGTATACAAAAAAAACTTGCCCAACCTGAAAAAAGAGATATTGGCTCTATGTTAATGAAATATGGCTAAATAAAGGAGCTACAGGGGAATTAACAAGGAGGTTTCTGGATTTTAAAGACAACATGCACTCAAAGGAATTTGTGAACCAAATAGAACCTCCTCTAGCAAAATCTTTATATTTGAAGATTAGGTTCAGCATTCTGCCTGTCAATGCATTCTGTAGCAAATGGACGGGTACTAACATCTTGTCCATCTGCCACTCATGCATGGGCGAATATGAAACCGAAGAACATTTTTTGTTGTTCTGTCCAAAGTACACTCAGATTAGAAGAATTTGGTTAATTACGATATGACAAATTCTTGCTGCAAACCGCGTAAAAGATATTAGGATTTTAAACAGTGAATGCACTGAGTGGTTCATTTTTACTGTGTCCAGATATATGCTACATGCCTGGAGACTAAGAACCAGGATGTTGAAATTATCCATTCGCAAACTTTACTTAGTATCTTCTTTAGTGTAAATAATTTAATGTTGACATCAGCTGTGGCATAAATTCTGGCAAGCTGCTCTGCATTGTGCACTTTTCTTAGGGGTTAGGAGAATTCCAATCAAATTGTATGTGGAGCAATTTATGTACATGAGCACTATCCATGTCACTTTCAGAATGGGTGACTTGATACCATTGGTCATGCCTGTATAATTTGATGAGCTTTTATGGTTTTTATAAAATCAAATAAAGATATTTCTACTACTATGAGATATGGGATGTGGTTAAAGGAGATGTGATCTTGTGTGTACTTATTTTATCTATTTACTTGTACTTTGCTAAATTCTGCCATTCAACTGAGACCTTTAGACCAGAATTCACAATATCCACATTCCATATCCATTGATTTTCACATAGAGTTGGTGATCCAACTTGCGGTTCCTGATTGAGTCTGTAATGACCTGATTTACTCACCATTCCATATCTATTGGAACATGTTTTTGTTCTGTGTAGTGGTCCACAAGTGGGGGTGGGGTGAGGGCAATCTGACGTCTGGTTCTAGATTGATGTTGACGTATAAGTTGTCTTATTTCTTGTGTGGTTTTAAATATGTTTCCCAACCCACACAGACATTTAATACAGTATACCACATTCTTTGTATGACAATTTGAAAAATGTTTGAGGTGGAAAGTCTTAACATTTAGAGTAAACTGTTTTGTCACTTTGGTGGAATACATGCCACCCAGGTCCCAAGTTGGAACTGACCTATAATGGGTTGTAGGCTGAGACTTTGTGTTACAGAGTTCTTTTTTTGGTTCCATATAGTCTTTAACCATTCTGTCCCTCAGGTTCTTTCCAGGTTTGAATGCAAACATAGGTTTCATTGAGAATAGTTTGATTGTTAAGGAGAAGCCATTGTTTGAGATTTTTTTTTTTGGTAAGATTCCATCTCCAAAGTGGAAACAAATACAATTCTGGACTCACAACATCAAACGTTTTCTTTCTAGAGGTCTTCATGATTGGTGTACCATGATGCTTTCATGAATCACCTTATTAATTTTTTTGGACAACCACGAGCACTAAGTTTCTACAAAGGTTTTTTAGGCGTCCAAAAATAATCTGTATTTTTATTGCATTTCTGTCTGAGATGTAACAACTAGCCAAAGTGTAAGTTGTCCTTTATGTTTTTGGCTTGATGGCTGTCATATCTAAGTAATGTATTGCGAGCAGTTGCTTTAGTGAATAAGGAGGTATATAGTGAGCCATTTTTATCAAGAACAGTTAAGGCCAGAAATCATAGTGAGTGTTTGTCAAATTGCATTGTAAAGGAAAGATTGTTGTTAAGAGAGTTCAACTATTCAAAGAATTGCCTTAACGACTCAGTAGTGCTTTGCCAGACCAAGAAGACATCATCTTTGTATCGAATCCATTTCTTGATGTTGTTTATAAATGGATTTTGGAAATTAAAAATGGAATTGGATACAAAATAAGCTGCATACAGGTTAGCAATGTCTGGAGCGTAGATGACACCCATTGCTACACCCTTAGACCCTTTATCTGTTAAAAAATTCATGTTAAAAATTAAACAGTTATTGCAACACCATTACATTGAACTAAAGTGAAAAACAAAATGGGAATGAGTAGTGTATTGATGAACGGGAGAATGCTAGTGGCAAAAAAAAAGATGTTGACAAAGCCAATAGGAATTGGCAAGTTGCTCCAATGAGCATTATGTTTTCAAGAAACGTAGGATACAACTAGCTATTTTAGTTTGGATGGTTACAGGTCGTTTTATGTGCCTGCTAACTCTTTTTCTTCCAGTCGTGCCATGGGTGGTCTGATGATATTTCACTTCTCAGTAAGGGGAATTGGTCGGAGATACAAACTGGTTCTCCAAATATACAGGCTTATTTTATATTAATTTCTACAATTCCAATGGAACCTGGACCAGCTATGCAATCGTTGTGGTTTCCTGGAGCAGTATAGAGAGAAGTGTGACACATTTACCTGCTATGTTTTATTGGGTGATTTTAATACCTATCTATTTAGGGGCACAGTCCAAGGCCATAACATGCCTATTAATTGCACACCAGATGGACATTACACATAAAACATATAGGTTTTTTAAATAACATCATTCATGATTTTAACCTTGATTTTTCTTTGGATAGAATAGTTTTACATTCTCAGTCTTCTATTCACTCCACTTGCATTGGCCGAGGAAGCTAACCTATTATTGATTTTATTTTTGTTTCCGAATCACTTCACAGCCTACGGATCCCTTGTATTGGCTTTAGTGATCATAACCGTAATTGCCTCCCCTTAGTTGGGGTCGTGTAACCAGAACCTTACACAGGGAAAGACGTTTTTTTAAAACCAATACACCGGCCATTCAACTGGTCCAAGGTGGTTCCAGAAGATTTTAAAGGCAAATTATTCTCTTCTTGTGCACATGCGCTCCAGATCTGTCTTGGAGAGGATTCTAATGGGACGCATATACTTAGTGACTTCAATGCCATCTCACAAAAGATTTGTGATCTTCTATCAGTAATTAGAACTTCTAGTCCTAATTTCTCACCCAGGGGCTTTGATGATGATTGTTGTAGGTCTCACCGTAAATTGCTGAAGGATTTAAAACCATCTCACAGGTTACTTTCTGCACATCCACATACAAACTAGAGGTTAAATGGCGTTAACAAACTTCTGAAAGCGAAAGCTTGGGATCAGCTTTTACAAGCTAGTTTCATCTCAAATAGTTCTCAAATAGTTCAGTGTTCTGGGAAGTTGTTATTTGCCGCTATTTCCCCAAACTGATGAAGGTTATTTTTGTTCCTAAATTTCCCTACACTCTTTGGTTAACCCTTTTTCTGGGATCTATATTGGTGCGTATCTACCTCTCCCTGCTGGAGAGAACAAGCTAGGTGGAGAATCCAATTTCCTATTTTTGCTTGAGGATGTGCTTGAAGCAATCTAATGGTTTTCTACTAATAAGGTGCTAGGCCTTGATGGGATCCTGCCTGATTTATATATTTCTGATCCCGCTTGAGACCTGCACTTCTTTGCTCACTGAAATTATGAATGCGTCAGTTAAAATAGTGAGTCCAACATCATGGTCTCAATACATCATCATCCCGGTTTTTAAAAAGCACACTAGAAGCAAACCTCATTGTTATTTACCCATCTCCCTTATCGACTCTGTAGTCAAGGTTCTTGGGGGTAATATTGAACAGACTATTGACCTTGGTTGAGGACACTGAAACATTGTCAGAACTGCAATATGGGTTTAGACCGGGTTTGGCCACTAATGATCAGTGTCTTAATCAGTAACTTCTTGTTAATATTTATAAATTGGGAAAATAAGGCCCATCCGCATTGTCTTCATGGACCTTAAATTGGCCTTCGACTGAGTTAACCTGGATACACTTATTGACCATGGGAGTGGACCCGCATATTGTGCACTTTTTAAGGCACCTGCATTCCAATATGTCTACTGTTGATATAAGACCGATGACTCTTGTACCAAGGCCTTTACGATCAAACTTGGTGTAAGAAAAGGATGTATTCTTGCACCTTTTTTGTTCATGTTATATATAAACAATTTAGAAACAATCTTACTATCCAACAGCATTGATTTGCCCCGGGTGGGAAACCGTTATATTCCGGCGTTATTATACACGGACGATGCAGTATTATTCGACAGAACTGTTTAAGGGTTGCAACGACTGTTGAACCGTATTGTCACCTTCATGGACACTTTCATGGAACTCTCCACCAGACTGCTCTAAATCATTTGTAATGGTGGTTGGTTCCAGATCTGCTAACACATATACATTTTGGGTACGAGGCAGAAAAATGAGTAGGGTAGCTTCCCTTGCATATGTGGGAATCTTGTTTGACTGGCAGCACTTGGTCCCCTTAATTAGCAGCTAAACAAAATCTTGTTTCAATGTCTATAGCATCCATTTGTTTGATTGTGCCTTTAAGCTAAGAAATAGACCTGTTAATGAGATGGTCCAGTTATATCAGTCGAACTTTCATTAGTCTTTAGCTGCCTATTGCTCTGACATTTGGGGATATGTGGACCATTCCATCTTGCAAACGGTGGAAAATCATTTCACCAGGCCTCTGTCCTGAGTGGGACGGGTATGCCCAGACATGGGTCCCGTGCTCTCCATGCCACTGGAGTCAAGCTATCCTGGCTGATGAAGGCTGAAAGCCAGAAACCGGTCCTAGGATGCTTGTTTCCAGTCTAGGGAGGACCTGGCCTGGCAGTTTGGGCTGGACTGCTCCCATTGGGCGCAGGGTCAAGACTGATTTGCATATGGCTGGGTCCAAACTGGAATGGCATGGTGAGTACAAAAACTATTAATTTAGGCCCAGATCTCTGTACTGGGGTGAATGTATGGCATTGTTCTGCATTCTGTCTATCAATTGTTCTTTTTGCATCTGTTGAGTCTAAGGGGGGCACTGCATCCTACATAACCCATCAAGAATTTGGCCTAACCTCTTGGGCTGACATTCTTGACCCTCGTCCTTTATTAAGATGGATTGTGGTCTGGTCAAAAAAATGAAACAGTCTTAAGGGACTGCTTAAGCCTAGACATAGCGATCTATAGCCCATTTCTGAAATATATTGAGACCTGGTTCACAGCAATGAGTCACCCGGGACATTGTGATCTTTCTGAGTCAATAACAAGAAGGAACACTGTTATCAGGAAGAGCTTTTTCCTCCCTCGCACAGCAGGACACTCAGAAACGCTGCAAATTGTTTAAACCCTCTGTCCGGGGGTAGATAGTCTTAAAGGTGATTCTGTTTGCCGACCCATATGTTTCTTTTGCTACCAATGACTTTCAGTGGTATTTGTTAACCAGATTCTAACTAAAAATGTTGCACTGTTTATTGGCTTCACCTAAATGGTGGAACCAAGTAAAAAACTTAGGTCCCTGTGACTGCTATTCTGTTTCCACAGGAGACCCTCCATTTTACTATGTTTGTGGGTTTTACAGCAAACCTTGATTGAATTATATGAAAGCCCTGCTGCAGACAGCGTTGTTGTAATTGCAATTGTTGTACAGTGAATAAATATGTTTGCTTTTCCATAGTATGTTTTTTAAAGGGAGCTATTAACCAAAGAGGTTGATACATTAATTTTAGTAATGCACAGTAATTACTTGATTATAAGGTTTTACAGTTGTTTAATGCTGTTTTGGGATCTTTAGATGGTTTTAGCTTTGATGCATTTATGTAATAATTGCTGTATTTTGTGACCTGTTTGTACATGTGTGGGTTGTTTTCCAAAATTAGAATAAAGCTTGATGAAAGAGTGCAACGTGATGCTTGTTGCCAATATATTATAGGGATATGTATTTATCTATGTTTGCTATGACGAAAATTAACTAAGCCATACCTTTTCAAAGTTCACCTCATCCTTCATTGAGCAGCCTGGCACAGAAAGTCCAGCCCCTCCCGCTACTGCCGGCTACATTGTAGATTCTGCACCTGGTAGTAGCCAATGGGGCCTTTATCCTGGGTGCATCTCCACCTGATAGCAGGGAGCTGGAGCAGGTGAGAATGCACTCGCCTGACATGTAAGAAGAACTATCTCTGCACCCTGTGTCTGGTAGTTTGAAATGTGGTGTCATACACATAGCCTTTACTTTTAAGAATGTTAGATACATTTTCTCTTTAACAGTGTTTTGCCCCGTTTTTCCTAGTCCCCAGCATAAGGCACTTATCTTTTTTACTGTAAAATATATTTGGGATATTTGAAGATTAATTAGAGTGCATCCATTTCAAAGTGTAGTCGTGAAAGGTGGAAGTAAAACACAATATTTAGAGTTTCACTTTGTCTCAAGTTGTAAGTGTTTATAAATATTTACCCCAAACGCCATAGATCATACAGAAATTGTTGAGAAAGCAGGGCCGACTTTAGCGCTGATGGCACCTGGTGCGACAGTTTTATGGGCGCCCCCACACTCCATGACCGCCTCTTTGGATTCTCTCACTACCACCGGGCAAAAGTGCCCGTCATCTCTTGAATAATAAGTTATTGCGAAACACAGCTCCCCACCCCCTGAGGTCAGCGCCCCCTCCACAGGTCAGCGCCCAGTGCAGCCGCACCGGCCGTAGTGCCCTAATGCCGGCCTTGCGAGAAAGTATTCTTAAAAGTCTTACTGCAGTGTTGTGGTTTATCTTATACAGGGCTCTACCGCCACAATGTGCGGCCTACAGATGTTATTTTATACACGGTACCTTCTACCATTTGTAGGGCGCCGTAAGGCTTTAGGAATCTGGGCACCTTTTGTGGGTTTGAGGGGTTCCTTAAGTAGAGTCAGTGTGGTCTGTTGACAACGTATTTAGATGTTCTTTGTGTTGTTTATAGGTAATAGTGGCTGGTGAGGGTAGACTAGGCTTGATTATTACTTAGTGAAGGATGGTGGCCAGCTACAATGTATAATGGATCTGTTTAGAACAATATATGCATGGTGTACTTTTGTCCATTGCTATGCTTCAAGTTGCTAATATGTTTTGAGATATCTTTACCCATTGTGTTGCTCTAAATCAATTCTGTGTGGATGTGGCATGTTTTACTCTTTCTGGGTTACTGGTATGTGGATTCCTGAGAGGATGTAGATGACTTGTTGTGCAATAAACAATTTAAGCTTGGAGCCATGTTGTGTGCATGATGGTTAGAGAAATACTGTTTAATGTGTGATGTTGGGTTGGTTCATGGGTGGGTTTAACTAGATGTGCGCCAATGGCTCAACAACTATATGGCTTAAAGCAGTGTTGTGTGCTTGATGGTTCAAGGGGGTGAAAATGTACTGTTGGTGTAGGGCATAGTTAGAGTATAACTTCTTATAGATGTGACACCAAAGGGGCAGATACCCAGGCAGCTGTACAGCTTGGAGCTCAGGAGTGCCTGTGGTGGTGCTAAGGGGTCTGTCTAACAGGTGTGTTATTGTGGAATGTGAGATGAGGATAACTTGAGATTTGTCAAGAGCCTGGACTGGTTCCTCTGGGGTACCATGCCTATCTGAAGCCAGTCTCTGGGCAGATCCGACTCTGTATTGCTAGTAAGCACAGAGGATCTGAGTGGACCAGCGAGGGAACGGTTAATGGGGAGCGTAAAACATGGTGGAGATCTGGAATAGAAAGAATAATGGAGTTAAATAAAGGCCCCCAGTCCCGCACACCCATCAATAACATCAAGGTGGCCTGGAGCTTTCATGAAGTCATCATTATGACAGAAAGAACTTAAATAGCTTTCTTGCTAACGCCATATCAGGAAAAGAGACAGTACATGAACCTGTCTTCTCTAACTGTGATCTTATGGAAATATGTTTCGTTCTCTTATACTCACTAAGGGAATTTTCACAACGTTCATAGCATCCAGGATCTTTCCACCAACTTTTAAAACTGTTCTCAAAGAAATGTTCTCTCCACAAAGAAACACTCTTGGCTACTTCACCATAAAAAACTTTGGAAGACCCTCTGCAATATTATTCTCCATTTAAAATATCTGACGGTTCACTATATCCCAAACAAATAATGGCGGTAGGTTCAAAGAGTCTATCTCAATTTGGTATTATAATCAATCAATGAATCAATCAATCAGGGTTCTTATAAAACATGACTACTCACCTGTAGGGGTCTCAAGGCACGGGGTATGAAAGGGGGGATTGGTAGTTCAGTCGAAGAGCCATGTCTTCAGGTCCTTCCTGAATTGCGGCATTGACGGCCACTGCCTCAGATGCATAGGTAGGGAGTTCCAGGTCTTCGCAGCGAGAAAGGACCTTCCTCCAGTCGATGTTTTTCAGATCCGTGGGAGAGTGGCCAAGGCCAGATGGGTGGAGTGGAGGTGTCTGGTCAGTCACCATTATTGACAAGTAAAAAAACAGGGCATCACCCGAAAGGCCCTCTGGCCGTGAGTGACACTTGTTGAAACGTTCACCAAAATGAGGCCTTCAGTCACCACCTGAAGTCTTGCATCACTCATGCCGCCATGAGTGGTGTACAAGACGCTGAGAGTCTGCCAAGACAAACCGCTCAGCTGCCATCTGCTCCATGTGCAATGATGATGGTCACCACATGACATCTCCCATAAACTGGTGCTTTCCTAAGACATGCAGGCACCTAGTCCCTATGATAGTCATGGAAGGTGCAGCGTTGGCAAGAGCAGATCATGCCAATTGTATTGTGTTGTATTATAGCAGTATTTATATGGTGTTTTCCACCCCTATGAGCCACCGAAGCTACTCCATGGCATACTTACAAAGTTACGGATTGAGTCATGCACATGGAGTTATAATTTGTCGTGGTGCTTATCACACACCTGTCACTGCAGTTTGTAAATAGGAGTGGTGCCTAATATGTTCTGTTGGATTAGGGTCATGTGTAGGTTCGGGGAACTCTTATTGACCGGGGTAAAGGTTGGTTGGTGTCATTGTGAAATCTGTTGTATAACTTTTGGATGTGAGCCAAGCAGAGAAATGCATATGGAGGCAGCCCATTGCTTCAATTAATGACATACTTATCCCACAGCAGTCATTTAGTTAGGATCCGAAAAATATGTAACTTTTAAATGAGGAAAGGGCAGCCGACGATGCAAGCTGTTGCTTGTACATCAGTGATCTTGACTTGGCTGCAAGGTGTGCACCAGTTCTCTTCCTGACACGGTAGGTTCCAGGTCATAGCATGGAGTCACAGACTGCTTCCACAGGCATAAAAGTTCTTAGTGCCATTTCCTCGTTGCATGATCAGGGCCCTTGAAGACTAAGGCGATGAGTGATTGAAAGGGGATCATTGGGAATCCATAGACGAGTGAGGGTGGGAGCTCAGTGGGGAACAGTAGGTGGGTGAGAAGAAGAAAGTCTTGCAAGGAGAACAGGAACCAGTGGGGCGTTGATGAGCATGAATGGGAAACATTTGGTTGCATTCCCAGTAGTCTCAGAGGAGGGCATCAGCAGGTTTGGGGCAAATGTCATGAGTCAGACTCAGAGGAGTCAGGCAGTAATTATGAATATAGGTTTCTACAGTTGACAAGATTGTGCTAATCTGGGAAAGCACTTTATTCCATTGAGGCACATAGAGAGAATACCTGATTTGTGTACTGTGCTAACATGGATAACTGCTCTGTTCCCTGTTCTCCAGTTTCATTGTGGAATGGAGGGATGGGCGCTGCATGTGGAAAGACCGCCAAACCTTCTAGACTGTAACATTTCCAGAATGCCTCTCCCATCAAAACCTTAGGCCGGTGCATGATAACCTCCACTGTAATTAAACACTTCCCTTCCAGTGAAAAACCCTGGTGCCCACCACAAATGTTGCTACTTCCAAGATAACTCCATTCGAACACTTACCCTTTAGCCCTTCCAGCATCAGGCTCTGGATTGGCCACCCTGCACCAGCAATCAGAGGGCATGGGTGGCCATCTTTTTCTTCTTGCCGCCTCTATTCTTTCTCCTTCCTTGTGTACGAGGATACTGGTGAAACCACGATGACCACCAAAGGATTCTCTAGAACAGCCAACTCCTGAGCACTGGGACCTGCAACATTGCACAAGTGGCCAGGAGGAGCAAAGAGCCACTGGCAAGCTTGAGAGGGCAGTTTGCGAGTCTGGACTTTCTCACTGCCGGAAGTGAAGGCTAGAGGGCAGCATAAGTGTTCCCGAGAAGAGAAAAAAATACCAGGTAAGCGAAACATTAGACAGACAAGAGAGCACAGCAAAAACCAAAACAATGGGTGTGATCCGCTAGAAGAGGCACCCATCGCTGTGGCTCTCCAGGAAAACCCTTGCCAAGAGTGAGCCACCCAGCCAGAAAACTATACCCTCAAAACATACCCCTAAGGGGAGGGGCAAGCCTCCTGAAGATGTACCAAGCATATGTAAATAGACTCTGATTTAGTTTACATGTACCCATGCCGCCGTGTCACATAACAGTGTGATCATAGTGAGTACTTTGTGAAACATATTTTTTTAAATACAATACTATTACTTAATATGTGGTTACCAAGTGTACATTATGTATGCCCAATACCTGCAATCTGCCTGCATACTATTGATTATAAGTGCTTTTTATTCATCGTTTAAAGGTTGTGACGGGTAGCAGTCGTTACGCATGGCTTACCCTGTGGTGTCCCTGACACAACTATTGCTACTCCCAGCCTTAGAGGTCAGGAAGGATTGCAGGAAATGAGAGTAAGGGGGAATCTTAGAGCTATGCTGACTTTCTGTTGCTTCTACTCTGCACTCTTCGTGTTAGTCTGTTGCATCAAATAGGAGGATGGTAAATTGCTATTGGGGACGAAGGGCGTCTGATGACACTTGCTATCCGTGGTATCTTGGTGAATTGATGCCCTTGTTGTTATCCTTGTTAAATCACTTTCTATAGCAACCTGCCAAACACCACATGAAGGTATGCACAGATATTTGTAGAGTACAGACCTTGCAAGAGAATAATGGAGGACTGAACAAGGGCAGGACTCCTGAGTTACAATTGTACATCATTCACAGTAGGGAAGGATGTTCATTAGTGCTGAACCCTATAATAGGAGGACATAGTCTTCTCTGAAGATTTGAGCCTTCAACTCATTTCTGGACAGTAGAATGGTTGGGTTAGTCCTGGTCTTAATGGGGATTTTGTCCCAGATCCTGGGAGCACAGATGGAGCAGGTTTGGCGTTTGGTTTTATCTTTTTTGCATTTGTTTTTCCCAGTCTGGCAATGTTTTTTTGCTTCTGGTGTGGCACTGTCCATCTGAGGTGCTTGCTCTGATAGCCTTCGCATGATTCTGTTTATTAAGGTGCTGGGGCAGATTGGGTGTGGATGCCAGTGTAGTTCCATCAGAGTGGGGGTGATGTGCTCAAACTCCTTTAGGCCATTGATGAGACCTGATGCCACATGTAGGATGCCTATCAGAGCAGCCCGTCATGGGCCAAAGAGACTCAAGGAGCAGGATGTTGCCTGAATCTAGGTGTGAGAGGACCATGTCTGAGACTGTTTTCCTCGAAGGTAATTTGGAGTGTCAGTCTTAATTTTGTGATTGTGTATTACAATTAGGGATCCCGAGTTTATGGTATTTCTTTTTTTAACACTTCCCTCTGTATTTATCCATATTTATTTTTGGTCATTTTATCTGTATTCATCCACATATATTTTTCTTGCAAGCAAAAGAAGACTCTTCAGCTAGTATTTTTCCTCCTTTATGAAATTAACATGCACACTTGCACTCAGTTGTAGGTTGTTATAACAGTTTTGAAATTGTAGCCTATGCTAAGTGTACTTTCAATATTGTGAGCAAATGTATTTCCCTGTCCTCTAAGAAAAGATGCATGAATCAGTGATATTGATTAGGTCTTGTTTCCGCAAGTCAAAGCCTTACTCCCTCGTTTACTACATTTTATCAGCCATCACATAGAGCGTCTGCTCGAACACTATCAGGTCTCTCTTAGTGTGCGCTAAAAGACGACCTACCCAACGAGGCATTGTAAATCAGTGAAATATCCATAGAATCCTGCATATTTATCTGTACAGAATAGTGTTCTGATATGGACACTACAGACAATTCCTCAAATTGATTATTATCATGCAAAGCACACCTACCACACTATATCACTATTTGGAATAACTTCTTTTATATGATATTTAGAATAGCAGTTTTTGCATTCACAGCTCGTGAACTGCATCGTGATCCGGATAGACCTGAGATTCTTGGCACCCTAACTCTACTGCTGATTTTACTGCCGATGGACCCTTTTTGTTTGGCTGGTGGTTTTTTTGGGACCAATGACTTTTTTACTGTTTGGGACCACTGAACCAGGAGTTGTGGTTTCAGCCTGCCGAGTTGATCAGAATGAACTCTGAGTCTGGGGTCATTGAGTCAGACAGCCAGACAAATCATAGCACACCAAGGCTGCTACACAGTATACTGTTACAATGTCTACACAACCATGTAGTGAATACAAAGAGGTTCAAGTGCTGGGTGCTCGTAAAGTAAACCCAAAGAGATGCACCCTGGCTTTATGCTGATAGCTGTTGGAGGGACGGGTGCCTCCGTGCCCTGCCCCATTGACCTCCTTCCTGCTCCCATACAACAAAAAATAAAAGGTTGCTGGGACTGCAGCTGATAGCCTGGGGTATTTTCACACCTCTTAATGGAGATTGCCTGCTTGCCTGCTCTAACAGTTTACCATGCATGAGCACCGCAGCAAGTGGTGTTGGAGGTCTCTGCAGACACGGCTGCACTTGTTCACCCCTCTCCAGAGCTGCAGGTTGAGGGTAGCAGTTTCAGGTTTCTTTCCACAGCACCAGTGCACCTCAGAGACGGATTTTACAGAGGAACACAAAGGCTAAAGGAACATTTTTTTATCAGTATTTTTCTATTTCTATATTTAAATACAAAAGAACAAAACTTTTTCCATCTGTATCTATATGTGAAAATCTGTTTAAACGGAAAACCGGGAGCCATAATTACAATCAATGTACAGTAGGAATTTTGTATTGGCCGGGTTGAATTTTAGGTAGACGCTGGACATCCAGTATTGAATGAGATTGAGGCAGGTTTTCATTCACTGCATGCGGCACACCGTTTGGCTTATTGATGCTTCTTGATTCTGCTGCCGCTAAGTAGGGTTGCAGATTCTTAAAGATGCATCTGTGCATGCAAGGAATGCGTACTTTGATTTTTTTAAACTGGTCACTGCCTTCTTTAGGGAGAAGTGCTACAAAAAGTTGCCATTCAGTGAATATGTTTGAAGGACAGAGGTTGACTGCCCCATGCAGGCCTCTATCCCTGCATTTACTGCACTCACAGTAAGTGGCAAAAGGACTCCTGCCTCATAAATACTATAGATCAAGGAGATTTTGTGACTCATTTATGGGCATTTGACCCCATGATGGAATAGCCACAACATAACATGAAGATGAGGGTGCAAAGAAGTTGGAGTGCAAAAACACTGACTGCTTTGTAATCCCATCTTTGTACACCTGGCCCAGAATCTCTATGGACACAATTTGACAAGTATTTACCAGTGGGAGAAGTTTTTAGGTTGAGCATAGCCGTGCACATGCGCTGCCCTCAAGGCATGGTGTATTCAGTACATGGACTTCAAGCTAGCCATGGTGTATTCAGTACATGGGCTTCAAGCCAGCCCATCGTCTTGTTATTGGTTGTTCCAGGTGCCTTTCTAAATTCCTTACTTTTGAATGGTAAATTATGCCCATTTGTCCCTCCTTTTGGTCTGTCGTTCCCTCCCATAGCGAATGGTCCTGTTACAGGGCTCGTTTCGGTTCTGTCGATTTCAGTTCATTTTGCGCACTATTTTTTCCGATTGCCTGCCTTGTTTTTCTGGAAATGCTGCAAACGCGAGCAGCTTACCAGTGTTTGTGATTTTCCGTCGAACCCACTGTTTCCCCATGTGTTCTCCCATTCACACCTTAGCTTTCACATATGATCTACAGAGTCTGGGTCACTGAAAATCAAGTTGAGCAGTCACAAAGTTAGAATGTTAGAAATTTGACTGTACTCACTAGCTCCCTTTCATCCAATCTTTCGTTATTAGCTTTAATTATGTTTCACTTGCTCAGAGCTCTGTTGCTCTGTTTCTGTAAACAGAGCTATACATCTTGTTCTTTATCTGGTTACAAATGTGTCAGCTGGGTCCCTGTTCCAAGTGGTAATTCCACTTTCTTAGTCCCCTGGGCAGTGCTGCAGCTGCGTCTCTGTTTCCAGTGGTAATTTCTCATTCTAAGTCCTCGAGCCAGTGCAGCAGCTGCTTCTCTGGTCCCAGTGGTAATTCCTCATTCTTAGTCCTCTAGGCAGTGCTGCTAGCTGCTTCTCTGGTCCAGTGGGTAATTCCTCATTCTTAGTCCTCTAGACAGTGCTGCTAGCTGCTTCTTTGGTCCTGTTGGAAATTCCTCATTCCAAGTCCTCTAGGCAGTGCTGCTAGCGGCTACTCTGGTCCCCTTGGTAATTCTTCATTCAAAGTCCACTAGGCAGCACTACAGCTGTGTCTCTATTCCCAGTGGTAATCCCTCATTCTAAGTCCCTAACTGCTTCTTTGGTCTCATCAGTAATTCCTCATTCTAAGTCTTCTACACAGTGCTGCTGCTGCTGCTGCTTCTTTGTTCCTGTCCGTAATTCCCCATTTTAAGTCCTCTAGGCAGTGCTGCAGCTGTGTCTCTGTACCAAGTGGTAATTCCTAATTCTTAGTCCTTTAGCCAGTGCTGCTAGCTGCTTCTCTGGTCCCAATGGTAATTCCTCATCCATAGTCCTCTAGACAGTGCTGCAGCTGCATCTCTGGTCCCTGTGGTAATTCCTCATTCTAAGTCCTCTAGACTGTAGTGCTACTGCTACTAGCTGCATCTCTGCTCCCAGTGGCAATTACTCTATCTTAGTCCTCTAGACTGTGCTGCTACCTGCTTCTCTGGTCCCAGTGGTAATTCTTCATTCTTAGTCCTCTAGACAGTGCTGCAGCTGCTTCTCTGATCCCATGGGTAATTCCTCATTCTTACTCCTCTAGACAGTGCTGCAGCTGTGTCTCTCTTCCCAGTGGTAATTCCTCATTCTAAGTCCCCTAGACAGTGCTGCTAACTGCTTCTCTGGTATCATCAGTAATTCCTCATTCTAAGTCTTCTACACAGTGCTGCTGCTGCTTCTTTGTTCCTGTCCGTAATTCCCCATTCTAAGTCCTCTAGGCAGTGCTGCAGCTGTGTCTCTGTTCCAAGTGGTAATTCCTAATTCTTAGTCCATTAGCCAGTGCTTCTAGATGCTTCTCTGGTCCCAATGTTAATTCCTCATCCTTAGTCCTCTAGACAGTGCTGCAGCTGCATCTCAGGTCTCAGTGGTAATTTCTCATTATAAGTCCTCTAGGCAGTGCTGCTAGCTGCTACGGTGGTCCCATCAGTAATTACTCATTCTAAGTCCTCTAGGCATTGCTGCAGCTGTGTCTCTGGTCAGAATGGTAATTCCCCATTCTAAGTCCTCTAGACTGTAGTGCTGCTAGCTGCGTCTCTGCTCCCAGTGGCAATTACTCTATCTTAGTCCTCTATACAGTGTTGCTTGCTGCTTCTCTGGTCCGAGTGGTAATTCTTCATTCTTAGTCCTCTAGACAGTGCTGCAGCTGCTTCTCTGGTCCCAATGGTAAATCCTCATTCTAAGTCCTCTAGACAGTGCTGCAACTGCTTCTCTGATCCCAGTGGTAATTCCTCATTCTTAGTCCTCTTGACAGTGGTGCTAGCTGCTTCTCTTGTCTAGTTGGTAATTCCTCATTCTAAGTCCTCTTGGCAGTGCTGCTACCTGTTACTCTTGTCCTGTCTGCAATTCCTCATTCTAAGTCTTCTAGACAGTGCTGCTAACTGCTTCTCTGGTCTCATCTGTAATTCCTCATTCTTAATCCTCTAGACAGTGCCGCAGCTGCTTCTCTGGTCCCATTGGTAATTCCCACATTTTAAGTCCTCTAGGCAGTGCTGCAGCTGTGTCTCTGTTCCCAGTAGTATTTCCTCACTGTAAGTCCTTTGGGCACTGCTGCTAGCTGCTTTTCTGATCCCATCAGTAAATCCTCATTGATAGTCCTCTAGACAGTGCTGCTAGCTGCGTTCTAAGTTTTCTAGACAGTGCTGTTAGTTGCTTCTCTGGTCCTGTTGGTAAGTCCTCATTCTAAGTCCTCTAGACAGTGCTGCTACCTGCTTCTCTGGTCCCAATGGCAATTCCTTATTCTAAGTCCTTGAGTTAGTGCTGCAGCTGTGTCTCTGATCCCAGTGGTAATTTCTCATTCTTAGTCCTTTAGGCAGTGTTGTTAGCTGCTTCTCTGGTCCAATCGCTAATTCCTCATTCTAAGTCCTCCAGGCAGTACTGTTAGCTGCTACTCTTGTCCGGTTAGTAATTTCTCATTCTAAGTCTTGTAGACAGTGCTGCTAACTGCTTCTCTGGTCTCATCGGTAATTCCTCATTCTAAGTCCTCTAGACAGTGCTGCTACCTGCTTCTCTGGTCCTAATGGTAATTCCTTATTCTAAGTCCTTGTGGCAGTGCTGCAGCTGTGTCTCTGTTCCCAGTGGTAATTCCTCATTCCCCCATTCTAAGTCCTCCAGACAGTGCTACTAGCTGTTTCTCTGGCCCCGTCTGTAACTCCTACATTCTTTGTCCTCTAGGCAGTGCAGCAGCTATGCCTCTGTTCCTAGTGGTAATTCCCCATTCTTAGTCCTCTAGGCAATGCTGCAGCTCTGTTCCTAGTGGTAATTCCCCATTCTTAGCCTTCTAGCCTGTGCTGCCAGCTGCTTCTCTGTTCCAGTGGTAATTCCTCATTCTTACTCCTCTAGACAGTGCAGACAGCTGCTTCTCTGGTCCCATGGGCAATTCCTCATTGTAAGTCCTCCAGACAGTGCTGCAGCTGCTTCTCTGGTCCTGTTGGGAATTCCCACATTTTAAGTCCTCTAGGCAGTGCTGCAGCTGCATCTCTGTTCCTAGTGGTAATTCCCCATTCTTTGCCTTCTAGCCTGTGCTGCCAGCTGCTTCTCTGGTCCCAGTGGCAATTCCTCATTCTACGTCTTCTAAGCGGTGCTGCAGCTGTGTTTCTGTTCATACATCCACTACTCTCCAAAGCAAGACACATAGATAAAAGACATTGTCATTTACAACATCAATAGCTCTAACTCTGACAAATGCTAGACCTATTGCATTGCAAATGCTTGTTTGGTTCAGCTTCCATGTTCACATATTTTTGCTAACCTTTGCTTTTCTATGAAGAAGATGTGACCAAACGCATTCCTAAAGTTTGTATTAGTAACAAAACACTGCAAGAAAATACTTCCTTCCTTCTTTCTTTATTTATAAAGCACCGATACACCTCAGGGCACCTTGGCGCCAGTAAGGAAAGAGCCTGAAACTACAGAACACAACAAAATTAGGAGAAAAGATGGGGTTTCAAGCATTTGTGAAAAAAAGAGAATCTGGTTGGAATGAGTGCGTAGAGAGGAAGGGAGCGCATTCCATAGTTCAGGTTCAAGATGCAAATGAGATGTACCCCTCCACCCTTGAATGTTTGGAGCGCAGTTGGAAAAGGCACTGAGCTCCACACCTAAGACTTCTCGTGGGAGCGCGCTTCCAAAATAGATGCTGAGTCCAGAGGTGTCCATGCGTTTTCCTCTGCTCAGGGAGCGGGTGGAATTGTTTGCTGGCTTTGGAAATCATTTACCATTTTCTCGCCCCAATGACTATTCCCAAGCTGAAAGAGGGAGCTGAAGGTGAAGGCCGTTACAATATCCCAGAGTAGATAAGACACACGCCTAAAACAGGTTAGCGGGAAGGGCTTTGCAGAGGACGGTAAAGATCATGCCTCAACATGCGACGGGCTAGGAAACAGCTAGAGTTAACACGAGTGATCTGCTGAATTTATGCAAAAAAAGTCAACTACATTAAAGCCGAGTTGAAATTGTCGAAGTAATAATGTTGTGTGCTTCATTGTGACTCTGAATAAATCGAATTAAAAAGTCGTATTTCTAACCATTTTTGTGTTTTATGTTTTTTCTGTACTGTGGGGGCGCAGCCCGTGTCCCACTCCCTTCCACCGTTTGCTGCTTCCATATGAATGTCTTCTACCACCTCTTCCACCATTACTCTTCTTTCTCAAGGTGGGGGACCTGTAGATCCCTGTCCATGCTCCTCTTCTATAAAGGACCTCACTTTTCTTGCGGACACCCCCCACCCATTCTTCCCTCATGCTCCCCCTCTGCTGCCCCAACTGTAGCACCTACCCTTCCGCTTCCACCCTCTGCACCCACTCACCGACACCCTTACCCACCCAGACCATCCCTTTCTCTTTTTTTCCACGGAGAGGCCTCCACCCCTGCTCCCACAACACTCATCTTCTAGTGGCTGTAGCTGCACTACCCTCCTAGAGCACTGGTCCCTTGATGCCAGGAAGGCAGCTAGGCCCCTACCACCCTTCATGTCTGTCTCTGCCATCTTTACCAAGTGTTGTAATGCTTGGCAAGGCATCACTTTTTCGGTATATTTGTACCCACAACTGTTTTTCCTTTAACTTTTTAAGTTTCTGAATTTTTTGAATTTGACTATTGAAGCACAATTCTTTACTGCAAACTGGTTCAGCCATAGATAGAGAGATGTTTGTCGATCCGGACGACCAGAGGATTTACTTTCAGGGTTACTTGAGGAGCAGAGCTTAGTGAGACGGGCTAGATGGGTGCTTGCCATTGCCTCTGACTTCTAATGAGTCGGGGCTTTGTCTTGTTCTCATTTACCCTTAAAAGATGCTCTCCCATCCTAGCTTGGGTACCAGAAAGGAAGTTACTGAGACTGGATGAAGAGCAGGGAGCCTCTTTATCAAGTTAAACCAGAAGCTGCGCGTGCAACTGGGGGTTAAATCAGCTGTAGGAGCAAAGCCACATGGACGTTGAATAGTAAGGGACAAAGTGGTGATCCTTGTGGTACACCACACTCTGCTGTTGGACCCAAAGTGGGTCAAGCACTGATGTTTGGTGAGGTTTGTCAAGGAAGATTCGAACCGGATTATATTAGCACCATCAATTCATTGGTTGTATAGTCTTCTAGTGAAGATGGCGAGGTCCATTGTGTCAAAGGTTGGAGTAGTAAACCTCCAGACTCTGAAATCACTCAGGCCTACTCTCATCATCATTTACTGAAGCCCGAAGTACTTCCTCTGACACTCCGGGCTGTTGAATTTAAGCCAACATGTGTCACGAATGGGGGCGTAGGAGAGAAAACGAGCAAATCTAATCCAAACTTACTTCTGTGTACTAATTGTTTGCATCACGGCCAATCACCACATGTAAAGCATGTTTTGTGCATCTGCTAAAATAACTCAGTGGGTTAACCTCATGCCACAGAGATCTCTGCGCAAGCTGTATGCTGCCCTTGTAACTTGCTACATATATACATATAAAATTAACTCACTTAATTACTCATTTAGAACCTATTTGAGCAATACAGACTGCCATTTCCTTATTGTTGATCTAATTGAATGTGATATGTTTTATTTATTGTGTCTTCTACAATTCTTTGTTAAATGCTTTCTTAAAAATCATGTGGTTTCTATGTAAGTGATCTTAAAAAGATACAGGGCATAATTTTGAGTTTGGCAGATGTGGGTTGCTGCCAATTTTGCACCTCCGCCACCCATTTAGAGGCGGTGGGCCTGCAGGATTTCTGATGGCAGAGTTCACCCGGCTCTTCCATTGGAAACACTTGATATGGCTGCCAGTCCTCCACGGGGCAGCCTGGTCACATTGGCAGTGGCCCCATGCTACATAGAGCAAGATACACGTCACTGGACTTCCCTTACTGCAACTTCCATGCGAAGTATGACCGTCTTAGCAGGGAAATCAGTCATTAGCCAAGCTGCACAGAGATAAAGTTCCCTGCATGATAGTACTGACTCTTGTAGTACCCAAAGCTGAACCTGGGTCAAATGGATTTATCAAATACAATGGTCCCGTGGGTTAAACTCATCTACAGACCCACCCACTCAGGACAAACAATCACATTGCAATGCAGTGGTATGTTACTTAATGAATCACAGGGCTGCTGTTTAGATTCAAATGCACTGTATTATTCTAACTTCGTAATACAATATATGTAATTGTCTAGTGCAGACGGCGCTAGGTGTAAAGAGTGCTCAGTGCCTGATGTATATTAACATATATGCAAAAATAACAAGGGTGTCATGATGTTGTACACAATACTTATTCAATGTCCACTCAAAGTTTTAGTTTTTTAAATTAGTTTATTTATAAGTTTTCCCAAACAACCAAAGAAAGGTATTGGGTCGTCTCACTCACAGCGTAAATCTGTACATCAAGTACGTGGTTGAATACCAAGGGAACATACATAATGGCACATCTTCAATTACGATAGGAATCTTTAGCATAGCAAAAAAGATACGCAGTATTCATTCAGTCGGCAGTGCCACCCATGGGTAGCTATCTGTCTCCCTTTAGGTTTGTGATTCTGATCACGCATCATCCCTAGGTGCGGGAACTGTGATTTAATACTGTACTATTGTCCCCTGACCTCAAGTATGTTCCATAGGGCTCCCAAATACCCCTGGGTCTTGCCTTGGGGTGCATGAGATTGCTGTACTGTTCTATGGCCGCACAACTGTATGCCATCAAAATCCTACTTTGCCATAGGTGCAAATTACAGCCCAGAGGAAATTTCAACGTTTCGACCCTTTTGGAGTGAAGTTGCGTGTCTCTTCAGGACAACACTGTCTGTCTAGAAACCTTGGATAACGATAAATTCTTCTATCACAAGTTAGTTCTTAATGTCACGTGTTACTCCTGGTACAGATCTTCGTATAGAATTATGTGCCGCCCATGTAAACTCGTTGGCCTCCTGGAACTGTTAACTACAGTGTATCCAGTTATTCCACTGCAGGATGCAGAGGAACATTCTGGCGACTTTGCCTTCTAAGTCAACCACAGAAGTACACTGCTAAAGCCCTCCAGGACCTCAGGGGAGGCAGTTAGAGACGGGTCAGGTTACACAGGGTAGGCCTGAAGTCAGTTTTTCGCCTCTATAGTGGCTGGCACTAAACGGCCCACTACTGGCATTCAACTTCCAGACCCTGGGTACACTTTGTATACCTTATACAGGGACTTACAGGCAAGTTCAATGTACAAATTAGGAAAAGACCACTTCAACCATGTTTAAAGTGCCAGCACAGACACTTTACTACTGGTTAGGAAGGCCAAAGTGCATAGAATTCAAAAGTCAGAAAAAATATAGGGTCCAGCAAAATGCAAAAAAACAAGGTAATCATACAGAAAAGGTGCATTTCCTACATCCGTGATATGCTAGTTGACCAGTAGTCGCTTGTATCGAAAACACCTTGCACGCTCCTACGTCTCAGTCCGATGGTGCTCCTTATTGTACATAAAATGTTAAATTGTGAAAACTGTGTAGCCTTTTTTTTAATTTAATTTTTAAATTTTTATCACGGATGCATATTGAAAGGGTCGTATGAAGGGTTGCAGGAAGTGATGGTTTTAGGCTCACATGCAGCCTTAACTCTCTACACTAAGCACATATACCCGTCCCGCCTCTTTTCTTTTTATCCCATTTCTAACTCTGCCACTTAGCTCAGCATCCCTCTTCATAAACCGCTTTGGAAAAAGAACAGCTATGCCTTCCAGGTGCAGTATTTACGCAAACAAATCATTTTCTACAATTTTTGCAAATCTTCTGAGTGTTTTAAATTAATTTAAATGCAGCGTCATTCCCTTGGAGTAGTTACGCGGTCACCATGCCTGTAATCAGTATTTATAATACACATTTACTCTCTGAAGTGATCATGGCTGTGCTCAAAAGGCATCATGAATTATGCATAAGCGCTATAAGAAGACTGGAATGCTTTAGCATGTTGGGGCGATGTAAAGCAGCAGAAGAATGCAGCTCCTTATATTAAGAGCCTTACAGGGAAGGCGGTAACAAAGCAAGTGCTTTAACTAATGTGCTGAGGTTTGATTGCAAAGTAGGCCTCCCTTCAGCCCAGCCACACTGAAGCTTTCATCGTGAAATCTAGAGTCAATTAACAGATCCTCAGTTGTTGCCCTGCACTGTCAGTTCAAATCTGCTTTCCTGGGGCAGTGTTACACAGTGCCCAGGTGGGGCCGTTGTTGCCTGTGTCCATTTTTGCACCCTTCCAGTCCATTTTTATTTTACAAAATGTGCCGCAGGTGTTTGCGCGGGTCTTTCTGTATTGCCAGTCGCACAGGTGCACATCTTGCGCTTGCACGAGGACAAGGGGGCGTGGCATCAAAGAATGTTAAGACTCCATCAGGCGCAGCCTCGCACTAAATTCCATCCGAGAGAACTTGGAACTGCAAGAAAGAAAGAGGCAACTTTATTCTTAGAGCCAAAAACTCCATGCTATGCCAGCTCGTTGCCCTCTTGGCACAGCCTGGCACCTCAATCACGTTCTACTAGAAGGCCTGTGTGAAAATCTAGCTGTTATGAGTATTTTCTACTGTCACAGGCTTTAACTTACCAACCGAGTAAATTGTTTTTATTGTCAGCCACCTCTTAAACCTATTATATGGTTAAGACTCCTTATTTCTGGGTTTGGGTGCATATTGTTTCTTTTTGCTCTTTTTACTCACGTAGCTTACACATTTTATGACGGCTTTATTTTACTTTGTGTTTCTATCAAGCGCTAAAAACTTTGCAAATAATGCATTTTTTTTAACTACCGATGTCTATATTCTCCAAATCCCCTCACTGGTTTGCTGTGTGTGTGTTGTTTCCTGCACCACAATGACTTCTTGTAAGGTAAGCATTGAGATCAGCTGAGGTACCAAGAGGAAGTCGAGGGGCACCGGTGAGAGAGAGCTTTTACCTCACTTGTGTTTATAAGTATCTGTGAGTAGCTTGGCTAACAGTTCTGGACACTCGGGGAGCGCATGGAAGTTGTTGCCTTCTCTTCCTCCGCCTGGCCTCTGACTTGGTCTCACTATGCCCAGACACGGGTTCCACGCTCGCCTTGCTCCTGGAGCAGCTACACAGGCTGAAGAGGACCAAACAGGCCAGAACCGGTCTTGGATTGTTTGTGTTGTGGTTTAGACAGAACCTGGCGTGGCAGGCCGGCTGTTCATATTGAGAACAAAAAAGTGCATATGACTGTGTCTCATCTGAGATGGCATAGCGGGCAAAAAAGCACAATGCATAGGGATGCAGCCCTGCGTTATTACCAGTGGCTGGGATTACATGAAGCCTTCCATCCATCTTGTTTTTGTATTTTGCACTTTCAGGGTAAATCAGTGTGAAAGTATTCTTAACCTCCTCGTCTCTGTCCCACTCACAGACCTAGCATGGGCATAACCCCCCTGACAAACCTGGGTGGAAAAATCTAATGAAAAAAGACCCTTACAACTTTTTTAGGTGGATCTGTGGTCCCCCGCCAGCAGATGTCGGACTATAAAATCTCTTAAGGCTGAGACAGCATAATCAATCTCTGCTCAGAGGTTTAATCACGATGTCCCAGGAAGTCTTCCACCTAGGTAGCCGTCTTTTTCTTTCAAGAAGCTTTTGGCCAAACAGCCCCCACCCTGTTCTTTATATTTTCAGGTCTGGCGTTAACTAGATATTCTAATTTTACTGAAATTCTTTTTATAATATACTTACTTTAGCCCTCTTTACGCATTGGTCCTTTTTTGTCATACACACTTTTATTCCACCCGCTACAGCTTAAGGCATGAGGCTATGGGTCAGCCCTCATCAGCCATTGGTTAACTTCACTGTGCCAAAATAAATTAGTTCTCTTCAGGGCCAAGGATGCAATGTGTGGTTTTTTTAGATCAAAATTTTTTTTGTTGCTTTTAGACAATTTGTTTTCTAAATGGACGAGGGCCAGGCAGTTCCTCAACAATAACGTTTTGCAAAAACCTTGACAAAACAAGCATTGACAAAGTCAAATGGCTGGCAGAAAGCACCAGACTTATTGGCTTTGTCAATACTTGTTTCAGTAGTGACAGAGTAGCCGCTTTGAGGAAACAAATTCATCTACCTATGGTCATTTTTTCTTGATTCCCGCCATGGCCTCTAAATAAGAATGCAAACACAATGGGATGATGGACGGAGCGCTGAAAGTTTTCAGAAATTCACCCCAGTCACTATTAGATCTGGGTTAAATCCATCATCTTTATTTAGCTCGAACAATTGCGTTAAGGGTTTGAGTGTGTAGGAAGTAATGGCGCTCAGCAAATATGCGTGTAGTAAGTTTGGGTGAACAGGTAGGGATGGTGCATACAGGAAGGGGAGAACCTATGTAGCCCCTCAATGTGTGTAGGAAAGCCCTACAGCAAAGACGTAGAACGAAATCCTGCGCACGCATACGAAATAAAATGTATAGATGCAACGTTATGATAAATTATCTCTAAAAGAGTGGGGGTCCAAGGGATGTAGTTTAACGACTCAAACAGTTCACAATCCCCAATTCAACACATGTATACAAAAAGGAAAACTGAGAGTCAAAGGAAAGTTTAGTAACTGTAACGTAACCACTCGACAACTATTGATCAAGGTGTTGCTAGTGTCAGCTAAGTACACCATGTGTCCATAAGTGTGTGTATGCATGAGCAAGATTCCCATCACCCACAACAAGTGGCTCGCTTCATCATTTGGGAACCTGGGAACTTGACCAAGGAACCATCTTCTACCAGATTGATGTAGATATTGGTTCAGTGGATGTCCCAAATGTGTCAGTTAATATCTTTCCGAGTCGAGGGAGCCACAAAAGTGATAATAGGGGGTGATGTATGCAGTGCAAGTGATAGATAAGTGGTGATTTAAAATTGGTTGCCAAGGTACAAATATGTGTTTATTCTGGTGCTACCTTGATACCAAGTTAAAAATAAACAGTGCTATACAGTTTAAACAAATAACTGTGTTCGTAAAGACTGGTCTACATGTTTCAGCTCTTGGATATATTCTATCCCAGCTTTCGTCAGGACCAGAAAGCTACTGCATATTAACGGTGTAGTGAATACAAGATACTCAAAAAACATACAACCTGGACCATGATCTTGGTACAGGTAGATACCTGTAAAAACAACAACAGTGATCAATACAAACAAGCAGAGTGGTGGCATGTTACAGTAAAAACCGCAAACACATTGGAAATGTCGGTTTTATTCAAAGTTACCAAATCGTGTACTAGATAATTCTACGTCCATCACCGCAAGTGAAACGTTAGAATTGTAACTCACCCGAATAAAACTGGGTATGTGCCTCACCCCACCCGGCAACTGCTCAGGTATAGGAGGCACCGCTCTAAGGAAAAAGTACAAGCGTAAAACATTACATAACAAATGCTTCCGAAATGTCAAACACTTATACAGTGCGCGCAACCTTAAAAACAAACAAGGCAGAAGAGTCACGGTCGACTGAGCGTCGAAAAAAGATTGTCAACAATCGTATCTCCATTTTGAACAAGCGGAGTGCCTGTGCAGTTGGCTAAAGCAATATTATTTCTCTATCACCAAAGTCTACTGCTACACTACGTGGGTCAGAGCTAGTGACTGATGTGGATAACGCCAGAGAGTGAGTAATAACAATACGGCATTTTGTTAGTAGAAAATTGCCGATTCGGTGTTTGTTGGCATACGGAAAAACCTCAAATAAAGACCAGTAACCTAAGTAAGCCTCGTGACACCGTTACCATTTTAACAGATGCAACATTGTAGCGTTAAGGCTACTTCAAAAAGTTTAATTAGTTTCTGCCTGTACACCTTACCTCTCCGTCGGTACCTCTCGCGGTGTGTGAGCGAGAAGGGGAGGTGTACTTCAGCGATAGAGAATCCTATTTGAGGATTCGCCGCGCGTCACTGCTGTCATGTGCGTGGTCTGCGGCTACAATCCGTCCCTGACTGATGACGCCGCGGCGTTTTGGCGTAAAATCCATTGTGCATCGGGAATTGTAGTTTATTTAAAAATTACCCTTCAGAACATTGATGACTGTCTAGTCTAACTACAGAGACTGTGTTATTAGCGTATATCGCATCGAAATAATATGCGGTAAGTGTGGCATATTCCGCAAATAAATCTTGCAGTCTAATTACAATGATGGCACTCTTGGTGTGTGTAATCTAATAGGGAAGTCAAAGGAAAACAGAAAAAACCTGAAAAAATCTCATGCAGGGTGCTGAAGCAAGTTCTTACATACGACCCGTCATTTCAAAGCGAGGTCCATGGTATTTGGTCATTCAGACCTCCACAGTCGCTATGCATTTTGAACACCCATTTTTGTTCCTTTATAAAGAGGAATTTGTGGATGTCTGTGACATGAGGTGGAATAAAGGGTTGTTCTAAAATTACCCAACGCAGATCTTCTGGTCTGTGGTTGAGGGACAGGAAGTGACTGGTTAGTCTTGTAGCTTGTTTTTTACACCTGATGGTGCTTTTATGTTCACTGATACGGACCTTGATCTTGCTAATAACACAGTCTCTGTAGTTAGACTAGACAGTCATCAATGTTCTGAAGGGTAATTTTTAAATAAACTACAATTCCCGATGCACAATGGATTTTACGCCAAAACGCCGCGGCGTCATCAGTCAGGGACGGATTGTAGCCGCAGACCACGCACATGACAGCAGTGACGCGCGGCGAATCCTCAAATAGGATTCTCTATCGCTGAAGTACACCTCCCCTTCTCGCTCACACACCGCGAGAGGTACCGACGGAGAGGTAAGGTGTACAGGCAGAAACTAATTAAACTTTTTGAAGTAGCCTTAACGCTACAATGTTGCATCTGTTAAAATGGTAACGGTGTCACGAGGCTTACTTAGGTTACTGGTCTTTATTTGAGGTTTTTCCGTATGCCAACAAACACCGAATCGGCAATTTTCTACTAACAAAATGCCGTATTGTTATTACTCACTCTCTGGCGTTATCCACATCAGTCACTAGCTCTGACCCACGTAGTGTAGCAGTAGACTTTGGTGATAGAGAAATAATATTGCTTTAGCCAACTGCACAGGCACTCCGCTTGTTCAAAATGGAGATACGATTGTTGACAATCTTTTTTCGACGCTCAGTCGACCGTGACTCTTCTGCCTTGTTTGTTTTTAAGGTTGCGCGCACTGTATAAGTGTTTGACATTTCGGAAGCATTTGTTATGTAATGTTTTACGCTTGTACTTTTTCCTTAGAGCGGTGCCTCCTATACCTGAGCAGTTGCCGGGTGGGGTGAGGCACATACCCAGTTTTATTCGGGTGAGTTACAATTCTAACGTTTCACTTGCGGTGATGGACGTAGAATTATCTAGTACACGATTTGGTAACTTTGAATAAAACCGACATTTCCAATGTGTTTGCGGTTTTTACTGTAACATGCCACCACTCTGCTTGTTTGTATTGATCACTGTTGTTGTTTTTACAGGTATCTACCTGTACCAAGATCATGGTCCAGGTTGTATGTTTTTTGAGTATCTTGTATTCACTACACCGTTAATATGCAGTAGCTTTCTGGTCCTGACGAAAGCTGGGATAGAATATATCCAAGAGCTGAAACATGTAGACCAGTCTTTACGAACACAGTTATTTGTTTAAACTGTATAGCACTGTTTATTTTTAACTTGGTATCAAGGTAGCACCAGAATAAACACATATTTGTACCTTGGCAACCAATTTTAAATCACCACTTATCTATCACTTGCACTGCATACATCACCCCCTATTATCACTTTTGTGGCTCCCTCGACTCGGAAAGATATCAACTGACACATTTGGGACATCCACTGAACCAATATCTACATCAATCTGGTAGAAGATGGTTCCTTGGTCAAGTTCCCAGGTTCCCAAATGATGAAGCGAGCCACTTGTTGTGGGTGATGGGAATCTTGCTCATGCATACACACACTTATGGACACATGGTGTACTTAGCTGACACTAGCAACACCTTGATCAATAGTTGTCGAGTGGTTACGTTACAGTTACTAAACTTTCCTTTGACTCTCAGTTTTCCTTTTTGTATATAGATGCAACGTTAAACACAAATGAAATGTCCAGAGTGCTTCAGTGCTACTGGGTGTTCTTTATTCCTGAAAGAAACGCAACCAGCCGACACGTGTTTCATCGGGGAAATGTGATCCCACGACTCTTCAGGGCTGTTGAGAGTTGCTAAAACGAGGTGTATTCCCAAGGCCGGTGATAATTCCAACCCGGCTGGGTGCAAGAGTTATAATAAAGGATAATTAGGCAGCAACGGAAGTCTGCAGGTAGTTTAGATAGTGAGATGATATCAGCAAGCCGCTAAACATGTCCAAATGGCAAACAGCATTCGTGATAAAAGAAATGGGTCAGGAAAAGTGAGCTTAATCATGAAGTTGTTAAGTACTATGATGCAAGTAGGGGTTGAAAAGTGGTTCCACAATTGGTACTCGAGATCCGTATAGGCGAAAAACAACCGAATAAGGTCAAAGGAGTGTTCAGAGCGAGGGTAACAAATGGGACGAACACGGGTGTGTGTTCCCCACGCCTATTTGGGCAAAGAAGTGATTGCGCGTCCTGGTGGCACCTGTACAATCGCGTGTTCGTCCCATTTGTTACCCTCACTCTGAACACTCCTCATCAGCCAGTCTAGCTTGAAAACATTGGCAAAGTGAGCAAGGGACCTACGTCTGGTCATACCCTGCCAACACAGGGCAAACAATGCAAACACAATAAGATGATGAACGGAGCGCTGAAACTTTTCAGACACTCACCCCCAGGCACGATTATATCTGGGTTAAATACATCATGGTTATTTAGCTCACTTCGCAACCCCAGTTCAGGCCCAGCCATATACAAATCAGTCTTGACCCTGTTCCTCATGGGAACAGTCCAGCCCGAACTGCCAAGCCAGGTCTTCCTTGGACTGGAAACAAGCATCCTGGGACCGGTTTCAGGGTAGCAGCCCTCTTCAGCCAGGCTAACTTGAATCCAGTGGCAAAGTGAGCAAGGGACCCATGTCTTGGCATACCCTGCCAACTGGTAGTTCGGCCTGGATTGCTCCCACAAGAAACAGGGACACCTTCCCCCTTGTGACTGTCTCTTAAAATATCTTTTAAGGACAGGTAGTGGTCCCAGGGACCACTATCTGCCCTTAAAAAATGAAACGAAAAAGTTTCATTTTTATTTTTTGAATGCATCCCGTTTTCGTGTAAGGAAAACGGGCGGCTATTTAGAAAAAAAAAATTCTTTATTCAAAGGCAATCCCAGACATGGAGGTCTGCTGAGCCAAGCAGGCCACCATCCCTGGGAGGGCCAGCCATTCCCAATGGGGTCACATTATGCGACAGGCTCAATAATATTCATGAGCCTCGCAATTTACAACCCCATTGGGAATCACAAACAGTGTTAAAACACACTGTTGTACATGGCAAATAGCGCCTTGCAAATGCCACACAGTTTGCGAGGCGCTATTTGTCAGGTCGTACATCTGGCCCTTAGCTATCTTACTCTCTTGGGCTTTGGGTGTGGTGTCGGACTTTTCTGCCTACATAACATATCTCTCCAGACTGAGCCATCAAGTGATCTGTGGTTGGATTTGTTTGCTCCCACCTGCTCTCTCTGCATCTGCTTTGTGGTAAATCTTGCACAATGTTTTGACACTTCATTTTATGGCACCTCGTGCTATTGAAATATGCTCTATACATGAATTTTAAAATGATGTGCTAGCTAAATCCACTCTGCTCTATTTCACTGACTAGTCTTTTTAAAGCTTTTGAGTGGCATTTTGGGTTGATCGAGAGAATGTCCAATGTGTTTAGCTTGCATTATGGACAGAGCTTAAATTAACAGTCATGTCTCTGCCAGAAGCCTTTCATCGCAGGGTGATTGACGATTCTTGCATAGACAACCATTACGAAGCTGCATAAGATATTAAAATTTGCATCCATGCCTAAGAGTATGCATGGAAGCCTAGACTTCCGCGGTCTTGCTCTATATGCCTGAGTGGTTGACTGCCTGTATCTTCTGAGCTTCTGTGTACATGCCCTTTCTCAAGGCGAGTGAGTGATTGACCAAGGAGAGAGCCATCTTACAAGCACACACTACTCATTTAGGTGTACCTTGCAACCAGGAAAGATGTGTCAGTTTGTGAGCAGTGCACCAGTGTTAAGCTCTCAGATCAGTGGCAGTAAACTACCAGGGGTTCATGCATGTAACCAAATCTTCTGCCATGATTTATAGCACCTGAAGGTGATGTCATTTTCTATTCCAAGTCCAGTCTACTCAACAGTAAAGAAAGTGTTGGACCTAAAGTCTAGCATCAGTCCAACATGCTTTCCCAAAGACAAATCATTGTAGCGACTTGCGTGGTAAAGGAATGCGTTGTAAAGACACACTCGTGGTTCGGACAGCGTTGTAAAGGCACAGCGTGGTTTGAGCCATGCGGTAAAGGCTGTTTCCCGACCAGACACACCTTTATTTATTTCTTACATTAAAGGGTAGGCATATTGCTTTACAGCCTGTGCTGATAATGTCCACTATCTCTGCTGGATGAATTTAAACTAGTCTCAGGAGATGTTGGTAAGGAGCGCCTGCTGCCTCACAAAAAGGTACGAGTATCTCAGACCCTATGAACTTGAGGTCTTCTTGTAATTTCTACTTGGTAATCAGTGGCCACCAGAAATAAGGCACTTGTAATGGCCATCTAGAATATGTAAAGGCTGCACAGTGCCTTGAGGCCAGGGCCCAAAGCGTGCCAGAGGAAACACTATGGAGGTCACATACAAGGATGTAAAGAAGGGCCAGCAAATATTTGGGCTCCTGGCCTCTGCAGGCTTTGAAGGTGTAACAAAGGAATTGTAATTTGATTCTTGATACCAGTGCTCTTCCTGTTCCTTCAGGTAAATATACTACATGCATGCAGTGATTTTACTCTGGTGCTCAGTATGATTTCTCAGCAGAAATGGATCTGAGTGTCATCTGCTTTGATCGGTAGTTCTTATCACTAGTTACAGGACGTGTTTAAATGTTAAAAAAGCATTGGCAAATACAATCGGTATTGCTATATATTTTTTTAAATCTTTAATTTCAGTTTTTTAATTACAACCATAACACAAACCAGATGAACATTGCACTTTCTTGTTCTCCATGTCCTGTTTAACACGTTACAATTGCCCACCAATTCCCCCCCGTGATATTTTATCTGGTAAACGGTATCTCTTTAGCTGTGTGACCAGCACTAGTCCCTGTAGAGGACACTTGCTAAATTTCTTAATCGGAACATAAACCTCAGGAATACAGCTTTAAGTACTAGGACTTTCAGCCTGAACCATGGAACCTGAAATTAAAGAAGTGTGACACTTCGGCCCACACTTCTAGGTCCTCTCACAGCTTCTCATCCCTCCTTCTGCGTCTGAGATGTTCCTTTCCGTCAGGGCGCACTCCATCACATCCCTGATTCTCAACTCTATGTTAGAACCTTTCGCACTCATCCATCCGATTGCTATTTGCCAGCAATGGGGCCAACTGCAAAAGCGTATATTTCATTTATTTCCTCTGTGGCCTAGCTATAATACCAATTAGACAATGCTGAGGCAAGAAAGCCAACTGTATTCCAGTACCCTCCTTCAGCATGTCGGTAACCTCAACCAACTAACCCACCACCCTCGGGCAAGACCCTACACTTCGGGCACTTTGCCGACCTACTTGTCTTGCTATTTTATAAGTGGAATGGCCTCTTCATTGATTGGTGAGTTTTGTGGGTGAATGAAGGGGGTGAATGTGAGAAGGAGTCAACGGCTAGATGGATGAGTCGCTGCATGGATGGACATGCCAGTGACTGAGTGCATGGTTAATTAATGGGGGTATTGGATGTAAAGACTTGGCTGATTCAAGAAGAGAGTGAGTTAGTGGGTGAGCTACCTATGAGTGAGGTTAGTGTGAGGGTAAGATGGATGAGCAACCTATGAGTGGATAGTTGCATGTGGAGGGAGAAGCTGCTCATGAGTGTTGATAGTGTCAGGTTGATAGGGACAAGCAACTTGTGAGTGTTAACAGGGTACACAGAGACGGCTGGTTACATTGCTGTGAGTGAGGACAGTCTTAAGGTAGTTTTGGCATTGCCCTCTTTGAGGATAATGTGAGAATGTGCTGGGGCCAGCTGTGTCTGGCTGATTGTGAGGGAGCAGGAGCCAGTATAGTATGAGAGGGACAGAAGGAGCAGGAGGGTATTTGTGAGTAAGGTTAGAGTGAGGGAGAATGTGAATCTGGGAAAGGTGCCTGTCAGTGCTTGTGACGGTGAGCTGATTAAGCAGTGAATGATGGAAGTGTGTGGATTAGTGGAGTGGGTGCCTGAAGGCGAGGATCGCGTGAGAGGCTTGGGCTGTCTCTGAGAGAAGGTGAGAGGGGTCAGGTATCTGCGAGTGCACAAAGTGTTAGCATTGTCAGGGCTATTCCTAGAATCCCGGCTCAGCCAGGACTTCTCCTCTGTGCATTCTTAAGCTGTCTTATGGTGGGTGCATGATATTTGAATACTAACAGTCCTCTGCAAACTCAAGCTTACTTTCTTGAGAAGTACACAAAAGCACTTCCATTATCATTGTGCAGCAAACTAAAGAAATAGGTCATTGGTCCAAAGTGCTTTTTTAAGTGCTAGGTGCACCTTTGCAGGTATCCTAAGAGTTCTGTGTGTGTTTGGTGAGACAACCATCTACCAGCACCTCCAACAGCTGCAGGCTCCTACGTAACCCGTTTAATGCCGGCAGACCCTTGCAGGTCAGAACACTCCTATCCATTTTGTAATAGAGGCACAATGGTGAATGTATAATTTAAATATGTTGTTTCAGCAGATGAGCACTGTGATTCCATTTTTCAATCTGCTCTATCTTTCAATGGTCCCAGTCCTGCAGTTTCTTACGATTGCATGTATGCCGCGATGTGACATGCCTTTGACATCTATAGGATCCTGGGCTTGTGTGGAACTGTAGCCAACCCACTTTCTGACCCATAAATGGTGGTTGTGGGCAAGTGCTGCTGCTCGATGCTGTGTCATGCGTGTGGGACGCGGTTGAGAGCATCAAATAAATGCTGTAATTTTTCTGGGCATCAATGAATATTTTGTGGTAACTGGTAGGTTGAGTGGAATCATGAAAAACAATCTTTTTTAATTCAGTGAGGAGCAAATTTCTAATATCGGCCAAGATGCTTTACTTAATAGGTTGTAAATTGAATGATACTCATTGGAGTCACTGCAAGCTTCAGTAAGAAGCAAGATGATTCTTGCATGCTTGAGTGAGCATGGAATGGAGTGATATTAGAGGAAGATGATTATCACCTTTAAACTATAAAGAGCTAGAGGGTTAAAAGCCTCATGATGCATGGCTGGGGTATGGGCTGATGAGTGGGTTGGATGGCCTCTTGGTTTTGTCTGATGTGAATCCCAGATTTGTTGATGTTGACTTTGATAATGGAAGAAGCAGAGGCTATCTTTACAAGTTGGGGAGCAAAGGATTCCTGGTTCAGTGATATTTTGATGCATGTGTCAAAGTAGACATTTTGGACATCCCATATTGCTTTGTGTCCCGCACCCATCATTTTTTTTTATTTCATATTCTGCTACAGCCTATTCGTATGGCTGTTTGCTGTATTTATTTTGCTATCCTTTGCATGTTCTCCAGGTCCATATTGAAGCATCTCTTTATCGACTTGAGTACTAGCATGGGTTACTGAAGTTGATTCCATTGTCTCTTGAGCTTGTTGGCTAACTCCTTTCTAAGGCTAAACCTAATGGCTTTGCCAATGCTTTTTGTATTGGTTTCTTACCCAGGACAGTTAACACAAGCAATTATGATCACTCAGAAAGATACAGGATTTTTCATCCTCTACCCAATCAATCAGATCCAGTGACACTGTTTTACATAATACCTTTGACTCAGCTTCTTAAAGTTCAATCAACCTGTACCTGCTTGAACAGAATAGAAATTGTGTTCAAGTAGAAGGAAAGCCACGAATGAATCGCACTTTCTAAATGGTTGAATGGAAAAGAAAAGGAAGGAAAGACCGAAGGTTGAAAAATAGGAGAGTTGCTTTTAAAAGTGGTGAATAGAAATCAGTCCTTAAAAAAAACTCCAAGGTGTAAATAACCATTAAGGAGAAGGAAGTGATGGAGAGGGAGCAGAAGAGGGTCACTAGGTGCAGCAGACTACTTACCTTTCACGGTAATCAAATGCAAGTAGTTCGCACATTCAGCTACAGTGGAAAGACCAACAAAAGGTGGTGCCTCAGCCTTGAATGAATGAATGGATGGATTTGGTATAGCGCACAGCTACTCAAACTAAAGTGTCCCGGCGTTGAAAGCGTACAGTTGGCAGGTTACTGAAGCATGAGTTAGTTCTTAAAAAGCCAGGTTTTGAGGAGTTTCCTGAAGGTTGTGGCTCTCAGCATAGTTGGTAGACTATTCCATGCTTTTGCTCTAAAGAACCTAAAAGATCTGCCCCCCCATACGGGCCAGATGAATTTTGGGGGTGCGGACGAGATCAGCACTGGAAGATCTTAAGGCTTATCACGATTGATATGCTTATTAAGGTAGTTAGCGCCTATGCTTTGGAGTGTTTGAAAAGGATCACCATGACTTTAAATGTAATCCTTTCCTTCATATGCAACCAATGCAGGGACTTCAGGATGGGAGTCCTATGGAATCTAGGTTTTGGTCTCATGATGCCCTAGCACTTTGCACCACTTGCGGGCGCTGAATAAGGCCTAACTATAAGCTATTGGCGTAATCCAATCTTGATGTCACCAAGGCTTGAACCACAATTTTCCAACTGTCCGTTGACAGTAATGGTAGGAATTATTTTAGCATGCGGAGAGCACTGAAGCAGGAGCCGATCAGAGCTTGAACCTGTGGACCCATACAGAGAGCGTTGTCAATGAAAATGGCCAGGTTTTTTACCTTCTCCTGGGCTAAAAGTGGAGGGGACAATTCATCTGGCCACCATGTACTCCAATTACACACAGCAGGTTGGCCAAAAAACACAGTCTCTGTTTTATCCGTGTTACACTTCAGCTGATTTATTTTGAGCCAATTAAATACCTTTGTGAGACAAGATCTAATATTGTCTCCATCAAAGTCGGCTCCTTTGTCCCATGTAAAAATCAGTTGTGTGTCATCAGCTTAAGAGATTATCTTAGCACCCTCAAAAGGAGCAAAAGGTGACAGATAGATATTAAAGAGGGTGGGGCTAAGAATAGATCCCTGGGGTACTTCTAGGCTCATGTGAGGCATGGAAGATGAAAAAGGTGGCATCCAAATATCCTGCGATCTGTTTTCCAGGAAAGAGGTCATTCAGGCCAGTGCGGTCCCACCCATGCCCACATTCCGTAGTCTGTCAAGCAGTCTCTCATGTGGGACCGCGTTGAAGGCCGCCGACAGGTCAAGTAAAATTAAAACTGCCCTACCTTCCTGATCTAGGTTTTCTTTAATGTGCTCTCTCACTTCTAACAGAGCACATTCTGTGCTATATTTTGTCCTAAAGCCGGATTGGGAGACCTGCAATTGATTTCGGTCTCCAATGTACTCTAAGAGTAGTCTGTTTACCATGTTTCTCTAGGACCTTAGATAATGCAGGAAGGAGGGAGATAGGCCTGTAGTTGGCCGGATCTATGTGGTTGGCGGTTGTCTTTTTAAGAAGTGGTAGAATTTTAGCCAGTTTTCGGATATGCAGCATTTTACCGGTTGAGAGGGATAGGTTAAGTACCTTGTTGACTGTGGGGTTGATGGTCGAGGCTAGAGAAGGGGGGCTACAGATGATGAAATCAAGACTTACTTAGTGCATGAATGCTTTGGTTTATGGAGAAAAGTTGCAACTTTTATGATCGGGAAAGAGGACTAGATTCTAAAGTTTGAATTATTATTGATAGAGTAGAGAGGTGACAACGCTGGAGGCTACCGCGGTTGGTTCATGTGTTGGAATATAAAGGGCTAACAAAGTTTTGCCCTCCTCATAATTGCCCCCTAGTCTGCCAAGAGCATAGTAGAGGTAGCAAACCTAAAATAACACAAGGCTAAGATGGACCAGGCTCTTGGACGGGTGCAGGAGGAGGGTTGGATAAAATGCCTTTCAGTATGATTGATCTCAATCTTGGAAAATTGGAATGGTGGATTATACAGATGATCTGGGAATAGGTGAGAGCCTATAGTAATGTAGAGTATTGATTAAAAGAAACTGAGGCTTTTGTACCAATTCAAGTCTGGAAAAAGAAACTTTATGTAAAGGAAAGAAATAAACAACAAAGTGATAGAAGGAATGCTTGAATTAACCTGAGTATATGTCGAAGTCGTGTCATTCTTTTATCAGCTTTCATAAAAGCTATGTTTATTCGTAACAAATTCTTCAATATTATAAGTGGTTTACTCACATAGTTAAATGTTGTAACACTGTTGTATTCTTTATTTTCATAGTTGAAACCTATCGCTCACTGTTGTCTATTTCATTTTAGGTAAACTCCAGCAAATGTACGTAATATCCAAGTGAGACAAACACAAGTGAGAGCGATTGAAATAGCAAGAACCAAACTTTGTAATGTAAAAAAGTATTCCACCTATGCCTTGCAGCCTTGAGGAGTTAACATGTCTTAACATTTTCAGCACTGAAATGAAGAGCCGGCTCAAGTCACAATCATGAAACTCCCCGGGGAATTCCGTAAAACATGACTCCCATTGGTCACAACAAATGAAAGTATGCGATTAAGCAAAAAGAAGATATTCTGTACAAGCCAGCACTATTTCTTCTGTCGATGACTTATGCGCCCACATGTCTGAAGGCAGTATTTTTTTGCATGCCGGTTGTATTATTCTTTGTAGAGTAGGACTGTAAAAGCCCTGTGGCTCTTTTTTTTGTATTTTATTGAAATTGAGACATCATAATAAAAACCTAACCATCCTGTGGCCTATATGAAGTTTTGCATCAATGTGCATTGCTCTTTTTTCTTGTACCTATATCCAAAAGACTAGTATCACAACTTCTTCTCTAGGAATAACCTCATCATTTGATGAGCCACTGATAATGGAAAGAAATGTCGGTGCTATATATGCAGACTGCAACACTGACCAGTGCAAGAGGCAGATGGGTTTAGATGGTCCTTCATGTCTCTAGGGTATTGTACCAAAGCTGTGGTTCCTCCCTATGTACGGATATCACCAATAGGGATTGCAGACAGCAATATTACTGAGCTTTTGCAAGCTGATGCTGATGGCATTCCTTATTGGAAGCTGCTTGATGTCCATATTCAATTGGTGGGAATTCAATTGGATTTCCCTATTTCCATAAGGACTTTATTTGTTCTCATTGCCGTTGTTTCTTACATATTTTGTTCAGAATCTTTCCTTATTTTTATCTTTCGATAGATCATATAGAACAAGCCTAAATCTTGGTGGTCCTCCTTGCAGCTGTCCTTAGTCTGCAACTCCCACAATAACAAAAAACAATAGTGTTAACACAAACAAGTTACCATTACTTTGAGCTCTCTGAGAGATCCCTGCAAAACATTGGCTTATACAAAAAGAACAAACAAAGCCTTCTGATACAATAATGGATGTTTAGAGCTCACCCAGCCAGATGCAGAAATTGAGGTGCACATTTACTATTATTTTACACAACGCTGTGCAGCAAGGGAAGTTGCTGCATTCTGTTGCGTGAAAGGGAGAACGCAGACATGCTTAACATTTACAAATATGCAACAACGCTCAACATCCGGTGATTCTGGGCAAATCACTTAATCTCCCCGTGCCTAAGAAAAATGAATGTATCTATCTGAAACGAAACTGGTGCTAATGTAAAGTGCTCTGATACCCGATTTCTCGTCTCCAGTTCGCGCTATATAAAACTCTAAAAAAAGGAATGGAGCATTTCTGCTCTCTCCTTGCACTGGTGCGCTGTGTGCTGCCTAGCACCAATTCAAGTATGTGCAAGGGTGCCTGCGTTACAGACAGGATTGTTTTTGTGCAGGAAGGCACCCTTTAGAGGCATATTCCTCTTTCAATGCATGCTGTGGAATGCAGCACACCTAAAAAGAGGAAGTAACAAGGAGAAATAAAGACATTTCTCCTCGTTATGTCTCATAGCGCTACCTTGAATAACTAAACCATGCAAAGCCACACAAAGTGTCTTTGCCTGACTTAGTAAATGCCAGAAATTATTTTGCATTGAGGCTGTGCCACAAAAGTAACTCAAAACCAATGCAAAATCATAGTAAATCTGGGCCTAAATGTCTTAGGAATCAAACCCATGATACTTAAGAATATTCCCTTAAGAGCACCAATCTAGAAAGGGACTCTTGGAAAGTTGCAAAGTTGGTAATTGCCATGGTGATAAAACCTATTGAGAATGGATGCTCTCAATTGCCGAAACTCAGTTCTGAGGCAGAAAGTGGTACAATATCGCACACAGAGACAGAATCAGGAACAGGCTTTGAAGCAAAACCCTGACAACTACAGGTCACATTGTGCCTCAAATGCATGTACATTTTTTTCCCATATTTGAAAAAAAATAAGGTACATTTGCATCCTAAACATAACTGTAAGCAGACTTGGTTTTCCACCTCGCAAAACTCCTCTGGGGATGGGTGGAGGGTGTGCATGAAAATGTGTGATTTTCATGGATATCTGTGCGTAGGTCATGTACTTTTTGTGCATTTTAAGAAAAAATCCTTTTGCAAAAATCTTAAGATTAAACCACCCAATACTATTAATATTATTTGCTTTCCGTTTCTGACCTAGATTTCCTAAAGAAGCCATAATGCCATCACTTTTTCATAGAGACGCGTCTGGTCTTGAATACATTAATGTGTCAAAGTTTTGACTTGTCCCAAAAATTGGAAATATATAAAAAAACAATGTGAAGAACTTTGGAAAAGAGTAGCCCCTGCACCTAGCGAACCTTGCATTAAGTTGATACCGACACACCTATTTACATTAAGGTGTTATTTAAGGCATTTTTTAAAGGAAAATGACATGCGCAAATAGTATTTGTGTCAGTTTTATATCTACAATTGTCCTTTGTAAAGGAAGTTCAAATGCCCCAGTTTAAAGCACAGGCGCCCCTAGTCTAAATGACCTTTCCTCTATATGAAAGGGCCTGACTGGACTTTTAATACAGAGAGAAGACTCTTTCTATAATAAAATTAGAGCTCTTTTATTTAGAATAGAAAACTAGAACATGTTCACTTATGATTGAGAGCTGGTTAATGCAAAAATATATTTATATAGAGAAACTAAATGCCTGTATCATGCTCTGTTAAATAAAGTATTATTTCAAGTAAGCACAGTGAATTGTCTTTTTTTTTGCGTCAAACATACTGATGTCTTGAAATTTCTTGCATGAGTAAGATCACAGTAGAAAAGTTTTACTTTGTAATGTAAATGGGAATTGTAATGTAAAATGCTTTTACTAATTGACTATACATGGACAGTTGTTAAAGTGTTTTACCCTGTAAGTCTCTGACACTGTGCATACACAATGAACTTGAGAACACAAACTTCGAGCTTATAATCCATATTGTGTTACTTTGTATGATATTGTAGAACTGCAAGTAGTGATATGTCCTTTCAGGTGTACACCTGGTCATGGCTAGGTCAGCCCAATGTTTGCGGTCTGCTTACAATTCTGTTCTACTTTTGTGGTTTCCAGAACAGCAGTTCACGTGCAAAACGCCAGCTATCGCGGATATTGTTATCCTGGTGGACGGCTCATGGAGCATTGGGAGATTCAACTTTAGACTGGTCCGAAATTTCTTAGAAGGCCTGGTTTCTGCGTTCAATGTGGGAAGTGATAAAACAAGAATTGGTAGGTATTGTGCGGTAATGATAATATTATTGATTGTTCTTACTAATGCCCGCCTAGTGTTAATATAGTGACCAATACTAGATATGTCGCTTTCTTGGTGTTTTAAATTGGGCTGGAGAGGAACTGATGCACTGGTAAAGGGGGGGCTGAATAAAAGATTTTGCCGAAGACCAGAGAACTTGAATAGGTGGCTAAGGCCCTGATTACGAGTTGCTCATTAAATTCCTTCCCATGTGTAATCCCATTTATGCACGGGTTGGAATTACGAGTTTGGCTGCATTTAAAATGTCTGATAATAATAGGATGCATTAAGTACCTCAACTGTTCTTAACTTTTGGCAGGTCAAACCTGCTGAAATGTAACATGAGAAATTCATATGATATTTACCGTACCATGCGGATTTTGGTGCGTTATTCCCTCATAATAGTTGTGGTTTCGTTATCTAACAGGTGCTTTAAATAACACCTATGCTCGTAATCCGGCCCTAAGCGTCTCCTGGTTCCACACTCAACAACACTCAAGTATAAATTGCCAACAATATTTATCTTTATGCATTTTAGCTGGCTGTGAGGAAGTCAATAAATATAGAGGAAATGATCAATAAACGTAATGGAATCAGGGCAAAGAGGGGTATTATATTGCCATGCAAGGTAGCTGCCTGCCTAGACATATTATATATCTATATAATCCAACTTCCTGGCACGTTTACTGAGATTGTGCCATTGGCACACTCTTTTTTCAAACCTGCGTTGCACTGAAAGTCCCCTGTGGTCTCTGTCACTCAGAACCATGCATTGCTTAATATTTAAAAGATCTTCTCTTCACATTCAGTGCAATACCTGATGTAAAATCCAGGGGCATTATTATAAGTGGAAAATAATAACAAAAGTATATGTACCTACGTGCATCTTACAATGAGGAATAAACACTATAGGTAATTCATTTATGTGTTGGGTCAAAGGAGGGAGAGGGAAAATGAGCAGTCAATTTTAGAAGTGTAGATCCTAATTAAGGAATTTCCTTCACAAATGTCTACATAAGTAGCACTCCCAGAAATAACAAATGAAAGTTTAGGGGAGAGGAGTTGGCCTAATGGCTAGGGCGGTCGTACTCGAATCTGGGGAACTGGGTTCAAGTCTCGGCAAGGACGCTAAACATCCTGTGATTCTGGGCAAATCAGTTAATCTCCCTGTGCCTAACAAAAATGAATGTGTCCTCGTGTAACGCAACTGGTGCTATGTAAAGCGCTCTGATACCTAATTCGGGTCAAGTTCGCGCAATATAAAACTCTGTTAAAAAAAAAAATCAGCCTTGGGGCCTGATTTATATGTTGGCGGATCTGGTCCCGCCTGCCGACTTGGTGGGCCACCCGCTGTATTTAGATGTTGGCTGGTCTATTGAGAGAAGACTGTTGGATTCCCACTGCCCCTGCCAGGATTTTGTCCCTGTGTCAATGTCATCAGAGGCATAATTGGCTGTTGGAGGGAGTCCCACCAGGATTCCCACCATCCTGATTACGATGTGCCTTTCCACCGTGGCAACTGTGGCGGGAAAACCTCCGAGCTCAGGTTGGCGGAAACAACAAAAAGGAGGTGAAAATGACCTTTTTTGAGTTTCCACTTCTGTTTCCATCTTGAACCCCATCGTCCAGGTCCTTCCTGTGCTGCGACCACTTGACCATGACGTTCAGCCACCCCGTTGTTGCCAAAATCCAAAGTGTAGGCTTCTGCGTCACTTGTCTCACTATGAATCTTTTGTTAATATTAGCTTTTGCCTCATGTATTTTACCATTTCTCTTACATGCACATTTTTGTATGTGCCATGCATGAGTGTACATCGTACCTCTTATTGTAAAATGTACACACCTGTATTGAAACACATTTTTTGTGGAGGTGTGTGTGGGTGATGTGCTTGTGGTAACTGTGGGTGTACATACAATAGTGTGTGTATGTTGTTGGTGTGCTATGCTATATGTAAGTAATGAAGCGATACCAAAGGGGATGATGGACGGAGCGTTTGAGCAAATCAAACAGTCACCCCCAGTCAACTGATCTGGGTTTGATCCATCATCATTCTTTAGCTCAGTCCACCACCCCAGTTCAGAAATGGCCATTTGCAAATAAGTCTGACCCTGTGCCTCATGGGAACAGTCCAGCCCGAACTGCCAAGCCATGTCTTCCCTGGACCGGAAACAAGCACCCTGGGACCGGTTTCGGGTTCATAACCCTCATCAGCCAGGCAATCTTGAATCCAGTGGCAAAGTGAGCAAGTGGAACGGCATGGTGAGCAAAAAAACGATGGATTTAGGCCCAGATCTCTGTACTGGGGTGAATGTATGACATTGTTCTGCATTCTGTCCATCAACTGTTGTTTTTGCATATGTAAGAAATAGACATTACATATTGCCCACATGTACATTATGACACATTCACAACATATGTATAGGTATTGAGATAAGGATTTCGTCTCAGGAATTCTCACTGCCATATGGTGTTTTCCAGGGCACGGCAATTAGCCCCACAATTTACAATGTGTACGTTACCCCCTTGGGAGATTTAATCAAATCTTGTGGCTCCATTTTAACCTCCTATGCTGACGACACACAGATAGGTGTCTCATTGGATAGTGGAGCTGCAACTGACGGCACAAGATTCAGAGAATGCATGTTAGCTGTTGGCTCCTGGATGGCTATGAACTGCCTGAAGTTAAATTCAGGTAAAACGGAGGTGCTTATCTTCAGGTCATCACCTTCCTTCTGGTGTCCGGAATTGTGGTAAACAGAGCTAGGCCCTCTCCCTCTGCCAGTGAGGGAAGCTAAACATTTTGAAGTAATTTTAAATGACTCTCTTTCTTTCTTAGATCAGGCTGCTTTTTATACTTTGAAACTTGTTAAAAAGATTCTTCCGTTTATACCTAAACATTTACAGAAAACAGTAGTCACGTCGTTGGTGATGTCTAGAATTGACTGTGCGAACGGCCTATACCTAAATGCCCATCAACAGGTGCTAAACAAATTGCAGACACTACAAAATGCCGCAGCATGGACCCTTCTGAAAATTCCAAGATCTCACTCTGTTGTAGACTCCATTAAAAAAGCTACACTGACTCCCTGTGAGGCAGAGAGTGCTTTTTAAGGCTCTCTGCATTGTCTACAAGGCCTTGCATACCGAAGGCCCTGAATTCTTTAAGAACAGTTTTACCTGGTATTCCCTTCTAGATCCTTAAGATCTGCTTCTGCCAAATTGGTATCCATACCCAGGTACAGGCGTGCCTCCTGGGGTGGCAGAGGCTTTGTCGGTACTTCTAAAGTCTGGAATGAACTTCCTCTCAACATCAAATTGATGCCACATTTGTTGGCTTTCAGGAAATCACTAAAAACCTGGCTCTTCAGGTCCTGCTAATCTCTACGGGGATATCTCTCATATGGTCTTTCAATTAGCGCCAAGATGCCCGTGGGTATTTGAGCGCTTAATAAAACTACTTAACATAACATAAGTGGTACTCACTTGTCTCCACACCACCATGGGCTTACTCCATTAGAACTCCGCCCCAGGACACCGCCAGCACAATGGGAACATCTTAATCGGCTTGATGCAAGCCCGCTGGCCCGACGGTGATGAAGTACTGTTTGCCAGAAGAGAAGCCCGATGTCACCCCGGAGCCCTGTCTGTTGCCGCAACCTCTAAATACGACGAGAGGACAACTGTCAGCTTCACTGAGTACTTGGAACCGCCTCCACGGGGGGACGACAGAAGTATTGTCAAGATCTAAATCAGGGCCTTCGTCACCAGCGACAAGCAAAATAAAGCTTTAGCCCCTGCATTCATTTTAGGCAGAAAATGTCGAAGCTTTCAGGCCCCAAGACTTTGAGCCCTTATTTGCCCTCAAAGTCTCGGGGCCTGCGAGCAGGCAGTATTGGCTCCTGCTCCAATTGTACATGTGCTCGTTGCCCCTGGTCCAATTGTCCACATTGTGAAAAATGAAAACAGGGGATTGTCTTTTTGTGTTGAAAATGATAAAATAAAACAATAGAGCGTAAATGGTATTTCACGCAAACTTTGAACAAATGGGTTCCTCCATTGTCTCAAAGAGCCAAAGGCACACCATAATTAAGAGGACGATTCCTTCAAGTCTGTCACATTCTGAGTGATACAAGAGGTCCAGTGGCCAAACCCTTGGCAGGTCACTTACCTTTAATTCTCCGTAGCGAACCAACCAGGCATGCAAAGATCACAGTCCTGAAGTGACAACTATCCTCTGTTTACTTCAGTCGTGAAATGACCGTAGACCTTAAATTGCCACCATACCGAACTGGCTGCATTCTGAAATTACTGCATACATTAATCAGCACTAATCCTGATTTGACTCCAATAATTAGGTTCCTGAAAGTATAGTCTTGAAGGGACACCGGACCCTAATTGGCAACTGTCCTAAAAATAATGCAATCCTGAAATGAATGCAATTCTAAAACAATTGCTGTCCTAAAATAACTGTAAGCCGGAAAGTACTGCAGGGCAGAAACGACTCATGCCAACCAGTCCTGAAATAACTCGAGTCATGCAATAGTGGCCACTGTGAAATGATGGTCACCCAGCAAGGACCTCGGTTCCGAAGCATAGCCGCAGCCCTGAATTGACTGGCGACCTAGAATGAGTGTAGTATTGAAATCGCTGTAGTCCTGGAACTTCTAAAGCCTAGAGATGAGTATGCTTGTGAAATACCTACTGTCTTCTCAGACATTAGCCTCATAGCCTAAACTCTTGTTTTAACTGAGCTGGCATTACTATTTCACATGGTCTGAAGTAAACCTGGTTGTGAACAACTCGCATCCTTTCGTAGACAAGATATTTCCTCCATGCGGTAAACTCATCGGCTGAAAAAAGATAGATTACCTACCGGAGGGACTGTAGTTTACTCCAAAGTGTTGCTTTGCAGAGAGATCCAGGACAAGTCATTCATGGTAATTTGTGCATTGGTTGCAAATAATTCCACCATTTTCTAGCTTACAGAAGTAATGCAACGCATCCCAGGAAATGACACCTCTTTTTAACGTGAACTCCTCAGCTGACCACTGTGCCCACAGACCCCCTGCAAACAAACCCTGTAAATAGAAGATTGCATTATGTAGAGTGTCAACTCAGAGAATAGGGGTGCATTACAGTAGAGAATCAGAAGAAACGTGTGAAATATCCAGATCGTATTTATTATTTGTTTTTTTTGTCAGTGTTCTTTAAATGGCCACATGTTGCCTTGTAGCGACGTCAGATCACTGTGAAATAATAGTAGAAGTTCCATTCTAGAAGATGCATGAAAGGTACAAGCATAGGTAGAGTGTTGCCAAATAAGAGTGTGGTCCACTATCATGCATTCCTCCTACACTACTTCCTTAGTATCAAATATTCGACAGAATGACAACTTGAAAAGTTCTATCTTCTGATTTTTTTCTGAACCAGAGATTGGTAAGTTCTACCCTCGGACATCGATTCAAGGCATTCCAGAGTGTGGGGCCCCAGGTACCCCATAATGTGCTTCCATGTTTGTTGTTCGAAGATCTGTTTGTAGGTAAGGCAGGAGTTGGCTGAATGAAGACCCTCCCATGGGTGTTGTGCGGTGCCAAATTTTGTTAGTAGGCTGGCCATAGGTTCCAACAGATGTTGTATTTTTGCAAAATGGTTTGAATTGCAATCTGGGCTCTACTGGGAGCCATTAGATAGCATCCAGGGCTGGTATTGTACTGTTGTGTTTACGGAGATGCAAGCAGTGGTTTGCCTCATGATTTTGTAGTCTTTCGCAATCTGTTTATAACCTTTTGTTGGGCAGTGTATAGTCTATGTGCAGTAGTCCACCTGTGCCACTACTATTACCTGGCACAAATGCACCGGATTGTAGAATTAGAATCATGGAAGAAGTTTCCTAACCATGGTTAGACAACGGTTTACACCTTTGACTGTGCTGTTGGTTTGCATATCGCATGCTAGTTCTGTGTCAACTATGATTCTCAGATGTGTTGTTTGATGTGGTTGTGGGACCCTCAGAGTTTTTGATTGTTTGAACAACAGCTTGTTATTAATTGATTTCTGTTTTTACTTTATTCAGCTAAAAGAGTTAGAGTACAGTTTTGCCTCTCGGATTCACCATTCAAATTGAATTGGGGTTGGGAGTCATCAACGTGCATATGATAATAAAATGTATGACTTTCTAGTATTTATGCCTGGTGGGATCATGTATGAGTGACAGTGAAGACTCTTATAGAACATTACAAGGCCGGAGCAGATCCATTTTAGGGGCATTCTGAACACTGCCCATTTGTTGAGCGTTCTCGGTACGGGTTTGTGGTTCATTGTATTGTAGGTTTCAGAGAGTTCCATGGATATTTCAGAAACTTGCTTCCCTTTGTCCAGGGTGGTGAGTTGGTCTCCCCTTATGCTCACTGGGGCAGACTCTGTCCCCTGAATAGACCTGAACTCTGGTTTAGGAGGTGGTTGAGCTTGATGTAGGCTTGTAGTTGGTTAGTCACTTCTTACTAAATCCTGCAATCCTGGAGAAACCGGACCTGACAAAGAAGCCACTGGGGTTGCAGGTATCTGTTCTACCCAGGCCATGACTGTCCACACCCTAGCAGCATTGGGGGGATTAGCAAGTGCTCCTTCAGCTCTTTCCTCTACTCCTAGCCCTCCTCTTGCCCATGCCACCCCCACCAACCACACCACAAACCAAAAGAAATCCTCAGAATTCATGTACTACCTGTTCTAAGCAGACAGCCAGTGGATGACATTTGAACCCCTTATACTACCTGGAATTGGGACAAACACAGGCAGTTGGACCCTGCACTACTGGGTTGACATGCGATTCGCCCCATTCCAGGAAAAATACCTTGTAATCCCATTATTGTGGTGTAGAAATATCCACTAGAATAGGGGATTCAAGCTTTTGTTATTGCTGTACCAAAATACGGCGAACTCATCAGAAAGGCCATCATTGTCTCCGTTTGATACATTTTAACATTTAAGGCAACTTCTCCGCTGCCTGTGAGAGCCAAAGGGTTGGGATGTCGGAAGCAATTAAATGTCGTTGAGCTAAAGATAACAGTATTCCCATTCTCACTGGGCCTTGTAGGAAATGCAATGCAAATGTTATTAAATAGTAGAGTACCCTGCCGAGGTGACGGGTAGGTTAATTGCACCAGAAATAAATAAGAGACAGAGCCCTATCGACAGCAAAGTCTGCACTCTTATTTAAGACACCAACATTGGACATTTAGGTATTGTCAGGACTTGTGGTTTAAGGTTTTTTCATAACAAATAAATTGGGTATGGAATCTTCACAAGCTGTGCTTTCGAAGACTTTTCAGTTGATCAACTGGTGAGTACCTTATTCATTTTAGAGGTAAATTCAATTTGTGTGCATCAGTGACAACAGCAATAAGTACAGAAAACCATAATATAGAAATTCATGCACTGTTTCCTTGACTAGGTCTTGCGCAGTACAGCGGCGACCCCCGCATAGAATGGCACCTGAATGCATATAATACTAAAGAAGCTGTCGTGGACGCAGTCCGTAATTTACCTTACAAGGGCGGAAACACATTAACAGGTACGTCACGTTTTTTCATATTATCTTGAAATGTAGGACTGAGCTCCTGATTCACAGCAATCTTTTTGTCCCTTTCCACTAATTTGTACTTTGTAGGTAGTCACAAAATATTGGCAGTTTTTTTCTCACACAAAATATATGGTAACGTGCAACAACAACATTTGAAACTCTACACATATTTTAGAGGAGACCCTCATCTCCTCTTATTTTCACAGAGGGGTAGTGGAAGACATTTCTCAGCAGAGAAAGAAATATTCTCTGTGTAGAAAAAAACAGTAAAAGATAACGCGCACCTTTTACTCTAACTCTAACCCTATGGATTTTCCATGGTGGGCGAGAAATCAGCCCAGTGTAGCGTTTTGGTTTCTAGGCATGCTCCTGAGCTCTGTTCCTGGTCAATATTGTTAGAACCTATGTCTTAAAACAAGAAAAGGCGTGTGAACTCCATAAAAGCTGGAAATTTAAGATAGAAGTAGATGGGAAATCTCCTCCCTCTTTACACTGTGCTTTATTAAGCTAGAGATTCCACTAAATCCACTGATGAAATGATCATATGCCCTACTTAATTCATATGGTAGTTTTATATTTTTAAACCTAAAAAATAATTATAGACCCTCTCCTCGATTGCTATGCCTGAGCCCGAGTCCAAGCCTGTTGAGAGGGGTAGAGGATATAATGCTTGGCATGGCTACTGTGGATGGGCGATAATGTTATTAGTACCTTTAGCTCATTGAGAATACAATTTTAGAAATAAAACTGCGAGAAACAGAGCAAGAGTGATATAATGTTGGGATGTGTGGTCTATTTCTGTCAGTATAAATCCACTGCCACACCACTGTATTCGGTAATGACCCAAATGTGTCCATTTTCAGTCCCTTCAATAACATTTCTAAGTGAAGCAGTTTATCAAACCTGAACAGTGTCTTGATGCGTTGGAGGTGTCTTTTGCCTGTGCGCACCAAACTACTAGATAATTGTCCCTCAGCTAGACGATGGGTGGGTTGGGGTACCATGTGGAATATCCTATGGGAAGATGAAACTGTAGCCCAGCCCATAGAATCCCATGGACCTCATTCACACCTAGGTAGGCGTTGTGAGTCCCATCAATTCTCCTCCTAAAAAACAGCCAGACTTATTCTGGATGTTTTGACATGTTCCCTGTTTTGGCTTGTGGCCCATTGCACTGACACAACATTCTGACCCAATGGACAATGGGAATGAAGATGCATTTGCCTGATGACTGTACCAATGCAGATCTCTCAGGAATTTTGGTTTGACCTCAGGAGATTCTGTAATGGATAGTAACTGCTTCTAAGCAGTAAACAAACCTACTGCCAGGCAAGAGCTAAAGTCCAACGCACTTAACAAGCCCATGGGACTATTGTAAACAAAGCATTTTCCTTTTGACTTTGTAGACTGTAGATCAATATCCCCAATTCTGACAGTCGGACATTGTGTAAAATAGCTATTCAATTGGCATTTTTCTTAATAACTATCAATAATACATTAAAATATGTATTATGGCCTATTAATTCATATAAATGTGTTAAGACAAGTACAAAATATAAAAATCAGACTATCAATGAGTACACTTTTACTAGACAATATTATTTTACTATTATCTTAACTACACAGTTACTATTTGCTCTTACATTGTGTCATTCTTTCTAGGTCTGGCATTGACATATATTTTGGAAAATAGCTTCAAACCTGAAGCAGGCCTGAGGCCTGGAATCCCAAAGATTGGCATTTTGATCACTGATGGCAAATCCCAAGATGACGTCATCCCTTCTGCCAAAAGTTTACGTGATGCTGGTATCGAATTGTTTGCTATTGGTATGTAATCAAAAGACTTAATGTTTTATCTGAATAGGAACAATAAGACTTCCTGAAAATTCTTTCATTTTGTCTAGAATGTTGTACTAGATTTAAAACAATCATGCAGGGTTTTATCACTGAGACAAGGGCTAGAGCATACATGGGTAATTGATTGCAGATTTTGCGATACCCGAGATTTGAGATTTGGTTCACCAATAAACACTAATGTGTGATAACTTTTAGACCTGAGTGCACTTAGGTCCAAAGCAACTCAAGGGGTGTTTACTACACTCAGTAAATACTGATATCCTGGGGTGGTATATTTATTGGGGTTAGAAAACTCTTTAGATTTTGAGTTTGCTAGAAGAAACATATGGAAAGAGATGTTTTCGTTTAATCTTCCCCCAATAAAAGTTGTGACCTGATATTTTGCCTTGTAAAATTGCAGGGGTGTGGACATTACAGTATAATGCTATTTGTACATGGATCGTAATGATCTCCCAACTTGTAGTAGCCATATTATAGCCTGCTACTGGGTGCTATACTGGTTATTAAAGGCCCTGCTCAAGTTATAGGCCTGAGCCTATGACAAGGGAGTGGGGCTTCAACAACCGATGTAGCCAGGGCATAAGGGCTATAAGGCTATTAGAACATTCCACCCACTGAGGGTAGGATGTTGTAATTTAAAAACGCAGAAACAGAAAGTCAAGCACTAGAATGTTGCAGCAGAAGGCTTATACCAGTCTTTATTGGCCCTTAGCCACTTTATTGTCTTTATCCGAGCTTCCAGCATTCCACTGTTCTAATATAGCCTTATAGCCCGCTGCAGAGGGCTATACTGGTTGTTTAAGGCCTTAAACCTGAGTTATAGTCGAGAGCCACAGGCAAAGGCATCTAACAATGGGGAGGGCCTTTAACAAGAGGTATAGGCCGAAGCAGAAGGGCTGTAAGGCTAATAAAACATTCCACCAACTAGGAATTGAATCGTCTAAATTAAAAAGGGAGAAACTGAAAAACAAACATTGGAATGTTGGAGCAGAAGGCTTGTACCAGCTACCAGCTACTATAAGCCCAAAGCCACTCCATTGTCTTCAATGGAGCTCTCAACATTCCAATGTTCTAATATAGTCTTAGAGCCCGCCGTAGCGGGCTCTACCAGCCATTAAGGGCCCGCCCCAGCCTGCGAGGGTAACTACAAAGGGAGCGGCTTAATGGCTGGTGGAGCCCGCTATGGAGGGCTCTAAGTCTGCTCATAAATGGCAAAATATTCAAATTTTTAACCAAAGGCCTCATGGAGCCCTAGGTGGTTGGAATCCCCTCGGACTCCGTGAGGCCTTTGTTCACAGCAATAACTGTGAACAAACATTGGAATGGCGATGCTCCGGGCTTCTACCAGTTATTAGAAGCCTCATGTACTCCATTGTTTTCAACGGAGCTCCCAACTTTCCAATGTTCTAATTAGGCATTATAAAGGCCTTCCAGGAAACAAACCTGATACTATTGGTGGGTGGTTACAACTCTGTAAAAGGATATATAATTTATCATAAGTCTATGAAAAATACATTGGAGTGCTAGTCCTTGAGGCAGCTGTCATCTGTGAACTGAACATCGAACTTTCCATGTGGCAGCTTTACTACTGGAGTATGCATGAACACTGTTTACAAAAGAAACATTGGAAAAAAAGGAAGGTACTTACAAAGGCAAGATCCCACAATGGAAAATTACCATTCTTTTCCATTGACCATTGGACTATTATTTTGGCTTGCAAGAAAATGCACTTTCAGTTTTTGAATCAGGTTGAGCCGCAGCTTTTTTTCACATTTGAATGAATGAGCAGTTGGTGTAGCCTCTTGTGATGTTGAGTCTTTAGGACTCATAGACCCATACTTGGTAAAATCTATGGAAACAAGGAGATGGTGCACCTTCTCTAGATGTCTGATTTGACATAGCTGCTTCTAAGTGTAACTGACATATTCGTGAAGTTTGAAAGAGAGATTCTTGAGGGTATGCTGGCCTGATTTAGAGTTTGGCAGATGGGTACTCTGTCACTAATTTGATGGATATTCTGTCCACCTTTTTACAAGTGCTTTAGGATATAACCAGGGCCACTGGAATTATGCAGCAGAAGAGGACCAAATTATAAGGCAGGGTTGACTAAATTATTCGGCAAACTAAGGCAAAATATGCGGCGTAGTGCAGCACATTTTGTGGCTGCATTATTTCAGTATTTTGTCATTTTTACACATGCTAACACTGTCTGGGAAAAAAATGTCAATTTATATGCACCAATTTAGCACCCAAATAAAGCAGTGAGCAACAGGAAGATGGCAGTGAATATTTGTGAATGGCCTTTGAGTGCTCAGGAACAAGTGACGCCATATACTTAGTAACGTTTGATCTGTTTGAGCTAGAAACAAATTTGTTTTGTTGAAATCTGCAGATTATGCAGTCAATGATGGATTAAGGGGCAAATGCAGCAAATTCATAATCATCCAAAAAAAATGCAGCAGCCGCAGAATCACATAATTGCAGTGGCCCTGGATATAATGAACTTGTAATAAGGCGGCTGGGATATACGCCACGTTTGTGACCGGATAGCCATCTGCCAAACTCTAAATCAGGCCCTTAGAATGCATCCAAATCGAAATGGTCTTGGAAATAAATATGGGGAATATAAGTGCAATTTATTGTTAATTAGTTTGTGACTTGAAGCTGATCGAAGCTGTGTGGACCCCTTTTAGATGTTCATGCGGAGTCACACATAAGTAGTGAAAAGTATCTGGATCCTTTGAAACAATGAATGAGGGTCTAATTTCACCTTTTTGTAGGTCTAACTTTCGAGACAGCTGTAACTGTTTTGCCAGACAATGATTTCTTAAAAAGGGAATAATAATATACATACACATTTGGGCTTCTGGCCAGTGGTCTCTATCCCTTGGTCTGTTAAATTGTCAATCACACTTAGTTTCCATCTACTCTTTTGGCTTGGCGCAGTGAAATGCTTTATTCAGAAACTTGCTTTTGAATGCAATTGGATGGTAATCTTGTTTTGATGAAGATTTAAATAGATTTTGTGCATTGTACATGGACCTTCTTGTTATGCAGGTGTTCCATGTGGACATAAGACTTAATAACACTTGTCCTCATTATGATTTCATTCTGATGTGGCAGAGAGACTGAACAACAATTGTAGCCAGCTGATCTCTATTGCAAGAGTGACACTTCATGCATAATGACCAGTGACAATATATGGCAAATGCTGTTGGTTTTGTAAGGTAGAAATGGGAATAGGGTTACCAATGCATTTTGTCTTTTAATTGTGATAAAAATGTATGTGTTTGATAACTTTTCAGGGATTGGTGACAATAATTGCCAAATTTTTTATTGAAAAAAATGACATTAAATTTCATCTCTCTCACCACCTCATCACTTACTATTCAACTTCTCTCTTTCAGTCACTCCCTACCCTCCTCCTCTACCTCATCATTAATTCACTACCTCATCACTCTACCCCTCTCACACTTTCAAAACACCATTATCTCTACCTCAGTCAACTACCCTACTCCTTTCTTGCTATCTCACTTTCCCTGCCTCTATCTCTTCATCTTCTTCATTTCACCATCTGTATCTCACCTCTCTCTTCAACTATCTCTCTCTTAATCTGTTGCTCTATCTCACCTTCCTGTCTCTACCTGTCTTTCTACCTCACTCTCTTTATAACACTATATTGACTTTGCTAATCTTTTTCTACTTCATATATGTACTCTATTCAATTCTTTTCTCTCTACACCTCATTTATTTTTTTACTCTTCACTGCTTTCTCTCCGCCTTCTCTCTGCCTCTCTACTGTCATTACTTCACTTGTCTTTCTACACCTCATGTCTTATTTTCCCTTTACCTTAGCACTGTGTCTCTACCTTACTTCTGTCTAAAATTCTCTGACTACCTCATAACTTTACATGTCTATCTCTACTTCTGTCTGCCAATGACACTTTCTAACTCAACTGTCTTTCTACGTTACCTATCAGTAATCCTCGCCACTTAGTGCACCCGCTACTTTTCCTCTTTATGCATGGGCTTTCCCCTATCTCTAGCTCGTTTGACCTCATTTTAAAACTGTATCTATTTCTTGACCTTTCTTTCTCTACCTACTTGTTACCCTTTTTTACCTCTCTGTACCTTTGTTTCTAGCTACCCCACTGTTCTCTCTTTATCTTACATCTCTCTGTACCTCGCCTTTCTCTCTAGCTCTCATCTCTATCTCTACCTATCATCACCCTCTACTTCAACTCCCACTAACTATACTGTTCTTTTTACATTTCTGTAGTGGCCCCTTCTTGTTTTCATTACCCATCAGAAGCAGAGGTCACTGTCTTGCCAGAGAAGGGTACACATAGAAAGAGAAGAGAAGGAAATGAACAGAGTAAGAGAAATGAGGAGAAAATATTCCAATTTCTCTTACGTGGAATGGTGAAAATCCTAGGTGCACTGGATTGATTTTCACTAGTCCACTAAACATCAACAAGTCAACTTTAGCATTTCTTTTGTCCAATGAGAGGAGCAGGCTGGTGTCAGGAAGTGTTCTACATATGCACAAACAGGCCTATCAGGGACTACAAAACCGGTTTACAGATGGCCTTATGCCCAGCATTCTCCCATTATGTCAGTCTCTGTACCTTTCCGGAGACGGATGCTACCAGTCACTTACATTTATAGAACAGAAGGTTTCTATCACCCAATTGACCTTGATCCCTTTACATTGCAGACAATTTCTTATGTTTCAACATAGGTTAGTGCTCCAGTGATATGACTCAAGGGCCTTCACCAGACAATCTACCTCCGCCTCTTTCCAGGAGCTTCAAGTGTTCTCCAGGTGTCATAAGCATTAGGGAAGAACATTACTGAGAATAATCAAAGCAATACATTTTATATCTTGGATGCTGCCATTGCCGTAAATTGGTTGTGGTGGTTCAGCAGTAGATACTTTATCCGTATGACTTTATAATGCTTGAGCCCAAGATGTGATCTGAAACATTTAGAAGGATGTATTCAACTTTGGAATATGAATCATTGACTCGTTTCCTGGGCCTCGAGGAAGAATCCAGTGACTGTATCCTAGCCTTGGTAAGACTGTAATGGATTTCTGAAGAGAAAATGGTGTCTCTTAAGGGTCATGGCCAGTATGACAGGAATGGGATTGCAAACTGTACAGAAATTCCAGGTGATCCTTGTGACCGGGTGCCTGCCAAGTACGGGCAGCGTAGGTTAGGGGCAAGTGGTGCATTGGTAAGAACAGAGGCCATTAACACTGGTCAATAATTTTTAGGATTTTAAGATTGTTGTACGGGGCAGCTTGAAGAAATTTAGTGACAAATTGTGAATTTGTGAGCACACATATGGTCAGTAAAATTGTTAAGAGGTTCGTAGTATTGAAAGACTACTTTAAATGTGGGATAAAAAAATTGCCTGCAGTCTTCTGATTGAGTTTGCAAAATATTCCCACCGTGCAACTCGGACATTGCGAGGTACCCAGGACCTGGGAGGACTCAGTAGGAATGCTTTGCAAACTGCATCACACCAGCCATACACCTGTTAAATGTAGTTTGTATGTGTACTACTAATTTTGTGGAGGCAGAACTAAAATTGTCCCTGTGACATGCTAGCGGGGAGGAACTGGCCCTTGCCCCCTTCAATTTCCCCACTTTGACTGTCTCCTAGTCTACATCGTATAGTATTGGAGCATCGGAAGAGGCTTGCAAACCTTACACTGATCGAGTTCACCAGTGTGTGCTGTGGCTATCTCCGAAGTTCAGTTGCATGGTATTAGTGACCTTGCTGTGCCATGTGTTGGCTTATTGGGTAGATTCGTTTTTATGAATGTTTACTGTGGTACTACCTCATTCTGGAATGGAGAAACCTGTCTCGTTGAGAAGTGAGTGCATGCCCTTTGTTTCTTCAAAGGTGCACTACATCTACTGCCACTAGTAGACCCAATGTACCCACG